>NC_142103.1:65826269-66466269 GCF_054644295.1 Miniopterus natalensis
ATAGATAGATAGATAGATAGATAGATGATAGATGATAGATAGATAGATAGATAGATAGATAGATAGATAGATAGATAGATAGATAGATAGATAGATGATAGATAGATTAGATAGATAGATAGATAGATAGATGATAGATAGATAGATAGATAGATAGATAGATAGATAGATAGATGATAGATAGATGATAGATAGATAGATAGATAGATAGATAGATAGATAGATAGATGATAGATAGATAGATAGATAGATAGATAGATAGATAGATGATAGATAGATAGATAGATAGATGATAGATAGATAGATAGATGATAGATGATAGATATAGATAGATAGATAGATAGATAGATAGATAGATAGATAGATAGATAGATGATAGATGATAGATAGATAGATAGATTAGATAGATGATAGATAGATAGATAGATAGATAGATGATAGATAGATAGATAGATAGATAGATAGAGATAGATAGATGACAGATAGATGATAGATAGATGATAGATAGATAGAGTGGAGGGATGGGAGGCATGCACCCTGGAGCATGGAACAAATGTCAATGTCAGGATAAGGCAGGGCCAGGGGCGGGGCCATCCTCCAAAGGACCTTACATCTGTGTGAAGCCTCAGCCCCTAGTTAGGGGCAAGATGCCAGCACAGTCTCTACCAAATTTTGTCAGATGTGCCTCAGGAAGAAGACTGAAACAGTTGGAGGGTCATCAAATTCTTTCTTTCATCAGTAGGTGTGGCTGTCTGTTCCCAGGACTCTGCATTCTTCTCTGAAGCCCCAATCACACCTTCTTTCTCAATCACTCCCCATCCCCACCCCACACCAGAATCTGGGATTCTTTGGAAACACTAGGACACGTGGGAGGTGTGCTCTATGCCTGCACATAGCAAAGCAGCAGTGCAGCTGCATGTGCTCTTTGTGGACTTGACCTCCAGGGTTTTCCTGTTTAAGGAGGTCTCACAAAATGTAGCAACTGCTGTCATTCAGGTAGGACACTTAAGACATGTCCTAAAGAGAACACTGTGGTGGCAAGAGACAGCTTGCACCTAGGTCCAGGAACACTCACCCGTGCTCTGCTATGTGATTGTGCAATTAGCATCATCATCAAGTTCAGGCCTGTTATGCACAAAACCAAAAAGAATTAAGAGTAGAAACAGAATCTGATTTTCTCAGCTATGTGTAAACTACAGAAATATGTACTGTATTTTAAACAAAAATGAATTTTGCCTGGCCAGATTTTGTTGTTTTAAAATATTCACAATAGAAAATGGAAATCTTTCGGGTGCTGTGAAAAATGAAGCCTGTTCACATTTTTATATTCCATTTCTTTCCTAAAAATTGGATGTAGGACAGACTGCACTTTTTTTTTCTGGTATTTCTTCTGCTTCTAGCTAGAGACACAGCCCTCATCTTTCACCCTTGGCTCAGTTACTCCTCCCTCCCAACCTACCTTGAATCAATAGAATTAAAATTAAAAGTTGATGCCTGGCCGGGCATGGCTCAGCAGTTGAACATCTGCCTATGATCCAGGAGATCGCAGTTTGATTCCCGGTCAGGGCACATGCCCAGATTGTGGGCTCAATCCCCAGTTGGGGGAGTACAGGAGGCAGCCGATCAATGACTTTCTCATCATTGATGTTTCTATCTCTCTCTCTCCCTCTCCCTTCCGCTCTCTGAAATCAATAAAGATATATTTAAAAAACGAAAAGATTAAAATTTGAGTGGGAAAGAAATAGAAAAATCAGTAAAATTAAACAAACAGAAGTTAAACCAGTTCTTCCAGCTGAGTTGGCAAAAGGGTCTGGTGGCGTTTGCCAGCTGTGGTAGGCAGAATTTGTAGATACCCCCAAGAGTCCCACTGCCTGGTATACAAGCCTTTGTATTCCCCTTCCCTTGAATATGGATGGAACCTGTGAATATGATGGGAGAGTTGCTCCCTTGATTTGGTTACTGTGTAGTGTGCTTGATTAAGCTGCCATAACAAAGTACCACACACAGACTGGGTACCTGAAACAACAGGAAATTTATTTTTCACAGTTACAGAGGCTAGAAGTCTAAGATCCAGGTGTTGACAGGGTTAGTTTCTTCTGAGGCCTCTCTCCTTGACTTGTAGATGGTTGTTTTCTCAGTGTCCTCACATGGTCATCCCTCTGTGTGTGTCTGTGTGTCCTAACCTCTTCTTATAAGCACACTAGTCATATTGAATTAGACCCCACCCTAATGACCTCACTTGATTACTTCTATATAGACCCTTTCTCCAAATACAGTTGCATTCTGAGGTACTGGGGGTTAGGACTTTAACATATGAATTTTGTGGGGACACATTTCAGCGCACTACATTTATGCTATATAGTGTCATAGGCAGAATAATGACTCCCCAAAGATGATCATATATGACTACCTGGAACCTGTGAATGTTACCTGACCTGGTAAAGGGGAATTAAAGTTGCAGATGGAATGAACGTTGCTATTTAGCTGACCAAGAGTATCCAGGATTATCTGAGTGGACCCAATGTTATCACAAGGGTCTCCTGGTAGGCTAAAAATTGACACCCCAAACATATATTTACTTACTAATGCCCAGAATCTGTGACTCTTACCTTATATGACAAAAGAGTGGATATTACCTTATATGGGAAAATATGTGATTAATTTAAGGATTTGAGAGGAGTTTATCTGGATCATCCTGGTGGGATAATCTTTGATAATCCCTGATAATCTAAATGCAATCACATGTATCCTTGTAAGAGGGAGGCAAAGGGAGTTTGAAACAGAACCCACACATAGGAGAAGACTATGTGAAGAAAGGCACAGACTGGAATGATGCAACCATGACCCAAGGAAGCCTGGGGCCAGCAGAAGCTGGAAGTGGCAGGGGTGAGTCCTCCCCTAGAGCCTCTGGAGGGAACACAGTTTTGCCAATGCCTTGATTTTAGACTTCTGATTTCCAGAACTGTAAAATAAATTTTCATTATTTTAAACCACCCAATTTGTAGTAATTTGTTATGGCTGCCACATGATACTAATACAGGTCCTTAAAAGTGGAAGAAGGAAGTGCAAGAGGAAGTCCCAGTGGTGGGATGTGAGAAGACTCTGGCTTTCAAGATGGAGAAAGGGAGTCAGGAGGTAGTGGATGTGGACAGCCTCTAGAAGCTTGAACCTCATGACTGCAGTTCTCTGGATAGGTCGCTGGCTCTTCAAAACACCAACTGCCCAGTGATATGTTTAAGAGAGTTCCAGGGGAGCTTCATGATTTGGTTCTCAAGTGGCCTGACCCCACTCCCAATTTCTTCTACCTGGGCAAGCTCTAGTGGCCCATGCATTTCCATGAAGGCAGGCATAATATTCAACCAATTATGCTCACATTTGTATGCTCAATACCCTGTCATGTGCCTGGCACAGAATAGGTGTTCAGTACGTGTGTTGTGTGAATAAATTCCATATTGTCTCTTTCTATTGAGTCTGACATTAGTATATGCTTTCTGTTTTCTTGAACCCCTGAGGCAACTGGACCTCCTGTGGAGGGGCAATCCTACTGGGAAGATGCAGCCCTGCCAAGGGCTCACTCTACACTGGTGGCAAGGTGACCTTCACAATTAGGCCCTATATCTGCCCTCAACATAATGTTTTCTACAGAATGCACAGTATTTGTATTTGATATCATTCAAACACATGGTTTTTTATATATCAGAAATAGATGTAGTTTTCATTATAGAAGATGTGTGTTCTTTCTGTTAATGCAGTGGGTTTTAAAAGTTTAATTTGTAGCAATTCCATAATAACAAGTGATAATTTTTATGTTGTTATCTGTTTCATTTAGCTTTGATTTTACTAATAATAATGTCTCCTCCATCTGATAACTTTATGATTATCTCCAATCTGATTTAGCATAGACCATTAGTGTGGCTGTTTCAGGAGTACCCCTTTAACCAGAAACAACAGATGTTTTGTCACATTGAACTCAAGGAGCAAACTACCTAAAATATGATCACATGTTGAAATGTAAGTAATTATTTGAACAAATTTGAACAAATAAGCACTAGTATGTTGAATATTTAATTATTTTCATTATGAATATGAAATGTGCTTTTTGGTGCTTAATGAGATTTCGCTGTATTAAGTAACAGCCTCTTTGGGGTAAAGTTATCTTTCGTGTTCTAAAGAATGTTTAGTGTATTTTCTGGTAATCTATCAGACTGTCCCTTGTAAACTGGCCCAATGGGCTGTGTTGAGCTTCCTACCAGAGTACATTTAAAAATTCATTAATAGCCCAGCCGGGCATGGCTCAGCAGTTGAGCGTTGACTTAGGATCCAGGCGATCGGGGTTCGATTCCTGGTCAGGGCACGTGCCCGGGTTGTGGGCTCGATCCCCAGTCAGGGGCATGCAGGAGGCAGCTGATCAATGACTCTCTCATCATTGATGTTTTCATCTTTCTCTCTCTCCCTCTCCTTTCCTCTCTCTGAAATCAATAAAGATATATTAAAAAGAAATTCGTTAATAGACTTTATTTTTAGCAGAATTTTAAGTTCACAGCAAAACTGAGTATAAAGTATAGAGAGTTCCCTTAGACCCCCTTAATCCTCCCTCCGGCCTCCCCTACCATCAACACCCCCCACCAGAAGTGGTACATTTGTTATAATCAATGGGCCAACACTGACACATCATTGTCACCCAAACTGCATAGTTTATATTAGCGTTCATTCTTGGTGTAGTACATTCTGTGGGTTTGGACAAATGTATAATGACATGTATTCACCATTACAGTACTGTACAGAATAGTTTCACTGCCCTAAAACTCCTCTGTACTCTATCTATTCAACTCTCTTCCTTCTGAACCCCTGCCAACTTCTGACCTTTTTACTGCCACATAGTTTTATTTTTTTCAGAATGTCATTATAGCTGGAAACATACAGTATGTAGCTATTTCAGATTGGCATCTTTCACTTAGTAATATGCATTTAGGGTTCTTCCATATCTTTTTATGGCTTCATAGTTCATATCTTTTTAGTGCCCAATAAGATTCCATTTTCTGGATGTACCACCGTTAGTTTATCCATTCCCTTACTGAAGAGCATCTTGGTTGCTTCCAGTTTTTGGAAATTATGAATAAAGCTTCTATAAACATCTGTGTGTAGGTTTTTGAATGGACATACGTTTTCAGCTCCAAGGAAGGAGTGTGATTGCTGGATCTTATGGTAAGAATATGTTTACTTTTGTAAGAAACTGCCAAACTGTCCCCAAAACTGCTGTGCTATATTGCATTCCCACCAGCAATGAATACAAATTCCTGCTTCTCCACATTCTCACCAGCATTTGGTGTTGTCAGTGTTCTAGATTCCGGCCACTCTAATAGTTGTGCAGTGGTATCTCATTGTTTTCCTTTGCCGTTCCCTTATGGCATATGTGTTTGAGCTTTTCATGTGTTTATTTGCCATTTGTATATCTTCTTTGGTGAGGTGTTAAAGCACATCTTTATATTAAATATTTTAATAAAATTGAAAAACCTGAGAAACTTTTCATATATATTTTTAAAGTCATTTTGTTGCTTTGGCTGCTGCTTCCCATCACCAGCAATAAGAAACATTTTGTAACGTCTAAAGAACATTGGTCAAGGAGACAGAAGATCTAGATTCTGGTCACTTTTTGCCACCAAATGTGTATCATCTTAGAAAAGTTACTTACCTTTCTAAATCTCAATGTGTCTTTTATAAAGTAAGGGAAATAGCTAAAATGATTTCTAAAGTCCTTGCAGCTCTGACTTTCTTTTATTTTTGTATTTTATGTCAGTCACTAAAGTGGCCCCTGTCGATATACAGAAATCTGAATAATTTGATTGCCTCGTGGTAAATTTAATATTGTCATCTTGAAAAATTTCCATATTTCTTTTCTGTTCTAAAATAAAGAACTTTGAATGAGGCCAAAGCCTAGCAACCAGCCCTCCTGAAATATTTCATTAAGTGTGATATCTGTAGAGTGTATCAGGGGAGAGTAAATACAGCAAAATTGTAACCACACTTCAGCATTAATTTCATTTGATGGCTCATCCACTCTGTCATCCAGAGATGGCATTGATCTAAATTGTGACCTTTTCTTCTATCTTATATCATTAAAATAGTGCCAGCAAAAGGGCAGTGACTCACTACTGGAGCAGATTCTTCCTGAGAAAATTGGCTGAGCTTTGTCATGGATATCTTGGCCAAAGTGTCTTTTATTAACTTCACCTGATGAGCAAGTCCTTCCTTTGCCCAGCTAGTTAAGGGCCTCTTCTATAATAAGTCCTGTGAATTCAATCTGTCCCGACCATATTATTTTGTTGATTCTTTCACCTTCCTGCAGTACTTGAGGCTTCGAAGTCACAAAAGGAATTTTCCACTGAATCCGTTGTTGCTATTCATCATTGCCTTTGTAATTGGAAGGGGCTTTTAGGGGGCTTGCTTTGTGCTCTGGAGTGGTTTTCAAACATAGTTTATGGACACAAATCTCCCTATGGATAGATGTTAATTGTGTGTCTACACTTGTAGAAGTGGATACTCAGAGTGACAAGAGTGTTGAAATTATTGTTTTACAGTTACCAAATGAGAACAGCAGAGGGAAGAAAAGTCTAAGAGTTAGGTATTAAAGATAAGACCTAGTAATTAGACACAGTTTGCTTATTATTTTGACATGCCCTGGTCTGATTAAAATATCAGTCATGACAGTATCTAATAAGACTAATAATTGTCATTTGTGTTTATTTTTATCCACACTTCTCTAGCCTACCAAATTCTAGAAGGAACTGGATGTAACTGCTTATATTACTTTTGTAAAATACTAATATAAAATTTCATGTACCTGAAAATTTGATAAATACTTCACACTGCTAGACAGCAGGTATCTCATGACCATCTAGTGTAGATCTTCATTGCACATTTGAGGCCCAGAAAGGGAAAGTAGCTTGCTGAATCTCACACAGCAAATCATGGAAAAGTCGAGTGGCACTTCCATTTCCACCTCCTAGGCTGGCCCCCTCGGTATCCACAGGTATTAAAGAGTTCCTGGGAATAGACCCATGCCATTATGGTCAGTAAATATTTGACAAAGAAGGCAAGAGTATCCAGTGGAGTAAAGACAGTCTCTTCAATAAGTGGTGCTGGGAAAATTGGACAGGTACATGCAAAAAAGTGAAACTAGACCACCAATTTTCACCATACACAAAAATAAACTCAAAATGGATAAAAGACTTAAATGTAAGTCACAAAACGATAAAAATCCTGGAAGAAAACATAGGCAGTAAAGTCACAGACATCCCACGTAGTGGACTTTTCATTGATACATCTCCTAGGGCAACAGAAACAAAGGAAAAAATAAACATATAAGACTACATCAAACTAAAAAGCTTCTGCACAGCAAAAGAAAATAGCTTCAAAATACAAAGGAACCCCACGGTCTGGGAAAACATATTTGCCAAGGATGAATCTGATAAGGGGTTAATTTCCAAAGTGTACGAAGAACTCATAGCACTCAGCAAGAGGAAGACAAATAACCCAATTAAGAAATGGGCAAAGGACTTAAATAGACACTTCTCCAAAGAGGACATACGGATGGCCAAGAGACACATGAGAAAATGCTCAACGTCGATAATCATCAGAGAGATGCAAATTAAAACCACAATGAAGTATCACTTCACACCTGTCAGAATGGCTGCCATCAACAAATCAACAAACGACATGTGCTGGCGAGGGTGTGGAGAAAGGGGAACCCTAGTGCACTGCTGGTGGGAATGCAGACTGGTGCAACCACTATGGAAAACAGTATGGAGGTTCCTCAAAAAAATAAAAATGGAGCTGCCCTTTGACCCAGTGATTCCACTCCTAGGAATGTATCCTAAGAATCCTGAAACATTCATCAGAAAGGATATATGTACCCCGATGTTCATAGCAGCACAGTTTACAACAGCTAAGATCTGGAAACAAGTGCCCATCAGTAGATGAGTGGATAAAAAAGCTGTGGGACATTTACATCATGGAATACTACGCAGCTGTAAAGAAGAAGAATCTCGTACCCTTTGGGACAGTATGGATGGACCTGGAGAATATTATGCTAAGTGAAATAAGCCAGGCAGCGAAAGACAAATATCACATGATCTCTCTTATACGTGGAATCTAAAGAACTTAATAAACCGATGAACAGAATAGATTTAATGACATGGAAGCATCGATGAGGCTGACGAATGTCATAGGGATGGAGGAGGGTGGGTGGAGGGGGAGAGAGTAACCAAAGAATTTATGTGAATATATACACAACCCAAGGACATGGACAATGGTGGGGAGAGGGACTGGGGAAGGGGAAGGAAAGGGGTGGAATGGGTCATTGGGGAGAAAAAGGGGCATCTGTAATATTTTAAACAATAATAAAATTTAAAAAATAAATAACAAATAAAAACTCTTAAAAAAAACCCCAAACAAACAAACAAAAAAACAACCAGGAGAGAGGTAAATAAATGGGAAACTGGTCTGTTTGCATTGCAGAACTCTAAGTAGTTTCAACAATGCGCGATACTTTGAGATAGGATACAGACGAAATGAATACATTCAATGGTAGGTACATGGGGCAGTTTTTAAACTGGACTCTGAAGTAACCTTCTACTGACCAATTCAGTGCTTTGTTCCAAGTGAGAAATCCATTTGCATTTTACTAAGTTTTTATTTTCAATTTTAAACTGTAGAATAATTGAAAATAATATAATAAACCCATATACCCTCTGGGAAAAAAAAAAAAAAAAAAAGAGTTCCTGGGGATAATGTTGAATGTTCAAGAATGTTAAATGATATTCTGTGCCATCTGCTTACGAAGCATATAGTATATTTAAAACGAACAAACAAACTTGGAACAGACTCATAGATACAGAGAACAGACTGATGGTTGTCAGAGGGGAGAGAGTCGGGGTACTGGGTAAAAAGGTGAAGGGATAGAAGTACAAGTTAGTAGTTACAAAATAGTCACAGGGATGTAAAGTACAGGATAGGAAATATAGTCAATAATATTGTAATAACTATGTATGGTGACAGGTGGGCACTGGAAATATCAGGTGGGGGAAGACATTTTGTAAAGTATGTAATTGTCTAACCACTATGCTGTATGCCTGAAATTAATACAAAATAATATTAAATGTAAACTGTAATTAAAAAATAAAATAAAATGAATTTTTAAAAGGAAGAAGTATATAGTATATTTAAAACATTGCTTTCCCAAATGGTCTCACTGTTTAAGCTCTAGGATTTCCAGGGGATAAATTAAGATATTTTAAAAATTCTCTTCTATGGCACCTCTTGGTCTCCAGTAAACAAGATGCTTTTAGATTAATGTTGTGTTTGTAAACCAACAAGACTAATTTCCACAAGAGACATGAGAAAGTTATTGTCATAACTCCATGGAGCACCATGCATAGAATTCTGCTTTGGCATAAGGTATTTAGAAAGTGTTTTCCTTGAAGTAAAGGAAATAAAATAACTAATGTGCAATCATTCTAGTGAATAGGGGTCAATTATCACCTTTTAGAAGTATTATTAACTATTTTATACTTGGGTTAGGTTGCAAGTCAGTGTCTGGTTATTCTTTTAATAAATTTATTTCCTAGTAGTTACAATTATTTTTCTCTCTAAAAGTTTACATATTTTCACAAGAAGCCTGCCTGAGCTAAAAGTAGATAATTGAGTCAATTGTTCAAGTTTCAGAATAGATTTAAATGAATTTTAAGAAAATTCAGGGCAAGTCAATAACTGGTTGAATCACCAAGCTAAAGTGAAGCTTCTGAGGCTATAAATAGCAGTGTTTACAGGTTTCAGAGATCCACAGGGAAGAGTCAGTTAGATTCGACTCTGTCAGTCACATCCTAGTCTGCATAATTCTTGAGTTCATTTACTGGAAGCTAATGCAGTAGAGATCAGATTGTATTCATTCATCCAGGTATTAATTCATCACATATTTATTGAATACCTTCCATGTGCCAATTCAGTGGGGGGCAGGGGAACAGAGAGGCATGAAGGATATGGTGCCTGAATGCAAGCAGCTCCCAGACTGGACAGGAAAAAAGGCAAGTAAGTAGGGATACTCCCTTTTGAGAAGTGCTCTAATAGTTGTTTGCAAGTGCTGTGCCAGAGGCACACAAGAGTTAGTTCCCCTAGGGTCGGGGAAGTTCACCAAAGACTTCATAGGTGATACCTAGCTGTGTGGGGAAAGCAAAGGGTTTGGCAGTAGGCAGTGGAGATGGGGCAGGAGCTGGGAGGAGGGCACATCAGGCTCAGGACAGAGCAGAGTGTGATATCAGGGTGGGAAAGGGTAAGAGGGCCTGGAGCTGGGGAGGTGGCAAGGCTCAGGACACAGAGGGCCTTGTAAGTGCTTTGCTTGGTCAAAGAAAAAGTTGTGCCAAGGCCCAGAAGTGGAAGTGAATTCAGTATGGTTGGAACAAAGCTGCAAAGATTCAAGGGCAGAGAGTAAGGGCAGAAGCACAGGACTAAGGGTCAGGAGATTTGGCAACAGGGAGCCAGTGAAAGGTTTTGGGCAGGAGAGGGACATGATGAAACCTGGACTATTAGAAAGCTCCCTTACAAACAGTGGGGAGAAGTGTTGGGATACTTTGATGGTTTCCATAATTTTACCAATAAAAGCTGTGCTGCAATGAACACTTTCATGCAAGTCTCCTTGAACATTAGAGAAACCGTAGAAAAACAAACAACTTGCTCCCTAGTTGGAGTACAGCTGGATGACATGTGACTTCTCCACACAGTGGCAAAAATAAATGAAGCAACTCTACATGTATCAACATGGATAATATTGAGTGGGGGGAGGAAGTTGAAAATAAGCTATATGCAGTGCAATACTATTTATGCAAAGTTTTAAAATACACAAAACAATGGGGTATATTGTTTTGGATACACAAGTGCATAGAAGTACCAGGGTGCATAGAAGAATGTATACCTGCCTCAGGATATCTGGTACCTCTGTAGCAGAAGGAGAGGGGAGCAGGATTTGGCCTTCAGCTATTTAGTAGGTCTTTATTTATTTTAAAAATCATCTGAAGCAAGAATGGTAAAATGTTATCATTGCTCAAATCTGGGTAGGGGAGACACAGGTGCCTATTATATTATTTTCTGCACTTTTTAGTGTGTTTTAAATATTTCAAAACAAAAATTTTAAGTAGAAAAAAGGAAAATAAAAAGCTGTTGTCTAAATTAGTGTATTCTTGGCTGCAAGTAAGAAAATAAGAAAGAGGCAAAACAATAGTTTGGTGGGTTTTTTTAATTATCCCATCAAGCTTTGATAAACTATAGCCCTTTGTGTGCCAAATTTGGCCTGCTGCCTGTATACATATGGCTCATGAACTGAGAATGTTTTTCATGTTTTTAAATGGTTGAAAAAAAATCAAAAGAATATTCTGGGACATTTAAAAATTATATAAAATGTCAACCTCAGTGTCCATAAATAAAGTTTAATTGACACACAGTCATGCCCATTCATTTAAGTATTGGCTATGGTTACTCTTGCCCTACAAGGGCAGAGCTGAGTTAAGACAGAGATAGACCACAAAGCCTAAACTACTTACTGTCTGGCCCTTTAAGAAAGAGCTTCTGACTCCTGACATTTAACAAAATCATCCGAAGTTAAGTGGCTCCAGGATTGGTTAATTCAGTAGTGTGATAATGTTGGGGCTCCAGGTGGTTCTCCGCTATATTCAAGGTTGCCATATCTCTGCCACAGCTATGGTTGCCATGGCTCCAAGCACATGACAATGTCCAAATATTGCAGTAGGGTGGGTAAGTGACATGCCTCATACAAGGAGAATTTTCTTTCTCAAAAACTTTCTAGCAGATTCCACCTTAAATCCCACTGGTCAGAAGTGGGTCACATGGCCATGCTGGGGCTGAGGGAAGGAGTAGCCAGATTTCTTGAGTCCACGGAAAGGCTTCAGTTAGGAAGGAGGAAGAGATAGGGTAGCAGATGGATAAGCAACAGTACCCGCCCCAAGTATAAACTTAAAAATGAAAAGATTGGATTGGAAGGGGCAAGAGTGGATGTGGGGAGACCACTTAGGGGGCCAGAGGCAAGTGGCATCATCCAGGAAAGACGTGATGAAATGACGGGTGCTTGGACCAAGGATATTTCACAGAGTGGAGTTGGTTGGATTCTGGGTATATTTTGAAGACTGAGATTGGATGTTGGAGGAATGAGTTGAATTACGCAGGACTTCCAGGGTTTCTGGCTTGTACAACTGGGTTGTCATCCTAGGAGATGGGCAGACACAGTGTTGGTGTAGAGGTGAGAAGCAAGTCTCAAGGTCCTCACTGTTTCGCCATAGTTCCAAGTAACAGAGAGATGAGAAAATAAAGTAGAGGATATGTTTTTGCTTAAAAGAGTTATAACTCAGTGTTATTTTTTCTACTCTGGAGAAATAGAGTCACTCATGAATAAGTGGAACAATGTCATATATGGGTCCAGCATTTGCAGTTTACAAAGTGCTTTCATACCCACTTTTTTATTTGACCTTCAACTTCGAAAATTGGTATGACAGGATTCATTCTCATTTTACAGATGAGAAAACTGGGATGCAGAGAGGGGAAGTCTAAAGGCTGGAATGGAAGGTGTATCCTCTCCTAGGTCAAAAGGGGGCTGTTAATGGGCACCATGTTTGCTTTTGTTTAATTTTGGCATACACCCAGCTAAAGACTCCACTTTGTATTTTACCTCCTTAATATTACATGCAAACTTTACAGTATTTTATATTTTAAAATATCTTTCTCTTACTTAAATATTTCCATTCCAAAAAGTCAGAAAATAATTTGTGTTGTTTGCTTATTTTTAGACAATTGTATGTGTTTGGAATCATCTCCAAAAGCTTATTTCCACAGCACACAACAAAATTTATTAAATTGTTTTTTGAAGCAAGGCTGCTTTATTTCCCACTGAAACAATGACTCACCAACTAAGTCTCATTTGTATTCCTCCCACAGCAAGTAATTTAAAATGTGAGTTATAAAAAAAGGAAAAGAAAGATCAATGAAACCAAATACACAAACTTAGAAAACTATCCTTTGCTTACATCTTTGACAAGTTTTCCTGGATGTGGAGTTACACGGGAGCAAGAGGCCATGTTTCTTTCAGTACCAAATATTCTTATTGACAGCAGCAATAATAACTGGCATCTCCCTGGGTTGCGTAAATCGTGCAGGGAAAGTAGGTTTGGGCCCAATAAAAGAAAACATTTTCTGATCCACCAAGATGACCAGCTTTGGTACCTCTGGCTTGGGTGTCAGTGAACTTCTTGATACATGGATGTGATCATCTGACAGAGAAGGCTGCTCTGTGGTGGTGTTTTTGGGGGGTGGGAGGTGGAGTGTATGGTCCTGGCATAGTGAAAGAATAGGAGGGAGTCCTGCCAATCTGGACCATAGAGGATCTGGGCAAGGTAAGTTTAGGCAGTAATGTGTGGCAGGAGAATGGAGCTTCTTGAGTAGAAACAATGTCTGGAATTAAGAGCTTGTTTTGCCAGTCACTTTTCATTTTATAATGAGAAACTTTTCAGCAGTTGGAAACATAGCACCTAACACTCAACAGGCACATAATGAATGTTTGCTGAATACCCGCCTACAGGGATTAGGAAGAGGAGGAATGAGTGAATGAATGGGTTTGTACATGACAGGGTATGATGGAAGAAGAGAAATGGGAGAGATTCAAGATGTCTTAATGTGGACTTTTGAAGACTGGCTTTGAACTAAGGTGAACTTGGAGTCTGCATTCTATGTGAAAATTGTGACTTAGCTACAAACCTGTGTCTTTGAGTTATGGGACAAGTGAGCATTTCACCTGGTGCTGCTTCTGGTGGCAGTGGAGGGTCAGGAGACTGTTCAAGCAGGCTTTTGGTTTTTTGGTTTGTTTGTTTTTTTCCAGAAAGCCAGCAAAGCAGGTCTACTGAAATACATTGCCACTCCCCTTCTATTTGTCCCACCATCCCAACCCCTCCTGCAACATACACATTGGGTTCTAATGCTAACAGCTCAAATGCAGTCAGTTCTTTTTTTTTTTTCTTTTGCTTTTTGTTGAGAAATATTTTGCTCCTTGCTCCAGTGCTTTTGCTGGCAATTTCACTAACAGAAAAGGAAGAAGGACCCACAGTCAGGATGGACAGGTTTAAAAAACAGTAGGCATCAGCAGACTTCTACTTAGGTGTTTCTCCTTCTTGCATGTCAGAAATACAAGGGTAGATAATGCCTAGGGACTGAAGCTAGATGGAGACAATTAGGTACACTTTTATTTTTTCCATTTTCAAGAAACATGTCTCATGAAAAAGCAATAGCATTAGGGGAAGTATATCATAAGTTTTGAGAGCACTTTTGGCTAATTCTAACAATCACTCTGTGCCTTAATATCCCCACAGGTGAGTAGAAACAATACCCACTGGTTGCACACAGATTTGTACAAGAGCCAACCAGATGACACTTGCAAGTTGTTTTGCATACTGCAAGGGTTAATTCAAGGTGCCCTTATTTAGACTATTACTCTTATTTGCCTATTAATTGTATGTATTTTAAAATTGATTCTGAAAAACATGCCCAAACAAAATGAAAATCCACTCTTGTTTCTAGTATGGTTCACTTTGTGAAATCACAGATTTTACTCAAAGGCTACATTTTACAGAAAATAACTACAATTTAAAAATATGAGCTTCTAATAGAGCCACTTTGGAGCCTGCACCCATTTCATTCCCCTTCCAGCCACAGCACAACTACTTCCTGAGGAGTTTGTTAATGTTTATTAACTGCAGACTTGGGAACAGACAGACACATCCAAACCAAACATTCAGATGGTAAGCAGAAAGCTTTTTCTTATGATTTCCATTGGTCACTGCTCAAGCAAACTCTAAATGAAACCGCAAACTTTCTGTTTCCACCGAAAACATTTCTTCCCAAGAGAGTTTTCTGAACTTTCCTCCCATCTGTGTCTCCTGGCTAACAGCAGCACCGCTCTTTTCTTTGCCTATATTTTCATCTACATAACTACTGTGTCCCAGTGGGCCTGACATTGGTCTTTACCTAGTGAACTTGATAAGTTCTCACTGCTACCCCAGGCCAAGTCAAGATGCATAACTATCACCAAATATTAGGGATGAACTACAAAAGTTCTAGAAAGATCTCATCTTTCCAAGTCCAACATTCTTTCTTACCAAGTACTTCTAAACAGCAAATAAAAGAATGATTCATAATATAATAACTACCCTTTCATTATTCTTTAACACTCTGTTAATCTCTTTATTATGAATTAGGAGAATATGCTAAAAAAGGAGATATTATTGCTCTTTCTGCCTCCATAATAACAGTAATTATCTGGTGGAATTCATCCCCCTTTTCTATAGGGAATGAATATTTGCTTCAGGAATGAACAAAATTAGAAATTATGACATCACTAAATCCACTTTTAAAATTAATATGAAGTTCTTGTAACAAAATTATGGATCTTCCCAATGGGGAAAATGTGACTAGCTTCAAGTGAATTAGAAATATGAAAATCTCAGGCTGTCATTTACTTAAGCAGCTTGTTTGGATTCTGTACAAAAGAGGCTTGGAGGCAAATGGCAATTGCAAAAAGAAGCACAGAAACAAGTAAACAAATAAGACCAAAAATCAAAAGAAAAAACAAACACAAAACAGGTGCTATCCAAATTCTTATTAGCTGACCTTATTTTCACTGACTTTTTATGAGTATGGAACCAGCAAAGATGCAGCAGAGATCATAGAATCTTTGAGTTCACTGAGTCCAAAAGTCTCTTAATATTTTTTTTAAATTTTAAATACACATCTTTTCCTACCAAAATATATTGTGGAGGGTTATTATAAGAAAGTTTTGTGAACACAGCTACCCTGGCTGAAGTACATGCACATGTGTGTGTGTGTGTGTGTGTGTGTGTGTGTGTGTGTGTGTGTGTGTGTGTGTGTGAGCATGCACTCGTGTATGTATTGGGGAGTGGAGGATATTCTCTCACACCCACTATACCTACCTGCAGCCTTTGAGAACCTTTCCAGGAACCTCATGGACTTGAGGAGCTTGGAAAAGATACTGGTCCATTCCAAACTACTCCAGTGATGGAGGGCTCAGAGTCTCAGAGCTTGCCTGAGGCAGGCCTGAGGTCACTCAAGCAAACCAGAGCCAAGCAGAGCTGAGCCCTCCAAGCAGGCCTACACACCCCAGACAGGGCTCCTGAGTTGATCTGTAGACATCTCCTCCCACTCATCATTTTCCTTAGATCTTTTGCCTGAAGAAAATTTTCCTGGCCACTCAAGGTATTGCTATCATTAGCTAGCCCATATTTCAGGTGTTAAGAAACTTCCTTGCTCTGATGTTAAGGGGGATCCAGTCAGAATTAAGTCTTAGACATGAATAAGCTGTGGCCCTTTTGTCCTTGATTAATTTCATGACATTTATTCTAGAATGGAAGCTTAGAAACTTAAAACATCTTTCCTCATTAATAATATGTTTTCCTTTTAGTAATATAAACATAATTCAAAACTCAATTAAAATGTCCCAAATTTTTTCAGTAAGGTAAGAACATTTATAACTCAAATTTGCCATATATTCTTGTCCCAAATGGTTGTCATCTCAATTAAATTGTTCATAACCATTTGTAATGTAGGAGCTTGGCAGAACTGGGCAGTCATACATCAGAGTCTGCATATACAACATTATCTGATCTATTGTGGTGGTAGAGGAGCCAACTTAGATACTGGATCATGTGCAATTTTAGTACATTTCTGAGACATTATTAATTGAATTGAGTTGAGCTTTGGTCTGCCATCATTTAATTGATGAAACCCGGGACAGAACTAAAGGCTATCAAAGTAAAGTTGAGTTAAATTTGTAGGTCAGTGTACTGTCTTGAAACCAAACAGCAGGATTAATAACATCCCATCAGTTCATTTCTCATGCTGAGAGAACCACTAAATAAGTACTGTGCAATAGCCTCTCCTTGATTCTGGAGTCATTCCAAAGGAAGGTGCCAAGGTGTGGATCAGAAGCACAGCCTACTCACCCCACACCATCTGCAATGCCCTTGCTCCTCCCAGGACAGCCTCTAAGAGTCATACTGGAATCCAACTTATGCACACCAGCTGGCTTGGCTGAAGGTGAGCAGTGCCACTCACTTCCATTCAACAAACCACACTGAGTGCCCATGCAGATGAACACAACATATGCAGATGAACACAACATATGCAGATGAACACAACATGGCATCATCTGAGTTTAGTGACAGGGAAAGACAGAGGCATAGACAAGCAGGCCAATACTATGTAGAAAGTGCAACACAGGAGGTATGGACGGGATGCTTTGGGTGCATGAGAAGAAAGCATCTAACTCAGGCTGGAAGGTGAAAGCAGCAAAATCTGGGTTAGGTGAAGCTTCTGGGAGGTGGTGATGCCTGGGCTGAGACTTTTGTAAATATTAAAAAACCTCATTTTTTCTTATTATTAGAGGATTACTGCTTCTAAAAAGTTAAAAGTAAATAAATCACTGTAATGTCACCACCAGAGATAACCACTGCTTGCAGTTGAAGTATATCTTTTGTCTATCATCTGTCTATGTATATACACAAATGCTTTTAAAATGTTCTCAAAAAGTGAATGACTGACTTGTTACTTCCTTTAAAAAAAAAAAATCTAACCATACACAATGAATATTTTTCATGTCATTAAATATTCTTCTACATACCATTCTATTATATGGATACTCTAATTTACTTAACTGATTCTCTATTATGGGAATTTAAGTTGTAAAATTTTCATGATTATTAACTATAAAGAACATCCTTACACTTAATTTTTTGTGTATCTACAATTATTTCTTTAGGACATATTCCTAGAATGAAAATTGCTGGGTCAGATGTTTTAAGGCTAAATACCAACTAGTAATTTGTGAGAGCTCCCATTTTCTCTCACTCTTGCAGATACCACATCATTTCAAAGTATTGGCCACGTAAAAATATCTCTGGTATCCAGCCTCCCAGATAGCCCTGATGATCGCACTGCCTGATGGTCACACTTTTGTGTGTTCCCCTCTCATAATCAATAGGGCTGTTCTGTAAGATCACTAGGATGTTGCAGAAGTGACAGGTATTTACTTATTTTTTAAATTAAATTAACTTTTTGAATATTTTTCTCTTTTTTCTAACTGTATTGAATCATAATTAGCAAATAAAAATTACATACATTTAAGGTATACAGTTTGATGTTTTGAGTTATGTATACATTGTGTGTATATCACCACAAGCAAGCTAATTAACACCTCCATCACTTCATATAGTTACCTCTTGTATGTGTGTGTGCAGTGAGATCACTTAAGGTCCACCCTCTTAACAAATTTTAAATATACACAATAGTATTGTTAACTATAGCCACATCGCCATACATTCACTCTCCAGAACTTTTTCATCTTGCATAACTAAAACTACACCTTGACCCAACATCTCTCCATTTTTCCCCCTACCTCCTAGACCCTGGCAACCATCATTCTAGTCTCTGTTTCTATAAGTTCATCTGTTTTATTCTACATATATGTGAGATCATGCAGTATTTGTCCTTCTGTGACTGGCTTATTTCACTTAGCATAGTGTCCTCCAGGTTCGTTCATGGTGTCACAAATGGCAGGATCTTCTTTTAAAGGCTGCATAATATTCCATTGTATATATAATGTATATACTTATGAGACTAGGTCATAAACATCATTGCCACTTCTTCCTTTCTCTCTCGGCTTACTTGTTCTGGGGGAAGCCAATGCCATATGGTATAAAACTGAGGCCTCCTGCTACCTGCCAGCACCAACTTGCCAGCCATGTGAGTGAATTACTTTGGAAGCAGGTCCAGCAGTTTCATTTAAGCCTTAAGATAACTGCATTCCCAGAAGACCCCTTGACAGAGAAACTCTGAGCCAGAACCACCCAAAGTGAGCCACTCCCAAATTCCTGACCCACAGAAACTATGAGGTTAGAGGGCTGTCTGGGAGAGACCAACATGGAGGTTGTGGAGGTACGGAAAGGATGATTGAGAAACAGCAGGGGTTGAGTAATGGAAGTGGAAGTTTCCATGTATCTTAAATTCAAGGAGGTATCTTTCTCTGAGCTTTGTAATATAAAGGTGGCATGACTGATTTCTGAGATAATAAACTAAATTTTATTTCTTGCAAGAGAGTCTCTAATAAGATTAGACACTCTGAGCTTTTACTCTGTGCCAAGTGATATGTATATTGATGCTCATTTTTACTCTCCCTATAACCTGGGAGGTATAACTTATTTTAAAAATGAAGAAATTGTTTGGCTGGAATGGCTCAGCGGTTGAGCTTTGACCTACGATCCAGGAGTTTGAGGTTCAATTCCTGGTCAGGGCACTTGCCTGGGTTGCAGGCTTGATCCCCAATAGGGGGTGTGCAGAAGGCAGCTGATCAATTACTCTCTCATCACTGATGTTTCTATCTCTCTCTCTTCCCCTTACTTCCTCTCTCTGAAATCAATAAAGACTTTTTTTTTTTAAATGAATTTAAGGGTCAGAAAAGAAGGCAAGCAGCTTGTCTGAGGTCACACAGTCAGGGTGCAGCAGAGTGGAGGCAGAGTAGAGGGTTGGGCCAAGGTATGCCTGACTAAAAATCTCTGCCCAACTTTTCAGCTATAGTGCTTCCAGGAGCACTCAGTGATACTAAAGAGCCAGGGGTGGTAGCAGCACTGAACTGCACACTTAAAAACAGTTAAAATGGTAAATTTCATGTTTTATGAATTTTACCACAATTAGAAAAAAAGAAGAAAAGTGGGTAACAAACTGATCTGCAGACCTCAGAGAGAGAAAACTGCATAAAGACTGAGCAATAAATTTGATCCTTCATTTTATTATTAAAAGAGAAAGTTCAGCACATGTCCAAGTTACTCTAATCTTCAATTACATTTTGTAATGCCTGAGCCACCTCTCTTTATTTCCTCCTCTGTCTTCTCTCTTTTAGTTTTTTTAAAAACATTTTTAATTGATTTTAAAGAGAGAAGGAGAGAGAGATAGAAACATCAATGATGAGAGAGAACCATCGATCGGCTGCCTCCTGCACACCCTTAATGAGGATCAAGCTTGCAACCATGGCATGTGCCCTGACCAGGAATCGAACATGAAACCTCTCCATGAATGAGATGACTCTCAACCAACTGAGCCACACAGGCCAGGGCTCTCCTTTAGTTTTTGAAATGGATTTAAAATGCACTTGGATGGGTGAAAGAACCTGTTTCAATTGAACTCACTGTAAGGCCTCATGGCCACCAGGAATGGATGAAGGCACTGAGGAGGACATAAGAGAGGGAGGACAACCATTGAGAAATGTGGCCAGGAGTGTCACTCACTCACCGTCAGAGAAAGACTTTGTGGAGGCTCCTGCCTGGTGGCTTAGTCCTTGGGGAAGGATACTCCTTTTGCCATCTTTCTCTGCCTGAGGCTTCTGGCACTTCCCAAGAACAAGGTTGTG
Organism: Miniopterus natalensis; assembly: GCF_054644295.1. Classification (NCBI taxonomy): domain Eukaryota; kingdom Metazoa; phylum Chordata; class Mammalia; order Chiroptera; family Miniopteridae; genus Miniopterus; species Miniopterus natalensis. The sequence goes on from NC_142103.1 coordinate 65,846,794, forward strand.
GCTTCAACTGAAGCACTACTTGTGAATTTGGACCAGCCCCTTGTGGGACTGTATGCTTTCTGGGGATCCCTGTGGCTTAAGCATGAAATTATGTTCAGTACATGGGTCGAAGCCTCAAAGTATCTTACCAGCAAGAGATCCTGTAATGTGGGAATGGTGCTTTTTCAGGGACCAGATTACATGCTTGACCAGAATTGTGTGCCCCCAAAAAGTATATGTCGAAATCCAAACTCCCAGTACCTCATAATGTGATCTTATTTAGAGAGAGTGTTTTTATAGAGGTAATCAAGTTAAAATGAATTTGTCAGTGTGGGTCCTAGTCCAATAAATGGGGGAAATTGGATACAGACACACACACAAGTAGAACACCAAGTGAAGACACAGGGAGAAAATGGCCATCTACAATCCAAGGACAGAGTCCTGGAACAAGTTCTTTCCTCAAAGCCCTCAGGAGGAAGCAGCCCTGCTCACACCTTAATATCAGACTTCTAACCTCCAGAACCAAGACAAAAGATTTCTGCTGTTTAAACCATCCAGTTTGTGTTATTTTTAAAATTTATAACGACCCAGAAAACTAATACAACAGGTAAAGCAGATTTCCCCAAAATTTCCTTCACTGGGAGGTGACAGTGTGGCATATGGCTGTTCTTAGTTACTCCGCCAACCCCACCCCAGAATTCCTTTCACCTTCACCTCTGAGTCACCCACTGAGCAGGCATTAGAGGCTCCAGGGAGGGAGTCATTCTACAGAAGAGTCCTCAAATGTCTAAGGTCTTTCCTTTATCTTCCTAATAGGCAGGTTCTAGAAGTGGAAGGAGAGTCAGAACACTGGTGATAAAGGGTGTCTTTTAAGTGCATTTCTTGGAACAGGGACTGCATTGAGCGTCCTCACCTCAGTGATACATCATCAGAGCCTACCTGGGAGAAAGTAACTTTCCATTTACACAATCCCCCTCTTAATGAATTCTTGTCACTTACAAAGGGTTGTAATATTCAGTGCTGAGATGTAGGGGCTATTCTAAGAACTTAAAATGCTGAAGACTTATTCATATGGACTCTCAATGTTCCTTAATCAGTATCACTTAGCTGTTGCTAAGGTTTTAGTAAGTCCATCAACAACATTTCACCTCCACTCAGTTCATTATTTCATGCAATTAGAGTGCCCATTATGGGAAATATGTACTTTCATCAGCAGCTTAAACATGAAATTATGTTCGGTATATAGTTGGTAAAAGCACCTCTACTCAGCTGATCACAATTTTTTCCACTAGGACCAAGGAAATTGCTGTCTAATTACTCTCCTCAGCCCCATCAGTTCAGGAGCCCTTTCCAACCTAGTGTCTAAAGACTTGACCAAAATAGTTTTTTGTCTGAAAAGTTTGATCCTGGCAAATGAGATGAAAAGTTGTACAAGGTGGTTCAGGGAACAAACTTCATTTCATCAAAATACAGCATCTTCTTTACAGATCCTTTTTTGGTTTAACTTCTTTCCAGTAAGTTTCATTGCCTGAACAAACAAAATGTATAGCAATTGTGGTAGCAAAGATGTCATACTGGAAATTAAATCAAATGTGTTGGTTTTCTACTGAGATCTTGGCATTTTTTTCGCAAAGATTTTTGCTTTTCTTTTTCAAAGAACTGTTACAGAGAAGCAGCAAAGTGAATTCTCCATTTCCTAAGTTGTTCTGTCCTCAGAATGGCTCAGTCCTCTTTCTTCTTTACACCTTATCCTAGGCCATCTTGTCCACAGGCCAGTTACTATCTTTGTACTGGTTATGCCCAACCCAAACCTCTCCTCTGAATACCTGACCTGTCAAGCCACCTGCCTTTTGGACATCTCCACCCAGTTGTCCCCCAAACTCCTCAAACTCATCCTGTAAAGGTAAGTAAAAAAATGAAAATAACCATTGTCTTATCCCACTCAAATTTGCTTCATCTTCACTACCTAGCATCTCAAGGAATAGTCTCCACTGATTTGCCAAACTCTGCATCTCCTTCAATTCCTATCCTCAACAACTTTCCCTTCCTCCCCATCTCAGTTGCCAAACCTGTTAACTCAGTCTTCTAAATCTCTCCTACCCTCTCTACCCTTACTATCTCTCCAGTTATTTAGTGTTTCTTGAACAAAGAAATACCCATTTGGGATTCCAATTTGCTGTGGGGGATTCACATAATGGCCCCATTCACGACTGGGTCTCCCCAAGTTTCTCAGGGTAGACATCCCCTGGAGCCTTTCCTGGCAGATGTGAAGAATGGGTCTCCCTTTTTCAAGGGGAGGCCTGGGTCAAGGAAAAGGGGAAAAACTTTACCATGCAGAGTGGAAGCAGGATGGATGGTGTTGGCATGTTGTACCTCTCCACAATCAAATCTTGAAACTCTACAGGGGAAAATGGAGTAGGGGCCAAAATCCACCCTTCCTGCTTGGGAGGCATTTCTCATCTGATATCTGGGAGAAAGTGTGGGAAGCAGGACTGGGCCTGAGCTTAAATTAGGAAGTAGATGGGGTTTATCTTTGGTGCTTCCCACCTTCCTTTGTTTATTCTCTTCTAAAGTCCCCTAGGCACTCAGTACCCTGGCCTTAGGTGCCCAGGACTGTTGATTGCTGCCTGAGCCACCTCCTCAGAGTAGTCTTGGATCTACAATCAACTCCTTTACTGCCTCCATTATTTATTCCCTCAGTGAGATGGTGAGTGACTTCAGCTAGTTAATGGAAATAGCAGTGTGATTACACCCAAGAATGGTCATGGCAATATCCATGACCTTACTCACAGCGATATCAAGGGATGACTCTTATTCATAAGATAAAGGATATCGCCTTTCTTTTCCTCACTACTGTCTCAGCCTTAGTCTCCAGAGTTTTGGGCCAGACCAGAGAAATATTTGTGGTTGGTGATGATGGGGATCACATAGATTGACTTTGTTTCCGGGGCTCTGTGTTCTAGTCTCAGTTCTACCCCAGGAGAATACCATCAAGGAGGCATTTCTCTCTAAAGTGGGATCAGAGGATCTGGGCTGTCATCTGAACTTACTCTTGTTCAAGTCACTAATGAAATGCTAGCCCCAAGGGCTTAACATTCATGTGGCATAGTCACCTTCTAGGCCCATCGGCAGTCAAGCACATTGGTAGCTGCCCCAGTTGGGTAGAGAGCAAGAATGATGAGCTGCTACCACTCACTTGCTCCCAAACTCGGCACTTCTATATAGTCCTCCTTTTTTTCTATCCTTCCTGATGATTTATTAGTCCTTGGGATTAACTTTTTATTATAAAATATGTCAGACATACAAATGAGCAATAAAAGAGTAATACCGTACAACCAATGCTTATATATACCCACCACTCAGCTTAAGTAATTAAACAGTACAAATTCGATTTAAGACCCCTCTCCACCCTACCCTGATTTAATTCTCTTACCTCCTTCCCTTGGTAATTACTATTCTGAATTTAGTGGTTTTCATTCCTGTGCCTTCCTCTATTCTTTTACTCATAATGTATATACTCATAAAAATATGTAATCTTGTTCTCATGTTTTGAAGTATCAAAAAATGGTATCATACTATAAATTATGCTTCTGCAACTTGCTTTGTTCATTATCTATTCTTGAGATCCATCCATATTGGTATATGTACTTTCAGTTCTTGCTTTTTAACTACTGTATAGTATTCCATTGTAGGAAAATAGCACAGTGTATTTATTCATTCTCCTGTTTGACATTTTGTCTTTCCAGTATTTTGCTTTTATAAGCATCGTGGCTCTGAACATTCTCGTACATGTTTCCTAGTGCAATATTTTCTCTAGGGCAGTTTTTTTCCTGTTTAAAAAATTTTCATTTTGAAATAATTTTAGACTTAGAGAAAAGTTGCAGAAAGTAGTACAGAGTTCCCATATAACATTCACTCAGCCTCCCCTAATATTAATATCACATAATCATAGTACAATAATTAAAACCCAAAAAATTAACATTGGCAAAATAGTATTAGTTAAGTTAGAGCAGTGTTTTTCAAACTTCATGTTGTGACTCATTAATGCAGAGATTCTCAATTCTGGATACACAATGGAATCACCTGGGAACTTTAAAAACTACTGATATTCTAATTTGTTTGGGTTGTGGCCTTGGCAATAGAGATTTAAAAGCTCCCCAGATGAATGTAATATGCAGCCAAGATTGAAAACAACTGCATTAGAGGATCATAAAATCAATTTAATTAATTATGCTGAGCATTAAAAATGAAATGGAATAAAATAGAAGATACCACAGGGCTTTGCATGCAGGATAAAAAGTCTTGCAGAGCCCAGCCAAGCGTGGCTCAGCAGTTGAGCATAGACCTAGGATCCCAGAGATCACATGCCCGAGTTGCACGCTCAATCCCCAATCGTGGGAGTGCAGGAGGCAGCCAATCAATGACTCTTTCATCATTGATATTTCTATCTCTCTCTCTTCCTCTCCCTTCCTTTCTCTGAAATCAATAAAGATATATTTAAAAAAAAATTCTTACAGAAAACTTTTGCTTTAATTATAAATATGCATTGTGTTAAAATTATTTCATAGTGTGACCCATGACCCAAAAATATTTCAAGCCACTATCTAGGTTATAGATCTGGGAGTGAAATTGTTGGATCAAAAAATATATGCATCTTTAACTTTACTAGATGTTGCCAATTTGTTTCGTAAGGTGTTTGCTCTAAATTGCACACTACCAGCAGTGTATGAGACAATTGTCCTATTTCCTCTCCAATACCTGATACTGTCAGACCTTAGAAATTTTTGCCAATTTGATGGATGTGAAATGGTTTCTTGTGTGTTTAGGCATATCTCAGATGACTAGAATGGTTGAGTACCTTTTTACAAGTACATTGTCCAGGTTTCTTCTTCTGGGAACTGCCTCTTTATATCTTTTGCCCACTTAAAAACATCTTTTTAAAAAGTTTATTGATGTATTTATTATATATTCTGGATATCAATCTTTTGTCAGATACCTGTGATGCACATATCTTCTAGCACTCTGTAGCTTGTCTTTACACTTTTAAAAATAGCATTTGCCACACAGGATTTTTATTTAAATGTAGTCACATGTATATCAGTCTTTATGATTTGCACTTCTTTTTTTAAAAAAAAATAAAAATTTCCTCACGGTAGTGAGGTCATAGAGATGTTCGCCTTTGTTTTCTTCTAAAAGCTTTTATGTGGTGTTTCTCACATTTAGGTCTTTAAGGCCTCCTTGGACCCTTGGACTTTTCTTTTTTTTTTAAGTGAGATCACTGTAGAATTCCATGCAATTTTGGGAAATAATACAGAGACCTTGTATTGGGGATCTGTCCAGAAACAGTCTAGTTTCTCCAATAATAACACTTTGCAAAATTACAGTATAATTTTACAACCAGAATATTGATATGGGTGTAATCCACTGATCTTATTCAGCTTTTCCAGTTTTACTTGTGCTCGTGTGTGTGTGTGTGTGTGTGTGTGTTTAATTATATAACATTTTATTTCCTGGGCAGATTCATGTGTCCACGACCACATCAAGACACTGAACAATTCTTCCATTACTACAAGGATTTTTGGTACTGCCGTTTATAACCACACTCAACTCCCTGCAGTGTCTATACTCTGGTTCCGTCCCCAAACCTTGCCGAGCACTAATCTGTTCTTCATCTCTGCAATGTTATCATTTCAATAATGTTATATAAATGGAATCCTAAAGTATATAACTTTTCAGTACTGACTTGTTCACCAGCACAGTTCTCTGGAGATTAATCCAGGTTGTTGCATGTATCATTAGTTCATTCCTTGTTATTGGTGATTAGAATCCCATATTATGACTGGTGCCTCAGTTCATTTATTCACCCATTGAAGGACATCTGGGTTGTTTCCAGTTTGGGACTATTACAAATAAAGCTTTTTTAAACATTTGTCTGTGGGGCTTTGTGGGAACATTAATTTTAAAATCTGTGGAATAAATGTCCAAGAGTGCAGTTCTTGGGTTGTATGGAAGGAAGTTGCATGTTTAGTATAAGAAACTGCTAAATAGATTTCCATAGTGGCTGTAGCATTCTACATTCCCACCAGTAATGTGTGAGTGATCGTTTCTACACAGTATTTGATGGTCTCTCTATTTTTATTCTAGACATTGTAATAGGTGTGCAGTGATATCTCATTATGGTTATAATTTGCATTCCTTGATGGTTAATAATGTTGAGCATGTTTTCACATGCTTTTTGCAATATGTGTACCGTCTTTTGTAAAATAGATCTCATGTCTTTTGCCCATTTTCATATTGGCTAATTTTTTATTGTTGAATTTTGAGAGCTCTTCCTATGTGTTAGTTACAAGTACTTTGTTGAATATTTGCTTTGAAAATATTTTCTTCAAGTCCACAGTTTGACTTTTAACCCTCTTCACATAGGATTTTGAGAGCAAAATTTTACATGTTAGTAAGACCATATTTATTGATTTTTTCCTTTTATAAATCGTCTTTCTGTTAAGTGTAAGAACTCTTTGCCTAGTTCTAATTCCCAAAGATTTTGTCCTATTATTTCTAAAAGTTTTATAGTTTTATTTAATGATGTACCTTTACAATTCACTTGGAGTTAATTTTTATATAAGGTGTGAGCTTTTGGTTTATGTTCATTTTTTGCTTATGGAAGTCCAATTGCTTCAACACCATTTGTTGAAAAGCTTACCCTTCCTCCATTAGACTTATTTTGCACATTTGCCTAAATCAATTTAGCATATCTGTGTGAGCCTCCTTAAGTTTTTAACCTTTTCAGGGCTTTAACTGGCTCCAGGTTCTGATATGCATTGCCTTAATTTTCCCTGAGATATATAAAAAGTGAATCATCATTTCATAATGATACCAACATTGTAATAACAAGGACTTCACAAAGCTATCTAATTAAACATTGATGATGCAGTATAAATTTAACTTGATCATTGTTAGTCTTAATTTTTCAAGGGTCCAATTCTAACAAATACATTAGTCTGAAGCCACTCCTGCTCACTCACTCTCCTCCCACTGCAATCTCGCTTCTGTTCCCAACACTTCTCTATCACTTCCTGTATATTGCTGTTACCAATGTCATCAGTGACATCCTTGTCGCTCAGCAATATTTCTTTTCTCATCTTCCTTGACTTCTCTGCAATAGTCAATGAACTTGAATAATACCTCCACTCCTGAATGGTTTCCCTTGACCTACAAGTCATGGTGTTCTGTCTTTCCCCCTCCCACTGCTTCCTCTCCTTCCCTTTCTCCTTCATAGGTTCACTGTCTTCCCACTCAGTCACATTATATTATTCTTTTAATATGTGTGTTGGATTCAATCTGCTATTATTTTGTTAAGGACTTTTATGTTTCTGCTCATGAAGGATATTGGTCTGAATATTTCTTATAATGTTTTTGTCTAATTTTTTGATATCATGGTAACACTAGCTTCATAAAGTTAATCAAAAAGTATTTTTTGTCTTTTTTCTAGAAGAGATTATGTAGAATTGGTACTAAATCTTTAAATGTTTGGTAAAATTTTCCAGTGAAACTATCTAGTCCTGGATATTTCATTTTTGGGAGATTTTAAATTATGAACTTAATATATTTAGTAGTTATAGGACTATTCAAATTATGTTTTATATTGGATGAGTTTTTGTGTTTTTGAAAGAACTAGTTTTTGTGTTTTTCAAAGAACTTGTACATTTTGTTTAAATTATCAAATGTATGTGTGTAGAGTTGTCTGTAGTAAGCCCTTATTATCATTTTGATCTCTGCAGGATCTGTTATAATATCCCTTGTTTTATTCCTGATATTGACCATTTGTGTTTTGTGTTTATATTTCTTCTTTGTCAGCCTTGCTAGGAGTTTGTCAATTTTATTGATCTTTGCAAAGAAACAGTTTTTTCATTGTTTTTTTCTTCTATTTTTTTTTCTTTTCTGTTTTCAATTTCATCAATTACTGCTCTTATCTTTATTATTTCCTTCATTCTGCTGGCTTGGGGTTTATTTCACTTTTTTTCTAGGTTCTTGAGGTGTGATTTAAGATTATTGATTTGAGGTTTTCCTTTTTTTTTTTTCATATGCATTACCCTCTCAGCACTGCTTCAGCTGTATCACACAGATTTTGGTATGTTGTATTTTTATTTTTGTTCAGTTTGGTGTATTTTTTTAATTTCCCTGAGACATCCTTTGTGACTCATGGATCAATTACACGGCTGTAATAGATGAAGAAGCTGAAGCTCAAAAAAGTGAAACAACCAACCGAAGTTGAAACAATCCAAAAGTGGCTGGACTGAGACCTGAACCTAGATTGTTTATTCCCCATGTTAATACTTCTTTCATTGCTTCACACTAGCAAGCACTTAGCCTGTAAAGGATCATGTGAAGCCAGTTGGCAAATAACATTCATAAGAGTCATGTTGTAGAGGGGTGGCAGTTTAACTGGGCTTGATATTTTGTTTTGCTATGTTGCAGCTTTGCTCAAGTGGTTTGGAATCAGACTGCTTTGTTTATCAGCTCTTCAAAAGGTTACCTTGTGTCAAATATCTGTGCTTTCTACAGATCCGCTAATCCACAAGTATGCTGTCTAGTCTTGGAAACTGAAATCAGATTATTTTGGTTTCACTAAGAAGGTCTGACTTCTTTTATATTTAGAATCACAGAATCTCAGAGCTGGAAGGTAATTTAGATTATTAACCCAATATTCTCAATCAATAGGCTTAGGAAACTGAAACTCAGAAGGGAGTGACCACCAAGGTCACACAGCTAGTTAATAGCAGAAATGTTCTGCAGGAGCCCTGACCCCCCTTCATATTTCAGAAGAGCTTCCATGGGGCAGAGGGAACAGATTTTCCCTGTGAGTCTTCAATGTTTGAAGTAGGACCCAGGGCAGATTTGGGCAGGTTTTGAGTAAACTGCCCATTCTTTTAATTTTTTACTCTAAGATTCTTTGGGTTAGGGACATGCGAGGGAAATGGCTACTGAGGAGTCAGAGAAGGCTATAGGGTGAGGTTGGGAAACTATGCCAATAAAACTCATAGAGCCCAGTCAGTGGTTAGCATCGACCTATGAACCAAGAGGTCACTGGTTTGATTACAGGTCAGGTACATGCTGGGTTGTGGCCTTGATCCCCAGTATGGGGCGTGCAGGGAGCAGCCAATCCATGTTCCTCATTGATGTCTCTATCTCTCTATCCTTTTCCCTTCCTCTCTCTAAAATCAATAAAGCCATGGCCCACCACTTAGGTGCTTTATGAGTTTGAACAAGTGACTTAACCAAGTATAGGTACTTCCTCATCTATAAGATGGATATAATACCCATTCTTGGGGATGTCAAATGAGGGAACAACATACATATATGTGCATATATATGCATACACATACATATATGTGTGTGTATCAAAACACACTTATAGATACATAAGCAGTTGATAGATAAGTAGATAGATAGATGATAGATGATAGATGATAGATAGAGATAGGTGATGGATAGATAAGAAACTCATGGAAAATTAGTCCTCTCCATAAGTGGGCAGTCCACAAACTCCATGAGACCAGGTCCCTCTTGTCATTATTACCAATAGAGGATGGCTCCATTTTTCAAATGGCATCAGCAACCAAGCAACATTAGCATTAGCAGTGAGTGCTGAGTCTGTACAAAGATGATGTCATTAACTGTCAGGGCTAGTACAAGGATTAGGTGAAGAAAGTACCACTGATGTATTTGGCATATATTTGAATAAAGTACATCTCCCAGAGTCTGATACACAGATCTTCTAAAAAGTGTGGTGAACCAAACATTTGTGGAATGAATTAAAGAGAACTCTGGCTGCATCAGGTAGTCCTCTCAGTAGCCAATAATGCCAATGTTCTCAAATGAGTTGAATAGTGATATTATATTGGTGTTTGTGAAGAGTCAGAGTCACATAATCTTAATAACTATAGCTCTCTGAGGTCCCAAGATGAGTGAGAACTAAAAGGGAACAGCATCTAGATCAAAGGTTTTGCGGTGGTTACTAGTTGAACATGGTTGGCAATTAAATATAAGCGCAGATGTGGTCTGTTTCTATTTTTCTCCTATGCCTTGGCAACTTCTCTGACTGAAACTAGAAGCACAGTTGACACTGGAATTAATTGGAATTTTTCCAGGCTCTCTGCCCTGAGGTTGGTAGATGACTGCAGTGGTAACATGATGGTGGATCAATGGAAATTCCAGTATCTCAGTGGTGAGAGAAGAGAAAGTAGCCAAGGCCTTCAGTGTTACAGATAAAATAGCCTGAAGCTTCTGTGGGGTCACTTGCTTGGAGAAATCAACCAGATTCAGCTAAAGCCTCAGGGAGGATGAAACTGGTATATGTGTGTATCACTTATGAAGTAAGTGCCCCCTTTGTGCCATAAAAAAACCAGCCCAGGGCCTGGCATTTACCTAGAAGGTGCTTAGCAAACATTTGGTGAATGAGGCCAATTATCGAGGGCCCCAAAGTGTTTTTTTAACATGGGTTATATCTATTGCTACTTAACATAACAGAACTTAAATCTGACAAAAATTCAAATATTTCTTTATTCATTTAGAAATAAACCTGGTTTTCCACTCGCTCTATTGTGATATCATATGTCATACAGCTTCTTGAAAACTCCACTGTAGACTCATAAGAGAAAAAATAAATAATGCCTTAGTATTATTATGAAAGTAGTCTTGATCTAGTAGATTCCCTTAAAGATTCTCAAGAACCCCCAGCAGTCTGGGGACCACTGCTCTAGGGTATATATCTAACAGAGTTATTTCTAGGTCATAGGATATGCATGTTTTTAATCTTACTAAACATTTCCAAATTGCTCTCCAAAGTGACCATAACAATTTATGCAATCAGCAATAGTGTTTGGGAGTTCTAGTTTTTCACATTTGAGTCAAAATTTAGTATTATCTGACTTTTAAAATTTTATCAATCTGAGGGGTATGTTTTAAATTTTCACTCTCCTGATTATTAGTGAGGCTGAACATATTTTCATAAGTTTATTCAGGTTCTCTCTTCTGTGAATTCCGTTTTTATTTTTTTGCACAACTTTTAAATATATTTGTTTTACAGTATTACTAAGAGTTTTAATTGACTTGTTATATATTCTACTCCTTTGTCAGGAATAAGTGTTCTAAATACTTTTTCCATAATATTGCTTGACATTTATTTTTCCTAAGATGACTTTTGATGCATAGAATTTTTTTATTTTAATATAATCAAAATATCAATTTCTTTACAGGTCATTCTTCCTTACCCAAAAGTTATACATTTTCTTCAAGGAATTTTAAAATATTTATTTTCATATTTAGCTCTTCAATCTGCCTGAAATTTTACAGAGTTTTGGTATGATGTTGATACAGATATAATTTATTTTTTATTTTTAAATCAAACATTATCTTTTATATGAAAATAATCAGCTGTCCTAGAATTATATAGTAAATGCACCATCATTTTCCCCCATATATGTGGAGAGCTACTTCCAGATTCTCTATTTTATTCCATTAGTCTGAGTTCTCTCACTTTGTTTTACTTCTTCAAAACATTTTGGCTTTTTCAACCATTTATTCTTAAAAATCTATTATGAGATAGATAATACATACAAAGTAATATGTAAATTGTTTATGTGCAGTTTAAATTACAAAATGAATACCTAACTATTACCCTGTAGGCTCCTGTAAACCTCTACCCAATCACATCATTCTTCATCTTCTAGACTACAGGTAAACACTGGTCTTTTTAAAAAATATATATATCTATTGATTTCAGAGAGAGGAAGGGAAAGGGAGAGAGAGAGAGAGACAGGAACATCAATGATGAGTGAGTCGTCATTGATCAACTGCCTCCTGCACGCCCCAGACCTGGGGTCAAGCCGGGAATCAAACTGCGATCTCCTGGATCCTAGGTCGGTGCTCAACCACTGAGCCATGCCCAGCTGGGGCAATGCTGTTCTTAATGTTAGGTTAGTCATTCACTTGCTTTTCATTATAATTTTCCTAAGTGTTTATGTACCCCTATTCTTTAGTGTTGCCTGTTCCTTATATGAATGCAACCATATTATGTTTTGGAACCATCTCCATATTTTCTCTTGTGACTTGCGTCCTTTGCTCCATTATGTTTCTGAAATTTAGCTTTGTGAGATGCATGTAACTATAATTTATTTATTTTTATGGCTACACAGTATCCCATTGTATAAATATAACACAACTTATTAATAGACAGTTGGGTAATTATTTCAGGTTTTTACACATTTCAAACAATACTACCAGGACTATTCCTTTACATGCCTCTAGATGCACGTATACAGAGTTTCTCCAAACTGTTAACAGATAGTTGTTGGTGCCAATTCATCACCAACAGAAATCCCCAATTTGAAGTACAGTAAAGAAGGAAACTTTATTTAGTGCAAACAGCTCAATTGTGATACAGCACAGCTGTGAAAACAGCATGGATGTGGAACAGCTCAATAGTGCTACAATAGTGCTCAATTATAAAGCAGCATGACTGTAGAACAGCATTACTGGGAGGTGGCCCACTCCTCTCCTTAGCCCCTCTCCAGCTAGACAGCTCTGGTGTGCTCCATGTGCCCCAGTCCACTCTGCTCTGCTACCCTAAGCCTTCTTCAGTCTTAGATAGAAAGGGAAAATGCACTCCAGTTAGAGGGGAGCTGACTTACATAGAGAAAAGTTCCCACCCCTGGTCCATGATTGGCCTGTCCTGGGGCAAATGAGGACTCCAAGTCCTCATAGTTTGATTGGTCCAAAAAGCACTGTCTTGGTTGGTAAGTATGGAGTTGCTCTGGTAGGGTGTTAAAGAGGCTAATGAGGATATAGCTGCACACCTTCAATTTGATTGGGAAAGTCTCAGTCCTATTGGTTGAAATAGAATTCCAGGAGCTGTTATAAAGGCTGTCTCACACGGCAGGAACACAATGGAGATAGGCAGTCCAGTGCAGGCTTTTCCTTGAAGCCTCACTTTTGTGAGAGGCCCCTGTTTAGAAATGACTGCCAGGTTCTGTTGCGTGTGTGTGTGTGTTTAATTTGAGCACAGTTAGCCACCAGGAGCCCTTCTTGGTGGGTATCTTTTCTTCTCAGGGTTCACAAAACCAAGGAATATAATTGTTGGGTTACACAGTAAAGACAGGTCAAATTCAGTAGATGATGCCAAACTTTTCTAAAGTACTTGTTCGATTACTCCCAGCAGTAGGTGCAAGTTCCTGCCGTCCTACATTTTGTCAACAAATATTCTCTCACTTTTTTTTTTTTAACCTTTGTCAATTTGGTATGAAATACACCTTACTTTAATTTTAATTTACATTTTCTTTATTAAAATGATCTTAAGCATGTGTTTATATGTTTATGGACCCTGTGCAGTTAATTTCCTTCAAAATGTGTCTTTTGTCCAGTTTTTTATTTTATAATTTCCTTATTGATTTTTAGAAGTTCTTTATATATTCTAGATATTAATTACTTTCAGCTTTATATACTTAAATCTTATTTCAGCATGTGGCTTGTCTTTGCTACTTTTTTAAGTGTTCTTTTAATGGACAGAAGTTCTTAATTTTAATATAGTTGAGCTTATTATTTTTCTTATTGATTTGTACTTGCTTTTCTAATCCTAGGTCATAAAGTTGTACCACTGTATGGGGTCTTCTAAATATTTTATAGTTTTTCATTTTACATTTAAGTCTTTACTCCATCTGTGATTTTCATATGGTGTGAGGTAGGCATTTCTTTTATTTTCTTTGTTTTTTGCAATATAGATAAACTGTTCTTCCAGAACCATTTATATTATAGTCCATCTTCTTCAATGAGCTGTAATTCCTTCTCTATCTTCAGTCAAGATACTGTGTATGTGTGCATTTTTGGACTCTAGTTTAATCAACTATTTTTCTACACATGAACCAACACCACAGGGTCTTAATTACTATAGTTTTTTGTTTGTTTGTTTGTTTTTGTCTTAAATTACTCTTATTAGGAAGATGTAATGCAGAAGAAACACAGAAGCACAATTATTTTTAGGTATTAATGTAACATCAGGGAGCATTTTTCTCATCTTACAATTCCTTAATTAGTTCTTAGTGATTATCAGAAGTGAGTCATAAGCACACAGTGTTTATAGCACATTATTTCTGTTGATTATGAATCTTGATTCCTAGCAGAGTTGTTTCTCTTATCTGGATCATTTTCTTGGCTACTTTTGATCCTTTGTTTTTCAGCATAAATTTTAGAACTAGCCCATTGTATTCCACAAAAATAAAGGAAAACAACAGCAACAAAAACACATGAAACTTTGGGAATGTTATTGGATTTGCATTTAATATATAGGTCCATTTGGGACAAAACTGATATTTTTAAAATATTGAATCTTCCTATCCAAGTTCATGATATGTTTTTCCATTTATTTATGTACTTTAAAAGACCTTTAATAAAATTTTATAATTTTCTTCATAAAAGGCTGGCACATAATTTGTTAGACTTACTACTAAGAGTTTTATTTTTTTAAATAACATAAAAGGTATTTTTAACATAATAGTCTTTATTTTTTTAGAGCAGATTTAGGTTTACAGAAAATTGAGTGGAAAGTATGGAGTACCCATATGCCCTCTAATCTATCTCCTCCCCCTTACAGTTTTCCTTATTATTAACATCTTTCATTAGTATGGTAGACTTGTTGTTATTGATAAGTCAATATTAAAACATTATCATTAAATAAAATCCATATTTAATATTAGGGTTTACACTTAATGTACATTCTATGAATTTTGACAAATGTATAACAATATGTATTTACCATTAGAGTGCCGTACAGAATAGTTTCACTGTCCTAAAAATCCCCTATGCTTCACCTATTAATTCCTCCCTCCCTCCCTCCCCATGAACTTCTGGTAACCACTGATCTTTTTCCATCTCTATTGCTTTGCCTTTTCCGGTATGGGGTCTTTTGAGGTTGGCTTTTTTTTCACTTAGCGCTATGCACTGAAGATTCCTCCATGTCTTTTCATAGCTTGATAACTCATTTCTTTTAAAATATGTTTGTGTTGCTTTTTAGAGAGGAAGGGAGAGGGAGAGATAGAAACATCAATGACATGGATTGGCTGCCTTCTGCACACCCTCTTACTGGGGATCCAACCCGTAACCTGGACATGTGCCCTGACCTGAATCAACTGTGACTTTTTTGGTGCATGGGACGAAGCTCAATCCACTGAGCCACACCAGCAGAGCTCATTTCTTTTTAGCACTGAGTAATATTTCATTGTACCATTGTTTGGATATACCACTGTTGTTTATCCACTCACCTATTGAAGGACATCTTGGTTGCTTCCATGTTTTGGCAATTATCAATAAAGCTGCTATAAACGTCCATTTGCAGGTTTTTGTATGGACATAAGTTTTCACCTCCTTTGAGTAAATTCCAAGGAGTGTGATTGCTGGATTGCATCGTAAGAATATGTTCAATTTTGTAAGAAACTGCCAAACTGTCTTCCAAAGTTGCTGTATCATTTTGCATTCCCAGCAACAATGAATGATTGTTCCTGTTGCTCTATATTCTTGCCAACATTTGGTGTTCTCAGTGCTTTGGATTTTGGTCATTCTAATAGGTATGTAGTGGTATCTCATTGTTGTTTTAATTTGAAGTTCTCTAATGACAAATGATGTCAAACATCTTTTCATATGCTTATTTGCCATCTGTATACCTTCTTTGGTGAGGTATCTGTTAAGGTCCTTAGCCCATTTTTCAATTGGGTTGTTTTCTTATTGCTGAGTTTTGTATATTTTGAATAACAGTCTTTCGTGAATATTTCCTCACAGTATGTAGCTTATTTACTCAGCTATGGGTTTTTTTGTAGATGAACTTTACCAGGTGAAAAAGTTCCCTTTTGTTCCTAGTTTGTTGAGTGTTTTGTTTTTGTTTTTGTTTTTATCATAAAAGTGTGTTGGATTTTGTCAAATGACTTCTACATCTACTGAGAAGATTATGTGATTTTTGTTTTTTATTCTACTGATAAGACATATTACATTAAGTGCTTTTCAGATGTTGAACCAACTTTGCCTTCCTGAGATAAATCTCACTTTATCATTTTATATATCTGGTTCAGCTTGCTAATAGTTTGTTGATTGTACTGGATATCTTTGCTTTTTTCTTTACTTTTTTGTGTGGTATATAATTAGGTTACTTGGAGTAGTTTGATCTTTTCTGGTCTTTAAAAAAAAAAAAAGGAAGAAATAGAGCAGCATTTGTTCCAGTTAGTTATTCCCTACCATACTCTACCCTATGCACTGTAAATTATGAGGTTTCCAGTGTGGCTGGTGGGAACTGGATATATCCCCAGCCTTATGAGAACTCCATGTACAGACTCCCTCAATTTTTTAAAATCCTCACCAGAGGATATATTTTTACATTCCTTTTCAGAGAAAGTGGAAGGCATGTGAAAGAGACACATTGATTGGTTGCCTCCTGCTGGCCAATGCTCTAACCACTGAACCAAACAAGCTAGAGTAGATTCCCTCAATTTTGGGGGAAGTTCTTTTTCTAGCCTTGCCTAGTTGTCTCACGTGTTTGTGCTGACTAGCACTGTACTGAATACTTGAAAAGTTTCCTGTGTGAATCTTCATATTTTTTTCTCTGTGAAGGTCTTTCCTTTTTTGGTACTCTGTTCTAGCTAATTCTAGTTGCTTCAGTCTCCTCAGACTCTTATCATTCTTCCTCATTTTCAGGGAAACACAAAACAATGGTGGGATAATGGAAAGAGAATTGGTTTGTGAGTCAAGAAGCCTGGTTTCTAGACTCTGCCATAACATTGCCTCATTGTGTAACCTTGATTATACATCTGCTTCTCTGTAAGTCTCAGGATACCATTGTCTCTTTAACAACAGGATTGCTTTAAGTGACTCTTCAGCTCTAAAATGCATAACATAGATATGTCCCATGCTTCAAAATTTACAAATAACTCTCATATGCTTTTTCTCATTTATTCCTCCTCCATATAACTCTGCATGAGAGTCAGTGCAAGAATTACTATGCTATTTTACAGGTGAGGAAACTGAGTCTCAAAGATGTGTCATCACAAGGCTAATAAATATTAGTATTTGGACTCAAATGCAGGTTTTGTTTCTCTAAATCTAATGCTATTTCTACATCATATATAAATTCCATGATCCTAGAGTTTTATTTGCTCAACTCAGTGAATACTAATTGAGTATCTGTTTCAGGATTTGCATTGTGGCGGGGGGGGGGGAAGGCAATTTCAAGAACATCCTAATATTTACCAGAAAGAATCATCAACCCCATAAAGTAATTTTTTTCTTGAAAGAACACTTTTATATCAACCGACAGATGGTCAGAAGGGTTTATTTAGTGGGGAAAACTTCTCATATTTTTCCATCTCAAGTAAAATTTCAGTTGGACTAGCCCAAATCAAGTGTTTATTTGGTTATTTTCAAGTTCTGGGCTTGCTGGTATTTACCTTGTCCCCTTGGAGGCACTGTACATATAAAGCAGTTTTCCTCTTTTACAATTATTACTTGGAACACATTTGATGGTGCAATAAAAAAAGTCACTGAGATTCCAAGATGGTGGCTGATTGAGTGGAAGTTACACTGACACTCTCCCAGGACCAAACTGGAATTACAACTAAAATAGAGAAAAACCATCCAGAATAATCAACTAAAGGCTAGCTAGAGAGCACCCTTATAACCCAAGACATAAAGTGGATACCACATAGAGACTGGTAGGAAGTACAGAAGCTCAAGAGGGCTGGCTGGGCTCCCACAGGCAGCAGAGGAAGGCCCAGAGGGATATCTCATTTGTGGAGGGTTCCCACTGAGAAATCAGAGACCTAAAACCCAAGCTGGGCTCCCTACCCCAGAGCACCAGAAGTAAAGGTATGAAAAGCAGCAAGGGTTCTGTCTGTCAGGGAGAGAAGGTTGGAAATGCAGGTATCCTCTTAAAGGGCCAACACACAAAGTTTTGTGTGCAGACACTCACCTTGGGTTCTGGTGGAGGGAAGGCAGACTGGACTAGAGTGGTGTGAGGAGAGTTCAAGATTGCAGGCTCTGGAGATATAGCTTGGGGTGTGCACCCATCTGGATTCCTGTGCTCAGTCATTACCCCATACTACAAAGGATATCTTTCTCAGGTAGACCTTTGCCAGCCAGGCAGCTTTTCCCCGGGGGGGGGGGAGCAATTACCCCACCAATTGGGAAAACTCTTGCCCCATACTGTGGTCTACAGCCTGAGGCTCATTAAGAGAATCAGATTATTCAGCCTGCAGGCAGACGCGAGCATCAGAATGCTTTGAGTCTCTGCTTCCTGATCAGGGCCTGGAAAAGCAGACCATGGTGCACATCTTGGTCCATCTCAAATGCAACCAGCCCCAGCAGAGGAAGCCACAGTTGTGGAATGTTGTTAGCTCCAAACAGGGTACTCAAGGCCAGTCACAAACAGCCTTTGACACTGGCCTACAGAGAATATTCAAAAAGGCTGGGAGTCCTAGCAGATCTACTTAATACACAAAAACAAATCTAAATAGGCAACCAAAATGGGGAGACAAAAACACAAGCCCCAAACAAAAAAACAGGAGAATTCTCCAGAAGAAGAGCTAAGTGAAAAGGAGATTAGCAATCTATCAGATATACAATACAGAATTCTGATTGTAAGGATGATGAGAAAAGATATGGAAACTATGAAGGAAATTAAGAATGACATAGCAGAAATTAAGAATATATTGGAAGGAAAAAACAGCAGATTAGAAGGAGCAGAGGGTCAAATTAGCAAATTAGAAGACAGGGTGGAAAAAGTCACTCAATCAGAGACCCAAAAAGAAAAAACAATGAAAAAACAAGAGGGCAGTTTAGGAGAGCTGTGGGACAACATGAAACATGACAATATTCACATCATAGGAGCTCCAAAAGTTGTAGAAATTAAGCAAGAGTTAGAGAACCTGTTTGAAGAAATAATGGCAGAAAATTTTGCTAACCTGGTGAAGCAAAAAGTCATACAAGTTCAGGAGGCACAGAGAGTCCCAAGCAAGAAGAACCTAAAGAGGCTCACACACAGACACATCATAATTAAAATGCCAAAAAGTCAAGACAAAGAGAGAATCTTGAGGCAGCAAAAGCAATCTGTTACCTACAAAGGAGCTCCCATAAGGCTTTCAGCTGATTTCTCATCAGAAACTCAACAAGCCAGAAGGGAATGGCATGAAGTATTCAAGGTAATGAAAAACAAGGGTCTGAACCAGAAAGGTTCTCATTCAACATAGATGGTGAAATAAAGAGCTTCCCAGACAAAAAAGGCTAAAGGAGTTTGTCACCACCAAAGCAGCATTACAGGAAATGTTAAAGACTGCTGTAAAGAGAAGTAGAAAGAGAGAGAGAAAAAAACATAGGCACAAGGATTTAAAATAGCAAATGATGAGTATCAATCAATAATAACCTTAAATAAAAATGGATTAAATGCTCCAATCAAAGGACATAATGTAACTGAGTAGTTAAGAAAACATGACCCAAATATCTACTGTTTACCAGAGACCCGCCTGAGAACAAAAGACTCAAACAGGATGAGGGTGAAGGGATGGAAAAAAATTTTCCATGCAAATGGAAATTTCAAAAAAGCTTTGGTAGCAATACTATCTGACAAAATAGACTTAAAAATAAAGGCCAGAACAAGGGACAAAGAAAGTCACTACATAATACTAAAGGATTCCATCCAACAAGAGGACATAACCCTGGCAAATATATATGCACCCAATATAGGAACACCTTATTATAGAAAAAACTTCTGGAGGACTTTGACGGAGAGATCAAAAGCAAGACAGTCATAGTAGGCAACTTTAACACCCCATTGACTTCACTGGATAGACCTTCCAGACAAAAAATGAACAAGGAAACAGTGACTTTAAATGATACACTAGATCATATGGATTTAATTGACATTTATAAAACATTCCACCCTAATGCTGCAGAATATACATTCTTTTCAAGTGCACGTGGAATATTTTCACAGATAGACTACGTATTAGGACACAAAACAAGTCTCTACAAGTTCAAGAAGATTGAAGTCAAATCAAGCATCTTCTTCGATCACAATGGCATGAATTTAGCAATCAGCTACAATAAAAACACTAAAAAACATTCAAATACATGAAGGCTAAATAGCATGTTATTAAACAATGAATGGGTTACCAAAGTGATCAAGGAAGAAATCAAAAGCTTCCTGGAAACAAATGAAAATGAACACACAACAACCCAAAATCTATGGGACACAATGAAAGCTGTCTTGAAAGGGAAGTTCATAGCACTACAGGCTTATTTCAAAAAAAAAAAAAAAAAAAATTAAAAAGCTATCTAACCCTACAACTAAAAGAATTAAAAGGAGAACTACAAGAAAAGCCCAGAGTAAGTAAAAGGAAGGAAAAACTAAAGGTTAGGGCAGAAATAAATGACATAGAAACTAAAAAAAAAAAAACACACAAAAAAACCAACATTACAAAAGGTAAATGAAACCAAGAGCTGGTTCTTTCAAAAGATAAACAAGATTGATGAACCTTTAGCCAGACTCATCCAGAAACAAAGAGAGAGGACCCAAATAAACAAAATCAGAAATGGAAGAGATGAAGTAACAACTGACCCAACAGAAATCCAAAGGATTGTAAGAAAATACTATGAACAAGTATACACCTATAAAATGGACAACCTGGATGAAATGCACAACTTCCTAGAAAAATACAACCTTCCAAAACTCAATCAGGATGAGTCAGAAAACCTGAATAAGCTCATAATTGATGATGAAGTTGAAGTAGTAATAAAAAAAAAAAAAAAAGACTCCCAGCACACAAAAGCCCTGGGCCTGACTGCATCACATGAGAATTTTACCAAACATTCAAAGAGGAACTAACACCTATCGTCCTCAAACTATTTCAAAAAATCAAAGAGGAAGAAACACTTCCAAGCTCTTTTATGAAGCCAGCATTAATCTAATTCCAAAACCAGATAAATACAATACAAAGAAAGAGAATTACAGGCCAATATCCCTGATGAACATAGACTCTAAAATCCTCAACAAAATATTAGCAAATCGGATCCAACATTACATTAAAAAGATTATACACCACAACCAAGTGGGGTTTATTCCAGAGATACAAGACTGGTACAATATTCATAAATCAATTAACATAATACATCACAAATATTTTGAAAGACAAAAATCACATGATCATATCAATAGATGCAGAAAAAGCATTCGACAAAATTCAACACCCATTTTTTATAGAAGCTCTCAGCAAACTTGGAATAGGGAGATCATACCTCAGCATAATAAAGACCATGTATGACAAACCTACCGCCAACATCATACTCAATGGGCAAAAACTAAAACCGTTTCCCCTAAGAACAGGAACAAGACAGGTATGTTCTCTTTCACCACTCTTATTCAACATAGTACTGGATGTCCTAGCCACAGGGATCAGAAAAGAAGAAAACATAAAAGTCATCCAAAGTAGAAAGGAGAAAGTTAAATTGTCTTTATTTGCAGATGACAAGCTATTATACATAGAAAATCCTAAAAACTCCACTGAAAAACTAATATATTTAATAAATGAATTCATCAAGGTAGCAGGATGCAAAATTAACACTCAGAAATTGATGACATTCTTATAGACCAATAACGTACTCTCAGAAAGAGAAACTAAAAAAACAACCACATTTATGACTGCTTCAAGAAAATTAAGATACTTGGGAATAAACTTAAGCCCGGAGTTAAAAGACCTGTACTCAGGAAACTACAAGACATTGCAAAAAGAGATAGAGGAAGATATAAACAAGTGGAAGAATATACCATGTTCAGGTATTGGAAGAATAAATATTATCAAAATATCCATACTACCCAGAGCAATCTATAAATTCAATGCAATCCTTATTAAAATATCAATGGTTTATCTTACAGATCTAGAACAAACACTTCAAAAATTTATTTGGAACAAAAAAAAAACCTCGGAGAGCCATGGCAATCTTGAGAAAGGAAAAAGTTGGAAGGATCACAGTACCAGATATCAAGTTATACTACAAAGCCCCTGTAATTAAAACAGCCCAGTACTGGCACAAGAACAGACAGTGGAACAAGACAGAGAACCCATAAACTGACCCAAGTCATTACACTCAATTAATATTTGACAAAGGAAGCAAGAGCATACAATGGAGTAAAGACAGTCTCTTCAATAAATGGTGTTGGGGAAATTGGACGGGTACATGCAGAAAAATGAAAATAGACCACCAACAGACACAAAAATAGACTCAAAATGGATAAAAGACTTAATGATAAGACTTGAAAGAAACCATAAAAATCATAGAAGAAAATGTAAGCAGCAAAATCTCAGACATATCTTGTAGCAATATGTTTGCTGATACATCTAATGCAAGAGAAACAAAGGAGAAAATAAATGAGACTACATCAAAATAAAAAGCTTTTGCACAGTAAAAGACACTATCAACAAAATGTAAAGGGAGCCCACTGTATGGTAGAACATATTTGCCAATGATACATCTGACAAAGGGTTAATTTTCAAAATATATAAAGACTCATACAACTTAACAAAAGGAAGACAATCCAATTATAAAAGGGGCACAAGACCTAATAGACACTTCTCCAAAGAGAGAGCCAAGAGACATAAGAAAAAATGCTCAAAGTCACCAATCATCAGAGAGATGCAAATTAAAATAACAATGATATACCACCTCACACCTACCAAAACGGCTACCATCAACAAATCATCAAACGACAAGTGCTGGCGAGGATGTGGAGAAAAGTTATTTTAGTACACTGCTAGTGGGAATGCAGACTGGTGCAGCCACTATGGAAAACAGTATGGAGCTTCCTCAGAAAATTAAAAATGGAACTGCCATTTGACCCAGTGACCCCATTTCTAGGAATATATCTTAAGAAACCTGAAACACCAATCAGAAAAAAACTTATGCACCCCTATGTTCATAGCAGAGCAATTTACAATAGCTAAGATCTGGAAACAACCCAAGTGCCCATTTGTAGATGAGTAGATAAAAAAGCTGTGGGACATTTACACTATGGAATACTATGCAGCTGTAAAAAAGAAGGCTCTCTTACCCTTTGGGACAGCATAGATGGAACTGGAGAGTATTATGCTAAGTAAAATAAGCCAGTCAGAGAAAGACAAGTATATGTTCTCACTCATATTGTGGAATCTAATGAACAAAATAGATGCAGAGACATAGAAGCGTGGAACAAAGGGATCTCAGAGGGAAAGTGGAGGTGGAGAGTGGGTGGGGAGAGATTAATTGGAGAACTTATATACATAAATGCATAACCCATGGACACAGACAATGGTTTGGGGAAGGCCTGGGGGTAGGGCAGATGCAGGATGGAAGGGATCAATGGGGAGAAAAACGGGACATCTGTAATACTTTCAACAATAAAGATACATTAAAACACACACACACATCACTGGTACTAAAGAGAGCTGCTATTTGCAGCATGGAGTACAGAACTTGATGTAGATCAGACAGATGTCTCAGGGCCTGGCACAGAGACTTCTCTGATCTTCCAGTCTAAGCTTGGCAGCAGTGGGTTCTTGGCTGTGCCTTTCCCCAACTCTCCAAATTTCCCATTTCCTCTTCACATGACACTCAGGCTGCTGCAGCTCATGAGGACCTTTATAAAGACCAGCATGAAATTGGGTATTAGCAAACTGCACACAGAAGATCGTTCTTGCAGAAGTTCTTTGGTCATCCAGCAAATATTTTTTGTGTGCCTGTATTGCACCAGGAAGTGTGCTAAGGGATTGAAATACACACATGAATAAAGTAAAGGTTCTTCCTTCCTAGAAATTGCATTCTTGCAAGGGAAGACAAATGCACATGATCCAGACAGGAATTTTATGATAGCTTGTTGGAAGGTGATAAATATCTATAAAAATGAAAAAGTGGAACAAGGTAAGGTGGATTGCAAGTATGGTGTATGAGATGTGGTGAAGTTGGGGCAGGATGCTACATTAAATAGGATGGTTTGGATAGGCCTTATTGAGAAAATGGCATTTAAGCAAATAATTGAAGTAGATAAGGGAGTTAACCTGATGAAGTTTTGGAGAAAGAGCGTTCTAGGAGAAATAAACCATTAATGCAAAGGTATTGAGGCAGGAATGAGAAACACATGTGGGAAAAAGAGCAAAGAGACCAGTGTAGCTGGAACAGAGAAAGCAAGGAAAGTGACAGAAGATGATCATATAGGTAACAGAAAAAGGAACCAGATAGTATAGGACCTTACAAAACATTTTAAGGACTTGAAGTTTTCCTCTGAATGGAATGGGGAGTAAAGGAGTGACTTGATCTGATTTAACTTGTTAGAAGGATTTCTTTGGCTGCTGTGTTAAGAGTATACTATAAGGGCCAAGGGCCAAAGCAGGGAGACCATTTAGCAGGCTAATGCAGTAATCCAGAAAAGAGATGAGGGTGTATTGTATCAAGTTGGTAGCAGTGGAGGTGGTGAAAAGTGGTAGGAATTTGGATTTATTCTGAAGGTAAAGTCATCAGAATTTGCTGAAAGATTGTTGTGGCATGAGAGAAGTGACAAGTTTGATGCATATATTTTTGGCATTACCAAATGGAATGATAGAATTGCCATCTAACAAGAAAGATAAAGTCATGGATGTGCACGTTGGAGAAAAAGATCAGTAATTTAGTTTTAGACATGTTGAGTTTGATATATCTTATGTTCACAGAAATAATCCACCTTACCCTGTTCCACAGTTATGAATGCTTTATTCATAACTTTCAAAACTGGATACAACTTAAATGACTTTTACCAGATGGATAAACACATAGAGTACATCCATATAATGGAATAGTATACAGCAATGAAAAGGAATAAACTATTGATATGCACAACCACATTGATGAATTTCAAATGCATTATGCTAAGTGAAAAAAGCCAGACTCAGATGGTTGTACACTGCATAATTTCATTTACATAACATTCTGCAAGAAGCAAAACTAAAGGAACAGACAACAGATCAATAGCTGAGAAGAAATGGTGATGTTGGTAAGGATCAACTACACAGAGGCGTGAGGGAGATTTTAGAAGTACGGTATTGAAAATGTGCTATATCTTGATTGTAGTGATAGTTACACAACTCTGTGTGTTCATCAAATCTCATAGAACTATATACTAAAAAGGATTAATTTTATCGTATGTAAATTATACTGTAATAAATCTAAGTTAAAACATTATATAGCCTATTTTTCATGTTGCTGGGGTAGAACACATACTAGTTGAATGAAAATAAATGAATCAATGAACATGACACAGTATTTGTAGTAAGGAAAAGAAATTGTCTTTTGTGAAACAAGTTTCTGCTCCTGGGTCTCTTATCAAATAGTAAAACCTGTTTATTTTGATTCCAAGTGCTAGGGTCTGAAAGTGGTGACCAATCTGGGCCACTACTGTCAAATGCACAATGTGTGATCATCATAGATTCTGATGGTCTTAGTGAGTAAATAGCATGTGGATGAAAGCAGTCACACAAACCATTTGACAGTATTGGTAAGATGAATGTTTCTTGGATCTGTTCCTTTCTGCTGTGGGGTTTATAGCTGTATTTCATGTGTAGAAGAGGGCAGCTTTCAGCTCTGCCCCAGTGGAAAATGAAAAATAAAAATTTCTTGAAGGATTTTTTTAAATTGCTTATTGTACAGATTTAGCCAAACAGACATTTCTTGATTTTTCTAAATAGTTTGCTCCAGTTTGCATCTGTGGGTTTGTTTAGAGAGCAGCTGTAGAGAAATACAGCTCTCAGCCTCTGACTCCAGATTCTACTTTTGCACATTCTGAAATCAGTCAATGTTATTTTAGAGGCTTGCAGCTTGAAGCTTCCCTCAGCACTCTTACGGGGTCCATCACAACAAAACAAATTGTCTTGGCCAACTCTTTCTTGAATTTGCAAAGTTCCAAGCAAACAAGAATTATGGTACCTTGTCAGACACAGAGGAAGGCTTTACATCTGTCCTAGGTCCTTGTAGCTCCTCATTCTCATTATTAGCTTTGATAGAAACTTTCAGTGGGACTTAGCTAGACAATATTCTATAAGCCATTGCCACTAGATAGACTACAGTCACAAAAATCAGTCCAGGACTCTGAGCTGCCTGTAGTTTATCTTAATGCCACAGGGGCATTGAAATGAATGACTCTAATTAGCCAGATATATGGCTTTGCTACATACATAAGCCCTACCAAACACAGTCAATCAAAGTTTATGGGTTTATTTCCATTCAGTCCTTAGTCTTATCTGCCCTTTCCCACCTCTGTACCATTGTTGTTGCTGTTCCCTCCACATAGACTACTCTCTTGCTCCAAGCCCTCTCAGGTATGCCTGCTGAAATTCTCCCATTCTTATAAAGCCTCTTTTGTATCCTCTATCCTCTGGGAGGTTGTCCTGAAACTTTACATTGGAATACTTCCATCCTGAGTGATACGTATGTCTTTGTCTTCATACTCTTTATAGAACAAAAGTGATAGGAGGACAAACACAGTGTTTAGCCATCCCTATAACACTTCACCCTTCCTTCTGCACCCCCCAAGTCCACATCTCATCTCTGGATCTATAACAGTACCTTGCTCAGAATGGGCAATCAGAAAATGTTTGCTGACATGGAAAGCCAGAAGTCAAAATGAGAAAATGATTGAAATTTGCTCTCTGCATTAGCTCCTGGGAAATCAGACAAGTTTTGAGTGTATGCCATGTGGCATCCAAATATCTAATATTATCTTTAAGTGTTTAGAATTTCAATATATAAAAATTACAGTTACAGTTCAGACTTCAAAACTTAACGGATTTCTTCTACCTCCACATAGAAATTAAAGAACACATTAGCAAACAAAAATGGATGTCTGCTTGAATTTGAGAAACTTGTGGATTCTTATTGTTTTAAAAAAATTCAAAGCAAAAGGGAACTGAGAGGTATTTAATTCACAAAGTTTATTTATTTACAGGTGAGACACACTATTCCCTGTACAAATGGCAGCAAAAGATGAATTGTCAATTAGAGAAAGAAACACAAATCTGGAAGTTGAATTCATACCTTATCTGATTTGAAACTTGAATTATTTGCTGTTGGGATTTATATAAGATTAGATCCCTCTGCTTTAACACTAACTCAAGCTTAGCAGGAAGAGGTATTGCAAATAAACAATGTTCTCTTAAGTGGCGTTTTTAATACTTTCATTAGAAAGGAAATATAGCTGAGCTTTTTACTGCAGAAATTGATGGCTGAATAAATTTTTATTAGCCATGTGCTAGAATTCATGCACCCTTAATAAGCGAAGATGCTCCTTGATTATTTATGAATGCAGCAGGACTCATGAAGTACTGGCTTACCACCCAAAAAGGTCTGGGTACCAGTCTCGTTTCTGCTGTTGACTTGGGTAAGTTCCTTCTCCTCCCTGGGTCTTAGTTTAATTATGGTTTTATTTTCTTTCAATGAACCTTGGGTAATGAAGTAAAGATAGTTAAGTTGCAGTTCTCTTACTGTTTTATGTCATTGCTCATTATTTAGTTTATTTGCAACCAAGATCTATAGTTTTTAAGAATGTTTATCAATTTAAAAGGCTGACATGGTATCAATATTTTTAAATATTTCTGGCATTTCATATCTCTGGATACGTTAACCTTCTCATCATTGTGATGACTAAATATTAAAGTCAAACAAGAAAATGTCAAAATCTGTAAGTTTCCTAACTTGCATTTGTTACTATGGAGAAACATAATTGAACCTATTATATTAAAGCAATATCTGTAAGTTTAACTTCCTCATTCTTCATTTGCACCTATAATCCATTGTTTAATGAATGCCTCTGACACATTGTGGCAGTGAATTGTCAAGAAGGTGCAGACCTTACAGCATGGGAAGTTGGGTTGCCAGCACTCAGAATCTAGCCATTTTACCACTAATATTTGTGCATTACCCCAACCATGGATGCCTACAAGAGATATATTTGTGAGCCTTGACACAACATATGACAATCTCCAATGTTGAGATCCATCCAAGAGTGTCCTGGTCACTGGGGTTAGAAACAGGATCTTGGTTTGGACACACAGAAAAGTAATCCAGCTGTCAGATAATAGTTACCTATCTCTTATCCAGGTGTTTTGACTTCCTGTACTGGGAATTATTAAAGCGAGGTTTATTCAACTGAAAGGTTCTATTTTGTTGCTCTGCATTGATAGACTATCCAAAGACAGTTTTCTTGTAAGGGATCGAGAGTGTTGAACTAGCTGATATCCAAGGTCCCATACAGCACAGAATCTCAGTATACATGACCTATGGAAATAGAAATCTCATGTTGGATGAATTAGCCTTGCTGTTCAAAAACATGTCTCCCTAAGCATTTACATTTTTACATTTATGGGATTTTAGTGGCCCTCCCATCTGCTTCAAGAAGGGAATTGGAGATTAAATATGTTTTTTCAAAAACTTGGCTACTGAGTCAGGAAGATGAGGGCACTGTGAGAAGAAGCAGAGTGCCCTTGCTCCCAGCCACGGACACAATTTACCACTAAAATACTGCATAACCAGCTTGAAAAACTAGAGAAATATACCTGAGTGGACATATTTCAAGTAAAGAGCACTGAAGAAACATCAAAGAGTATGCACCAGTATAACAGCTCACATGACGTGGTTGGGGCTGAGACACACAGTTATCCAACCTGAGAGGAGAGTCCTCCCAAGGACAGGTCAACAGTATTCTAAACCCAAGCACAATAAGAGAGCCCAAAGAACCCACAAAAGGGACACCCACAAGAGACACATGCCTATAGCAAAGAGCTTAGAAGTATAAGGAAAACACACCTCTGGCCTCCGCTGGACACACACTACAAAACCCCACCCCACAAGACTGGGAGACAGCAAATAAATCTAATATATAGAAACATAAATACGAGTCACCAAAATGGGGAGAAAAAGACACAACTCCCAAACTAAAGAACAGGAAAAAACACCAGAAAAAGACCTTGATGAGATGGAATTAAGCAAGTTATCAGAAATAGAGTTCAGAGTAATGGTTATAAAGATGCTCAAGGAAATTAATGAGAACAAAAAGACACTTAATAGGAAGGTTGAGGAACTTAGTGAAAACATGAAAAAAGAGATAAATATCACAAATAAGAAACAGGTAGAAATGAAGAATACTATGCCTGATATCAAGAATACACTGGAAGAAATTAAAAGCAGGCTCAATGAAGCAGAGGCTAGAATAAGTGATTTAGAAGATAAGGTAGGAAAAAAAAACCAATCAAAGCAGCAAAAAGAAAAAACACTTAAAAAGCATGAGAACAGTCTAAAGGAGCTTTGGGATAGCATGATTTCAAACAACATTAGCATCATAAGGGTACCGGGGGGGGGGGGGAAGAGAGCAAGGGATAGAGAACTTGGTAGAGGAAATTATGACAGAAAACTTCCCTAAGCTGGTGGGAGAGAAATCCACACAAGTTCAGGAAGCACAGAGGGTTCCAAACAAGAGGAAACTCAAAGAGTCCCCCTCAAAGACACATCATAATTAAAATGGCAAATATCAAAGACAAAGAGAGAATACTAAGGGCTGCAAGAGAGAGACAAATAGTGACCTACAAGGGAACCCCCATAAGGCTGACATCAGATCTCTCAACAGAAACCCTTCAGGCCAGAAGGGAATGGCATGACGTTCTCAAAGTAATGAAAAGCAAGAACATGCAACCAAGATAGTTTTATCCAGCAAGGCTATCATTTAAAATTGACGGTGAAATAAAGAGCTTCCCAGACAAAAAAAAACTAAAGGAGCTCAGGACCACAAAACCAGTATTGAAAGAAATACTAAAAGGACAACTCTAAGAAAAAGAAGAAATATTGAGAAAAGGTACATCAGCATAAAGGGGGAAAATGGCATTAAATAAGTATATATCAATAGTAACCTTAAATGTAAGCAGAATAAATAAATGGTCCAATCAAAAAACATAGGGTAAGCTGAATGGATAAGAAAAGAGGACCCAAATATATACTGACTACAAGAGACCAACCTGAGACCAAAAGATTCACACAGGCTGAAAGTGAAGGGATGAAATAAAATATTCCATGCAAATGGAAATGAAAAAAAAAAAAAAAAAAAGCTGGAATAGCAATACTTATTTCTGACAAAATGGACTTCAAAATAAAGACCATAACAAGAGATGAAGATAGTCGCTACATAATATTAAAGGGGTCAATCCAACAGTAGGAAATAACCCTTATAAATATATATGCACCAATATAAGAACACCTAAATATATTTAAAATATCTTGATGGACTTTAATAGGGAGATTGACAGCAATAGTGGGGGACTTTAACACCCCACTGTCATCATTGGACAGATCATCAAAACAAATAATCAGCATAGAAATACAGACCTTAAATGACACACTAGATCTAATGGATTTAATTGACATTTACAGAGCATTTCATCCCAAAGCAGCAGAATACACATTCTTCTCAAGTGCACATGGAACATTCTCAAAAATAAACCACATGTTAAGGCACAAGGCAAGCCTCTACAAAGTTTGAGATCACAATACCATGAAACTAGAAATCAGCCACTATAAAAATCTCAAAAACATTCAAATACATAGAAACTAAATAGCATGTTATTAAACAATGAATGGGTTACCAATGAGATCAGGGGAAAAAATCAAACACTTCTTGGGAAAAAACTAAAATGAATAGACGATAACCCAAAATCTATGGGACACAGTGAAAGCATTCCTGAGAAGAAAGTTCACAGAAATACAGGCTTACCTCAAGAAATAAGAAAAAGATATACTAAACTATCTAATAGAACAACTTAAAGTACTGGAACAAGAGCAGAAAGAAAAGCCCTGAGGAAGTAGAATGAAGGAAATAATAAAGATCAAAGTAGAAATTAATGGCATAGAGACTAAAAACACAATACAAAAGATCAATGAAACCAAGAACTGGTTCTTTGATGAGATAAATAAGATTAATGAACCTTTAGCCAGACTCACCAAGAAACAGAGACAGGACATAAATAAATAAAATCAGAAATGAAAGAGGTGATATAACAACCGACCCAAAAGAAATGCAAAGGATTGTAAGAAAATACTATGAGCAACTATATGACAACAAACTAGACAACCTGGGTGTCTGGACAAATTCCTAGAAGCATACAATCTTCCAAAGTAGAATCAGGAAGAGATAGGCAACCTGAATAAGCCGAAAACATCTAATGAAATGGAAGCAGTAATACAAAAAATTTAAAAATTAAAAAAATCCCAGGACCAGATGGATTTACAGGCAAGTTTTACCAAACAGTCAAAGAATTTACACCTAATCTCCTCAAACTAATCCAGAAAATTCAAGAGGAAGGAAAGCTCTTTTTATGAGGCCAGCAACATCCTCATCCTAAAACCAGATAAAGACACTACAAGCAAATTGGATCCAGCAATATTTTAAAGAGATCATACACCGTGACCAAGTGGGATTTATTCCAGGAATGCAAGGCTGGTATAACATTTGCAAATCAATAAATGTGATATAACACATAAACAAAATGAAAGACAAAGAACATATGATCATACCAATAGATGGAGAAAAAGCATTCGACTAAATTCAGCACCTATTTCTGATAATAACTCTCAGCAAAGTGGGAATAGAGGGATCATATCTCAACATAATAAGAGCCATATATGACAAATCTACAGCCAACATCACACTCAACGGTCAAAAAAACTAAAATTATTTCCTTTAAATACAGGAACAAGACAAAGATGTCCACTTCCACTACTGTTATTCAACATAGCACTGGAAGTCCTTTCCATAGCCATCAGACAATAAGAAAACATAAAAGGTATCCAAACTGGAAAGGAGTAAGTAAAACTGTCATTATTTGCAGATGACATGGTATTGTACATAGAAAACTCTAAAAATGCCATTAAAATAACACTAGATATGAGAAATGAATTCAGCAAGGTAGCTGGATACAAAATTAACATCCAGAAATTGATGGTATTTTTATACACCAACAATGAACTCTCAGAAAGAGAAACTAAAAATAATACCATTTATGATTGCAACTAAAAAAATAAGATAATTAGTAATAAACTTATCAAAGGATGTAAAAAAGGCATACTCAGAAAACTACAGGTCAATGAAAAAAGAAATAGAGGAAGATATAAAAATTGGAAGTATATACCATACTCATGGATTGGAGGAATTAATATCATTAAAGTGTCCACACTACCCAAAGCAATTTATAGACTCAATGCAATTCCTATTAAAATACCAACAGCATATTTCACAGATGTAGAACAAATATTCCAAAAATTTAATTGTAACCAAAAATGATCTCGAATAGCCACAGCCATCTTGAGAAAAAACAACATAGTGGGCCTTGCCTGGAGTGGCTCAGTGGTTGAGCATTGACTTTGGATACAGGCGATCAGGGTTCGATTCCCGGTCAGGGCACATGCCCGGGTTGCGGGCTTGATCCCCAGTGGGGGGCGTCCAGAAGGCAGCTGATCAATGACTCCCTCACCACTGATGTTTCTATCTCTCTCTCTCCCTCTCTTTTCCTCTCCCTGAAATAAATAAAGATATATTTAAAAAAAAAAAAAAAAGAAGAGAGTGGGAGGGATCACTTTACCAGATATCAAACTGTACTACAAAGCCATTGTGATCAAAACAGCCTGGTATTGGTACAACAGACATATAGATCAATGGAACAGAACAGAGACCTCAGAAATAGATCCAAGCCATTATGGTCATTTAATATTTGGCAAAGGAGGCAAGAGCATATAATGGAGTAAAGACAGTCTCTTCAATAAATGGTGCTGGGGAAATTGGACAGATACATGCAAAAAAAAATGAAACTAGATCACATACACAAAAATAAACTCAAAATGGATAAAAGACTGAAATGTAAGTCTCAAAACCATAAAAATCCTTGAGGAAAATGTACGCAGTAAAGTCACAAACATCCCATGTAGTGAAATTTTCACTGCTACATTTCCTAGGGCAAGAGAAACAAAAGAAAAAACTAAACATATGGGACTACATCAAACTAAAAAGCTTCTGCAAAGCAAAAGAAAATAGCCTCAAAATACAAAGGAACCCCAAGGTTTTGGAGAACACACTTGCCAAGGATGTATCTGATAAGGGGTTAATTTCCAAAGTGTACAAAGAGCTCATACAACTCAACAAGAGGAAGACAAACAACCTGATTTAAAAATGGGCAAATGACCTGAATCAACACTTCTCCAAAGAGGACATGCAGATGGCCAAGAGACATATGAAAAAATGTTCAACGTCGCTAATCATCAGAGAGATGCAAATTAAAACCACAATAAGGTATCACTTCACACCTGTAAGAATGGCTACAATCAACAAATCAGCAAAGGACATGCTGACGAGGATGTGGAGAAAGGGGAATTCTGATACACTACTAGTGGGAATGCAGACTGGTGCAGCCACTATGGAAAACAGTATGGAGGTTCCTCAAAAAATTAAAAATAGAACTGCCTTTTGACCCAGTGATCCCACTTCTAGGAATATATGCTAAGAACCCTGAAACACTAAGCAGAAAGAATATATGCACTCTTATGTTCATAGCAGCACAATTTACAATAGCTAAGATCTGGAAACAGCCCAAGTGTCCATCTGTAGATGAGTGGATAAAAAAACTGTGGGAGATTTACACCATGGAATACTATGCAACTGTAAAGAGGGATCTCTTACCCTTTTGGACAGTATGGATTGACCTGGAGAATATTATGCTAAGTGAAATAAGCCAGGCAGAGAAAGAGAAACATCACATGATCTCACTCATATGTGGAATCTAAAGAACTTTAAATAAACTGATGGATGGAAATGATACAGTGACATGGAAGCATTAGTCAGGCTGATGAATCTCAGAGGGATGAAGGGAATCAGGTGGGTGGAGGGGGGAGAGATTAACCAAAAAACTTATATGCACATATGCATAACCTAAGGACACAGCCGATGGTGTGGTGAGGGACTGTGGAGGGGTGTGGCATGGGGTGGAATGGATCAATGGGGAGAAAAGGGGACATCTGTAATATGTTGAACAAAAATAAAATAATTACAATAATAATAATTAATAATAATAATAATAAAGAAAATGCTGTTTCCAGTACAAAAAACAAAACTATAACAACCTGGTTACTACTCTGCAAAGTAGTCAAGTGTAGACTGACACTGTTAGTAATTTTGACTGCAAATGTAAGCAACACAATTTTCTGCCAATGCCATGGTGTTTTGATTACAGTAGCTCTGTAGTATAATATGAAGTCAGATAATGTGATACCTTTGGCTTCATTCTATGTTTTCAGGATAGCTTTGGCTGTTTAGTGTATTTTGTGGTTCCATACAAATCTGATGATTTTTTGTTCTATTTCTTTAGAAAATGACATTGAGATTTTGAGGGGCATTGCATTAAATCTGTATATTGCTTTGGGTAATATGGCCATTTTATCTATGTTGATTCTTCCAATCCCTGAACACAGAATATTGTTCCATTTCATTGTGTCTTTTTCAATCTCTTTTTATAATGCTTTGTAGTTTTCATTATATAGGTCCTTCATATCCTTTGTTAAATTTATTCCTTGGTATTTTATTCTTTCTGTCGCAATTGCAAAAGAAATTGTGCTTTTTTTGCATTTCTCTTTTCTGAAGTCTCATTGTTAGTTTATAGGAAAGCAGTGGGCTACCATGCATGTACCATGAGAATATTATGCTAAGCAAAATAATTCAGTCAGAAAAAGCTAATAACCATATGATTTCACTCATATGTGGGATATAAAACTGAAACTCTGAGACACAGAAAACAGTATGGTGGTACTAGAGGGAAGGGGGTGAAGGGGAAGTAAAAGGTAAAGGGGGCCGTATATATGGTGACTAAATGTGACTTGAAATTGGGTGGTGGGCACACAATGCAATATACAGATCATGTATCATAGAAATGTACACTTGAAACCTACATGATTTTATCAACCAATGTCACCACAATAATTTAATTTTAAAAAGGGAAAATGTTCTTACTTCCTGGAATTATCTTGACTTAGTTGATAAAGAATATTTTCTTTGGAGTTACGTTTTTGCAGTTTGGACTTTAAGCTGGGCTTCAACTTAATATTGTTTTTTAAAAATCAATGCTATTCTTTGAAGAACTCAATAAAATTATAGAGAAAATGAAAAAAGGTTTCTATCTTCTCCATTTCAAAAGAGATTTTTATTAGGAAAGTTAGTGTTCAAAACAGACATACTCAGAAAGTTGACGGTTGGTTTGCAATAGCCACTTCAGAAATCAGTAATACCTATTTTTGTCAGTACAACTGAATTGCTTAGTGAAGTACCGGTCTGGTTGTTCTTTTTATGAAACAAAATCCAAAACGTTATCTAGTTTTATGTAAGGAGCTCATTCAAGCTTTGTTCTGTTTTGAACTTTATAATCTACTTTAAAAATTAAATTATTTTTCTTCAGTAAGTCTTGATATGATCTGAGGCTCCAACCATCTTGAATTTATTTATTTTTTTAGCTTTGAAACATGTGAATGCAAAGTGATATTACTATTGGTGCTATTACTTTTGTCATTGAATTCAACAAATATTTGTATCCTTAGAAAGGTACCAGCCAGTTTGTTTGTTTTAAGTGTTCTACTACTGTGTCATCCTTAAAAAGCAGGCAAGCCCTGTAAATCCCTGGTATAATGAGGAAAGGGCAAGACTCTGGAAAGAGGAACACACTAAATGACAAGTCCCAAAGAAACACTTCTAAAGCACCCTAACCCTACCCTACCCAATGGAGACCTGACCTTATAAACAGATGCATGTGGTTTTACTCTTTAAGGAAAGCCAGCTTCATTCATGTCTGCTTTATTCACTGTTATGCTCTCCAGTGCCTGACCCTGGAGCAGTGTCTGACACTTAGTAGATGTACAATAAATGTTTCTTGAGTGTATTAATAACTGAAAGAGCCTTCTCATAATGAGTTTCTATAGGCTTTTTTCAATAATATAGTTTTCCATAACATTTAAAATTGAATCCAGTTGAACAGAAATGCATATTAAACTTCAGGCAGATGTCTCATGTAAAAAGATACATATTCTTTTCATTAAGTTCTTTTTTTCATGTTTTAATTTATCTTTATTGTTGAAAGTATTACAAATGTCTTCCTTCCCCTCCCTCATTTATTCCCCTCCACCCTTTACCCCCACTCCAGGTCTTCACCACACTATTGTCTGTGTCCATAGGTTATGCATATATCCAATTAATTTCTTAGGTTAATCTCACAACACCCACTCCCCAACCCCCGCCTTCCCTCTGAGGTTTGTCAGTCTATTCCATACTTCTATGTCTCTGGATATATTTTCTTCATCTGTTTATTTTGTTCATTAGATTCCACACATGAGTGAGATCATGTGATGCTTATCTTTCTCTAATTGGCTTATTTTGCTTAGCATAATACTCTCCGGGTCCCACCACGCTATCTAAAGGGGTAAGAGGTCCTTCTTTTTCACAGTTGCATAGTATTCCTCTGTGTAAATATCCGAGAAGATGCTTGATATGATTTCAATCTCCTTAAACTTGTAGAGAATTGTTTTGTGTCATAACATATATAGTCTATCTTTGAGAATGTCCCATGTGCACTAGAGAAGAATGTATATTCTGCAGCTTTGGAGTGAAATGTTCTGTAAATGTCAATTAAATCCATATGATCTAGTGTGTCATTTAAAGTCACTGTTTTCTTGTTCATTTTTTGTCTGGAAGGTCCATCAAGCGAAGTCAGTGGGGTGTTAAAGTTGCCTACTATGACTGCCTTGCTGTCGATCTCTCCTTCAAAGTCTTCCAGATGTTTTTTTTTCTATAATAAGGTGCTCCTATTTTGGGTGCATATGGTTGCCAAGGTTATATCCTCTTGTTGGATCGATTCCTTTAGTATTATGTAGTGACCTTCTTTGTCCCTTGTTCTGACCTTTATTTTTAAGTCTATTTTGTCAGATATGAGTATTGCTACTCCAGTTTTCTTTATTTTTTAAATTTCCACTAGCATGGAAAACTTTCTTCTATCCCTTCACTCTCATCCTTGTGATTCTTTTATTCTGAGGTGTGTATCTTATAGACAGCATATTATTTGGGTCATGTTTTCTTATCCATTCAGCTACCATATATTTTTTGATTGGAGCTTTAAATCCATTTCATTTAAGATTATTATTAATAGGTACTTCTTTATTGCTATTTTAATTCTTTACGCCTATGGTTCTCTCTGTATCTCTTCCTTCTTATTACAGCAGTCCCTTTAACATTTCCTATAATGCTGGTTTGGTGGTGATAAACTCTCTTAGCCTTTTTTTTGTCTGGGAAAATATTTATTTCACCATCTTTCTTGAATGATAGTCTTGCTGGATAGAGTAGTCTTGGATTCAGATATTTGTTTTTCATTACCTTGAATACTTCATGCCATTCCCTTCTGGCCTGTAGAGTTTCTGATGAGAAATCAGCTGACAGCCTTATGGGAGCTTCTTTGTAGGTAACAGATTTCTTTTATCTTGCTGCCTTAAGATTCTCTCTTTGTGTTTAACTTTTGCCATTTTAATTATGATGTGTCTGGATGTGGGCCCCATTGGTTTTTTCTTGCCTGGGACTCTGTGTCTCCTGAGCTTGTGTTACATTTTCCTTGACCAGGTTAAAGAAATTTTCTGCCATTATTTCTTCAAACAGTTTCTTTAACCCTTGTTTATTTTCTACAACTTTTGGCATTCCTTTGATGTGAATATTTTTATGTTTTATGTTGTTCCCCAGCTCCCTTAGACTGTCCTCCCGTTTTTTCATAATTTTTTTCCTTTTGGATCTCTGATTGAGTGGCTTTTTCGACCTTGTCTTCTAATTCATTGATTGATCCTCAACTCCCTCTAATCTGCTGTTTATCCTTTCCAATGTATTCTTTATTTCTGCTATCTCATTCTTAATTTCCTTCATAGCTTCCCTATCTTTTCTCATGCTACTGAGCATCCTTGTAATCAGTATTCTGTACTATATATCTGATAGATTGCTTACCTCCATTTCACTTAGCTCATCTTCTGGGGACTTCTCTTGTTCTTTCTTTCATTTGGGGCTTGTTTTTTGTCTCCCTATTTTGGCTGCCTGTTTGTGTTTGTTTCTATGTATTAGGTAGATCTGCTAGAAATCCAAGTCTTTCAGAAAGTCTTTGGTGCAAGCCAATGCCAAAGGCTGTCTGTGACTGGCCTTGAGTACTCTGTTTGAAGCTATCAACAATCCATAGCTTATGGCTCCCTCTGCTGGAGCTGGGTGCATTTGGAAAGGACCAAGATGCACACCAAGGTCTGCTTTTCCAAGCCATAGGTGCAGAAGTAGGTCAGGGAAAGACTCAAAGCTCTCAGAGAACCACCTATGCCTGCAAGCTGATCTTTACTCTCAGTCTGCTAATAAGCCTCAGGTTGTAGACCACAGCAAGGCATAATCTCCATAGGGTGGGGCAAGAGTTTTCCCAGTGGGTGAGGCAATTGCTTCCTGCCCAGGCAAAAGCTGCTTGGCTAGCAAAGGTCTGCCTGAGAAAGATGTCCTCTGCTGATTGGGGGAATGACTCAGCACATGAATCCAGACAGGTGACCTCCCGATCTCTATCTTCAGAATCTACAACCCTGGACTTGCCTCTAGTCCACCCTGCCCTCTCTTTACTGGAGCCCAAAGTGAGTGACTGCACAAAAAACTTTGTGTGTTGGCCCTTTAAGAAGATGCCTGCATTTCCAACCATCTCTCCTAGCAGAAAAAATCCCTGTTGCTTTTCACAGCCAGAAGTTATGTGGGCACTTTTCGCAGTTCTGGTGCTCTGGGCTGGAGGGTCCAGCTTGGAGTTTAGTCCAGAGTTCTCAGTGGGAATGGCCTGCAGGTGAGATATTCCTCTGGAACTTCAGCTGCTGCCTGTGGGAGCCCAGCCAGCCCTCTCGTGCTTCTTCACTTTCCACCAGTCTCTATACAGCCTCCACTTTAGGTCTTCAATTATAAGTCTTCTCTCTAGCTTGTCTTCAGTTGATTATTCAGGTTTTTCTGTATTTTAGTTGTAAGTCATTTTGGTCCTGTGAGAATGTCAGTGTAGCTCCCACCTAATCTGCCACCATCTTGGAATCCAAGACATACATTTTTAAATTATTTTTTATTGAATTTATTGGAGTGACATTGTTTAATAAAATTATATAGGTTTCAGGTATGCAATTGTACAACACATCATCTGTATATTATATTGTGTGTTTACCAACCCAAGTCAAGTCTACTTCTATCACCATTTATTCCCTTTTTACCTTTTTCTACCTCTCCCAACCCACTTTCCCTCAGATATCCACCATATGGTTGTCTGTGTCCATGAATCTTTCATTTTTTTCTTTGATTAATCCCTTAGCCCTTCTCACCCAGCCCCTAACCCAGTCCCCTTGACAGCTGTCAGTCTGTCCTATGTATCCATGAGTCTCCACTTTGTTAGTTTATTTTGTTCATTAGATTACACATATAAGTGAAATCATATAGTGCTTCTATTTCTCCAACTGGCTCATTTCACTTAGCATTATACTTTCCAGGTCCATCCATGCTGTTGCAAAAGGTAAGATATCCTTTTTCACAGCTGAGTAGTATTCCATTGTGTAAATGTACTGCAGCTTTTTTGTCCACTCATCTACAGATGGGCACTTGGGCTGCTTCCAAATCGTGGCTATTGTAAATAATGCTGCAATGAATATATAGGTGCATATATTCTTTCAAATTAGTGTTTTGGGTTTCTTCAGATATATTTCCAAGAGTGTAATTTCTGGGTCATAAGGCAGTTCCATTTTCATTTTTCTGAGATAACTCCATACTGCTTTTCATGGGAGTTATACCAATCTGCATTCCCATCAACAGTGCACAAGGGTTCTCTTTTCTCCACATCAGTGCCAACACTTGTTTGTTGATTTATTGATGATATCCATTCTGACAGGTGTGAGGTGATATACAGTATCATAGTGGTTTTAATTTGCATATCTTTGATGATTAGTGATGTTGAGCGTTATTTCATATGCCATTTAGTAAATGTGTTTCACTTTCCAGAATCTTGCCCTTTTATCAGTATACCAGGGATTTATAGAGCTTGCTTCCTTTTTAAGGCTGATATGGTGACAAACCACTAAAAACAAGCAATTCAATATTTGTTGAATTCAATTACAAAAGTAATAGCACCAATTGTAATATCACTTTGCATTCACGTTTTTCAAAGCAAAGTAGCCACTCTCTGCTGCCATTCAACTTCCATTTTGCAGCAATCGTCTCTTGACTAGGCAAGTTTAGAGCCAATTTCTTCATTTCCCTCCTTATTCAATGCCATTATCTTCCTGAACTTTTATGTAATGTTGCTGCAATATTTTTCAAGAAGGTCAAGTTTGGGAAATGGCTTCATATCTTCACAGGATAAAAAGCAAACTTTGGGAAGGGAAATTGATCATTATAAAGCAATGAGAATTTTTTCTTTCCAAGGTTGAAAAATATCTGATTTCTCTTTTTTTTAAATCTAAAATTCAATGTGCAATCTAATGCATGATAAAGACCTGTTGGAGACTTTCAGTCATGATGTTGAAGTAGGTAAATGTTGTGCTCACCTATTCCCACAAGCACATCAAAATTACAAATAAATTACAGAACAACCATCAGTCAAAATTAGCTGAACACTAGTCCTATAAGTAAGTACATAAAGAAGAAGCCATGTCAAGACTTGTAGGAGGGACAGAGAAGTGGAATGGGCAGGCCCCACACCCACAGTGTAGCTGTTATGAAATGGAAGGAATATATTGACTGCAGAGGTCATTCCTGAGGAGTGAGAGATTTCTGCCTACACTGGGTTCCCCAGCCCAGGGCTACAGTGCCTGGTAGAAGAGTCCTCATAACATGGGGCTATGAAAAAGAGCAAGGATTTTACCTAGGCCAGATGGAGGGCTGCTAGAGTCCCAGGCATTCCTATTAAAGGGCAAGCTCATGGACTTACTCATTGATGGACATACTCACTTCGAGTTCCAGAGCTGGAGCAGCAGCTTGAAAAGCACGAGGGACATATGGGGATGAACAAAATTGTCAGATCAAGAGCTTGAAGGGTGGTTGTCTTCTGAACTGATTCCCCCAGGCTGCAGGAGTAACGGGTACCAAGTCTGAGTCTCCACCATCCTGGTTAACCACTGTTCACTCTAGCCTGGTGATTTGCTGAGTCCACACTTGTAGGCCTGCCCAAATTGCTTTCATTTTTTTTTTTTTTTAAATATATCTTTATTGATTTAAGAGAGAGGAAGGGACAGGGAGAGAGAAAGATAGATAGAAACATCAACGATGAGAGAGTCATTGATTGGCTGCCTCCTGCATATCCCTGACTGGGGATCAAATCCACAACCCAGGCATGTACCCTGACTGGGAATTGAACCCCGATTGCCTGGATCCTAGGTCGACGCTCAACCACTGAGCCATGCCCAGCTGGGCCCAAATTGCTTTCTTGAAGCTTCTCCACACAGTCTATCTCAGCTCATGCTGAGAACTTTCCTAAAATCTCTGAATGGTTCACAAACCCCAAATAGGCAGTTTCTGTGGTTGGCATGCCCCATACCATTTGCTGAGCAGGCCCAAGCCTGGCACTAGTGGCAGCCTGTCTTGATTTGCAGCTTAGCCCTTCTTGGGTACCTTTAAGACCCGCAAAAGGAGGTAACCATCTACAGATAACTTTGTAGCTTCTACCAGGTGGGTCTGGGCCATGCACAGGTAGCAGCTGATCTTGGCCTACACCAGAGCCCTTCCAAGGGGTCCCAGAACCAATACACCCTGTAACCAGATTGAGACCACACCAGAGCACCACCCAACCACCTCCACAAATGACAAACCCAAAGGGTGGAATCAGCAGGCACCAGAGCCCCACTAAAGGAAACCCCACTCCATGGGGTCAGTTCCTGCACAACAGCTTGTCTACTATAGTCACTGCCATTCTTCATAACCAGTCAGCCTGGGTGTCAGTCCTTCCCACTGATGTGCCACCAGTAATGAAGGCTGAACTACATCAAGAGGACACTTAAAACAAACACAAAGTACACACCTGGAGCATCTGGCTAAGGTGACCAAGGAAACAGTGCTACCGTGCCCCATAGGACACCTATTACATAGGGCTACTTTGCCAGCACCGGAAGACGTAGCCCATCTACCTAATACATAGAAACAAATGCAGGGAGTCAACCAAAATGAGGAAAGAAAGAAACATATCCCAAGTGAAAGAACAAGACTAAACTCTGGAAAAAGAACTAAACAAAAAGCCCACAAGTAATCTACCAAATGCAAAATTCAAAATACTGGTTATAAGGATGAACTTAGGGAAATA
This sequence comes from Miniopterus natalensis, assembly GCF_054644295.1. Taxonomy (NCBI): domain Eukaryota; kingdom Metazoa; phylum Chordata; class Mammalia; order Chiroptera; family Miniopteridae; genus Miniopterus; species Miniopterus natalensis. Next base: position 65,889,237 of record NC_142103.1, read on the forward strand.
GTAGATGAACTTGTGAGAACTTTAACAAAGAGATGGGAAACATAAAAATGAAGATAGAACTTATAAAAAAAAAAAACAGTCAAAATTTAGACTGAAATAACTGAAATTAAGAACATATTAGAAAAAATAAACAATAGATTAGATGAAGCAGAGGATCGAATCAATGATTTTGAAAACAAGGTAGAAGAAAACACCCAATTAGAGCAGCAAAAAGAAAAAAATTAACAAAACAAAACAAAAAACTGAGGATAGTTTAAGGGACCTCTGGGACAGTATGAGGCATACCAACATTCACATCATACGGGTACCAGAAAGAGAAGTGATAGCAAGGGATTGAAAACTTATTTGAAGAAATAATGATGGAAAACTTCATTAGTCTGGTGAAGGAAGTAGAAGTACAAGTCCAGGAAGTACAAAGGGTCCCAAACAAGATGAACTCAAAAAGGCCTCCACCAAGACGCATCACAATTAAAATGTCAAAGGTTAAAGACAAAGAGGGAATATTAAAAACAGCAAGAGAAAAGCAGTTAGCTTTTTACAAGGGAGCTCCCATAAAACTGTAAGCTGATTTCTCAACAGAAACTTTGTAGGCCAGAATGGATTGGAACGAAACATTCAAAGTGATGAAAAGCGAGGACCTACAACCAAGATTACTCTACCTAGAAAGGCTATCATTTAGGATTGAAGGAGAGATAAAGAGTTTTCCAGATAAGAAAAAACCAAAGGAGTTCATTACCACAAAACCAGTATACAAGAAATGTTAAATGGGCTTCTTTAAAAAGAAGGAAAAAAAGATCAAAAATATTAACAATGAAATGGCAACAACATTATACCTATCAGTAATTACTTTAAATGTAAGTGGATTAAATGCTCCAATCAAAAGTCACAGGGTGACTGAATGGATGAGAAAATAAGACCCATGTATATGCTGCCTACAAGAGGTCCACTTCAGATTGGAATACACACATGGACTAAAAGTAAAGGGATGAAAAAAGATATACAAATGGAAACAACAACAAAAAGCTAAGATAGCAATATTTATATCACACAAAATAGACTGTAACAAAAAGGCTATAACATGAGACAAAAAATGAGAGGATATAAACAAGAGGATATCAACAAGAGGATATAAATCTTGTAAACATTTATGCACCCAATGTAGGAGCACCTAAATATATAAAGCAAGAATTGACAGACATAAAGGAAGAGATTGACAGTAGTATAGTCATAGCGAGGGATTTTAACTCCCCACTGACATCAATTTATAGATCACACAGACTGAAAATCAATAATAAAATAATCACCTTAAATGACACATTAAGCCAGATGGATTTAATTGATATTTTTAGAATATTTTACCTCACAGCAGCAGACTATACATTAATGCATTCTTTTCAAGGGTACATGGAACATTTTCCAGGACAGACCATATGTTAGGCAACAAAACAAGTCTCAAAAATTTATGAAGTTTGAAATCATATTGAGCATTTTTACTAATCACAATGTTATGAAATGAAATCAATTACAAAAAGAAAACTAAAAAATACATAAGCACATGGAGGCTAAATAACATGCTACTAAACAATTAATAAGTTAATAAGGAGATCAAGAAAGAACTCAAAAATTATACATTGAGATAAATTAAAATGAAACCACAATGACCTAAAATATATCTATGGGACATAGGCAAAGTATTTATAAGGGGGATATTCATATGGATACTGACCTAATTCAAGAAACCATAAAACTCTTAGAAGAAAACATAGGCAGTAAGCTCATTGACATTGCTCTTAGTGGTACTGTTTCGATGTCTCCTTGGGAAAGGGAGACAAAAGGAAAAATAAACATATAGGACTACATCAAACTAAAGGGTTTTGCACAATGAAGGAAACCATCAACCAAATGAAAAAACAGCCTACTGAATGGGAGAGAAAATATTTACCAATGATACATTCAATAAGAGGTTAATATCCAAAATATATAAGGAACTCATACAACTTAACACAAACACACACACTCTGATTAAAAAGTGGGCAGGGGACCTGAATAGACATTTCTCCAAAGAGAACATACAGATGGACAATAGACATGAAAAGATGCTCAACATCACTAATCATTAGGGAACTGAATATTAAAACCACAATGAGATATCACTTCACACCTGGCAGTATGTTGGCATCAATAAATCAACAATCAACCAGTGTTGATGAGGATGTGGAGAAAAGGGAATCCTTGTGCACTGTTGGTGGGATTATAAATTGTTGCTATTGAGGTTCCTTAAAAAAGTAAAAAATAGAACTACAATATGACCCAGCAATCCACTTCTGAGTTATTATTAGAAGAACCCAAAACACTAATTCTAAATGACATATTCACCAGTATGTTCCTTGTAGCATTATTTACAGTGGCCAAAGTATGGAAGCAAAGTCTATTTGTAGATGAATGGATAAAGAAGTGGTACAAATATATAGTGGAATATTACTCAGCCATATAAAAGAATAAATTGTGCCATTTGCAGCAACATGGATGGACCTAGAAGGTATTAGGCCAAGTGAAATAAGTCAGACAGAGAATGACAAATGCCATGTGTTTTCACTTGTATGTGGAATCTAAAAAACAAAATAAATAGTAACAAGCCAGAAACAAACTCATAGATATAGAGAACATTTTGATGGTTGCCAGGTGGGAGGGAGTTTGGGGTAATGGATGCAAAAGGGAAAGGGAGAAAAGTGTACAAATTGCCAGTTATTAAAACAGTCGCAGAGATGTAAAATACAGCATAGGGATTAGAGTCAATAATACTGCCATAACTATGTATAGTGTCAGATGGGCACTAGACTTAGGGTGATCACTTCATAAGTTACATAAATTTCTAATCACTCTGTTGTATACCTGAAACTAATATAATATTGCATGTCAACTTTAATTTAAAAATATACACAGACAAAACAAACAAACAAAAATCCTACTGTGTGCTGGGCATTGTGTCAGATATAGAAAGGGACATAAAGTCTAAAAAGGCACAGTCTGCCATAAAGGACCTTGTGTCTGGTCAGGGAGAAGAGTGAGTATGTGGAAAAATACTCAGAAGTGTCCTGTGTATGGTAGTAGAATTCTGTATCATTTGGGGAGCGCCAAAAAGGGAATGCAAAGGAGTGAGTGATGACTTTTACAATTGGGGTTCAGTAATGGTGTTATTCCGTTTGCTTGCATCAGGGACCTTACCCAGTGAAATGTAGCCCTGATAACACCTTAGAATCTGCTGGGAAGCCTTTGAGCAACTGCAGTCTTCTTGGATCGGACTCTCCAGAGTGCCACTATTAAATAGATGGAGAGCCTTTAACTGTGGGCATCAAATTTGCTCTTCAGAGAAACAGTATGTTTTGAGAGTTGTCATTTCTGAAGTGCATCCTATACAAGCAAAACTTTCTTTTCTCCTTTTCCTTTCAAGATAAACACTGGAAAGTCAAAATGAATTAGTTTGATATTTTTAGAAAATCAGAACATCTAATTATCTAATGCTCCCACCATACTGCTGGAATCTAGCAGTCCAGTTATAGTTTGCAAACAGAAACAGTTCTTAGGGAAAGGGTGCGTATGATCTGGATACATGTAAAAGAAGTAAAAGCATCCTGGTGGTTAGAATAAATATATGTATGGCAGGGTAGTGAAGAAATGAGAAGAGGAGATAATGTAATGACAATGGCAATGAGCCCAGATTCAGACCTATACTCAAATCTAGGCTCTTTACCTTTTATTACTGTATGACCTTGGCCAAGTCTATTAAGTTCTCAGAGCCTCAGTTTTTTTCTTTAAAGTGAGGGAAGAAAAATAATAGTCTTATTTTACAAGAGAAGATTTGGAGTTATACACATGGAGTCCCTCATACAGCACTGAGCACACAGCCAGTGCTCAATAAGTGGTGGTTTTTATAGGCAAGGACAAGTTGGGCTAAGGGACAAAGAAGAAACAGCCCAGGTGGAAAGGAAGATTTATTCCATTTTGAAGTTCAGACTAGCTCACAAAGCTGGAGGCAGAAAATTTGGGCAAGACATTTAACTTCTCTTAACCTCACTTTCCTCATCTGCTAAATGGAGAGTCATTTTTTTAAAATGGTGATGCAACTCACTTAATATAAAAGCCACCCTTTTGTAGTGTGCAATTCAGTGTTGATTAGTATATTTGCAGTTTTGAAACCATTATTAGAATCAACTTTAGGATATTTTCATTAGCCCAAAAGGAAACCCATACCCATTAGTGATTAATGCCCATTTTAAGGTCATATTTCCAATTTTTACAAAATAAACTGATGGGATATTGATTAGAGCTGTATTGAATCTGTAGAAGAATTTACAAAGACTTGGCATCTTAACAATATTGAGTCTTCCAACCAATGACCAAGGGCTATTTCTCCATTTATTTAACCCTTCTTAAATTATCTCAGCAACATTTTATAGTTTTCACTGCATGAGTTCTTTACTAATTTTGTTACATTTTCTCAGTTACCTTATTTTTAGATGCTATTGTAAATTTTTTTTATTTCAATATATGATCATTAATACCATATGGATATAAATTTGATTTTGGACATTGATTTTATAATCTGCAACATTGCTTAACTCATTAGTTTTAGCAGCATATCATCTGTGAATAAGGCAACTTTACTTTTCCCTTTCCAATCAGGATGCTTTTCATTTCTTTTTCTTGTCTAATTGCCCTGTTGAATATAAATGGTGAGTGTGAGAATTCATATCTTGTTCCTGACCTTAGAGAAAAAAACAGTCTTTCCCTATTAAGTATAATGTTAGCAGTGGTGTTTTTGTACACTGCTTTTATTGGGTTGAGAAACTTTCATTCTATTTCTAGTTTGTTGAGTGTTTTTATCATGAAAGGATGCTGGATTTTGTCAAATGCTTTCTGTGTCTATGAAGATGATCATGTGTGTCCTTTCTCTTTAATCAATTAATATGGGATATTACACTGATTGATTTTTGGATGTCAAACCAGTGTTTTATTCCAGAGATAAATTGCACTTAGTCATGGAGTATAATTTTTTATAGGTTGCTAGACTCAATTTGCTAGTATTTTGTTGAGAATTTTTGTGCCTGTATTCATACGGGCTATTGGTCTGTAGTTTTCTTTTGCTATAAAATCTTTAGCTTTAGTTTCAGGGTAATATGGGCCTCAGAGAATAAGTTTGAAAGTGTTTCCTCCTCCCCTATTTTTTGGAAGGGTTGTGAAGAATTGGTGTTAATTCTTTAAACATTAGTTGAATTAACTAGTGAAGCCATATGGTAGTACTGAACTTTAGCCTTCTTTTGTCTGGGAAGCTCATTATTTCACCTCCAATTTTAAATGATAGTCTTTTTGGACAATGCTGTCTTGGCTGCAGGTTCTTGCTTTTCATTTCTTTGAGAACTTCATGCCACTCCTTTCTGTCCTGAAGAGTTTTTGTTAAGAGATCCAATGTCAGCCTTATGGGAGTTCCCTTGTAAGTCACTGCTTGTCTTTTTCTTGTAGCCTTTAATATTCTTTGTCCTTGACATTTGCCATTTTAATTATCATGTGTCTTTGAGTGGGTCTCTTTGAGTTCCCTCTAGTTTGGAACTCTGTGCTTCCTGAACTTGTGTGGATTTCTCCCTCACCAGTATAGGTAAGTTTGTTATCATTATTTCCTCCACCAAGTTCTCTATCCCTTGCTCTCTTTCATCCCCCTCTAGTACCCCTATGATGCAAATGTTGTTTTGCTTCATGTTGTCCCATAGCTCCCTTATACTGTCCTCAAGCTTTTTAAGTGATTTTTTCTTTTTGCTTCTCTGATTGACTGGTTTTATTCTACCTTATCTTCTAAGTCATTTATTCTGTCTTCTGCTTCATTGAGCCTGCTTTTAATTCCTCCCAGCATATTCTTGATATCAGATATAGTATTCTTCATTTCTGCCATTTTCTTATTTATGATATCTAGCTTTTTTCCCCATGTTTTCAGTATGTTCTTGGACCTTTCCATTAAGTGTCTCATTGTTCTCATTAATTTCCTTGAGCATCTTTATAAACATTATTCTGAACTTTATTTCTGAAAAGTTGCTTAACTCCATCTCATCAAGGCCTTTTCCTGTTGATTTTTCCTTTTCTTTATTTTGAAGGTTGTGTCTTTGTCTCCTCATTTTAGTGACTCTTAGAGTTTTTATCTGTATATTAGATATATTTGCTGTCTCCCAGTCTTGTGGGTTGGGTTTTATAGTGTATGTCCAGTGGAGTCCAGAGGTGTGTTTTCCTTATACTTCTGAGCTATTTGCTCTAGTTGTGTCCATTTGGTGGGTGTCTCATTTGTGGTTTCTTTAGGCTCTCCTGTTGTGATTGGGTCTAGATTGTTTTTGGTCTGTTCTTGGGAGGGCTCTTCTCTCAGGTTGGGTAGCTGTGTGTCTCAGCCCCAACCATGTTGTGTGGCAAGGCAAAACAAAACACAACCAAACTTCCAGGAAATAAATAGTATCTTACAAAATATTCTGACAACGAAAATGAAAACATCCCATAGAAAGTAGAATTGGGAGAATGAAGTAAGAATGCAAATGCTAAAGAAAAAAAAAGAGAGAGTGAGACAGAGAAAAGGATATTATTGCTAATAGTACAGAAAAATTTAATAGTAATAAAATAAAATAAAATAAAGAGTAAGAAATGGAGAAACTACTGGGGGATAACTGTGGCAGAGAAAAGATTCTGAAAGAAGGGTGGGCAAAAAATTAAGGGTAGAGCGTAGGAATAGGAAAATAGTTGAAAAAGAAAAAATAAATATAAAAGAGAGATAAATGCAAACAAACAGAGAGAAAGATAGGAAAACATAGAATAAAGGGGGAGAAAAAGAAAAGAAAGAAAAAAGAGTTATGCCAATGGAACAAGAAGAGAAAGAGAGACAAAACAAGGGCAGGGAGGGAGTCCAATAAGAGATACAGGGGGAAAAAAATAGAGAAAAGCAGTAAACTTATTGGTTATAATGATAATATCCTAGCAATTAAGCAGAGAATATAAAGAAAATCTTGATAATAGAACAAAAACAAAATAAAACAAAACAAAGTAAAAAAAAGCAAAGCAAAACAAATTTTAAAAATTAATTAAAAACAATTAAAATTTTAAAAAGAAAATATTTTCTTTTCTCTCTTTTTTCTAAAAAAAAAGTGAGTCATGATTAATCAGGTGAGTTTTGTCTGGGCAGCTTATGTTGTCTGAGGCTCACTGTTTTGTATGCTGATTTCAGTTCTCCTGGGAGGTACTTGTGTATCAGCCAAAGTCATGAGCTGTCTAGGTTTGGCTCTGGTGTCCTTAGGTAAATGGCTGATCTGAAGCTCTCTGTGGATCACCTTCACTTTTCAGCAATTTTGCCTCCTCCTTGTGGTTGCCTGGTCTTGCTCCAGAGTCTTCTGAAGAGTCCTTAGGGTGCAGGATGGCTAGTGTAGCTCGGGATATTGCTCCCCATACTTAGAGGTTTCACTGTCAAGCATTCACTATGGGGAAGATAGTCTCTGCTTCAAAGCCAACTCCTCAGTCTCTACCCTATCCTCCAATTCTAGTTCCCCATGCAATGGCTTGCTGCAATTTCAGATTGAATTCAGTCTGTTGCCTTTTCTATATGGACAGTTTCAACGGCTTGGGCTCAGTGGGTTCGATGTAAAAAAAATTCTGGTGAGCACTTTGCCTGCCCAGCCCCCAGCAGGGGTTTTCAGCTTCTCCTCCAGTTCCCAAACAATAGTCCCTGAAAGTCTTATTCTTGTAATGTCCTCCTGTGAGCTGTTCTCCCTTCCCCCTCAGGACTGTGCCCTGCGGGGGATATCTGGGCTTCAGTGAGCTGAACCAGCCCCTTTCCTGTTGCGGGTGGTGCTCCTAGCCTGCAGGAGAGGTAGGTATTCTCCGCCCCTTCTTCCATGGTCTGCTTATATCACAGGGTGCTCATTTCAAACTCTCCACAATGTAGACACAAATCCCAGCTTTCGCTGGTCTATCTCCCCAGTGCAAACCAGAAAAGTAGACGCCTGTTCAGCAATTAAAAACTCGAAAGTGCACAAAGCAACGCACAGGCAGAGAACCTTCCCTGCGAAGTCCTGTCACCCCCATGCCTCAGAACCAAGCATGAGGGGTCACAAAGTCAGCCCCGCACAGGTCCCCTCACAGCTGATCTCAGCTCCCCTTAGAGCTGGTCAAAAATCCTTGTTTCACTTCACTGGCAGCTCCAGCCGCTGGAGACCAGATCTGCCCCACTGGTAGCTCCAGTCCCTCTGTGGTGGCGGGAGGGCTCTCTTCTCCTTCCCACACCACAGTGGGAATGTTTTCACATGTTTTCTGGGGTTCTACACAATGACTTACAGGAAAGCAGAGTGTCACTGTACGTGGCTCCTCAGTGCAGCTTTATGGCCCCTTTATATTGGGAAGCCACCCATTGTGGGACAGTGTTTCCCATTGTCAACAGCTGGGGTGAAAGACTCCTGTTCTGTCTGCCATCATTAGACGCGTTGTTTCACTGGAAAGGCGCGGTCCCCTCCTTGCAAGCACCCTGTTCTGACTCCTTTTGTCGCCCTGCACAGGCTCTCCCCTTCTCTTCAGCTCTCTGTTTGAGATTCCAGCTTTTGGATGCCAGTCCACACTCCCAAGGGGAGGGAACTTTGTAACCTCTATCCCTCAGGCCTTGGAACCCAGTACTGGCTTCAGGGGGACTCCCCCTTTCTATGGCCCCTTCTCTTGCCAGACTCAATGACGTTTCTTCAGTGCTCCTTATTCAATATATATCCTCTCGGGTATATTTCTTTTATTTTTCCAAGCTGGTTATGCAGTATTTTAGCAGTAAGTTGAGTCTGTGACTGGGAGCAAGAGGGTTCTGCTTCTTGTCAGAGTGCCGCCATTTCCCTCCTCTCAACCTTCTTTTAATTACTATTACTGATTTGTTATAAAGCTTACAGCTCAGAAAGAGCCAAAAGGAAGAGATGAGTAGTGCATGGTATGGGGAAGGTAGGAGGAACCTCCATGCCCTTTCCAGGTTTGCCAACCTGGGAGCTCTCCAAACCCTTTTGTTTAGGGTTTTTATGGAAGTTCCATTTTGTAGGCATGATTGATTACATCTTTGGTCATTGGTGATTTGCTCAATCTCCAATCACTCACTTCTCCCCAAAAGTCGAGGGTGGGGCTAGAAGTTCCTACCCTTTAATCACATGGTTGATTCCTCTGGCCTTCTTCCTGAAGCTGTCTAAGGGCTCACCAATTGTCATCTGATTAGCATAAACTCAGGTATGATTAAAACTCATTTCTTCTTAATCAAGCTTTGGTATTTTAAGTCTTTTAGAGACATTTTCCATTTCATGCAAGTTGTCACACTTATTGATTGATATATGTTGCTCATAGTATTTTTCTTATCATTTTATTATTCATATAATTTTTTGTGATGTCATCTTTCTTGTTTCTGATATCAGTTTTCTGTGTCTTTTCTCCTTTTATTCCCATTTATATGACTAGAGGTTTATTAATTTTACTGTTCTTAAAGAATCCATTTTTGGTTTCATTGATTTTCTCTATTGTTTTTCTGGGTTTTTTTGTGTGTTTGTTTTATTGATATTGTTTTGACCTTTATTATTCTTTTACATCTACTTTTTTAGGGGCTTAATGTGCTTTTTTTTTTTTTTTATAGAAACTTAAGGGAGACACTGAGATCATTGATTTGAAGCATTTCTTCTTTTCAAATATAGGCATTTAGTAATATAAATTTCTCTTTAAATACTCCTTTTGTAGTATCACATAAATTCTGTTAGGTTGTGTTTTCATTTTTATTTTGCTTAAAATATATTCTAATCTCCCTTCGATTTTTTCTTTGTCCCATGAGTTATTTGGGAGTATATTATTTAGTTTTTAAATATTTGGGGATTTTCTAGACATATTTCTCTTATTGATTTCTAATTTAATTCAGTTGTGGTCAGGGAATAAACTTTGCATGACTTGAATCCTTCTCAATTTATTGAGACTTGCTTTATGACCAAAATATTATATCTATTCTGATGAATGTACTATGTGCACTTGAAAATAATGTGAATTCTGATGTTGTTGGGATTATTTTGTAAATATCAATTGAGTTAATTTGATTGGTAATGTAGTTCAAATTTTGTATAACTTTACTGATTTGCTGAAACCTGTACTTGTTTTTTCAGTTATTGAGAGGAGGGTAGTGAAATCTCTGACTATGATTGTGGACTTGTTTGTTTCCCCTTGCAGTTCAATCAGTTTTTGTTTCATGTAGTTTAAATCTCTGCTATTAGGAGCAAAATGTTTAGGATTTTTTGTTCTCTTAATTGATTGACGACTTTATTCTTATGAAATGATTTCTTTAGCTTTGATAATATTCTTTTCTCTGAAATCATTTTTTGTCTTAGATTGATTAACATAGCCACTCTGGCTTATGGTTAATTCCATCATCTCTTTCTTACAGGGGAAAAACCCAGATGAGACACCCTCTACATAGGGAAATAAATGGATTGAAATTGATCAAAGTATCTCCACCAAGAGGCTGAAAGCTTGTTACAGCTGTTCATTAAAAAGGATTCCACCAATGTCCCTCTGGGAAGGTAATATCTATTTCTCCAGAAGGCTTCAGTGGAAGGAAAGGATTTGGGATGCTAACAGTGCCAGTAGTAAAATAAGGTAGTAAAAGTGTCTTGTGAGTGAAGATACTTGTTGAGAAGAGGTTAAGCCTAGCCCCTTCCTGTGTGCATTCATCAGTTTTAGGTTGTAGTTTTCTGCATGCAAACACCCAGCACAACTTGCAGCATTTGTGTATCTGTCTCATCTATCCTACACTGTTACCTAAGCCTGGGTAGTATACTTACTGAGATGAGCAAGACCTCCACATTTGAAACAAGACTGGGATATCCAGCAGAGAAAGTTTATTCAGTGAAGGCAGTGATTTCAGACTGGAAAAAAGAAAACTGAGGAGAGCTATGTGGACACCGGGAAAAGGAGATGAGATGGAAAAGATCCCTGGTAGTGGCCAATAATTGAATGGTCTTCCAAGTGTGTAGAGGGATTTGTAAGAGGGAAATGAGATTATTCATATTTCCACATAGACTTAAATTTGGCCACATTGCAATGGATGGATTGAAGCTAAGACATAAAAAGAATTTGGTAATGGTGAAGGGTGAGAGAAAACAGAATGTGTCACTGAATTGGGTGGTTGTGGGGAAAGGTTTAGGGGAGACACCCTCTCTCCTCCATGTAACCCAATATTAACATGGGAAGATAAGAAGGGTGATAGGTCAGTTTTGAAGGTTGCTTAAGGGTGCTAAGAAAATTCACCGTTTCTTTCACCCAAGCATCTTGGCCTTGCCAGCATCTCCCCTCCCCCATGGAGGTGTCAAGATGATGCTCTGTGTTGTCTGGGCTCCTACAGTGCTACTATTGCCCAGAGGAAAGCTTTGCTGAATAAACAAAGCTGAAGGGTATAGCTCCTAATTGTCTTGGGGAGGGGCATATATAGAAAGTTTGGGAGGCCTGGAGTAGATATCCGGGAGGCACTAACATGGCACTAACAAGGTGACCAGGGAACCACAAGCACCTAGCAGTTATGGAAAAACCGACCCTAAGTATCAAAGGAAGGCTACCTGTCCATTCAGGTCCTGAGGAAGGTGCAAGTTGAGATGACCCCATCCAAGCTCTTTCTCTCCTTCCCCTTTGACTCCCTACCCTCTAAATTCCTTCCCTGTCCTTGCCTGGCACATACCTCCTCCTCAGACTGCACCCTTTTTCCTGAAGCTCCTGTTCCCATCAATCCCCCACCCTCTTCCCCCAAACCAATGCCCTTCTTTGCTCACCCTGTTGTACTTCCATGTGTCCAAGACAACGATGAAGGTAAAAAGGCCCTTTCAAGAAAGTTCAAGAATAAAAGCCTCTCCAAAAACTCCCAGTCCTTCAATTAAGTCTAAGAAAGCTAGAAGACCAACACTATTTGGCCATTATCACAGGATGAATGAGGCACTAATTCAAAATGGAAATGAACCACAGCAGGATTAAGAAAGTGGAGAAACCCACTACATTAAGTGACCACCTAGGCAGCCAGAACTTCAGAGGGAGGCCAGAGACCCAGAATGATCTACAAAATCTCCAAGGTTTAGCTACTGAGAAATGGCCAACTGCTTAGTACACCAACAGAGTACACCTGTGGTGATGAACAAAATAAAATAAACCTGCTATGAAAATGTGTGTGTGTGTGTGTGTGTTTGTGTGTGTGTGTGTGTGTGTGTGTGTGTGTGTGTGTGTGTGTGTGTGAGTTCTCTGATGGTATGAAGGAAGATAAGAGGCAGGTGAGTGAGGAGAGAGGTGAGGTTTTGTGGGCTTGGGGGTCAGACCAAAAGCCTACAGTTATTCAGATGTTGGGAGTAAGGACTGGATGAAGTCTGACCACTAAAGATAGATTTCTTCCTTAACACTATCCCAAAGGCAAGGAGGAAAAATATCTGGTGTTTTTGCATGTGTTTGCAAGGGATTTGGTGGGGGGCAGCAACCTCAGGGTACAGATTGCAGGAACCTACATTGGATGTAGTCTGTGGGAAGATAGTGCTACCCACCCACAAAAGGCAGACAAATGTATCAAATAAATCACCTCTAGGCCATCTACCTCATAGTGTGGTTTGTTGTATGTTGCATCCTGCCCTATGCTATAAACAACTAAGGGCTCCCAAAAAGACCAAAAAAATCTCACCCTTATAAAAGTCAATGGCAGCAGCCCTAAGGACTGAAATACTAGTGTTTGGAGGCTACAAACCCAACATTGATCAGACCACCTTCTTCTTATTTTTCTAGAACCTACTATGTGCAAGGTGTAATACTTGGTGTTGATGCGGTAGTAAATAAAAGCTTGTCTCTGCCCTGAAGGAGTATACAGTCAAGTGAACTCTTCCTTGGCCTTCCCTTTAAATGATGGTGCTTATTGCTATTCCTGATATTCATATACTCTCTGTCCTGTCTGTGCCCAGCCTAAAATTCCTCCATGTTTACCCCCTGGATTTATCTTTAATCTTTGACCAAGTGAGCCATATTTATCCTGAGAATACTTGAACCTATGCTCAAGCAATCACACTTTATAACTACCAGATTCTAGGTTTTTTACTAAATCTCAGACGTCTGGCCCACTGTGCAGTCATTTTTTAGCCAAAGTTTATTCCTTGAGAAAGATGTTGGAGTTTCTCCCTTACTATTACATCAATGAACACCCCTTGAGCCCCTGATGGCAGAGAACCTGAAACAGGACTGTCTTATCCTGCTTGCTTTCTTCCTATCCCCACCCTGTTCCAGGAATACAGGTGTACCATTGGGAAGGCAACCCCATTCATCACCCATGCTGATATTTCTGCTTCTCTCAGACTCCAGTCCATTCTAGGGACAGTCATCCTGACTAAGCTGGAACTTTAGGCACAGATACCTTAGACCACATGCTGCTCTGTTCATATGGCATTTGGCTCTTGTAACATCCGTTTTAATGCTCTACAAGCCATGTCTGCCTTTTTAGTCAAGGCTCTCCAAGCTTCTACAACCTTTTCTAACAAGGACTAATATTTCCATTTTTGTGGAAATCCAGCTGACTTTGTCCAGGGTTTGAATTTGCCACCTCTAAGAAGCTCCACTACCAATTTCTGGAGGCTAAACAGGTGTTTATTCATTTTCCTGCATTAAGCTCAGACATCAGAGAAAGGAGTAAATGAAGTTTGTTGTCTCCCCAGCTTGTAGAAATATCTGCCTCCCCCTTCCTTCAGGGTGCAGTCCATGTTCCCAGGCTTAATGGAGCCATGGGCAGGAACAGAGTTGCCATTCTTTGGGGCAGCATTTGCTGAAGACACAGTACTTTGTTACTCAGGTCCCAAGTGAAGATTTCTCCATTTAATTGAGTTTCAGGACTCATTGGCCTTGGAAGCTGCTCATTTGCCTTTCCCTTTAATATCTGTTGCTAGAACAAACACCACAAAACCCAGTAAGTTTCCCTTTATGCCTTGGCTGCCAGGAAGCTGCCAGCGAAAGTCAATGTCTCATGCAACCCTTCACCTTCTATCTCTATAGCAGGAACACTGCCTTTTTTAGCCTTCATTGCCCCACTGGGTACTGTGTTTTGACCTCTAGGTAGCTCCAGATCATATAAAATGAAGGAGAAGGGGGTTGAATAATAAATCTGTAAGCATTCAGAGTCCTCAGAAATTTAGGTGTCAGTGAAGTACATTCAAAGCAGGTTCAAAAGAAGGTTGTCCCTGGCCTTCATGATTTGACCTCTGTTCACTATTCACTCTCAAGGTTCATCTTTCTCCAATTTCCCCTTCAATCATTTTACTCTGGACATATTTGTCTTCTCTTTTTTCTCTAATGCACTAAGCTTGGTCCTATCTTAGGTCCTTCGCCCATGCTGTTCCATTTGCTTAGTATACCCTTCACCTCTGCTGCCAGACCATCCTCAATCAACTCTTTGGGTGACTCCTAATCCATTCTTTAGGTTTCAACCTGTTAAATATGCTTTCTTTAGAGGCCTTCTCTGACCTTCCCAAAATGGAAGAGGTTCCCTTTTTATTCTGTTTCATAGTATCATATACTTTTCCTTCATAGCACCTATCACATTTTGTAATCATTTTGGTAATTTTCTGTTCAGTGGATCTCTCCTACACTGGGCTGTAAGCTCTAGGAAGTGAACAACTGTCTTGGTTTTATTCTCTACTGTATTTCCAGTGCCTGGAGCATACTAAAGACTCAATATATTTATTCAATAAATTAATGACTACCTGGAAGCTCAGGCAGAAATGTCAGTCCTGGAGGTAGATAACCAGAGAGCAACCATATAGATTTACCCTTAGCTTACTCAGACATCCTCAGTACTCAGGGCTCCTGTAGCTCTGTTTTAGCCAACAGGCACATCACAGGTAGATTTCTTCCCACTGAGCTCTGGCTCAGAAGTGAGAAATCCTAAGTTCTTCTTCCAGCTCTTTTACTTACTAGTTTTGTGATCCTAAACAAACCTTTTGCCTTCCTGGACCTCGGTTTCCTCATATGATAAAAGGGAATAGTAATTCTTATCCTGCCTACCTTACAGTACAGTGGTAATAATTGAGACAGATATCCCATGGCACATTTGTAAAGAATGGCTATCACTAGTAATGTCTCACTTCAATTGTCACTGTTATTTTCATCAAAGATTTCCTCAAGGCTCCCTAACATCAAGCATGTGCAGTGCTCTGGGCCTCTAAAGTGAATCCTTGCTTCCTGTGCAGCCCACAGAGGTGCTCATTAGAGAAAGCACATATATCAGCCCAATTCAATCTCCTGGAGTAGATTATACTTTTTTCTTAGTTGAAATGCTACATTATAGCAGTTTAACAGAGGATGCGATATTTTGAGGCCACAGCTCATTGTTTCAATGGCAGCATATTTATAATGGATCCAGGGATAGCTCACCCTTAATATGCAGAAAGTTTTCTGTGGTCAAATTCCAAGGATGAGTCAAATACAAGGGGAACAGGTGTTTATCTGTAACATAGAACAGAGACTCCAGGGGACATCCAATCAAGAAAAGGCTACACTCAACCATCCCACACAGTAAAGAGGAATTTATAGCCAAGTTTTAAGGAGAACACAGTAAGAGAACACTTAGCAGTGTTAAAGGAATCAAAGCCTCCTTGCCCAGATACAATCCATCCCCTGGGCCTGAATCATTTTTTAGAGGGAATAACAAACACACTATTTATAACAGCGGCAGCTGTTTGGCTCATGGTGGTAATTTAAATATTTGTTGAACAAAAAACAAATTTATTTGCAAAATCATGAAGAATGAGACTTGAAAGAGGCAAAAGTTACCGATTTTCCATAAACAGAAAGAGACAAATTCCAGAAACTAAGGAGTGGGTAATCTTGAAGTCTGGTCAGACATCTGTTCTCAAAGTGAGCTGACAAAAAATTGCTGTCAGATTGGAGGAACAACTTTTTTTTTTAATCCTCACCTGAGGATATTTTTTTCCATTGCTTTTTCAGAGAGTGGAAGGGAGAGACACACACAGAGAGAGAAACATTGATGTGAGAGAGATACATCATTGGTCTCCTCCCGCACTCAAGATTGAGCCTGCAACTGAGGTACATGCCCTTGGCCTGAATCAAATGAGGGACCCTTTAGTCCGCAGGCTGACACTCTAACCACTGAGCCAAACTAGCTAGGGCTGGAGGAACAATTTTTAATGACATGTGCCACAAGACTGTCTCTGGCATTGCTTTTGTCACTATTTCTATCAATACCACTAATGTAGATGTAGGGGAGGAAAACTTTTTCCTTCTTCCTTTCTAGATTCTTTGGTTGGTCTAATAATTAAATTGCTATAAGAGAGATTAACAGGAGAAAAACAAACAAATTTTGTACATATGGGGATACCCATAAAAATAAGAGACACAAAAGCAGTCAGGGAATTGATGCTTATATAATTTCCTGAGCTAAAGAAAAGGGTGGGGGTTTGGGGACAAAAAGGGGAGGAAGGTCATTCACAGGAAGGTGAGAGATGTTTGGAAAATACAGGTTGTCCTGCTATGCAGATAAATCTCTTAGGTAAAAATGTTCCTCTGGTAATAGCTTTCTTCTTGGTGTAAATCCTTTTCCAATGTAAATTTAGGCAGTTGAGGAAGAGGTAAAGAGCTTTTCCTGAACCTGCTTTGTTTTGAGTGCTTTTAGGTCAAAATAATCCTTATGCCTAAAGACATATTTTGGGGTCACATATTCTGTTCCCTCTCAAAGACACATAAGCCAGCTGGTGATATTTGAAGGTTCTATGCCTGTCCTCATAGAAATAGGCCTAGCCTGTTCTGAGGAGATATCCACTTCTGAGAAAAAAATCTGGGCAGGTTCAAGAGTGGCCTTGAATAAGGGAGAAAGAGGGCTCAAATAAGCAGAGCTATGTGCAAGAGCACAGTCATGGTGAGCAGGTGAAATGATGCCGGACACTTTTGGAAAAAAAGGAACAGACTGGTTTGGCTGGAATGGAGAGTCCATGTTGAGAAGAACTGAAGGTAATAGTGTTCATAGGATAGTTGTGCGAGGGTGAGATCAGGAGAGTCCTGAAAGCCTGGCTAAGAAGTTTGATGTGCGACAATTCATCCAGTCAATCAGCATACATTTACAGAGACTATTTTCTGCCAGACCCTGCACCTGCTCTCAGCTAGGCATGCAAAGATGAGGAAGATGGGTTCCCTGTTTTCAAGATGCTTACTGTCTTGCAAGGTAGTCCAATTCATCAGTAAACATCTGATTATAAGAATGTGCCAGAGACCAAGGATGAGGGAGTGTTAGGAGAGTCATGATGCAGTTGCTGGGGTGGGAGTGGGGACAAGAGTTGAGAGTACAGTCAGATGTATTCTTTAGGTGAGCGATTCCAAATTGCCCTCCCATGGATCAGCGTTTTCTGTGTGAATGTGTGCAACGGGACAATGTGGAGAATTTTTTTATAAGTAAAATATATTAAAAATGTTTTACTCTAAAGTTTTGAATTCTTCCTATTTTCCTGATAATAAATGCCCATCCTTTTCTAAAATAGTGGTGATTAAGTAGATGGTAACTATACTTCTTTTTATATGTCCTTAGTTGGCAAGAAGGTGCGTCTCATATCACTCCCCCAACAAACTGGTCCATTAGTCCCAGTGGGTGCCTTCTGCACTGTGGCAAATGCCACCTTAGAAAGTACACGGGCAGCAGCAGGAAGAAGAATGGAAGTGAAGGACAGAGAGCCTAGATAAAGACAGAAAAAAGGAGACTAAATTGGAACAGGAATCAAGTTGACAGGAATAAGCCTGTGGCTCTCCTGGCACATGCCTTCATGACACACACCAGCAAAGATAGTACAGAGAGCTGGACAAGTCCAGAGAGGACCCAGCATAAGAAAGGGGGTTCATTTAAAATGGAAGTGCCCTGATCCATGTGTCTCAGTTGGTTGGGCATTGTTCCATGCACCAAAATGTTGCTGGTTTGATTCCAGGTCAGGGCATATGCCCGGGTTGTCGACTTGATCCTGGTAGGGGGCGTGCAGGAGGCAGCCTATAGGTTTTGCTCTCACATGGATGTTTCTCTCTCTCTCTCCCTCTACCTTACCCTCTCTCTAAAAATTCAATAAAGTAAAATAAAATTTTAAAAAATAAAAAATAAAATAAAATGATAATATAAGTAAAATATAAAATTAAATTAAAATATAAAATAAAATATAAAATGGAAGGAATTCATTTGGGTATTAAAAGGAATGCCAGGCTGGAGAAGCAGTTTTCAGAATGGTGACATGAAGGGCTCAGTGTTCCTTCTTCCCAGTGAGACAACCATAAATGATGAATGTTACTGAAGAATCTAACCATTTGAAGTTTCTGGAAATTCAGAGTATTCAGCAAATGGGGAAACATTTCTTTTAAATGTTTCTACTAAATCTCAGTAAGAACAGTGACCTGCTCCCTACTCATCCCCCAGTTTAGCATGTTGGAAGCTCAACTCTTCCCAGCTGCAGCACAGAACCATGGAATCCCTATACCTCCAGCTTCTAGGTTAGAGCTAAGATTTCTCTCCAGGAGAAGCAAGTTGCCAGCATTTCTCATCCACTCCCCAGTTTCATTTTGCAGAGATTTGGAGCTCAGATAAGGGAGGGGAAGTGAAAAACTATTCAAAGAAGCTGTTTTGTTTTTTTAAAAGATCAATAAAATTGACAAACCTTTAGATAGGTAGACCAAGAAAAATGTGAGAAGACTCAAATTACTAAAATCAGGAATGAAAGAGGGAACATCACTACTGATTGGACAGAAATAAAAAGGATTATAAAGGAATACCATGAATAATTATATACCAACAAATTAGATAACCAGGATGAGATTAAAAATTTCTAGAAAGACACAATATCAAAACTTCAAGAAGAAATAAGTAATCTTGATAGTCCTGACCAGTGTGGCTCAGTTGGTTTCATGCACCAAAAGGTCCTGGGTTCAATTCCTGGTAGGGCACATGCCCAGGTTGTGGGCTCAATCCCCAGTAGGGAATGTGCAGGAGGCAGCTGATCCACGTTTCTCTCTCACATTGATGTTTCCCTCTCTCTATCTTTCCTTCTCCCTTCCTCTCAAAAATCAATAAAAACATAATTTTTTTAAAAGTAAAGAGACTTAATTTAATAATTCAAATAACTTCCCACAATAAATAGACTAGGTCCACATGACTTCATGGCTGAATTCTACCAAAGATTTAATAAAGAATTAACGCCAATCCTTCTCAAACTTTCAAAAAATAGAAGAGGCCAGTACTACCCTGATACCAAAACCAGACAAATGTATTATGAGAAAACTACAGTCCAATATTCCTAATGAATATTGATACAAAAATCCATAACAAAATGATAGGAAATTGAATCCAGAAATACATGAAAAGGATTATATGCCATGACCAGGTGGTATTTATTTGTGTGTCCAGGAATGCAATGTTGGCATATTTACTTGTGTGTGTATTTTCTACACTACCCTAATTTTCTCTGTATAGTACTTCACAGACTTTATTATGTTAAGTGGTCATGAAACACTGTAATTTAAAGGTCAGCAAACCATGGCCCACATGGGACCAAATCTAGCCTCTAGTTGCCTGTTTTTGTAAATTAAGTTTTAGTGAGACACGTGGAACATGGCCACACTCATTATTTACATGTAGCCTATCCTGCTTTTGTACTATAATGGCAGACTGGAGTGGCTGAGGCAGAAATTGCAATAGTCCCCCCTTATCCACAGGGGACATCTTCAAAGACCCCCAGCAGACGGCTGAAACCTTGGATAGTACCAAACTTTCACCTTTTCATTGAAAGGAAACACTTAAAACTTCTCTTTGGCATATCCAAATTACCAGCATCTACTCATTGGCTTTGGGATCATTATTAAGTAAATAAGGGTTTCTTGACTACAAGCACTGTGATACCACAACAGTCCATCTGATAACTAAGATGACTGGCTACAAAGTGCTTAATGTATGGGGAGCATAGACAGTGTGGAAACACTGGACAAAGGAATGAGTCATGCTCAGGATGGGATGGAGGGGGATTTCATCATGTTTCTCTGACCAATGTACAGTTTAAAACTTGTGGAATTTTTATCTCTGGAATTTTCCTTTTAATATTTTTGGATCATGGTTGACCATGGGTAACTAAAACCACAGAAATTAAAACTGCAGATAAGGGGGTGCTACTGTATATGTAGCCCAAAAAGCCTAAAATATTTATGATTTGGCTCTTTACAAAATATTTACTAAGCTGACATTTTCATGATCAGAATATTAAATTTCCAAGAAGTTCAATAGCCTGCTCCACTTCATACTGCCATGAATGTGATAGACTTGAGATTTGGATACAGGCCACTTGATACTAGGGCTCATGGTTATAACATATATCATACTGCCTCATTATCTGAGAGTGCTATTGTTACTTCACCACTCCCAACAATGGTCCTCTGGATTTAATGTTGTTGCTTTTCCTAATATATAGCCAATTTTATTTTATTTTCACTTTGTAAGTGATAAAAGTACTAAAAGGCACTTATCTCTGAATACGCTTTTGGATTTCATAGATTTAATGTGAATTATATTGGTTTCATTATTTTACAGTCTATAATTTCTCATTTATTGCCTCTTCAGTCTTATTGTTGTTTGTGATACCTTCTCAGCCCTTCAGTTTTCATGCAGATGCAATTATTTCTTAATTAAATATAAAACATGTAACATTTTATTTTCCAGCAAATATATAGACAGTTTTACATGCATGCAGATGAGAGAATACTTTTTGTACTAGACTTGATTTACTGAGCTAGAGATTTCTTGCTTTTATATAGTATATGATTTTTAAATGTGTTCAAGTATAACATACTTAGAGGAAAGTGAACAAACCACAAGAGACAGCTAAAAAAAGATCAGAAAGTGAAAAAATGAACAATTGCGTGTATCCATTTCAGATCCTTTGCTGTATGAAATCGTTGGTTAATAGTAATAAAAGTATCTAGTTTGCTATATTGGAATATAGTAGTGAGAAATGGGCTGGCTTGTTCAAGGTTTAAAATAAAATTATAAGGATTTTTAGTATTTTTAAAACTCTGCAATACAGTACAATGCAATGAGAAGTATGTTGGATTGTGATTCAGGAGACTTACAGCTTGGTTTCAGCTTTGCCAAAATTTATTGTGTCACTCTGGGGCATGTCCCATGCTCTCTTTGCTCCTCAAGTACCCTTCTGAAATAAGGAGTTGAAACAAGATGCTCACCAAGGTGCCTCCACACACTGACCGTTTAGAATTCCAGAAATTCTTTGATATGTATTAGGTTATTGGTTACTTGATATCAGAAAATCCAAGACTAAAAGATAAAAACAAAGAGCAATTGTAAGTAAACCTGGCTTTTTCCAAGTTATTCAAGTTCTATTTTATTTAAGAATTAGCCCAAAAGCCCAGCTGGGTGTGGCTCAGCGGTTGAGCATTGACTTAGGATCCAGGTGATTGGGGTTTGATTCTTGGTCGGGGCACATGCCCAGGTTGCCGGCTTGATCCCCAAGCAGGGGTGTGCAGGAGGCAGCTGATCAATGACTCTCTCATCATTGATGTTTCTATCTCTCTCTCTCCCTTTTCCTCTCTCTGAAATATATATATATATATATATATATATATATATATATATATATATATATATAAAAGAATTAGCCCAAGAATAATTTAACTGAAGAATTTAGTCATTATGAACAGTCAAATTTTTTACCTATTGTTAGTTAAACAATTTCGAATGTGTACCAAGGGCCATCTTTGCCTTACAACTAATTCCATTTTTTTGAAGCTAATCTAAGGAAATGGTTTTATGTACAGGATTTTTTTTTTTTTTGTACATTATTCTAAAAAGATAGTTTTATACACAAAGAAGATTATCACATTATAATAGGGAAAAGTAGAAGCAATCTAAATGTCCATATTAGGGTTATGTTAAATAAATTATGGTATCCCATATAATATGTTATTGTGCAGCCATCAAAATCAGGTATAGAATGAAGAAACTTATATTGTTAATCTTTTTTCTCTTTAATTTTATGTTCTTTGTATTGCCATTTATCCCCCCATACACTCCTCCACCTCCACCCTCCTAACCTCTACAATCACCACTTTGTTGTCCATGTCCATGAGTTCTTTCTCTTCTTTTTTCTTTTTTGCTCCATCCCTCCACACCTTATAATGTTAATTTCAAAAACCAGAATATAAAATTATATGCACAGTGTGGTCTTAATTATGTAAAATATATGTAAGTGAAAGAAATGTACCAAGATAGTATCATGATTGCTTCTGCCCAATGATAGTATATTTTTTTAAAACTTGTTCTTCAAAAGTTTTATTTTGCTACAAAAACACACATTGCTTTTATAATCATAAAAAGAGACAAAGATGATGTATGTTCAGTTGTTCTAAAATGATTAGGATAAAGTACTTGACAAGTAATAATGAAAAGGGCTATGTTTTCTTTGTAATGCATTAAATTATAGGGAAAATAATTCCTATTACTCCCTGTTTTCAAAAAGCACCATGTATACTCTTCACACAGTTACCAATACAATGCCAAGGTAACATTGGTAAAAAGCACAAATGGTAACCCTGATATCTCTGTTGATTAAGTGACATTTTGAAATTACCACATGAAAAGGTCATTTACTTTCCAGCAAAAATAACATTTTGTCCATGTCCTCTAATTTCACACTAGAGTGAAATATAAATATGTATATTAAAAATTTCAATTTAGTTTGAAGATGTATTATGTAAATATTTTGAATATTCAATTTAAAGTTTAACATAATGGACTAGCACTTATTTAACAAACATGGTATTGTTACCAGGAAACCCCAGTGGGGGTGGGGCTCCAGGTTGCCTGCCTCTGTATCCAATTCTACAGAGGCAGGGTTGAATCACATAAGGCGTTTATTCAGAAGGCCAGCCAACCAAGAAGACAAGGAGCATAGAAGCATCCAAAACCAGTCTTTAGAAGTGGTCTGAGGGATCGGGTTATATGGGGCAAACTGAGGCTGGGAATGGAATGCAGCTACCCGTAGTCCTAGAAGTCATTCTTTTGATCTTGTTGCCTGGGGATGTCTAGATAGGTGACATCTTCACTCTTTTGATCTTGGTGGCCTGCTGATGCCTCCATAAGGTGATATCTTAACCCATTGTTCACAGCTGCTCCACCTCCTTGATTGCTTCAGTCCAGGATCAAGGGATCAAGGGATCAAGGGGAGTGTAGGGTGCAAAGGCCTAGGAGAAAGAAGCCTAAGGAAAAAAACCCTTAAATCCCTGCTTACATAAGTATATATGTTCTACAACTTTATAAGTAATATAATTATATTTCAGATTAATTCAGGTCCTCAATCTTTGGAAATTATAAGTGCCCCTATCACTATTCCATAAGGGGACAATGACAACTTTCACAAGTTTTAATTGGTAAGGATCTTTCTGCACAGAAAGGTTGCCTTCATTTGAATATTCTCTGTATTTATGTGGTCCTAGCTGCCTTAATAGCTCATGAATCAGCTGATGGGTCATCTGTACCCATTTGATAAATAAATCTCTCAGATGCAGAGAGTTTGAAATGAACAAAGAGGCAAGTGTCCTTTTTGAGCTGTTTCACAAATGAACAAGGAAATGAATGCTTAAAGTGTCCTTCATGATCAAGGTGCTGCTGACTCAGGCAGTAGGTGATGTTTGTCCAGTAGTGTGGATGAACCCGGCGGTCCTTATGACTTTGATTAAGTTTAGCTTTAAATCCTAGTTCTAGAAATCCTCTCTTCCCCCCCCCCCCCCCCCCCAGTATACCACTCGGAGACGTAACCTTTCCCTGTGATAATCAGCAACCCCAAGGCAGTAGAAAACAGTAGCCTGGACCTAATGATCTCATGGTCTAGACTTCTGTCTTGCCCCCCTTGACCTGAGTTATGTTTCAGGTCCTAAGCCCTAAGGTAGGACAACCCCTGGCTATTTTACCATGAGATCAGACAGAGGGACTCCAGAAAGACCTCAAAGCTGTCCTCAAGACCTGAATAAATTATTTACCACCTTTACCTCACCTATGACCAATCAGCTTCCAGCACTACCCTAAACCCCTAACCCACGGTGTCTTGTGGTTTTGCCCTATGTAATCTGTGACCTACACATCATCTGGGAGTGTTGCTTCCATTCATAATAAAATACCCAGTATTTCTTCACTACAATTCTTGGTGTTTAGTGTTTGGTTCCACTAGCGCCAGGTGAACTGCAAAGATGGAAGTACATTCAGCCTTGCCCATTCTCTTTTCAACTTGTTTTTGTGATCATGGAAATGCATTTCCAAAATGTAGGTTGACAGTGTCTGGGTATAATAATTAGAAGGAAAAGAGTACACACATCATACTCCCTGTACCTCATTCTCATAAAAGGTATTGATTAACCATCAAGTTTGGTCTGGCCTTGTTCTCAGCCCATCTTAGTTGTTGTTTTAGTGTCTCCTTGATACTTGCCCTCAGCCACTCAGTCCTTAGATCCCTGCATCATCATCTGCATCTGTGCTTTAGCCTCTGTGTAACATCTTTCTTTCTCAATTTCCAGAACCAGAACCTGGCCTGTGTCTGGTTTGATTCTGCTTTCACTCCTTGGAAGCTGATGCAGATTCACTTATGACCCTGACCTCCAGACTCTTTCCCTCCATCCTATACAGGGGTCCATGTCCAGTTCTCAGCAGAGCTGGCTTAAAACATCTGTTGAAATTAGCCCTTCACATATCACCACTGACCATAGCTAAAACTAGTTCAAATAAACAAATAATTAGAGTTGAAAAGAGATATGTGGACGTTCAACAACAAACCAACATGCAACATTATCCAGAAGGGCCATCTAAATGAGAGCTTATTTTACAACTAAATGAGAGCTTATTTTACAACATTGGTAAGGAAATATACAATTTGAAAACATTCAAAGGGAATCATTTTCCACTCTTTTGCCTGACACCGAACATTATTCAGTCTCTCAGTCCAATGTTGCAGATTAACCCACTTTCAAGTATTAGGTGAATAAACAGTGAATTCATATAAGCAAAAAACAAAAATCAACATCCTACAAGGTGAAGCTATGGCATCCCATGGAATGTAAAGCCATGACGCTTTAAGAAATCAGCCCCCAAAGAAGACTTTAACATTTTTGTTAAGACACTGGAAGTGCCCTATTTTTTATATGCACTGGACTGTTTATGGCTTTTGGGATACCAGTTAATGTTGAATGTTCTCTGTTGTGTGTCTCTCGTAAACCATTAAGTGATTTTTAAATTTTTTTTTTACTCGTGGGATCCAGAGTGATGAAACAACCCAACTGAGAGTTTCTACCCCTCATAATGTATCTGTGGAGCTGGAAAATCAGCTGATTCCTCATCAAGCAGTGAATATTAGCAAGTTCATTTCATTAACTATTTTTAACTAGTGCACAAATCCTAAAACTAATTGCTTGTTTGCCAGGTGGGGTGAGCCTTATTCTCTGGTTCTTAGTGATTGAAATAACTGAAACTTGTTTGTATTTCCCAGTCAGAAACTATTCCACTTAATGCTTTCAATGTGGAAGCACTCTGGTTAAGGCATTGAACAGATTTTAAAGGAATTGTTGAGTCTCCAAAATTTAAGCGTAAATAGAGGGCAATTTTAAGAATATGTAAATCCTTCTTCCTGGTTCTGAAGTCTTTCCCTGGGGCTGACATTAGGCAGGGCTTGGTCATTTTCCTTCAGGGGAGAAATTCTAAGTTAAGCTTCCCAAGAGATTTTTTTTTTTTTTTACCTGACCAGCCATGAGTTTCCCCCACAAACATTACAAATTCTTAATTTAGACATTCTGAATTTATGATAAATTGGACCAAAAGGCTGAAGTTTCATATTTGGTAGCTCTTGGGGTTACCTTTGTTAACTAATGTGTCTGCATGAATTTGAAGGAGTGGGTAGGTAAATTTAAAAATATCCATTGCCTAGTGAGTAGCACCCTGTTTGCATTTCATTTCTATCTCTTTCTTGGTGCAGGCTCCTGGTAATAATTTTCCCACATTTACGTGTGTTGCCGGTAAACATAGAAATAAGGAAAGTGCCTGTATTTTAAAACATTCTTTAAGACCAAGTTTTAAACATTTTAGGACAACTCCTGGACTCTGCTAGAATTTCTGAGACTTGACTGCATTTCTGAATGACTGATTATAGCCATTCACAAATTTTAAGGAGTTAATATGTGTATCTGTTGTTACAGTTTATTTGCAGATGATACTGCAGGGTTATCAAGCAATAAATCCACTTTTACTTTTTGTGTTCTCATGGCATGCCCAACAGTAATTTAAAAAATTTGAAATAGCAGGCTTAGTCCCCATTTCTTGCAAAATTACCATCTGGTTGGAAAAGTAAGTCTTAGAGAAGGTTTGTAATCATAAATAGATAACTCAATGTAAACACATATATATGACAGAGGATCAATATTTAAAGTAGAGAAAGGCAAAAATCGGTGCTGGATAAAATGAATGAGTGAATTTAAAGGAAGCTAAGAATGTGGACAGAAAAAGAACACAGTTATAACAAACATCTGGAAAAATGAAGCTCCCTCCAATTTGAAAATGGAAAATAGTTTCTTTTGACTATAAACCAGAAGTGAGGGGAGTTGCTGAAGAATGGTGCATTTCATTTGATTAATATGTAAATATCAACTCACCCAACCTAAATACCATTTTATGTAAAGTAGCAATTCTAACGCTAACAAGCCATGCATTTCTGAGGAAACAGCTCTGAAATATTGCTGCTGAAATATTTCTGATAAAAGTATTCCTGATAAATATGTTGCTTTGTGTATAGTAGATAGTCAGTATGCATTTATAGAATCAAACTGATTTGAGAATTAAAGTCACCAGCTTAATTTGCATGGTTATGAATAAATTAGTGGAGAAGAAAGGGATTCAGCTTCACAATATTCAGTAAATGATATAAGCATAAATTTATGGATAGAGGTAAAGTTTTTGTTTTTCAGTTGTTAATAGATATAGATATAGGTAATGTATATTTAGATTTAAAAAAAAAAATGTATTCATTTGGCAGGGAAGCTGTGTCCAAATATATGATTTGTCTAAAACATAACAGGGTTTAAAAGAATCATTCGCATATTAGTCTTAAAAGTTAAACATTTACAGATATTTTGGTTAAATCTCATTTAAAATATCTGTATTGGAAACTACATCATTGAGTTAATGCAGATCAAGACATTTATTGACCATAAAGAATAATGTTAGCATAACAAAAAAATTGCCAAAAATATGTCTTGTCTCTGACCAAGATGTCCATTAACTCTTGTTTCTCTTATGACAAAGTAAAAGATTCAGTATGAGAAACCACATAAACTTTTAAATTAGTTTTGATTGCTTTCTGAAAATACCCTAAACATGATATTCAATAAAGCAGCCCTTTTATTTTCCTTACTCATGAAAATCTTCATAATTTCATTTATTTATTTTGCGATATTCATTGTACTATATACAATGGTACCTTGGTTTTCAAATGTAATCCGTTCTGGAAGACCAGTCGAGTTCTGAAACGTTCTAAAATTGAGGCACCGTTTCCCATAGAAAGCAATGCAAAATGGATTAATCCTTCCCAGACCTTTAAAATCAACCCCTAAAACAGCAATTTAACATGAATTTTACTATCTAATGATACCACAGATCCATAAAATGATACACAATGAAAGCAATAAACACAATACACTGTACTGTAAAAGCAATAATAAACACAATGTAAATACAATACTATAGACGATAAAAATGAAAATGTAATTTTTTCTTACCTGCAATGATGACAGTCATGGTTTGGATGGGGGGTCTCCTTCAATAATCACAATAGGTGACTGCTGTTCAGATGTTCTGTAGCCCTCTTCCATAATCAATGTAGGTGGCTCCTCTCCTGCCATTCTGTCCCTTGATTTTTTTACACCATTGGTACCTGGTTCAGACTCACTGGATCATTTCCTCACTAAAAGTATTTCAATTGACATTTGCTTTTTCCAATGTTTTAAAATTTATCTAAAGTGAGACATAGCATTATCATTGAAAGTGTTAGTGGTATGACTTACACCAGCTTTATCAGAGTGATATTTTTCAACAAAAGTTTGCACTTCAACCCATTTTGCACACATTTCTTTGATCAGTGCAGTAAAAACACTATCTCTTCCCTCCTCCTCCTCCAAAGACAATTCTTCAGTTCCACCTGTTGCTGCTCCATCAGAATGTTTGGAAGTTCCTCTGTGGTGAGTTCAGTCCTGTGGTCCTCCACTAACCCCTCCACATCACTACTCACTTCCAATCCCATGGACTTTCCCAGAGACACATCTTCAACAATAAGAGCATTCTCTTCAACATCCTCAAATAAACATTCAGGGACAGCTTCTGGCCACAATTTCTTCTATGCTGACTTCATTGTTCTGTGAGACACGTGTTTCCATTCTTTGTCTATGAGATGTAAGCATTGTAGAATATTGAAATGATTCTCCCAGAACTCTCTGAGGGTTAGCTCTGTGTCCGAGGTCTCCTCAAAGCACCTTTGGAACAGTATTTTGGTGTAAAGCTTCTTAAAATTAGATAAGACCTGCTTGTCCATGGGCTGGATGAGTGGATTCATGTTAGCGGCCAAAAACTTTACATTTATAAAACTTAACTCTTCCAACAACTCATCCTCCAAGCCTGGAGGGTGAGCTGGAGCAGTATCCATAACAAGCAGGCACTTCATTGGAAGATTTTTGTCTTGGAGGTATTTTTTCACACTTGGCTTGAACACTTCATGAACCCACTCAATAAAAAATTGCCTGGTTACCCAAGCTTTGTTGTTTGCCCTCCATATCACATGCAATTTGATTTTTATGACATTGTTTTTCTTAAATACCTGGGGTTCTCAGAATGGTAGACTAGCAAAGGCTTCAACTTAAAATCCCCACTTGCATTCCCACAAAATAAAAGGGTTAGCCTGTCTTTCATGGGCTTGTGTCCTGGCAATGATTTCTCCTCCTTTGTTACGGAGGTCCTCTTAGGCATTTTCTTCCAAAAGAGGCCTGTCTCACCACAGTTGAAAACTTATTAGAGAAGGAAACCCTCTGCCTCTACATAATCTTTAAAGTCCAAAACAAATTGGTCAGAGTTTTTGCTGGCACTGGCAGCTTCATCATGTCTCACCATACTGTGTATGCCACTTCTCTTAAACTTTTCAAACCACCGTCTAGTTGCCTTGAAAATATCACTCTCAGCACTTGTTCCAGGGGTGTTTTTGATGAGGTCAGCATGCAACTGTAAAATTTTTTCACAAATCTTGGTCTCAGAAATGCTGTCACCTGCCAACTGTTCCTCATTTATCTATATGAAAAACAATTTTTCCATTCTTCAATTGTCTGTGTTCTTTGTCTTGTGTTTTAACACCTCTTGCAACATTGGCTCCCTTAATGGCTTCTTTATTTTTTAAGAAGGTACAAATAGTAGATTTGGCCATACCAAACTGCATTGCCAGATCACATACATACACACCACTTTCATGTTTGAAAATAATTTCCTTTTTCACCTCTATTGTTGTTCTATTAATGATGCTCTTGGCTTTGCAGCTTTTACCCATTTCTCACAGCAAGGAATGATTGGCAGAGGGCTCCTAAGATGACATGAGCACAGTTTGATTGCACACAGTCACCAAATAAGCCCAAATATCAACTCCGTGTTGTGGGGGTGCTCAGGGATCAACAGCTGACAGCTAAGCCTCAGGATCTTGCACTCAGCAGAAGCCGTGTGGCATGTTTGACTTCCTAGGTGTGTTTGAAAATGGAAGTATTTACTTCCGGGTTTATGGTGTTGGTAAACCAAAATGTTAGTCAAAAGATGTTGGAAAACTGAGGTACAACTGTATTAATTCCTGGAATCATTCGTATAGTGTGTAAAACTATAACAAGTAGCTTTATGCCTAGATTTTTCCCCCCTTTGGAGATTATGATCAGGAAGGAGACAACTGTGCCAGAGTGCGGTCACTCTGAAGATGAATGGACAGAAATCTCACTTATATTGGAGTTTGGAGAGCCTCTAGGAAGAGGTCTTACACTCCATGTTGACTGAAAAGCACAACAGGATGAACTTTGTTTATCACAGTTCTCCCAACTTCCTCTTCTCTACAAGAGAGTTTCCTCTCCTTTGTTTCTCAGGACTTGTACATTGCTTGTCATTAGACTGTACGTCCTGAATTACAATTGCAATTCTTTGTTGTTTCCCAATAAACCCAATTTTATTGGCGAAATATCTGACAGTCTATTTGTTTAATGTCAACATCAGACATGCTACCATATTGTTTTCCAAGGCTTGCCTGACTTTCTATCAGAATGAGTCATCCAATGGTTAGCTACAAAACAGAGAGGCAAGGTATTTTATTTCCCTCAGCACTGTATATCTGGGACTCCCAAATCTTTAGTCTAGTTACAGAGTTTTCTTTAGCTCCCCTTCCTAACCCGCTTTGTTTCAGTCCTTCCTCATTTGTGCTCCCATTATGTATAGAACCGCTGGGCATGCATTCATTTATTTCACAACTGTAAATCTACTTTTGCCCAACTCTGTACATATATAAGCACACTCATACACACACACATATACACATACATGCATACAAAAACAAATTTGCTGAGCCATTGTGTACACTTAATTTAACCTTATATTGCTTGGTTGTTCTCCAAATGGTTGGCTCTGGCTATGCTCCCAAAGTATGAATATTCCTATAATACTTTAGCTCTGTCAACACTTGGTAATCTTTAGCTTTCTAATTTTTCCAGACCAACAGATATAAGATGATGTCACATAGATGTTTTAATTTGCATTAATTAATGTGTTGGGCATCTTCTTATAAGTTTGCTTTTTAGGTTTCTTCTTTTTTAAAAAAAATATGTTTTTATTGATTTCAGAGAGAGGAAGGGAGAGGGAGAGAGAGAGATAGAAATATCAGTGATGAGAGAGTCATTGATTGGCTGCCTCCTGCACACCCCACACTGGGGATTGAGCCCACAACCCAAGCATGTGCCTTGACTGGGAATTGAACCGCAATCTCCTGGATCATAAGTTGAAGCTCAATTGCTGAGCCACACCAGCTGGGCTAGTTTTCCTCTTTTATAAATGTTCTATTCTTTTATCCTTTGCTCATTTTTCTATTAGGCTTTCTATCTTTTTTGTGATGCCTTTAAAATATTAGTCCTTTTTGGTTTTAGATATCAAAAATATCTTTTCCTATCTTATCATCTGTCTTTAATTTTGTCCATGGAGTCTTTCATTAAACAGAAATCTGCTCAGCTGGTGTGGTTCAGTGGTTGAGCATCAATTTATGAACCAGGAGGGATACATGCCCAGGTTTCAGACTTGATCCCCAGTGGAGGTTGTGCAGGAGGCAGCCAATCAATGACTCTCATCATTGGTTTCTTTCTCTCTCTTCCTCTCCCTTCCTCTCTCTAAAATCAATTAAAAAAATCCTGATACTTTAAAAAAAAAGAAATTCTTATTTTTAATATAATCAAATTGATTAACTTTCACCTCATATCTTTGATTTTAGAGTTTTATTTTAGAAATTATTCCTTACTCCAAGACAAAAAATATTTTTGCAATTTGTTTTTGATGTTATGTTTTCCTTTCATAATTGTTTTTGAAACCATCTGGAAACCACTTTCATACATGTTGTTGGATGGGAACTTAGTTTGATTTTTCTGCCCAGAATGAGATAATTTTCCCAACACCATCTACTAAATAATCTATCTTTTCCCATCATTTGTGGTACTACTTTTATTGTATCCTATGATCCCAAATATACCCAAGTATCCCTTGGTCTATTCTGTCCCATAGTGTACTTAAATTTGATAGTTATCTCTAGCATGACTTTAGTTTGGCTCTATATGCATTCACCTTCGTCATTTTCTTCAGTGCTAGGAAAATAATAACTTTCCTCAAAAAAGAAAAGAAGAAAATTCAACCTTGCAAGACAAATCTGAGAAGAGGCTCACCTGCTGTATTCAGCATGGGCAGCACTTCTTGGTGATAAGTAGCTACATTGTGAAGAGCATTAACTTTAATGCACCATAAGTATGAAAGGTTTCTTGCAGAGTTGAAGGTTCAGTTTAGTTTCCAGGAATCTCTTCACTTTTCTTCCTTCTAAAAGATTTGTGGCCATTTCTTGCCCTGTGGAGAAGCCAGGAAATTGTGCCATAAACTGCCATACATCAAGGATTTTGATGCACTTCTAACAAATCTAGTAGGGACTGGACTTTCTCAAATAGCTTAATTAAATGATGCTCATTGTTAATTTACCTTAGCATCCCATTAATTGTCCACAGAAATTTCTATTATCTAACATTAATAGTGGGAATGAGGTGTATCTTATTCAAAAGACATGGGGTTAGAATATATAATTACCTTCAAGTTGTATTCATATAGATTATTAGCATATACTCATATTATAATTATTTCTTTGTATCCTCTAGTTAGCCATTACGACTCCTTACAAATTATGTTTTAGAGTAATTTAGGGTCACTTAAAAATAATCATATGGATGGATACATATTTTTGTTCAAATATTTGATCTCCAGCCATGAAGTTTGAACCAGCTATGGCATGTGATTGTCTGCATCTGCAATACAATGAGATGTTTGTGGTCAGGCAGGTCAGAGCATTGCTTTTGCATGGCTTTTCATAATTATCATTTTCTTTTCCTTCCTCTCCCTTTCATTTCTACCATACACACCAGCTCCCACTACTAGACTCTTATTTTCTCATACCAAATTTTTAATTGATATATAACTTACATATCATAAAATTTATCCCTTAGAAGATTATAATTCAAAGACTCTTTCAGTGTATGCACAAGCTTGTGCAAACATCACAATTATGTAATTCTAGAATGTTTTTGTCACTCCCCCAAAGAAACCCTGTACCAATTAGCAATCATTACCCATTCTCCCTTTCCCCAACTCTTGGCAACCACTAATCTACTTTCTGTCTCCATGGATTGGCCTATTTTGGACATTTCATTATAAAGAAAATAATTTTTTTCTTGTGGTTAAATACATATAACATAAAATGTACTATCTTAACTATTCTTAAGTGTACAGTTCATACATGTTAAGTACATTCACATTGTTGTGCAACCAATTTCCAGAACCCTTTTCATCTTGCAAAACTGAAACTCTATACTCATGAGTAACAATTTTCTATTTCCCCCTTCCTCTAGCCCCTGGCAACTAGTTCCACCATTCTACTTTCTGTGTATATGAATTTTTAAAAAAATATTTCTTTTGTTTTAGAAAGAGAGGAAAGGAGAGATAGAAACATCAGTGTTGAGAGAGAAACATCAATCAGCCTCCTCCTGCATGCCTCCTACTGGGGATGGAGCACAAAACCCAGGCATGTGCCTTGGCCAAGAATCGAACCAGTGGCCTCTTGGTTCATGGGTAAAAGCTCAACCACTGAGCCACACAGCTGGGCTGTGTATATGAATTTGATTACTCTAGGTACCTTATATAAGTGGAAAAATGCAGTGTGTGTCTTTGTGTAACCAGCTTATTTCACTTAACATAATGTTTTCAAGCTTCATCCATATTATAGCATCAATTAAAACTTTGTTCATTTTTATGGTTGAATAATATTCCATTGTATGGATATACCATATTTTGTTTATCCATTCATTCATCAGTTGATTGACATTTGTATTCTTTCCACTTTTCGGCTTTTATGAATAATACTATAAGGCATTCTTGTACCAATTTTTGTGTGGACATATATTTTAAATTCTCTTGGGCATACACCTAGGAGTGGAATTTCTGGGTCCTATGGTAACTATGATTAATCTTTTCAGGAACTGCCAGATTGTTTTACAATGTGGCTGCACTGCTTTACATTCCCACCAACAGTGTATGAAGATTCCAATTATACCACATCTTCAACAATAGTTTTATTATCTGTCATTTTGATGGTCATTTTAGTGGGTTATAGCAGGGATTCCATACCACCGGCCCCCCATGAGTTCTGATCTGACCCAGGGCAGTACGCCAGATCAGAGGGAACTATAGCTATTTGCAAGGTATACTGACAAGAAGGCCAGTAACTGAGAAAAAAAAAAAAAATTAAACAAGAACTGTTTGTTTTTTATTTTTTTAAAAGGTATTTCTGAACCCTAAGTTTTTGACTGATTACAATAATCAGGTGACTGCACTGGATCTCTTTCTCTCTCCTGTAAAATGAGGCAAAATCACAATCAAATGAAATGCATGTAAAAGAATCTACACACATCTGGTGCAGAATAGGCACACGGTACATCTCCATTTATTTGTTCTTTGATTCTTACAAACCATTTTAAAATCAAATTTTTACCAAAATTTCCTTTGATTTCAGTCCTTGTATATTTCTTACTGAGGTCTACTGATGTTTCATGACAGATAACACAGAGAATGTGGAGAATACTCACGTGGGTTAATGGAGACTGTAGTAGGTAACAAAATAGAGACCATCCACTTCCTACTTCATGGATAGAGATGAGAAGTGTATAGAAATAAAAGGAAGATTTATCCAGAATTCACTGATTGATTTTTCAAAAATTCAAAATGAATTAAAATAGTACTCAAATTCCTTTCATATGTTTATCATTGAATTTTCCCACAAGTAAAATAGACTATACTTCATTAAGGTTGACCACTATATACTAATATCATACCAGGTAAAATGGGGAACTTTTAATGGAAACAAAAGTTACATGTTGATTAGTGTATTTCAGATGTAGTAGAAATATTACCACAGCTTGACAGAATGGCATCTGAATGAATTGGAGATGAACGAGGATGCGGATGTCTTTACAAGCCAGTAGTGACTTGATGTTGATTTTGTGTAAGTGTGTTCTCTTTTCCTTCAGGAAATGTGAAAAGGAGATACTTATCTCCTTTGGGGACTAACCAAACAACTAATAGTTTGATGACCACACAGAGGTAAAGCCTTACATCACTTGGGCTTCTTTCTTCCAGGGAATTCCTTTGGAGATTTCCACGGAATTTTGAGATTTGCTGTAGAAGCTCTTCATAACTGTCTTTTCTTTGTTGAGGAAGACCAGAGGTAAGGTGGTACCTTCATGTAAGTGCAGAAGAGTCTCAGGTGGAAGTTCTTGAGTCCTGCCTGCTGTGTTCCAGGAGGATGGACATCTGGAAGCTCTCCCTGCCTTTGTTGAATATTCCATTGTGGTTCCTGATGGTAATTACAACCCCACTGCCCAGGGTCTCCTTCCTGCCAGTTCCCATGCCAGACACTTTGTAGGCATCATTCCATTGAATCCTCCCAACTCTAGGAGGCGGGTACTATTTATTATTTGGCACATTGTTCAGAGGACACCATGGCTTCAGAGACGTTAACTATATTCTCCAAAACTGGCCAGAATTTATACTTAAGCCCAAACTCTTTCTGCTCTACTTCGCTGCTGCTAATCTCTCTGCTTTTGAGGGTGATTCAAGCCTTGTTTCCGAGGAAGCTTGGCTAACAGCTATTAGGATTAATGTATTTAATAATCCCTCTCTTTTGAATGTTGTCTCTGACAACTCAGTACTAAATGCATAATTCAAGTTAATTAATGGTGATGATATGCTCTACAAATGACTAGCATTACATACAGGGTGGGGCAAAGTAGGTTTATAGTTGTTCGTATGGAAAATAATACAATGATTAATAAATAATAATACAAGAATAAACTGCGTTTTGCATACTCACAACTGTAAACCTACTTTTGCCCCACCCTGTATATACATAATATCACTACTCCCTTGCAGGTAATCTGGCACTGAAAGAACTGATTTAAGAACAAGAAGAAATTGAGAGTTGGGGAAGATGGGAAGTGGCTTTTCTGTCTCTTATGTAAAATCGTGCTTTAGAATTTTGGAAGTGTTACATAAATCCCTGCCTCACTGAAAACTTTTTGCTTTATCATTTCCTGGATATTTCAGATGTCTTATCATGCTAAAGCTTTTAAATGTAATAATTAGAATTTGTGGTGCCTGAAGGCTATAATACTGCTACAAATCCAAATGGTTTATTTAAAATGCATTTTGGGAAGAATCATTATGTTTTAAAATGAGTCCCACCTGAAACTGAGTTTAGGAGCTTCTTTCTAAACTCCATAAAAGTTTAGAATTTTATCCTTAATTTTAGTATGGAGAAAAGAATATATCCAATGACTATACTCCTCAGAGTGGTCCACTTCTCCATAGCTTTATTGAGGTGTGACTCACAAATAAAATTATATATATTTAAGGTGTACAACGTGCTGTTTTGATATATGTATATATTGTGGAATGATTGAGTGGTCCATTTTTGAAGTCAGAAGGATTGTGCAGGACAGTGATTTTCAACCAGTATGCTGCAAGAATTTTAAAAATATTCAATACCTGACTATTTAGTCAGAGACACTGACTTCTTTTCCCTTAGATTGGCAAGTTAAAAATGACAACAGCCTGGCCAGGCCTGGCTGAGCAGTTGAGCATCAACCTAGGAGATTGCGGTTCAATTCCCGGTCAGAGCACATGTCCCAAGCCAGGGTTGAGAGCTCAATCCCCAGTTGGGGCGTGCTTGAGGCAGCCAATCATTGACTCTCTCATCATTGATGTTTTTCTCTCTCTCTCTCTCTCTCTCTCCCTCTTCTTTCCTCTCTCTGAAATCAATAAAGACATATTAGAAAAAAAAATGACAACAGCCAACACAACAATAGCCATCCCGGGTGAATGAATCAAAATTATACCTAACTTTTGTCAATAAGACAAAAATTATATTTTTGGTGTGCTGCAGAATTTTAGTAATCAGTTTATGTGTGCCATGAGATGAAAAATGTTGAAAATTGCTGATAGAATGTTTTGGAGTCTTTTCTGTGACATATCCTCTTTGTCTGAGGAGCAAGGGTTGTCACTATTATGAATAAAGTTTAATATTAATAATGTTGTTAAATTAATATTTACTTTGTTCATCCTGAGTGCTGGATCAGAACTAAAATTGGTTTTAGATCTTTCAATTCATTGAAGGTCTTTTTAACTTGTTACAAAATTATTTTGAAAGAACATGCAGTTTAATCTATTCCACAGTGAAGATTATTCAATTCTGGACTGAGTGGCTGAGGAAGGTTTTGGAATTGTCTTACTGGAGGGTGTTTAGAAACAGACTTGAGTCAAATGGCATAATGTAGTCAACCCTGCAAAGCTCTTGCGGATGTCTCTTTAGGAAAAGGCAGGAGTACAGGGCAGATTGGAAAGTGTGAAAGAAAGCTGGCTTTATGGTTGCAAGATTACCATGCTTAACGAGATAGCGTCAAGGGAGAACACCCTGAAATAGTTCTCCCTTAGATCTCTGGAGATCCAGTCATAACTGAGTTTTGCACTGCTGAGCTGCAATCACCCAACAGGACTTGATACTTAATTTGATACTTAATTGCAGACAAAATTTTGGTTCCCTTCCAGCTACAATCCCCTTTTTGAAAAGGAAATCAGAGCTGCTTTAGTTCCACAATGAAGCCGAGATTGAACTCAAAACACCCTCACCTTCTGGCTCCACACACTTCATAAGGTGTTGCTTATCTAGTGTCCGGGGATCCAAGAAGGAAAAAAGGCCTTGATTAAAGTGGAACGTTGTGACTCAGCCAGCTAAGGGCTACAAGGAAGCCCCACCCCAGTACCGGAAGTGGTCTCGGGGGACCCCAACACATCAGGCTCTAGGCGGAAGAGCTCTTTTCCGCCACCCGGAGCTTCGTCCTTTGGCGGTTTCATTATTTGAGGAGTCAGTCAGAAGCAACGCTTCATCCTAAAACTCTCAGGGCTTTCAGTGAGGTCTTGGGGGGTGCCAAGGAGGAACTTCAAAGCCTTCAAGCTACCCACCCTATTCCTTCTAAGATCCCCCTCCCTGCCCCGGCCTCCAGGTCCCCAGCTCACCTGGACCTTCCGAGAGGGTGACTTAGTTGGACTGGGCCACAACAGATGAAGGCTTCTCTGAGGTAAAAGGCTTTGGGTGATGTGGAATTATTTTGTCCTTGTTGCATGTGAGCTGCTTGCAGTATCCCCTCAGATGGACGTCTCCTGGGGCCTTTGTTTCTTGAGCACCCCGGAGGGAGACCTGGTTGGGAAGAATTTGAGGTGTTCCAGTGGAAAGCTTGTTGTTTGGAAGCTTCCATAAGGCCACCGTTGCAAGTGGTATTGCAGGAGGCACTCTTTGACTCTGGAAATTTTGAGGAAGTTCCTAGTGTAAGTATAAATCTCAAGAACAGATTTTTGAGGGAAGTGAGTGAGTAGCAGAGGCGCCATTCCGCAAAGACTGGTCGGCAGCCATTTTAAGCAGGAGATTTATCTGGCCTTAGTAGACCTAGCAGTTGTTGCACTGTGAATTCACAGATTATCCAGTTTTGAAGGCCGTGTTGCAACGGTGGATTTTCAAAAGATCCAATTGAGGTGTTTTTTGTTTTGTTTTGTTTTTAAAGGATAAAAATTGGCAGTTAGGATGTGTATTTGAGAGTTTGAGGAAAAGCCTTTGTGGTTGGTAGAATTTATGTTAAATGTTTTTATTATGTTTAAATTGATATTTCTGAAACTATTCTTTCTTTGAGGAATATAGCCAAATTGGATGAGAGAAGGAAGGAGTTTGTGAAGTTCTTAATTCTTTTTCTATCAATAAAAGAAAGAATGTGGGTTGCAGGTTTTATCCCTGCCTGATTGGGGCACGTACAGAGGGGAGGCAGCCAATCTATGTCTCTCACATTGATGTTTCTCTCTCTCTTCCTCCCTTCCTCTGTCCCTCCCTTCCACTTTCTCTGAAAAACAATGGAAAAAATATCCTTGGGTGATGATTAAAAAAAAAAAAAGTGGAAAAAAAGCCTTGTGTAAGGATTAACAAAAAGGAAGAAAGAAAGGAAAGAGGGAAGGAGGGAAGAAAGGAGTGCAGGCAGGCAGGCATGTCCTGGACCTAGTTGGGGGAGGGCAGCTGCAGCTTTTAATTCTTCTATGAAGTAAAAAAACTGAGTTTTTAGTTAATAATTGGACCAGATGAACTCAGTGCATAGCTAGAAAAATTTAATGAATTATTTTATCAGTGGTTCTCAATTTTGCTTTGTTATCAGCAAACAGGCACTGGCTTTATTCTATAAATTCAAATTCTGCTTGAAAATAGTAACAGTTTATAACTCTGAAAGTAAAACTACCATGAAGCCATGTGCTAGGGATTTTAAACTGGAATTGTTTGAAAGAAAAAGACATGGCTGTGAAATGTGGTCAGTTCTTAAATATTTGAAAACATTC
Organism: Miniopterus natalensis; assembly: GCF_054644295.1. Taxonomy (NCBI): domain Eukaryota; kingdom Metazoa; phylum Chordata; class Mammalia; order Chiroptera; family Miniopteridae; genus Miniopterus; species Miniopterus natalensis. The sequence goes on from NC_142103.1 coordinate 65,928,622, forward strand.
TAGGATAAATTTTTTACATTAAATTTATTGGGGTCACATTGGTTAAGAAAATTATGTAGGTTTCAAGTGTACTATAATACATCATATGTACACTGCATCATGTTTTACCACCCAAAGTCAAAACATGAATGCTTATATGCCACTGCGGCCTGTGGTGGTGGTGAGATTAATGGCTAGCAAACCAGGGAAGCACCATTAAAGATGCCAAGTGATTCAGTTTTCAGCAAAGTAGGAGATTTTTTAAATTTCAAGGAATTTTGCTCTTTTTCTGGTGGAAGCAGAACCTGTAAGAGAAGAGAATAGATAGCTGTGAAATCTGGCAAGGCCTGAAAAGAAAAAGAGGAGGAAAGAGAAAAAGGAGAGGGCAAAGTCTGTGTAGTTACTCTGTCATCTTTCTGGGGCTTCATCAGCAGTAGTAGATCACTAATTTCTCTGACCCCACACATGAAGAAGGAATCTGAAAGCAAGAATACTTTTTATTATACCAATTAGGGAAATTTTGCATGATTATTTTTCATCTTATTTATTTAAACAAAAAGAAGATGATTAACTTTTTATGTAGTTGTTATCCCTTCAAAAACATTCAGTTTTTCCTTTTTAAATTTAAGATGGCAGATGAGCCCCAGAGTTGTAATGGCTTGATAGTGGGAGAGCAGTGTGAGCAAGCAGGCCAGTGAATCATCTAGGGTTTTAGCTTAGGCAACCGGGTTTATTGCATGTGTAAATGAATTAAAATGAAGATGGTCCTTTGCTTGTATAACTCAGTGGTTTGAGGTGTGGCTCCCTCCGACAGGAGACCTTGGGTGGTGGATGAGGCCATTGGGGGTTGTGATTACGCAGGGAGAGACACTTGGCTTTTCTAATCTTGGCTGGTTATTTTACTACTAAGTGATTCTCTTTTGGGTCCTTGCCTTGTAAATGTTGCTGTTTCTAACAGGAAAATCCATTTTTAAACTGGTACAGCCACTATGGAAAACAGTATGGAGGTTCCTCAAAAAATTAAGAATAGAGTGATCATATGACCCAGCAGTTCCCTCTTCTGGGTTCTACCTGAAAAACTTGAAAGTATTTATTTTCAAAGATATATGCACCCTTGTGTTCACTGCAGCATTATTCACAGTGGCCAAAACATGGAAACAACCAAAGTATCCTTTGATAGATGATTGGATAATGAAGATGTGGTACATATGTGTAGGGTGTCCCAAAAAAATGTATACGCACTTTGACAGCTGATAGCTCAATTTTGAAAATGAAATGTATTTTAATAAACTCTGCCTTTATAATTATTTAAAGTGTGTGTATACATTTTGGGGGGCACCCTGTACTATGTAATATTACTCAGCCATAAGAAAAGATGAAATACTGACATTTGTGACAACATGGGTGGACCTTGAAAATATTATGCTAAGTGAAATAAATCACTTAGAAAAAGCTAAGAATCATATGATTTCACACATGTGTGGGATATAAATAAAACTCATAGACACAGACAACAGTATGGTGGTTACTAGAGGGAAGGGTGTAGGGGGATAGTAAAGGGTAAAGGGGGCCAAGTATATGATGATGGAAGATGATTTGACTTTAGGTGGTGGGTACACACTGCAATATACAGATCATGCAGCATAGAAATATACACTTGAAACCTATATAATCTTATTAACCAATGTCACCCCAATATATTTAATTTAAAAATTAAATTAAATTTAATTTAAAAATATACAGTTCTGAGAAAGGTTTTCATGTATAGTATATCTTCATAGATAATTAAAATAGCAGGCAATAAATTTCTCCTTGTACTTAATGGAATGAACTCTTACTTTGATCCACTTATTCTCCCTTATTTCAAACTTAGTTGTTTGGCTTTGAATGTCATAACTGAGGGAAATTTTCAGGTTGAAATTCTATCCCAGATGATGACAGGACCTCTTAGTAGAGTCCTTTTTCTCTCACCCAGGGCTGCAGCTGTACAAAGGAGAAAATGTAATTTCCTGAGTAATCATAAATTCTTCCTGTTTTATAAAATTAAACAATTCTACAGTCAAATAGGTAGTCAGTTTATTTTAATTACCCCAGAAGGTATAACAATGATCACATTCAGAAATAAACACTACCACCTAAAGTGCTTGTTCTAGAAAATAGTTCCCGTTATTGTCTGAAGTACATAGGTTTGTTTTGCTTATTTTTCTGTCTATTCTAGAAGAAAAGCATTGAGGTGAAGCCACACAGAGGCAGCAAAAAAAGGATGATCTTTTCCATTAAACTCCAGGCAATAGGTGGAAAGCATTTGACTAATGACTTTGACAAGTATTTGGGTCAAATACTTGAAGAGGCCTTTGGGACGCACTCGTCCCCCCCCCCCCATCAATTAGTCATTAAATGGAGAGATCTCTGCCTCTGAGCAAGGCTTGCTCTGGCAGGTCTAGTTCTTGGGGGAAGGGAAAGGAACTGGACCCTTCTCCCATCTGCAAAGAGCAGGTGTAGAGGCTGTCCTACCACTTCTGGCACCACCAAACCAGGACCATTGTGTGCAAATTTGTTTGCAGAGCAATTCGTAAGTACCCAGATTCTTGAATGATAAGAATAAGAGGGACTATAATTCTCCTACTCCTCTTAAATTAAGTGAAAGCTGTTTAGCTGATGTGGTAATGAAAGTTGTGGGTAAAGCAGTTGGTTAAAACAAAAGAAAATTGTGATAAAAGTATAGTTTAATTCTTCTGGTTTTAGCCTTTACTCAAATTTCATTCAACACATATTCCTATTGTTACAGGTGCTTTTGAAGCCAGGGATTGGGGAAAAGCCAGTGGGAATAAAACACAGGTATGGCTTTCAGGGATCCCACAGGCTAAAGGGGCAGAAAGACTTGGAAACAAATCATTATATTTCCAAAGTGTTTACATTGTGCTTGAATATGTGACTTAGTATCCTTGGTAGTGCAGAGGAGGGAGAGACTGACTTAACCTGGGAGATGGGCTTCAGCACATCTTTCTTGAAGAGGAAGATTTAGATTGGGCTTTGAGGGATGAGTTCCATATCCTCAAAAGGAGAAAGTAGAGGGAAGGGCATATATAAACAGAAGCAAGGAGGAGTGAAGAAGCATGGTGTTTTCTAAACCAGCAGGTGATCACTGAAGGGTGGCTAGTCCTGAAGCCTTTGTAGGAGGAGCAGTGGGGAGCCAGCATCTGGTGGAAGGGGCATTTTGAGGAGTTGCTTTTCATTTCTTGGACAGCAGGGTTTTAAGAAAGAATGTAATTCCAGATCCCACATCTGATGGGAGGTAGACTCATCAGGATTTGCTGGGATGGTCAGATTTGGGGGGCGATGAAGAAGAGGAAGCTGCCAAGAATGACCCCACAGCTTACTGACTTGTATGACTAGTTCAACTCACTGAGATGGGGGCACCCAAAGAAGCACGAGCAGATTGGGCAAGTTTCACTTTGAACCTGAGTGTGAGGTACTGGTGGGACATCTAGGAAAACACTGAGTATACAGCCAGGGACAAAATGTGTCCCTGTGCTCCCTTGAAATAAAGACCCATAGTCATGGAGGGTTTGCTTTGTCAGAGGCTTCTCTGGACTTTTGGCACCTTTTTATTGTTTTGGTGTGGGGAAACTGAGTCACACACCCTGCAGTCATAAAAAGCTGCTTTATCTCCAGTCATACCCATGTTACTTATGCTATGTCTGAATGGTGATAGGTGCAAACTGTGTGTGACAAAGGCCCCCACTTGGTTTTTATTTTTTATTTATTTTTATTTTTTAATTTTTTTAAAACATATCTTTATTGATTTCAGAAAGGAAAGGAGAGAGAGAGAGAAACATCAATGATGAGAGAGCCATTGATTGAGCCCACAACCCTGGCATGTGCCCTGAACGGGAATCGAACCCTGATCTCCTGGATCCTAGGTCGATGCTCAACCTCTGAGCCACACCCGGCCAGGCCCCCACTTGGTTTTTAAGGTGATAATCATAGAACATCAGTCTCTGGAAAGAGGAGCCAAACAGTTGTCAACTTTTTAAATAGAACAAATAAACTGTCTTTGAAGTAGGCCTCCCAGTTTACACTCTGTAAAGAAACTTTACATTTTCCCTTTACATAGTCCTTTATCAAAAACTTAAGATATCTGTAAGGCTTTTCCCAAAGACTACATAAATATTAAGTTGACTGATAAATGTTGTTTATGAGAGACAGAATATTGTTCTTGTTATTTGATCCATATTTATGGAATATGTGTCCTGACCTGAGCTTAGCTAATGTCCCACTAAGGGAAGAGGTGTTGGAGGTTGATGAGTTTTTTTTCTGATTCTGTTTCTAACAGTGAAGCACATTGTTTAAGTAACAGGTTGTTCTTTGATTATAGTTTGTTCATGACTACTAATAAATATAACCCATATTTAAATATACAAGTTGTACTTTTGGGAGGACAGGCAGTTAAGGGCAGTCATGCTAATACCTGAGATCAAGACATACTAGATATTGCACCATCAAACTAATAATTTTGCTTTTGAAATTAAAGCATAAATCCATGTATTTGATTAGTGTTCTCTCTGCATTGATATTTAATTATAATATATGTATGCACACAGTGTTCCAAAATATTTCCTTTTTTTTATTTTTGACAATGTTTTACTTGTTGCAGTATTTGTTGAATTCACGAATGCTATTTTCTGGAGAGGGCCTCCTAAGAGGTGTTGAACTCCCAGTGTGTAGCACACTGCTTGTCTCCTTGTTAATGTGAACTTGAACATTCAAGGTTAAGGTGAACCTTAATGAGATACTCACAAAATACATGGGTGTGCAATGCACCTTAGACTTTCCATCGAAGTTCCCTTTCTTTATGGTATCTGATCATCCTGAAAGTGACTATGAGGTTGGGCGGTCAGGGATTAGAATCATTTTTCAGGTGCTCAGAGAGGCCGGGTCACCCAGCTAGTGCAGATCTGGTACTGGATACCAGGTATTTTGCTTTCAAGAATATTGTTGATTGCCATTAGTTTTTCAACCTCCATTAGTTAAGCCACTGGATTAATAATTTTTAAAGTGTGGATTAAAGCGAGTATATATATATTTTTTGGTTTGCTAGCCTCTCACTTCAGGTCTTTCATTTGGGAGAATGAAGTTGTAAGGCAGTTGTTTCCTTGTATGAAGCAATAAGTTTACCCCTTAGTATAGGCAATAAGTTGTGGGAACTACACTCTCTTCCCCTGGCTGGGTCAAGACCACTTTGAAACATTCCTGGGTACTCTGCAAATAAGACTTTAGTAAAAGTTGTTTACCTTTCGCCTTCTTTAGTATCAGCTCTGTTTGCTGATCTTCTCAAGAAACCCAGGTTGTGAGCCATGTTGTATGGCATGGACCACACAGCACTTTGAAATGAGAAAGCTTTAAAGTAACAGGCAGGAGTTTGACGAGGAAATTGAAAGGTCTATCTGCATAAAATGATTGTACTTTGAGGTGAAATCCACAAAGTCAATCACCATGAAGAATCTGGAAACTCTCAGTGAGAGCTGTTTCTTTTTTTCTATGCATTCCACAAGAAACAAGCTGGAACATTTTGTGTAAAGTGCCAACATATGTGATCACAGAAGGTATCTGAAACGTATTGCACAGGATATTGCAGTTGTCAGTGAGGGGCATTTGAGGAGTCTTGCTTTAATGTGGCTGTGTATTAACCATAAGTATTGAGAAAATGAATTGTGTGGAAGTGGGAGCTGGAGGTGGGGTGGGGAGGAGAGGGTCTGGCATGCATGCAGCCTAGAGTCAGCAACAGATAGGGAGATCATTTTAAGTGAGGAGGTCCAGTCTTTCATTCAGGAAACAGAAGGTTTCTTTGGCCCCTATTTCTGATTTGAGAACTGTGTGGCTAATGCATTGAGAATCTTTTTACTAAGGTGATGTCTATTTTTTAAATCTTTCATGTGATATTGGCACAAAATTCATATATTGATCTTAAATTTTACTGCATATGGGTTTTTATTAGTGGACATGGCCCCTCTTAAAAATACTCAACAGATTCTAGGAGACAATTTCCCTGCTTTCTTTGATAAGGCAGCCTAGGGTATATGGAATAGTGTAGTAGGATTCAGACGAACTGGGATGCAGGCTGAGGAATTACCTGAAGGCAAGGGGGCTAAAATAAGTTAGAAGAAATCATTTAATTTTGAAAAGGTTTGTTCCTCAGTTGAAAAATAAGGATCAGTTAGACTTGCCCTGTGAACAAACTGTATTTACAAAGTTTTCACAGTTACATAAAAAAGAGTGGAAAGGAATAATCTGAAATGGTAACATTTGCCTCTGAGTGATAGAATTATGTTGACATTGTTTCCCTGCTCTATTTTGTAAATTTAACACTCTCAAAAACAGGAAAATGAAAATAAATTTGTTTTAAAAAATGAAATGCAAAAGAAACATGAAGCCTGGTGTTTCCCCAGCATTTTAACAGGAAATGATTGTACAGTTCTACATAGTGATGAAAGGTTTTGATCTCTTTAGGAAGTATTGTAGCGAAGGGCTTTGTGAGAGCTCCCAGCTCCCACAGCCCCTTTCCTGTGTGGAGGTTGGGCTCCTGGACCTTTGTCTTGAGTGGTGAAGACCCAGTGTGCAGCCAGGAACACTAGCAGTGGGCATTCCCTTATGTAACACCTTTTGGGTCTGAGGCTAACAATTGTCCTGCCTCTTATTTGATAAGCTGTCAGGCCTGTGGGCTGCCAGATGCCTTAGCTTTACCTAAAGGAGGCGGTTCATTCATTCTTTTACTGTGAATTGTTGACTGAATAAATTGGCCCACCAGAGCCTCAGGGACAAAAGCTCTACATTAGGATTACACTGCTATGTTAGAGAATGGTCCTTTCAACACTGTACAGCCTCAAATAGGAGCTGTACTCAGCAAAACACCTTTATTCAAATTTTCTTTGTCCAGAGTCATGCCCCGCCCCAGACCAGCTAAGCATTTCTGGGCCTATAGGCTTTGTTCAGGGCTGGGAGAGAGACTGACCAGGTTAAGGTGTTTCTAGGAGGAAAAGTGGAATAAAGTGGCTTTGTAAATGCCATTGTTATTAAGTTTAACACTGACAAAACCTTCTTGTGCTTAAGATATTTTTGGTAAAGAACAAACTATTCTTCAAATGGAACAGATTAGAGTGGCATAGAGTTCAGGAGTGCTGAAATTATCCTTTGACATTATGCAAAATATATCACATCTTTTCTGTTGTTTCCAGTTCTCTCCCAGTTTACTTTCTGATGCTGGGCTTCCTTTTTTTCTGGAGTGGAGAGGTGCTCTTCTGTGCTCACTTCCTCACTTGCTTTGGCTCCCTTCTCTCTCCTTGTTACAGCTTTTCTCCTCCATCCTTCTAATTGAATATTTCCAAAGTTTTATCTTCTTGTCCTCAGGTAACTTTCACCATAGGGCACTCAAGTGATTAGTTGAATTTCATATAATCTTGTTACACAAGTCTTATAGAATAATGGACTTTCCAAGCTGGAAGAGATTTCCAAGTCATCTGTCTAAATATATAGCATGTCTTTGTGGTCAAATTAATAATTCTTGTCAAGTATATGGTGAGTTTTCCTGAATGTTTTATTGGTGCCTCAACATGCAAGATAACCCATAGCTGGTGGATTTTCTCTCCAGACTCTTCCATAACCCAGTTTCCCTTTAGTAAAGAATATCTCAGGCCTTTTCACCCTCGACCACTTTAACCCTTATTGTCCCCAAGTCCATAACGGTATCACATCCATCTCTTAACTTGCTCATTGTCCCTTCTCATATTAAGCAGCCTCCTTCATAGCATGTCTGGTGTCAATCTTCTCTTACAACTTTCTTCTTTCTGTAACAACTACTTTCTAAACTCAAACCTTTCCTCAGCCTGTCTGAGCTCCTTGCATCATATCTCTCAAAATTGGTCTGACCTTGTTAGTTCCTTCTGAGAAATTTGCAGTAGTGACCAGCTATCTTACAATTAAATAAAACCTAGCCTGTCTGACCACATTGATTTCCCCATTTGATCCTTATACTCCTCAACATTCCAGCTGCTCAATTTTTAAAGAATTTTTGACAGTTTGTAACTCTCTTTGAAATAATAATTATTATTTCTCTGTAGGTCTTTTAGCTTTAAGGCTTAACCACAATGACAACAGCGGCAATAAAAACAGCTGACACAATGCCTTGCTTATAGTAGATAACTGTTTGGGACGTGAATAACAGTAAATAAATAGAAGCACTTGAAATCACTGTAGACACCTTGATTTGCCCAGAAACCAGACATGTAGGACTCGGCGTCCTCAAAACAGAATTCTTGTTTCATTGGTAACTTCCAATGGAGTCAAGTACAGTAAAGCACTGTGCCAGGTGTTTTTATTGCTGCTGTTGTTGTCATCCTTGTTAGACCTTAAAGCTAAAAGACCTACAGAGAAATAATGATAATTATTTCAAAGAAAAGTTACATAACTGTCAAAGTCCTCACTTAACATCATCAGTAGGTACTGTGATTTGAAGTGAAACAACGTATAACAAAACCAATTTTACCTTAGACTGATAAAAAAAGAGTTAAGTTCTTATGAAATGTTGTTGAACAAAATGATGTTATTTGAGGACCTGCTATAGAGTGAACCTCAATAAACATGGACTAGGCTGTCCCTCCTGGGAGCACTCCCTCACCTTCTCCTTCCTCTTCTCATTCCCCTCCCCTCAGGCTCTTTAAAAAAAATATGGACTAATAGTGACCTAAAATACTCCAATATAATCTGTAATATGTTCAGGTTCTTGATTCAAATTTAATATTTCTGTGAGTTTTTGTATGTGAATCTTCCAGTATAATTTCCTTTGATTTGTTTCATTGATTGGCTCTCAATACTTTTTTAAAAAAATTTTTATTGGATTACTTTATATAATCATTACAACAATCTTATAATGACTTTTTTTTTCTTTTTAATCCTCACCTGAAGATATTTTTTTCCATTGCTTTTCAAAGTGGAAAGGAGAGAGAGAAAGAGAAACATGGATGTGAGAGGAACACATCGATTGGTTGCTTCCCACATGCTCCCAGACAGGGACCGGGGATTGAACCTGCAACAGAGGGATGTGCCTTTGGCTGGAATCGAAACTGGAACCCTTCAGTCCTCTAGCCAAACCAGCCAAGGAGGCTCTCAATATTTTAAAGTAAAAATGAACTGAAGACAGAGAAAACTTACCAGATTCTTTTTATTTAAATATATCTTTATTGATTTCAGAGAGAGGAAAGAAGAGGGAGAGAGAGAGATAGAAACATCAATGATGAGAGAGTCATTGATCGGCTGCCTCCTGCAAGCCCCCGACTGGGGATCGAGCCCACAACCCGAGCATGTGCCCTGACCGGGAATCGAACCCCGATCGCCTGGATCCTAGGTAGATGCTCAACCCCTGAGCCACGCCCAGCCAGGCCCAGATTCTTAATTCAGTGAGTCACTAGATCTCTTTCTATCATTCACTTATATACCTTTATGTAAAGAGAGATGGCTACATATTAAGTCATCTCTCCTACATTTTTTCTTATATCTTTTTTCTATGTCTTGCATCATTCCCCACCCCTGAATCCTAGGGTCTCTGGAAAAAGAACAAACTCTTGTCACAATTCTCAACCACCGAATGTGATTTATTTCTCACAGTTTTACAGGCTAAGTTCATATAGTCATGTTTTGTAGAGAGGAACTAACCCTGTTCCCTGCACTGAGGGGGAGACTGACAACACATGATTTTCCTCTAGTGCAAAATAGGGCAGGTGCCATCAGAGGTACAAGAAGAAGGATCACAAAAGGTTTCTTGGAGAAGATGCTTTGGGGAATGTGCCTTGAAGGATAGATCAATTAGTAAAGATAAGGGGACATTTTAGGCTGGAAGACTCATGAGCAAAGGCTGGATGAGGGGAATGAAGAGTGTGTCTTTAGGTAATGGTGAGTACCTCCTGGAATTCAGAAGATATGAGTAGTGGTGCAGCTGGAAAAGTGAGTTCTGTCATATTGTAAAGGGCCTTGGGTGACAGACTGAAACAAGTTTACTTGAGTGATGCTTAAAAACTGCAAAGAGGAGAACACATGTGACCATGATATGAGAGCACATCTAATATTACTTTAGTAGTCACAAATTGAACCCCTTTATTCTCCTTTTACTAACACTATCTAATCTGCAATGAGGTAAGATATATATATTCAGGTTAATAAAAAAACCCAAACCCAAACCTATCTAACTAGGTGGGCTCCCAAGTATACATCATTCCTTGTTTCATAATGGTTTCAAGTGACAAATCTTGTCAGAGGATCTTTCTCAAGGTTAAAACTGTACCAAACAAGTAGGCCTAGATGTGAGTTACCAGTGGAGTAAGCATTGTGTATGAATGCTACCACGGGCACCCAGCTGAGTTCTTGCAGATGCTCTTGGACTAATGTGAACCAAGGTCATCTGTTGAAGAATGACCATGATTCCCTTCAGTGGATGCTTCTTCTTTTAAAAAAAATCATTACCTAAGGATATTTTAACCGATTTTAGAGAGAGGAAGGGAGAGAGAGAGAAACATGGATGTGAGAGAGAAACTTCGATCAATTACCTCCTGTATGTGCCCCCACCCGGGACTGAACCTGCAATCCAGGTATGTGCCATGACCAGAATCGAACCCACAACCTTTTTGGTGCCTGGCCAGGCCATTGGATGCTTCTTGAGCTTCTACGCTGTACCAGGTGCTGAGGACAGGGACTAATGAATGGGACCAGATTCCTGCCTTGTGCTCATGCTCTAGTGGGGGAGACCTACAAGGGCTTGGATAATGATGACTCATCCTAGAAAGTGATGTTTCCTGAGAGCCTGGTAGAAAAGGAGCTCTAAAGGGCTCAGGGAGGAGAAATCTGAGGACAGCATGCACAGGAGAGCATTATAAATGATTCTGAAAAACTTGATGTTTTTGCATCCAAAAATGATGTCATTTTGCATCCAAAACCATGTATCCAGATCCCCAGATACCTTTAGGCCTCATAGATGCCTCACAGATTTCTATTTTGGGACCATGCCATTTTCTTTCAGCCTTGGTACTGCCCAGATTGTGCAAGGATAGTGTGTCCCTCAGGGAAGGTGGGACTACTCCCTGCCTAATGCAAAACAGCTCCACAGCACCTGTTAGAAGAAATTCATGAACATCAACATTCGCTTCTATATGTATAAACCAAGTTAAGGATTACAAGTAAAGTTTTGTTTGTTTAATGCACAAAAGGAGAATTGGGACCGAGGCAAATCTTATCATCCCTAGGGCTTCTATTAAGGCCACTGGACAAGATAACATCAGAAAGCTTAGACCCTCTGGTCAAGTAGGCTGCCATGGTGCTTTAAGGGGGCTAGAATTAAGAGACTAAGGAAATTTAACTTCATGGAGAAGCTAGAAGCGCTTTAAGAACATTCTTGGGTGAGGAATAATCCCAGTTTCTCTAACCTGGAAAGTCTTGGTAGTCGAAGAGGGTTCGCTTAGCTTTATTTATTTTAAATGTGCAGTTATGTGATTATTGACTTCCTTTGTGTTTCTAAAAGGGCTGTTTTTGATTTGGAAACATCTATTTCTTTGAAGGTCATCTAGATAAACTATCCAGTGTCTACAGACAACTCTCATTGGTTTCTTCACCTCTCGCTCTTGGGTAAGAAAACATTTTTTATCTTTTAGACTTTTCTTTTAGACTTACCTTTTATATTTTAATGCGCACTTGTAATTTAATAGAAGTAAGAGTCCCCTGTGTTTTGAAATTGATCGGCAAGTAATTTGGGAAAATCTAAGTATGAGCTGCACTTTAAAATAATAATGATATTGAGTTAGTCAATAATTCATACAATGGAGACATGCTCAGTCAGGCTTAAAGCACAAGTCAAGATGTAACATCATTCAGGCAGTCACAGTCTACTCTTAACACTTGTGAATTAAATACATGTGGAATTGTATAGCAGGAATAATAAAAATATCTGATTACAGATGTCTTTGATTTTCACCAGCTACAGATTTAAAATGCAAATTATATTTTATCTTAAGAGATTCTATTTGATTGCTCTAAATGTAGCACTCTAACCATTTCCCTGAGAAAATTATAAAATAAAATAAAGGAAAGAAAATATGTTTTGGCTATGATAAATTGGACATTTTAGATCAACGAGGTGTGTATGTGTATGCATGTAGAACATGCAAGTAGAACTGAACTTGAATGTTAATTTTTGCATCTAATTTTATGCTTATATGGTTATGTATGTGATCATATTCTCATAAATGAAAAACTGATATATTCCTTTAAATTGTGATGTATAAAATATAACATATATTTATTGCAATAAATGTACTTTGGTATTTAGGTTCTCTGACAACTTTGATACTTCTGTGAAAAACTGAAAAGATGTGGAAAATAGGCATAGGAATCTTAGAATGTAACAATTTTAATTATTCTCACATATTTTTTCAAAGAGGGCATTTTCCCAAGTATGCAGCTTGTCAGTTCCACAAATATATGTAATTTTTAAATTTTTCAATTATAGTTGACATTTAGTATTATATTAGTCTCAGGTTTAAAGCATAGTGGTTAGACATTTATATAACTTACAAAGCTATCCCCCTGTTTAATCTAGTACCCACCTGGCACCAGGCATAGTTAATACAATATTATTGACTGTATTCCTTGTGCTATACTTTAGTTATATCCTCATAATTATTTTGTAACTGCCAGTTCACAAATATATTTTCAAAAATTGAGTGGAACTCACATGTATCTCTTGTCAAGTTGCTTATTTTATAAAAATATCTCAATAGAAATACAAATTGTCCTTGTGCAACCTTGAAATTCCATATTGGGAATATTTCCTTAGTATAGGAATTCCACTGTGGTGGTACACCTGATGAAGAGATTTTACCTTGTTCTTGGTTTCAAAGGTTATATAGCTGTTAGGGATTAAGTGAATATTAATTTATGGTTCATACTGTTTGCACAAAGGAGAACATTATCTTAAATGTGTACTTCTGAGTGACACATTTGTAATGCACACCAATGCATTTGGTTTTTTTATATGTTGAAAGGAAGTCTTTTCTGTTTTCTGTTTTGAAATGACAGCTTTGTTGAAGTATAACTGATATAAAAAATTATGGAACAGCCTTAGCTGGTTTTGCTCAGTGGTTAGAGTGTCAACCTTGGGACTGAAGAGTCTCAGATTTTATTCTGATCAAGAGGATGTACCTCAGTTGCAGGCTTGATTCCCATAGTACAGGCGAGTGCAGGAGGCAACCAATTCTATGTGTCTCTCTCACATCGATGTCTCCCATCCCCTCTGAAGAGCAATGGAAAAAATATCATTGGGTGAGGATTAAAAAAGAAAAAAAAAATGGAACACTTCATGAATTTGTGTGTCGTCCTTTCACAGGGGCCAAGCTAATCTCTGTATGGTTCCAATTTTAGCATATGTGCTGCTGAGGTGAGCACTCCTTGAAATTGTTCTTTAAAAATAACTTTAGCCTGGCGGGCATGGCTCAGCGGTTGAGCATCGACCTAGGATCCAGGAGATCAGGGTTTGATTCCCGGTCAGGGCACATGCCCAGGTTGCAGGGTCCTCGATCCCCAGCAGGGAGCGTGCAGGAGGCAGCCGATCAATGACTCTGATCATTGATGTTTCTATCTCTCTCTCCCTCTCCTTTCCTCTCTCTGAAATCAATAAAGATATATTAAAAAATAAATAAAAAAATAACTTTAGGTGAGAGTCCTTTATCCTCAGACTTATGTCCCAGGTGTTTGGGAAGGCTATCCTGGGGGGCCTTTTAGGGAGCACCTTGGACTGAAACCAGTAAACTAGAATAAAATGAGCTTTGCATTTGCCACCTTCACCTTTCAGTCTTTGGGGGTATCCCAGACTGGCATTTTTATCCCAGATATCATTAATTATTTATTGTTAGGTTTTCAAAGTGTCTTTTCTGTCATTCGTAAGCAAAAATTTACCTTGCCGTGGAAGGTGCTTGAGGATGGGAGGTAAAGCAAAACAAAGACATGATGAAGGTGTCTTGGAGGTTCCCAGTGCTCCTAAACCTATGAGAAGCCTTGAGATATCTCATAGTCAAGAAATCTGCTTCACTATATTTAACTCAGAATTTTCCAAATATACCCAACTAAGGGATGCTTCATTTCTATTTTTGCTTCATACCTATCAACATTCTTTGGTGTTAGTATTCTGTGAGAGCAATGACATTTAAGAAAGTCTGAGTTACTTGGACTAGGCAATTTCATGTAAGTGAGCAATGGCACATGGCTCTGGCATTCTTGAACTCTCCAGGAATAAGATTGATGAACCATTTGTGAGCAAGAAGAATACCAGCAGTTAATTGCAACTTCAGACTTCCTAGGATAACTGGCCATGAATGTTTGCACTTATTTAGGTTTCAGGAGGTTGAAAGGTAGCAAAAACTCCTGGGGTATCTCCAGTAGGTTCAGAGACTGGCCTTATATGTGTAGCACTTTCTCTGTTGCAGAGAAGGTGGAAAACAACCCCAGTCCCCTAAACTGAGAAGATTTGTTGACGCAGTTCCATCTGCTCTTAGATGCTACTGCACAGGGATGACATTCATTAGAGATCTCTTCTCTCTTCCTGTTCACTGAATGTCTTTGAGAGGATGGACTTTGCTGAGTTTATGTCCTTGGAGAGGAAGTGCAGGAGGGACCAGCATCACACCTGTGGCAAAACAAAGAGGCTCCTCTCCTTCTAAGGAAGATGGAAGAGTGTGTTGCTTCAGATAAGAGTTGAAGAAAAGAGTTTCAGAATAAATAATTTGATTTATTTCAAAAGAATCATCTGTTGAGTGATTTGGGTCACACACCAAATTCAGTTCCATGTTGTTGAGAACCTATCTTTGTCCTTTGTAGAAAAATGAGTTTGGCTATGGTTTGACAAATTTAGTTTTCTTTAAAGAAACACTAAAAAATAAATTTTTCCATTTTGCAAATTTTTAAAATCCTTGGCATCAAGTTTCAGTGAGTTTTCTTTTCACTGAATATGATTGGAATTTTATTTAATATACAATTTTAAAATATCAACATCTCTTTATATTGCATATAAGGTAAATCTAATGTGTGCAATTTCATACCAAATGTTTATCCTATGAGCCAGTAAAGTCTCGTAAATAAGAAACTAGAAAATTTAACATAAGCCTCTGACTTAATTGTGGTGTATCTTGGTCATTTTTGTAAAATGTTTAAATTGGGTGAGTGACTAGAATAACCTTTAATTTCTATAAGTTTAATGTGCAATGAAGTTTTACCCCCACATGAGTTATAGTGGAGAGTTTTGTAGATCTGTAGAATCCAAGTCAAGGATAAATTATTACTAAGCTTTTGTAAGGAGCAAAGGAGTAACTCTGTAGGAAGTCTAAAAGCCATAGACGTTTTAGGGAAGGAGGCATACTAAAATGGACATGAGAGTAACATGGGGATAATCTTAAGTCAACTCTAATTTTACATAATAATTTGCAAATTCTAATGCTTTAACCAATATTAAAGCATGGTTGCTTCATTTATTCCCTTATTCAGTCATTAATAACAATTTTTGAGTGAAAGTGAGGATGGAAGGTCAAGGAGAGATGTGCAGGCAAGAAACAGCTTATTTTTAAAAAAAAAATTATCTTTACTGTTGAAAGTATTACAGATATCCCCTTTTATTTCCCCCCATTGATCCACTCCACCCGGCATCCAACCCCACCCCACCTAGGCCTTCTCTACACTACTGTCTGTGTCCATAGTTCATGCATATATGCATAAAAGTTCTTTGCTTAATTTCCCCCCCAACACTCCCTACCTTGGCCTTCCCTCTGAAATTCATCTGACTGCTCCATGGTTCTATATCTCTGTATCTGTTTTGTTCACCAGTTTATTTTGTTCATTAGATTCCACATATGAGTGAGATCATGTGGTACTTGTCTTTCTCTGACTGGCTTATTTCACTTAGCATAATACTCTCCAGGTCCATCACTGCTGCCCCAAAGGGTAAGATATCCTTCCTTTTTACATCTGCATAGTATTCCATGATATAAATGTACCACAGCTTTTATATCCACTCATCTGCTGATTGGCACTTGGACTGTTTCTAGATCTTAGCTCTTGTAAATTGTGCTGCTATGAGCATAAGGGTGCATAGATTCTTTCTAATTGGTGTTTTGGGTTTCTTAGGATATATTCCTAGAAGTGGGATCACTGGGTCAAATGGCAGTTCCATTTTGAATTTTTTGAAGAAACCATACTGTTTTCTGTTTTCCATAGTGGCTGGACTAGTCTGCATTCCCACCAGCAGTGTACTAGGGTTCTCTTTTCTCTACATCCTCGCCAGCAATTGTCATTTGATGATATGTTGATGGCAGCTTTTCTGACAGGTGTGAGGTGATACCTCATTGTTGTTTTAATTTGCATCTCTCTGATGCTTAGTGACTTTGAGCATTTTTTCACATGTTTCTTGGCCATTTGTATTTCCACTTTGGAGAAGTGACTATTTAGGTCCTTTGCTTATTTTTTAATTGAATTGTTTGTCTTCCTTTTGTTAAGTTGTATGAGTTCCTTATATATTTTGGAAATTAATCCTTTATCAGATGTATCACTGGTAAATATGTTTTCCCATACAATGGGTTCCTTTGTTGTTTTGTTGATGGCTTCTTTCACTTTGCAGAAGCTTTTTATTTTGATGTAGTCTCATTTGTTTATTTTCTCCTTTGTTTCCCTTGCCCTAGGAGATGTATCAGCAAACATACTGCTATGAGAGATGTCTGACATGTTGCTACCAAAGTTTTCTTCTAGGATTTTTATGGTTTTACCACTTACACTTAAGTCTTTTATCCATTTTGAGTTTATTCTTGTGTATGGTGTAAGTTGGTGGTCTAGCTTCATTTTTTTGTCTGTACCTGTCCAGTTTTCTCAACACCATTTATTAAAGAGACTGTCTTTACTCCATTGTATGTTCTTGCCTCCTTTGTCAAATATTAATTGAGCATAAAGGCTTGGGTCAAATTTGGGGTTCTCTGTTGTGTTCCATTGATCTATATGTCTGTTCTTGTGCCAGTACCAGGCTGTTTTGGTTACAGTGGCTTTGTAGTATAACTTGATATCTGGTATTGTGATCCCTCCAAACTTGTTCTTCTTTCTCAAGATTGCCGTGGCTATTTGGGGTCTTTTTTGGTTCCATATAAATTTTTTGAGTGTTTGTTCTAGACCTGTGAAATACACAGTTGGTATTTTAATGGGGGGTTGCACTGAATTTATAGATTGCTTTGGGTAGTATGGACATTTTAATGATGTTAATTCTACCAATCCATGAACAGGGTGTATTCCTCCAGTTGTTGATATCTTCCTCTATCTCTTTTTACAATATCCTGTAATTTTCTGAGTACAGGTCTCCTTAGTTAGGTTTATACCTAAGTATCTTAATTTTGTTGTTGCAATGGTAAATTGTATTGTTGATTTTCTACTCCTTTTAGAGGATAACTGCATACTACAGTAGAAATTTAGTTCTGGAGAACTGTTATTGCAACTGAGGTTAGGAAATGTTGAGTTCTGTTGAAAGATTGAACCCGAGTGGGAAGCTAGGAAGCTCGGAAGCTTTCCATTTATTCATACACTGTTTTCACATCAGTTGGGCCTCCAAAATAGTTTAGAGAGCACCTACTGTCATCATCTCAGAGTTTAATAACAGAGAAAGAAAGTGAGTAGTATAGCAAGGCAGGGAAAGCTTTTCCCTGAGGTTTGAAAAGCAGTACAGAGGAGATGAAACGAATGTTTGCAGACTGTTTCAAATCCCAACTCTGTCAGTGCTACCATTGTAACCTCAGACAAGTTACTTCAACTCTAATTTAAAAAATTTCCTGGTTTATTGAGATATAATTGACACATAACATTGTGAAAGTTTAAGGTGTCAGTGTAAGAAACATTTAAACCTGTAGAGAATGTTTGTGAGTTTATTTGAGCCAAACTGTCGACAATGTGGGAAGCAAAATCTCAATGAATTGAGAAAATGCTCCACAGAATGGAAGTTTTGCATATTATTTTATACATTACAATCAAAAGAGAAAATGTAAGTGGGTTACATGAAATCCATTGGTGATAGATAAGGGAGGAGGGAGAAAGCAAAGTGGAGGAAACCTCTGGGATTGAATAAAAAGTAAAATGATAGACACATACTTCTTTTACATAGGATACAGCATACAAGATAGCCAACAAGGTACAGGATAGTTAACATTCAACAATTAACTCAATAACAATGAGGAGATTTTTGTTCTCTGCTCTGGTGTGGTATCTGTGCTTTGAGGGGTCCAGAAAAAGGAAATTACTTCGACATTCCAAAGGTATGTTATTGTAGATGCAAAAAAACAATACACAGGCTTAATTACCTTGCAAATTGACCTTTGTAAGGGAAGCTTCTAGCCTAAGATATGACTACCTGCCATAAACTGCTTTTAGTTAAAGAGTTTTTAATTTCAGACCATCCTCTGTGGTCATTTTAGGTCTCTTGAGTTTATAAGGCTGCCATGCAGGCCTTCCCTGAGCTTGTCAGGTTTAGTATGTGGCCCCTGTTCATCCACAAAGGTGTACAACATAATGATTTGATAAATGTATATATTGCAAAATGATTACCACAGTAAGTTTACACATAGTAACAGGTTCTTTTTCCCCTCGTGATGAGAACTTTTAAGATCTATTCTCCTGGAAACTTTCAAATATATAATACAGTACTGTTAACTACAATCACAATGCTATACATATCCCCAAGACTTATTTATTTTATAACTGGAAGTTTGTACCTTTTAACACCTTTACCCATTTTCCTCACCTCCTATCTGCTCTGTTTCTATTTGATTTTGTTTTTAGAGTCCACGTATAACTAAGATCACACAGTATTTGTCTTTCTCTGACTTATTTCACCTAGCATAATGACTTCAAGATACATCCATGTTGTTGCCAATGACAGAATTTTCTTCTTTTTTTTTTTTTTTTTAATATATCTTTATTGATTTCAGAGAGAGGAAAGGAGAGGGCGAGAGAGAGCTAGAAACATCAATGATGAGAGAGTCATTGATTGAGCCCACAACCCGGGCATGTGCCCTGACCGGGAATCGAACCCTGATCGTCTGGATCCTAGGTCAATGCTTAACCGCTGAGCCACGCCCGGCCGGGCCAGAATTTTCTTCTTTTTAATGGCTAATTAATATTCCATGTAGGAAATGGGAGTAAATACTGCCTATTGCACAGAGCTGTTTTAAGGATTAACTGGTGGTGTTTAAAATACCTACATACCTAGCTTGTATGTAGTAAGCTCCATAAATGTTGATGTTATGGCTCCACTTCTCTTTGCCGATGCTCCACTACAAGTCCTCAACCTCTTCCATTCAGAGTCCTCTGGTTTTCAAAGCCAGTGCTTCTCAAAGGCTCATGTGCATGGGCATTACCTAGAGATCATGTAGCGTGAGGATTCTGATTCAGAAGGTCTGGGCAGGCTGAGAATTTGCTTTCCGGTAAGACTAATCCTGCTGGACTGGGGACCACACTTTATTTATTTTTTATTTTTATTTTTTTAAATATATATCTTTATTGATTTTAGAGAGAGGAAGGGAGAGGGAGAGAGAGATAGAAACATCAATGATGAGAGGGTCATTGATTGAGCCCACAACCGGGCATGTGCCTTGACTGGGAATCGAACCCCTATCGCCTGGATCCTAGGTCAACGCTCAACCGCTGAGCCACACCCGGCCGGGTTGGGGATTACACTTTAAATAACAAAAATTTAATTGACATCCTTCCTTTCAGCCTCAACTTCTTTCTAATCATCTAATTTATCTACAAGGTTATCTTTATAAAAAGAAATATCAACTATATCTTTATAAAATACCAATTCAAATCATAACCCTTCCAAGTATCCCCACGGGGCACTAAGGTAGATCAAGTTCACTCTTCTCAGCCTGACATTCAAAGCTGTTTGCTCCTGGCCCCAGCCTACCTTCCTAAGTGTTCTTGATTTCAGTCACAATGCGCTGCTTACCTTGCACTTTAGTTTTGTTTTTATTTTTTATTTTTTATTGTGGTGGTAAAATGTACATAACATAAAATTTACCATTTTAACCATTTTTAAGCATACAAATGAGTGACAGTGAGTAAATTCTCCGTACTGTGCAACCATCTCCAAACTTAATCATCCCAAACTGAAACTGGCTCCATTAAGTAATATCTCCTTATTTCTCCCTCCCTCCAACCCCTGGTAACCACTATTTTACTTCTGTCTGTTATCAAAATTTGCTTAAAAATACTTACTGAGGCCTTACTTTGTATCTGCCACTAGGCCAGATAGGCATTTTGCTATCCATTATTTCAGTGAATCTTCACAACAGCCTTGTGTAATGAATGGTGCTTTATTATTACCATTTTATAGATGAGGAAACTGGGGCCTAGAAAGTTCAACTAACTTGCCGAGTTCACACACTAGGAAGTGGTAAGGACAGTTTGATATCACTATATCATGATGTTTCACCTTGGTATCCTTACTCAGGCTGTTTTCTTCCTGCAATGTTCTTTCCTCTCCATTCACCAGTTGAGGTCTTCAAGATCCATTATGTAATTATCTCAGATGCAGCCTGTTGTGAAGTTCTAATCCAGTAGCGATGATTCTCTTGCCTTGAATCAATGGACTTATGTAGCTGTCAGTCTTCCCTGTAAGCCTGTGTGCTGCCAAGGTGTAGAGGGGCAGGGATTAATAAATCGCTGAAATTTTAGAACTGTCAGGACTATGGAAGGATTTTGTAAAAGATCCAGAGACTTCAAGGAATAAGACTAAGATTAGGAATTTAATGGATTGCTGATCTTTTTCAGGGCCAGGCTCAGTTTTTACTGTACCTTGTAGAAACTTGCAATATTTAGCCAGAATGTTGAAGGCTGTAAGAAACTTTTTGCTTCATAGTAGTCCTTATTGCCTCAGGCTAAGAGAACATGCCATGCAGAATTCCCAAAAGTGTGAAACCAACAAGAGGTAAACTTTTAGATCTGACATTGTTTCTCTGAGGATCTGGGTTTGTCCGTTTTGGGGGTGGGAGGGGCTGTCTGTTTTTAGAAACAGGATTAGCTGGGTGAAAGGTGTTCAGTAATTTTTGGCTGCTCATCAGCATTTTGCCAGGTAGACCTCAGTGTATCTTCTTTCACTGATTCATTCACCCAACATTTATTCAGCATGGGTTTTCTGCCAGGAACAGTTTAGGGTGCTGGAGATATAACAATGGACACAACTGACCTGACCCTGTCCTCAGAAGGGACCACAGAATGAGCCTCAGCTTTGGTCTAGGAAACAGTGGACATTTTACCTGTGTAGGTGTGTGTGGTTCTATGCAAATGGACTCATTTCCTTCATTACCTGGCTTCCCCCACAACCTCACTCAGGCCAAGATCCATACCTGTGTGCAGTGAGAGCCTGCTGTTAAAGAACCCAGGTTTGAGAAAAGAAAAAACACTCAGTAGGGATACTCCAAAGGAATCAGGAAGCCTGGTCATGCTTTTGGATCTTTTTTTGAGCATGGCTTTGCCACTTGCCCCTTCCTGGCTTATTTGGCATGATACGTGGCACACATATTACATAGTCCACTCTAAGTTAATTTCCATTTTTTATTTTATCCATTGTAAAATTATGTTCCCTTAAGATGGAATAGTAACTGATAAAATACAGTTTATGAGTTAAAATTTTTGAAGAAAGATTTGATTGAAAATAAAGTGGAAAATTCCAGTTTATTGGACTTGGTTGATATGTCATTCATATTTAACATCATTACCGACTACATGAGAATTGTAACTGTTTCATTCTTTCTCACTGATTAAATATCTTTAATAAACCTTTTATGAGTAAGAGAAGATGACTTCATTCAAATTGATGAAGCATGCCATCATACATTTCCCCTATAAACTTAAAAAATCCCCAGAATCATGTTGAGATTTGAAAGACCACTTTCCTTAATTAGTTGCTTATTTTAAAAATGTGGTGTGTGTCTCTGTATAAAGAAAGTGTTGATCCCTGATAATGCACAGAAAATTTTATAACTACAAATATGTGGCATGACTATCTTCTACAATGGCATTTTAAATACTTTGAGGGTTTTCCTTTAAACAAATATCGTAACCAGAATAATATTCAAAGATATATAAACCTCTATATTCTGCTTTTCTTCAGAACCTCTCTGGTTTTCTTTAAAATTCTATATAAACATTTCAAGTGATGTTTACATGAGGCAAACAGGTTCTGGCTGCTATTGCACTGTGAAGGCCACAGGGGTTTCCTTCTCTCTGTCAGTAAGCTGACCGACAAACTGGCAGACCGGTTTAGGGGGTGAGGGGAAAAGGGAATCACAGACTGATCAGCAGAGCACCTTTCTGGTTTCTGGCTGCTGCTAAAATAGGACTAAATCTGCTGCATATCTCCATTAGGCCTGCCAGTGACTGCCTGGGATTCAGGCAACCCCACAGAGAGGGCAGCTGTTCCTGGTTATAGAGCACTAACTAGTTAACTTCAGCTTCTTCATATGTGGAAGGGTCAAGATGTGCACTCTCTTTCTCACTCATGCTCTCTTTTTGAAACAGAATTTTTCATGATTGCATTTGGTATCACCAGAAACTACCAAGTGACACTTTCAATTGAATTCTCCCCAGTTATACCATGAACCTTCTATTCTTCTATGGCTCTTTCCATGATACTTTTACCACCCCTGTTCTTTGCCCTCCTCGAATTTATTCCAGTCCCTTGACTGCTGTACTTTTTTTTTTTTTTCAGTGAACCTCTCCCATCCTTGTCCACAACTTCTTGACATAGTTAATCTTTACACTATAGTCCAAAAATTCATCTCATTTTCTTTTTTTAAATTGTTTTTGTTAATCCTCACCTGAGGATATTTTTTTTTTCCATTGCTTTTCAGAGAGAAGAAGGGAGGAAAGGAGAGAGAGAGAGAGAGAGAGAGATTGGTTGCCTCCCGCACCCACCCTGACCAGGGATGGGGAGCAAACTGCAATTCAGGTATGTGCCCTTGACCAGGAATTGAACCCTCAACCCTTTGGTGTGCAGGCCAATGCTCTAACCAGTGAGACACACCAGCCATGGCCTTCATCTCCTTTTTCTGGCCAATATCCTTAGTGCCTCTTGTCCTCCTTCATGCCCAGAAAACTCTGACCAAGGGTCAATCTGAGCTCCTCCCCCCTCCATTCCTATAGTATGTGGGCTACTGAGTGCTGCTGGAGAAAAATGCCCCTTCTGTGCAGCTCAGTAAAGTCCTTTAGATGTTGTACTGCTATTAATATTAATAGCTCTAATTAAAGCTACAACTTATACAGTGGCTGCTATGTGCCAGATGCAGTGTTAGCCACTTTGTATACATTAACTTAATTCTCACAAAACCTTCACCTGTAGAAATTATAACCCTAATTTTACAGTTGAGGTTACTGAAACTCATAAAGGTGAAGGAACTCACCAAAGGTTACACAATATAAAGAGGTAGAGTTGGAATTTGAAACAAGGTCCAGTTGATTCCGAAGGCCATACTCTTCACTGTTCAATACTGTCTCCCATGTTATTTTTGAGAGGTGTTTCTTAATTTTGAATGTCACACATACTTATTATAGCAAACTTTAAAAATGCAAAAAATATTTTTAATTTCCTATAGTTGCA
This sequence comes from Miniopterus natalensis, assembly GCF_054644295.1. Taxonomy (NCBI): domain Eukaryota; kingdom Metazoa; phylum Chordata; class Mammalia; order Chiroptera; family Miniopteridae; genus Miniopterus; species Miniopterus natalensis. The sequence goes on from NC_142103.1 coordinate 65,952,311, forward strand.
TCACCCAAAGATACCTCTGAATGTTTTATTTCCCTAGTCCTGTTTTCTAGGTAGTATTTTATTTGTTCATTTGTGTATCATGTTTTAAATGATTGGGCTAATTGATATCGCATATACAATATTGTGACCTCTTTCTTAAATAATAAAACAAGTATCTGTTTATTAATACAGATTCTTCACAAATATGCTTTTCAGTTGCCTCTATTGATTAAAAAACATGAAAAATCCACTGTGAAGTGTCACAAGTACTGAGAGTTTCCGTAAAATTAGAAATGTAATCTCCAGAGGATGGATGAAGGGAGCTTTGATTCCCAGTCCTGGACAAATGTTCTTTTTTTTCAAATTGAAGATTGTGACAAGTATAGACATTTCACATGGAACTTCATTAACTTTATAAATCCTCAGGCAGGCAAAGGTGGATGAGTCCAAGTATTTATCTGAATTTGGAGAGAATTTGTTGGAAAAGTCATCACCCCTTGGATAGTTAATTCCTTGAATTATAATGTTGTAGTCATTATTCTAAGACTTTTCTACAACCTTAGGTCTGCATGCAGAGAAAGTCATGATCTTGCTTCTCTATTGCTCCTCTGTCTAGTTTCTCCCTTTCCCCAATAGCACAGTGTAATAATTCATACTCTTTAAAGTCGTCAAGGGGTGTTGGAAGATTGAACAAATTGGGCCTAGCTGAGTCCAGGAATAGTCTTCAGGAATAGTTCACAGTAGTGAACTTTTTTTATTCTAGAGTTCATTTTTATTCTAAATCAGGATTAAACCTTTAGTGTCATTTAATTCTGAACTATTTGTATTGAGAGATGATGGCACATGTTATGTATGTCACATAGGCCCCAGATATGACCCCTGAAAATATTTCAGGAACATTAGCAGCAGGAGCCCAGATTTGATCTGCAAGTCACTTGTCTCAGAGAAGATTGATATTGTCATGGAGCCTTGAACAGATAACTTATTTAGTTCCGGCAGTTTTGAGACTGAGATTAAGAGTGAAAATTCCGTCGATTGTGAATCTTATTCCAATTTAACACTGATGACCTATGTCATCATAATTGCCACACTAGAAAGTATCTGCATAATCACAGAGAGAAAATGATTAATTACAGAAATCAGTTCGTTATAGTCCCATTTTATATGTATGTGTATGTACACACACACACACACACACTCACACACACACACATTCACCCACCAGAAAATTGAAAGTGGATGGGAACAACACTCCCCCCCTTGCCTCCCAAAAAGAAGAAAGCTTTGCATGCATGACCTTTTTTACCTTTATATTATACTTCAGTAATAAAATTTGATGCGATTTTAGATTATTTCCCATTTATATGGGGAAAAAGGCACTCAGTACATAACTCTGCTCTTCTGAATAAATTATTACTTCAAATAGGAAGGCTGCTACTCTTGGCCTGAGAGCTTAGCCTTATTCCTGTTTTAGTCTTTGCATGTTCTTTCACTGGTATAAGATTTTAAGTCTTTCTTTTAGAGCATTACTGAGTGGAAAAGACTCAAATGCATTAACAGTTATACGTCTGTGCCTATCCTATCCAGTAGATAAGGAGAGTGGTCAGATATTTAGCAGAGCTGGGTGCTGTTAGAAATATCAAAGACATATAAAGCATGCTCCTGTATTTAAAGAGCTTGCAAAAAATTTTGTTTGTTGCCTCAGTACATAGAAAGGGCTATATTAAAAACACCTCTCTTTCTCTCCCCACCCCCTTCTTTGCCTCTCTCCCTCTCCTTCCCAACCTCCTCTCCCTCCATGGTAGAAACTTCAAAATTTTAATGCCAATACATAGAAAGGGCTACATTAAAACACACACACACACACACACACACACTGTGGTAGGAACTTCAAAACAAATTTAAATTTATGCATGTATTTGTTCCTTAATGGGTCTCTTATGTCCCATTATTCTATACCTATGTTTTGGACTATTATATATTTTTCTGAATACTCTAGCTTTATAATTAGCCTTGATATCTAAGAAGGCACATCCTTTTACATTGTTGTTATTCTTAAAAATTATTGTGGATATTTCTGATTTGTTGCTTCCCACAGGAATTTTTAATTAACTTGTAAAGTTACATAGAAAACAAAACCAAAACAATCTACTGGGGTTTTTATCACAATTGCATTAATTTGTAGGTTAGTTGGGGAGATTTGATAAATTTATGATATTGGTACTTCCTGTCCAAGGATATGGCACATCTCTCCATTTATTTAGATATTTTATATATTTCAATAAAGACATTATTTTCTGTGTAATATTTTTGCACATTTTTGTTTTATAGTTTCTTTTTTCTATGAAGCTTATAAATGTTATTTAAGACCATGAAATGGTGATTTGAATAATTAATTAGAAAGATAAATTTTATTGATGGAAATATGCAACAGCATAAATATATATAATGCAGATCTAATAAATAAAAATCATATTATTGAAGTTTTTGGAATTAAAATTTATTTTTCAAAATCATTCATTTTGAAATATTGTCTGTTTTCCTTTGTTTGAAACTTTTCCAAAAGTTTTGTCTTTGACCCACAAATTATTTAAAAATATGTTATTTAGTGAAATAAGCCAGGCAGCGAAAGACAAATATCACATGATCTCGCTTATACGTGGAATCTAAAGAACTTTAATAAACTGATGAGCAGAATAGATTCAATGACATGGAAGCATAGATGAGACTGATGAACGTCAGAGGGATGGAGAAGGGCGGGTGGGTGGAGGGGGAGAGAGTAACCAAAGAATTTATATGCATATATGAACAACCCAAAGACATGGACAATGGTGGGGAGAGGGACTGGGGAGGGGGAAGGAACGGGGTGGAACGGTTCATTGGGGAGAAAAAGGGACATCTGTAATATTTTAAACAAAAATAAAATTTAAAAATTAAAAAAAAAAAAGTTATTTAATTTCCAATTTTTCCCAGATATTTGCTTATTTGTTATTGATTTATATTTTAATTCTATTTTGATCAGAGACCATAATCTGTATGATTTCAAAGCTTTAAATTTATTCAGACTAGTTTTATGGCCCATCAATTTTGTACCTTCATGACTGTTATATATAGAATGAAAAATGTGCATTCTACAGTTGCTGGGCCCAGTGTTCTGTAAATAAACATGGCCAAGTATGTTGGCAATGCAGTAAGTCTTTAATTTTCTGTTTACTTGCTCTGTTAATGACTCATAAAGGAGTGTTGAACTCACCAAATATAATTGTGGGTTTGTTTATTTTTTCTTAAAGTTCTTCATTTTGATGTTTTTCAATTAGATGTATATCTATTTAGGGTTGTTATGTCTTCTTGATTGACTCCTTTATCATTATGAAATGTCCCTCTTTTTCCCTGGTACTATTCCTTACCTGAGTCTACTTTGATATTAATGAGCTACTAAAGCTTTTTATCATTAGGGTTACTGAGTTTATATGTTTCTATCCTTTTACTTGTAAACTAACTCATTAAATTTATTGGGGTAACATTGGCTAATAATATAAATTTCAGGTGTACAACTTTAAAAATATAACATTTGTAAGTGTCTTTGTAATTGAAGTAAGTATCTTATAGACACATATAGTTTGGTCTTACTGTTTTTTATCTAGATTTGACAATCCCAGACTTTACATTTGTCTTTAGTCCATTGACAGTTGATATAATTATTAATACGGTCAAGTTTAAGTCTCTCACATTCTTATATGTTTTCTGTTTATCCCATTTGATCTTTGCCTTCTTTTTCTGCTTTCTTTTGGATTAAATGATTATTTAATTAGTATTCCATTTTATGTCTTTTCATTTATAATCTATATCTTATGTGTTTTATTTGTTGCTCTAGGCAGTTTATAATATACACCTTTAATTTATTACTGTCTGCCATGAATTAATATTGTGCCACTTATGCACAGTTTGGCAAAAGTAGGTTTACAGTTTGTATGGGAAAAAACATGCAAGTTATGATTATTACAGTAGCTTTATTAACTCAAAAGAATAAATTTTGTGTTTAGCATCCTCACAGCTGTAAACATACTTTTGACCACCCCTGTATAATGTAAGAGCCTTATAAGAGTAGATTTTTATTTTCCACCCTGCTGTCTTTTGTGTTATTGCCATAGGTTTGACTTTTACATATATTATAAACCTTATAGTACTTTGCTTTTGTTAGTTATCTTTTAAAGATATTAAACATGAAAAAATTCTTTTATATTTATTCACATATATATTATCGTCAGTGTTTTTCATTTCTTTATGTGCACCTGAGTTTCCATCTGGTAGCTTTTCATTCTACATGAAGTACTTTAACATTTCTGGCAGTACTAGTGTGCTGGCTTTGACTTATTTCAGATTTTGTTCACCTGCAGATGTCTTTATTTTACCTTTAATTCCTTTGAAGGGTATATTTTTGCTGGATATAGAATTCTAAGTCGATTTTTCCTCCTCTGCACTTTAAAGATGTTTCATTTTCTTTTGGTTTGGGTTCTGATGAGAAGTGAGACAAAGGACAGTCTTTTTGCCCTTGTATTAACTGCTTTTCATTTCTGTTTGCTTTTAAGATTTTCTCTGTATAATTGGTTTTCAACAATTTCTTCATGATGTGCCTTGGTGAAATTTTGTTGTGTTTATTTTCTTGGATTCATTGAGCTTCTTGAATATATAAGTTTATATTTTTCATCCAGTATGGAAAAATGGGCCATTATTCAAAAAAAAATTTTGCTTCCTCCTTTGGAAAATCCAGTTACATATATTTTAGATTGCCTGATATCATCCCACTGTGGTGGATGAAAACTATGCATTACTTAGTTTTGAATTCATTGTATTTGTTCTTTCCCTGGTAGTTCTTTGATTGGTCTTGTAGCGTGTCACCTTGCACAGGCAAAGCTTAGTATTCAGTCAAAAATTCAAGAGAACCTGTGTTGAAATTTCTGGAGATTTTTTTTTTTTTTTGCCATAACTCTTTCTGGTATTCTGCTCCACGAATTCCAGCGATCTTCACCTTCCTAAAACCCTCTTTCTGTCTCCTAATCTTCGTGAGATCTCTGTACTCTGCTTGGGATTCTGCTCCTTGAACCATGCTCAGGTAGAAATTAGGGATTATTGTAATTTATCTTCTTTGTGCTCTTATCTCAGGGATCACAGGCATATGCTGCCTGCTATATAATGTATCCAAACAGTTATATCCTATAATATGCCAAGTTTCCTAGTTGTTCATGGCAGGTTATTCCAATATTAGTTATTCCATGGTCATAAGCAGTAGTTACTATAAATTTTTGTTGCTGTTGTATCTTTTAAAAAGTCTTTTCTCTGGAAAGTTTTCTAAAGAAACCTGAAACACTGATTTGAAAGAATATATGCACTTCTATGTTTATTGCAGCATTATTTACAATAACCTGGATTTGGAAGCAGCCCATGTCCATCAGTAGATGAGTGAATAAAAAAAACTGTGGTACATTTACACAATGGAAAACTATTTGGCTGTAAAAAAGAAGGAAATCTTACCCTTTGCCACAGCATGGGTGGACCTGGAGAGCATTATGCTAAGTGAAGTAAGCCAGTCATAGATAGACAGGTACCATGTGATTTCACTCATGTGTGGAATCTAATGAACAAAATGAACTGATAAGCAAAATAGTGACAGATTCATAGATAGAGAGCAAACTGACAGCCTTTGGGGGAGGGAGGATGGAGGAAGATGGAGGAGGGTATAAGGGGGGTAAATGATGATGGGTGAAGTCTTGATTTGGGGTGGTGAACACACACAATACAGTGTACAGATGATGTGTGGTAGAATTGTGCACCTGAAACCTGTACAGTTTTGTTAGTCAGGGTCATCCTAATAAATTCAGTAAAGAGGAAAAAAGTGACAAACTGTTTTCTAATTTTGATTCCTGGTGTATAGGAACAAAATTAATCTTTAAATATTAATCTTGTATACAACAACCTTGCTGAACTATTGTATTTTTCCCAGTAAATTGCAGAATCTCTTGGGTTTTCCATGAAGATAATGATAGTGTTCATGACTGAGGGCGGTTTTTCCTATCCAAGAGTTACTTATTTCATTTATTTTTCTTAACACATTTAGTTAGTGGCTTTATCACTGTTTATTAAAGGTTTTAACATCTACTTTTGTTTTTTCCCTGAAACTAAATAATTGCTTTAGTGTTCCACTTTTAAGTGTATTGTTTGTATGTTTTTGGTTGACTTCCTATATAATGTTAAGGAAGTTCTTGTTTGTATATCTAGACTGTTAAGAATATTTTTTAAAATTATACATGTGTATTGAATTGTATCAAATGCAGTTTTAGCGCCTGAGATGATCCCATTATTTTTCTCTTTTTGTCTAATATGTTGAATTATATTTTTCTAATATGAAATTATCCTGGTATTTCTGGAATTTGCTCAAATTTTTAAAATACTTTTCTGGTTTGGGTTTGATAATTTTACTTAGGCTTCTGAATCTGGATCATGAATAAAATTGCCTTATAAAAATTCCCCTTTTGCTGCCCTTTTCTGATTTAGTATAAAGGATATAGTAGTATTTTCAGACAAGAAATGCTAAAGGAATTCATCACTACCAAGTTAGTATTACAAGATTTGTTAGAGACTTCTTTAAGAAGAAGAAGAAGAAGGTAAAAAATAGGAATAATAAAATGACAGTAACTACATAACTATTAATAATTACTTCAAATTTAAATGGATTAAGTGTTCCAACAAAAGACATAGGGTGACTGAATGAATAAGAAAACAAGACCCATACATATGCTGCCTAAAGAGGACTCACTTCAGATTGAAAGACACATAGAGACTGAAGGTAAAGGGATGGAAAAAGATATTTCATGCAAATAGAAACAAACAAAAAAAGCCGACATAGCAATACTTACATCAGACAAAATAGACTTTAAAACAAAGGCTATAACGAGACAAAGGAGGACCCAGAAATTCAACTTCTGGGTATTTATTCGAAGAATCCCAAAACATTAATTTGAAAAAGCATGCATCCTTATGTTTGCTGTAGCATCATTTATAATAGCCAAGATATGGAAGAAATCTAAGTATCCATCAATAGATGAATGGATAAAGAGTTGAAATCTAGCTATCTGAAACAGCATGGATTGTGCTAAGTGAAGTAAGTCAAACTGAGAATACCATATGATTTCAATATGAAATCTAAAAAACAAAGTAAATGAACAAACAAAACAGAAACAAACTCATTGATATAGAGAACATTTTGATCATTGCCAGATTGGAGGGGGTTTAGGGGAGGAGTGGAAAAAGGGAAGGGATTACGGTGTACAGATTACCAGTTATAAAAACAGTCCTGGGATGTAAAGTACACCATGGGGAATATAGTCAATAATATTGTAATAACTATGTATGGCTTCAGATGGGTCTACACTTAATATTGGGGTAATCACTTAGTAAGTTATATAAAGTCTAATCATTATGTTGTACACCTGAAACTAATATAATATTGTATGTCAACGGTAATTGAAAAACAAAAAAATATTTAAAAATAAGAAAAGAATAGACTAGCATTATATAATAAGTTGGGTGGATGGCTTCTCTCTTTATCTGTTTTCTGGCATAAATTGCATGAAATATGAAATTCCTGTTATTTAAATGCTTGGAAACATCCATTTGTGAAAACATTGAGGCTGTTTTGTTTAAGTTTGGTTAGGTTGTCTTTCTGTGAATACATTTTAATTATTGAATTAATTTCTTTACAGTTGAAGGATTTATTAAAATTTTCATTGTTTTGTAAGTAGCTTTGGGTAAAATACATTTTTTCTTGGAAATATTCTGTTTTGTTTCTTTTAAATTTATGGGCACAGAGTTGATCATACTGCTTTTTTCATCTCTTTTATTCATACTTATGCATTTTTCATTTCAAAATGTGTCTTCTCCCTTATTTCTTGATCAGTCTGGTAAAAGAGTGTTTTATTTTTTTAAGAAACAGATTTTCTGATTTGTTCTATTGTATATTTTTTTATTGCATCATTTTCTGGTCTTATCTTTATTATGTCCTTGCTTTTCCTTTCTTTACCTTTACTCTTGTTTTTACAGTTTGTTGACTCCTTAGCTCATTTATTGTTTTTCTTTCCAACAAACATTTAAAAGCATAATTTCCTCAGTACTGCTTTAGCTGCATATTACAGGTTGTAATATGTAATATTCTTACAGTATTTCAATTCTGAATATTTTCTGATTTCCAGAGCTATTTAGGAAATTTTGTTGTTGTTGTTGCTATTGTTTTAAATATCCAAGTCAAAAAAGTTTTATATTATCTTTTTGTTCTTGATTTCTAATTCAGTTGCATTAGGGCCAGAGCATATGGTCTGTATGATACTATTCTTTGATATTTGCTGATCTGTTTGATTGCCTAGAATAGCCTAGCTGTCTTTCATGGTCTGGTATTTCTAGATGTGGTTTTAAAATTTTGATTTATCCAGATTGGCTCACATTTTTCATTCTGGAAAAAAATTCGCTTATTAACTGTTTACCTCTTATCTTCCATTCTTGCTGTTCTCTTTATCTAGAACTCCTATTAGATATTTATTAGGTCTTGCCATCTGTCTTTCATGGTTTTTTAAAAATTTTTAAACTCTCAACCAAGGATATGTTTTTTTTAATTGATTTTAGAGAAAGAGGAAGGGAGAGGGAGAGAGATAGAGAGAAACATCGATTTGAGAGAGAAACATCAAATGCACCCAACCAGGGGGTCATACTGCAAACTGAGTATGTGCCCTGACTGGGAATTGAATCTGCCACCTTTTGGTTCACAGGATGATGTTACAACCAACTGAGCCACACTGGTCAGAACTGTCTTTCATGTTTTATAACCTTATTTTCCATTTTATTTTCTCTCTATAAAGGTAATATGGTAAATTTCCTCATATCTGTTTTACATTTACTAATTTTCTTATCTGGTGTGTCTTAATACATTGCTTAATCTCTCTTTTTGAAATTAATTTCAATGGGTATGTCTTTATTTATAGAATTTCTTTTTTATTTTTTTTCTTATGTGGTCTTTTCGCATATTTTAAATTCTATCTATTTTGTCTTTATTATTTTTAAACAGAATTATGTTATAATGGCTTTCAGTTATTTTAGTTATTTGAAGTTCTTGGAGGTCTCCTGCTGTGTGTGTGTGTGTGTGTGTCCTAATTCTGGCATATGGTGAATTATTTTCTTACATAAATTCTAATTTTGGATCTTGAAGTCATCTTCAGTGGTGCTTTATTTGTGGAAATTCTGTGGAACTTGGCTTTAGAAAGAATCCTTCCGGAATGGGTTTGTCTTTGATTTTCCTGGCACTCTAAAGTTAACTCAGTCTTGCCCGGCTGGGCGTGGCTCAGCGGTTGAGCGTCCACTTGGGATCCAGGCGACTGGGGTTGGATTCCCTGTCAGGGCACATGCCCCGGTATGGGCTTGATCAGTAACTCTCTCATCATTGATGTTTCTATCTCTCTTTCTCCCTCTCCTTTCCTCTCTCTGAAATCAATAAAGATATATTAAACAAAATTAAAAAAAAATAAAGTTAACTCAGTCTAGTAGTACCCTTTTCCCCCTACGTAGAGAACATGCTGAGACAGAGAAACTTCCTTGTTTTCTTCCATTGTTGGTGGGACAATTTTTAAATGAAATTGTATCTTCTGGAAGTCTTGGCTGTACGTAGGGAGGACGTAGTGGGTTTTATTTTCAATTCCCTGTTTGGATTCTCCTTTACCCAGGAGGGCCTTAATACCCAAGCTCCTTTATTGTATAACTATGCCTCTTTCCACCCCCACAGCCGCATAGGCTGGTGTCCTAACAGGCTTTGGTTTTCATTGTCATCTTTGACCCCTGAGTTATCCTTTACTTTCTTGAGAGCATTTGATAGATGTTTGCTATGTTTTACGTTTTTTCTTATGTAATACATATGTATTTGAATGTCATTGACTTCTACCTTGAAGCTTTGACCTTGAGATGATGTGCGAGTTTAATTATACGATTCAAAGTAGAGGACTGTGGTGATTTCAGGGCCATTTGTATGCCCAGGATTTCTGATATTGACACTAAATGTAGACTGTCTATTGTGTCATAGTATTGTGTGTAGCTAGATATGAAGCTTTCAACCCACATCTGTCTTTGTTTCATTACGTACTCGAAGTTAGTGGAAGTTAAAGAATTTAAGTGTATGGTATTAAACCTACAAATACTTGACTTTTGCATTAAGTGGTGTAACTTCACAGAATGTGTAAGCTTTTCAAATAAATTTATTTGTAATGTTATGACAAGTGTTCATTAGGGATCACACAGTGAAGCAGGTTTTTAATATCTACATAAGTGGGTTATTGGTACTTAATGAAATTCTATCTTTAAAAGAAATAGGCATTCCTTGAGGGAAAGGTGCTAAACAATTGATAATTTTGTTTAGTCTTATTGCTTTACTGTGATTCATCATAGACTGATTTCTTAGTAAAATGTTTCACTTTGATTTCAGAATTCGTTGTTACATCATTGAATAATGGATAAGGATGAGAGAGAAGACGAGAAGAGGTATGAATTCTTAACTGTCTCACATTTCCATCAGAGCCCTCGACCACATCCTCTGTTCCCTTTACCATCTAACAAAATCCTACTTCTTGGGGAAGCCTGACTCACTCAGGGAAATTTGGTCTCTCCAGTGGGTTTCACATAACCCTTAGCCTTGATTCTATTATAATACTTAGTATATTACCTGTGTATCTGACATCTCCCTCATTAAATTGTGTCCTACATGTCTACTCAGTAGCTGCCCAGAACTAACATTAAATAAATGGCTTATACACCCTGATAGGTTTAGAAGTCTGTTTTAGGGCTTCGGCTTGCATAGAACTTAAATTAATTTACCTTAGAGAAGATAAATTAGCTTATTTTTTTTCTTTTTCAGTTCAGGCATTGGAAGCAAATTGCAGTGCACAGATAAAATGTTTTTGTCAAAAATTTTCAGTATGATCTGTGTGTTTTAAAGGTAAAACAAAAAAATTTCAATTAGCCTTTTATTACTCAGCCTGCTTTCTGAGCAGCAGTGACTTTGAGAGAGCCCCTTGAGTAATCATTTAGAAAGAATTTAGAAAGAATTTTCTTTAATCAGGAGTACTCTTGTAAAAACAGGTAAGAATATATGGTAGAACAAACACCCACCATTAAATTCAAATTAATTTGAACTTAATTTATTTTATGTTATTCTTAGGCCACAATGTTAGACACTGTGCTGGGCTTTGCTGTAGAAGACATAGAGACAGGTCTGGTCCTTATTCTTAAGAGCTTTACAGTTTAAGGAAGATGAGATTGGCTTTCATTTTCTTGCTTTAATATTGACAGTTATTGCTGTCCTATGAGTGATTAAGGGACTGAATTTTTGCTCAGATGTCAACATTAACATTTCCTTTTCTCTTTTTTTATTTCTCCCTATCCATTACTCTACTATCTGAATTTCCAGTCCTACTCTTACCATTAATAACCCTAATTTTTTTTGTCAATTAGGGATGCACCTAATGTATCTGAAACTACAAAGAAGGACCGCTACAATATCCTCTTTGCTCAACTCCGTGCCTTCCTGCAAACTCATGGGTATCCTGTAAAAGGAGATAGAGAAAAAAACCTGCAGAGCACTAGTGCTCTTTCACAGGAGAAAGAAGGTTTGATCTAAGCACCTCAAACCGTCTTTATAGGTTTTTGATAGCCATATTGAAAATTAGTTGTGGGTGAGATAGCTCATATATCTTTGGGAGGCATTAATTAATAGAGTGTATCTCCAAACACCTTCTAATTCACAAATATTTAGTTTCTCCCCATTCATAAGTTTGTTTATGGTCAAAAATATTATTGTGGTTCATGCAAAAGTGTAACAAGGAAATGAGAATTAGTAGAAGTATACTAGGCAATAAGGCAGATTTCTGTATCTTAGGCACTTGAAGGTGTATGATGAATGTTGCTAAGGGAAACATCGCCCCAAGGGTGTAAATATTAAGTATATTTAACTTAAAACATCTGAGCATTGTTAATGATAAGCACATAATCATGCTGTAAAAATCTTTTACCTTAAAAAAAATTTCTTGACCCCATGATACCTTTAGTTATTGACATATTTCTGTGCCCCCTTCACAGCAAATGTTACTGATATGAATGTATAGACCTTGTCTCAACTTCTCATGCTCGATTCTTTCCTCAACCCATCTCACCGTGGCTGGAGTAGTTACCATTCCAGTACAACTACTTTTCTCAGGAATAACAGTGACCTCCACATTGCTGAATACTTTTGTTACTTAAATGCCCTCATCTTTCTTGATTTTTTGAAGCACTGGACAGGTGCTCCCTCCTTCTTGGAGCGCTTTACTCTTGGATTCCAAGAGAACACACCTGGTTTCTCTCTTAGCTTATTAGACACTCCTTTATCATTTTTTGCATTCTCTACTTTCCCTTTCAACTTCTAAAAATTATGTGCCCCAGGGCTCAGTCCTTGGACCTTTTCTATATCTACCCTTATTTCTTAGGTAACCTCCTCCAGTCCCTTAATTTGAAGTGCTACCTTGATGTCAGTGACCCCTGCTTTTTAAATCTATCTCCAGCCCTGACCACCTACCCGAGTTCCATATTTGAATATCATACTCATTATTAAACCAATAAGAGAGTTTCTTATGTGACCTTTTCACTTGGATATCTAATAAAAAAGAAAGGGATCAAACAACTCTTGATCCTTCTTCATTCCATTGGGTTTCCTACCATACCTTCACCCCAGTTTCCTCATTTCAATGCCTGGTCATACCAATCATTCTTCTAGCTGCTGTAGCTAAAAATCTAGAAGAGATTCTTCTGTCCCCCATTTCTCTCACCACCTCAGCAAATGCTTTTGGTTTTACCTTTAAAATATATCTCAAATCCATTCATTTCTCCCCATTTCCTTAACCTTGGTGTACCGACTTAATCCAGTCCACCATCATCAATTACTTTTGAAGAAACTTCCTAGCTAGACTCTCTGCTTCCACACTTGCCTCTCAATTTGATGTATTATCCACAGCCAGAGTGATCTTTTTTAAAAAAATATGTTTTTATTGATTTCAGAGAGAGGAAGGGAGAGGTGGATGGAGAGAGAGAGAGAAACATCAGTGATGAGAGAGAGTCATTGATCTCTTGCCTCCTGCTAGGGATCGATCCTGCAACCCAGGCATGTGCCCTGACCAGGAATCAAACCAGCAGCATTTTGGTGCACGGGAAGACACCCAACCAACCGAGCCACACCATCCAGGGCATTTAACATTTTAAAAGTTGTATGGCATGGGTCTCTAACTTCTCGGTGAGGAGAAGAAACTAGCGTTTATTGACACATATTACAATGACCAATTGTAATTGGTTGGAGATTGGAGGGCTGTGTTACTGAAATTCGTGAGTTAGTGAAGTTAATGGAGTAGGTGGGGTTGGAGTGGGGTGGAGAGGGCTCTGAGTGAGCACAGGAACAAAAACACTGCTCATTGGGAAAACCAGAAAACCTTGAAGAATGGAGAAGGATGGATGGGAGATAGAAGAGTGTCAGTTGCTTTGAAGAGACAAAAGATAGGGCTTAAAGATTTCTTAGGTAAGGGCCCTAGCTAAAAGCTTAACTATTAGATGAAACTAAATTGTGGAATTCCTATGCCAGCCAGAGGTAGAGGAGATTTTAGGTGTCTTGATATATTTAGAACCCTTGACACAGGCTATATATCTTATCTAGCATATGAATACTGGGTATGGTAGAATTCAAAAGACTTAAAGATGTCAATAAAAGGAAAGAACTGGAAGTAAAATATCTTAAAGTTATTAGATAAGTCATAATGTGTATAGTAGAAATTGAGTTGAATTATCTTCAAGGTCTTTTTCAAATCCAAACACTTCTGTTTATGATAATTTATAAACAGCCTACATCAGATCCTTCACTAGCACTCAGCATTTTCTCACAAGAGCCTTCTCTATAAAATTAATTTTAACTTTGAAAAGTCTAATACCCATAGCTAATCACTTTAATATGACAGTTTCCTATTCTTTCTTTTTCTAAAAAGACCAAGACAATCCAGAAACCTCTAGAGAGATATCTGATTGGATTCCATCATTTCATAGCTATGACGAGTTCAACCGTATGATACTACAGGTAAGTGTTGGTTTGTTCTTTGATTATTTTGTATGTAGAATATGTACAATAGAAGATAAAGAATGGTGTTTTTCTTTTTTTCTTTTATTTCTTTTTTCTTTTTTTAATTTATAATTTTCAAGTAAACTCTATTGTCTTAATATTCCAGGATCCTTTCAAAAACCAAAGTAAAACATACATATAGAAAACACATAAACATAAGTGTACAGCTCAGAGATTTATCATAAAATAACCACCTAAATAAATACCAGTCAGGTCAAAAAATGGAAATTATCAGCATCTAAAAGATTCACTTGGCTCCCTACTTTGCAAAATTAACAAGTTTAACTTTTCCCACTTTAACATTTTCCAGTTTTGCATGACAATTAATGCAATATCCCACTCTGAATTCCTTGATGTCTGGGTTATTTTTCTAATGATACCTTTGTGACATTAAACCAACTTGCTGTGTTTAACTGTGGTTCATTTATTTTCTTGTTTTTAGCACTCCACTATAGTCATATATGATGATATATCTACTCTATTCTTTTTTTATCAATAAAAGTTTCTATGATTTTTATTTAAGGTACAAATAGATTTACATATACGAATATGATTTATTATTTTTTTTAATTTTTGTTTAAAATCTTACTGATGTCCCCTTTTCTCCCCAAAGACCCATTCTACCCCGTCCCATCCCCTTCCCCAGCCCCACTTCCCACCATTGTCCGTGTCATTGGGTTGTGCATATATGCATATAAATTCTTTGGTTACTCTCTCCCCCTCCACCCATCCACCCTCCTCCATCCTTCTGATATTCGTCAGTCTAATCTATCTTCCATGTCATTGGATCTATTCTGCTCATAATTTTATTAAGTTCTTTAGATTCCACGTATAAGGGAGATCATGTGATGTTTGTCTTTCGATGCCTGGCTTATTTCACTTAGCATAATATTCTCCAGGTCCATCCATACTGTACCAAAGGGTACAAGATCCTTCTTCTTTACAGCTGCATAGTATTCCATGGTGTAAATGTCCCACAACGTTTGTACCCACTTATCTAATGATTGCCACCTGGGCTGTTTCCAGATTGTAGCTATTGTAAATTGTGCTGCTATGAACAGAAGGGTGCATATATTCTTTCTGATTAGTGTTTCAGGATTCTTAAGATATATTCCTAGAAGTGGGATCACTGGGTCAAAAGGCAGCTCCATTTTTAATTTTTTAAGGAACCTCCATACTGTTTTCATAGTGGTTGCACCAGTCTGCATTCCCACCAGCAGTGTACTAGGGTTCCCCTTTCTCCACATCCTTGCTAGCACCAGTCCTTTGTTAACTTGTTGATGGTAGCCATTCTTACAGATGTGAAGTGATACCTCATTGTGGTTTTAATTTGCATCTCTGATGATTAGCAATGTTGAGCATTTTATCATATGTCTATTGGCCATCTGGAAATCCTCTTTAGAGAAGTGTCTATTCAGGTCCTTTTCCCATTTCTTAATTGGGTTGTTTGTCTTCCTCTTGCTGAGTAATATGAGTTCTTTATACACTTTGGAAATTAGCCCTTTAACAGATACATCCTTGGCAAATATATTTTCCCAGACCGGAGGGTTCCTTTGCATTTTGAGGCTATTTTCTTTTGCTGTGCAGAAGCTTTTTAGTTTGATGTAGTCCCATATGTTTATTTCTTCTTTTGTTTTTCTTGCCCTAGGAGATGTATCAGTGAAAATTCCACTACGTGGGATGCCTGTGACTTTACTGCCTATGTTTTCATCCAGGAGTTTTATGGTTTCATGACTTACATTTCTGTCTTTCATCCATTTTGAGTTTATTTTTGTGTATGGTGAAAGTTGGTGGTCTAGTTGCATTTTTTTGCATGCATCTGTCCAATCTTCCCAGCACCACTTATTGAAGAGACTATCTTTACCCCATTGTATGTTCTTGCCTCCTTTGTCAAATACTAACTGACCATAATGGTGTGAGTCTATTTCTGGGGTCTGTGTTCTGTTCCATTGATCTATATGCCTGTTGTTGTACCAATACCAGACCGTTTTGATTACAGTGGCTTTGTAGTACAGTTTGATGTCTGGTAATGTGATCCTTCCCACTCTGTTCTTTTTTTTCTCAGAATGGCTGCAGCTATTCAGTGTCTTTTTTGGTTCCATATAAATTTTTAGAATGTTTATTCTAGATCTGTGAAATATGCTGTTGGTATTTAAATAGGAATTGCATTGAATTTATAAATTGCTTTGGGTAGTATGAACATTTTAATGATTCTAATTCTTCCAATCCATGATCATGGTATATTCTTCCACTTGTTTATATCTTCCTTTATTTCTTTTTTCAGTGTCCTGTAGTTTTTCGAGTGCAGGTCTTTTACATCCTTGGTTAAGTTTATTCCTAGGTATCATTTTTTTTTAGTTGCAATGGTAAATGGTATTGCTTTTTTAGTTTCTCTTTCTGAGAGTTCATTGTTGGTGTATAAGAATGTCGTTGATTTCTGGATGTTGATTTTGTATCCAGACACCTTGCCAAATTTGTTTATCAAATCTAGTAGTACTTTGATGGAGTCTTTAGGGTTTTCTATGTACAATATCATATCATCTGCAAATAATGACAGTTTTACTTCCTCTTTTCCAATTTGGATGCCTTTTATGTTTTCTTCCTGTCTGATGGCTCTGGTGAAAGTGGACATCCCTGTCTTGTTCCTGTTTTTAAGAGAAATGGTTTTAGTTTTTGCCCATTGAGTATGATGTTGGCTGTAGGTTTGTCATATATAGCCTTTATTATGTTGAGATATGATCCCCCTATTCCCACTTTGTTGAGAGTTTTTATCAGAAATGGGTGCTGGACTTTGTCAAATGCTTTTTCTGCATCTATTGATATGATCACATGATTTTTGTCCTTCATTTTGTTTATGTGATGTATCACAATTATTGATTTGAGAATGTTACAGCAGCCTTGCATTCCTGGAATAAATCCCACTTGGTCATGGTGTATCATCTTTTTAAAGTATTGCTGGTTCCAGTTTGGTAGTATTTTAGTGAGGAGTTTAGCATTTATGTTCATCAGGGATATTGGCCTGTAATTTTCTTTCTTTGCAGTGTCTTTATGTGGTTTTGGGATTAGGATGATGCTGACCTCATAAAAAGATTTTGGGAGTTTTCCCTCCTCTTGGATTTTCTGGAATAGTTTCAATAGAATAGGTGTTAATTTTTCTTTGAATGTTTGATAAAACTTGCCTGTAAGTCCATCTGGTCCAGGACTTTTATTTGCTGGGAGTTTTTTGATTACTGCTTCAATTTCATTAGTTGTTATCGGCCTAGTCAAGTTTTCTGCCTGTTCTTGATTTCAGCTTTGGAACGTTGTATGATTTTAGGAATTTGTCCGTTTCACCCATGTTGTCAAATTTGTTGGCATATAGTTGCTCATAGAATTTTCTTACTCTCCTTTTTATTTCTGTTGGGTCGGTTGTTATATCACCTCTTTCATTTTTGATGTTATTTATTTGGGTCTTTCCTCTTTGTTTCTTAGTGAGTCTGGCTAAAGGTGCATCAATCTTATTTATCTTTCCAAAGAACCAGCTCTTGGTTTCATTGATTTTTTGTATTTTTTTTTAGTCTCTATGTCATTAATTTCTCCTCTGATCTTTATTATTTCCTTCCTTCTACTTCCTCCGAGCTTTTCTTGCTGTTCTCGTTCTAGTTCTTTTAGTTGTTTTGTTGGATGGTTCATTAGATCTTTTTCTTGTTTCTCGAAATAGGACTATATTGCTAGGAACTTTCCTCTCAGGATTGCTTTCGCTGTGTCCCATAGATTTAGGGTTGTTGTCTGTTCATTTTCATTTTTTTCTCCATGGAGTGTTTGATCTCTTCCTTGACCTCATTGGTAACCCACTCATTGTTTAATAGCATGCTATTTAGCCTCCATGTGTTTGAATATTTTCGAGTTTTTTTAAAGTGGTTGACTTCTAGTTTCATGGCATTGTGATCCGAGAAGATGCTTGATATGATTTCAATCCTCTTATATTTGTAGAGACTTGCCTTGTGCCCTAACATGTGGTCTATTTTTGAGAATGTTCCATGTGCACTTGAGAAGAATGTGTATTCTGCTGCTTTGGGGTGAAATGTTCTGTAAACGTCAATTAAATCCATTAGGTCTAGTGAGTCATTTAAGGTCTGTGTTTCCCTGTTGACATTTTGTCTTGATGATCTGTCCAGTGCTGACAGTGAGGTGTTAAAATCCCCCACTATGATTGTGTTGCTGTCAATCTCCTTCTTAAAGTCACCCAAGAAAGTTTTTATATATTTAAGTGCTCCTATATTGGGTGCATAAATGTTTTTAAGGGTTATTTTTTCCTGTTGGATTGATCCCTTTAGTATTATGTAGTGACCAGCTTTGTCTCTTGTTATGGTCTTTATTTTGAAGTCTGTTTTGTCAGAAATAAGAATTGCAACTCCAGTTTTCTTTTCTTTTCCATTTGCATGGAATATTTTATTCCATCCTTTTAGCCTGTGTGAGTCTTGCTCTCAGGTGGTCTCTTGTAGACAGCATATATTTAGGTCATGTTTTCTTATCCATTCAGCTACTTTATGTCTCTTGATTAGACCAATTCTTCTGTTTACATTTAAACTTATTTAATGCCATTTTTCCTCTTTATGCTCATGTACGTTTCTCTCACTATTTCTTCTTCTATCTTAGAGCAGTCCTTTTAGTATTTCTTGCAATGCTGGTTTGGTGGTACTGAACTCCTTTAGCCTTTTTTTTGTCTGGGAAGCTCTTTATTTCACCTTCAGTTTTAAATGATAGCCTTGCTGGATACAGTGATCTTGGTTGCATATTCTTGCTTTTCATTACTTTGAGAACTTCATGTCACTCCCTTCTGGCCAGAAGAGCTTCTATTGAGAAATCAACTATTAGCTTTATGGAAGTTCCCTTGTAGGTCACCGCTTGTCTCTCTCTTGCAGCCCTTAATATTTTCTCTTTGTCCTTGACATTTTCCATTTTAATTATGATGTGTCTTGGAGTGGGTCTCTTTGGGTCCCTCTTGTTTGGAACCTTCTGTGGTTCCTGAACTTGTGTGGCTTTCTTCTTCGCCAGCCAAGGGAAGTTTTTGTCATTATTTCCTCTTCCAAGTTCTCTATCCCTTGCTCTCTTTCCTCCCCCTCTGGTTTTCCTATAATGTGAATGGAATGTTTTTTCGTTGCTTGTTGTCCCAAAGCTCCTTTAGACTGCCCGCATGCTTTTTAAGTCTTTTTTTTTTTTTTTTTGCTGCTCTAATTGACTTTTTCTACCTTTTCTTCTAAGGCACTTATTCTATCTTCTGTTTCACTGAGCCTGCTTTTGACTCCTTCTGGTGTATTATTCATGTCAGATATAGCATTCTTTATTCCTGTCTGATTTTTGTTTATGTTATGTATCTCTTTGATGTTTTCACTAAGACCTGCAATCTTATCATTTAGTGCCTTGTTTTTCTCATTAAATTCTTTGAACATCTTCGTAATCATTACTCAACTCTGTTTCTTATAACTTGCTTAACTCCATCTCATCAAAGTGGTTTTCTGGCAATTTTTCCTTTTCTATAATTTGGAGATTGTTTCTTTGTCCCCCCATTTTGGTAGGTCTTAGTGTTTGTATCTATATATTAGGTATATTTGCTGTCTCCCAGTCTTGTGGGGTGGATTTTTGTCTTGTGAGTCCAGTGGTGCCCAGAGGTATGTTTTCCTTATACTTCTGAGCTCTTTGCTCTAGGTGTGTCCCTCTTGTGGGTGTCCCTTTTGTGGGTTCTTTGGGCTTTCCTGTTGTAGTTGGGTCTAGATTGTTGTTCACCAGTCCTTGGGAGGACTCTCCTCTCAGGTTGGCTACCTGTGTGTCTCAGCCTCAACCTCGTAGTTTAAGCTGATGTACAGGTGCTGGCAAGGCAGGACAATACACAACTAAACTTCCAAGAAACAAGGGGTATCTTACAAAATATCTTGACAGTCACAATGGAAACAAACCAAATGAAAATAGAACTGAGAGAGTGAAAGGAGAACAGAAATTCTAGAGGGAAAAAAAAGCTTAAATCAAAGAAAGAAAGAAAAATAAAGCTTAGAGAGAGAGAGAAGTATAGTGTTGTTAATAGTGATGAAAATTTAGAAAATAATAATAATAAACTAAAATGTAAAAAATAGAGAAGTCACTGGAAGATAATAGAGGCAGAGAAAAGATTCTGAAAGAAGGGCCAGCAAAAAATTAAGGGAACGAATAAGAATAGGATAATAGTTGAAAATGAAAAAATAAAAATACAATAAAGAGAATAAGAGAAACTAACAGTTGAACAAAAAGACAGGAAGACAGAAGGGAGGAAAACAAAAGAAAGGAAGAAGACAAAAAAAAAAAAAGTTATGCCAATGGATCAAGAGGAGAGAGAGATAAGCTCAGGCAGGGAGGGAGTCCAATAAGAGATTTGGGTGAAACTATAGAGGAAAGCAGTAAACTTGGTTATAATGATAAAGTTCCAGGAATTAAGCAGGGAATATCAAGAAAGTTTTGATAGTAGAAGCAAAGATAAACCAAAACAAAGCAAATAAATAAAACAAAAAACAAGCTGAGCAAAACAAAATTCTTTTATTAAAAAAATAAAATAAGAAAAAAATTAGTTAAAAATTTTTTTAAAAATTAAAAATAATTATTATAAAATTTAAAAAGAAAAAAAAAAACAAATAATTTTTCTCCCTTTCTCTTCTTCTTAAGGGAAAAAGAGAACACACACACACACACACACACACACACACACACACACACACCACCCCCCCACCCCACCCCCCATACTAAAGAAAGCAGGACAAAAAAGACAGTCAACCAGGTGAGTTTCTTCTGGGCAGCTTATGTTGTCTGCAGCTCACTGTTCTGTGTGCTGCTTTCAGTTCTCCTGGGGGATACTTGTGTATCAGCCAATGTGAGGAGCTGTCTAGGTCTGGCTCTGGTGTCCTTAGGTAGATGGTTGGTCTGAGGCTCTCTGTGGACCACCTCCTCTTGTCAGCTATTTTGCAACCTTGTAGTTGCCCGGTCTTACTCCAGAGTCTTCTGTAGAGTCTTTAGGGTGCAGGATGGCTAGTGTAGCCCAGGTTATCACTCCCCTTACTTAGAGGTTTCGCTGTCAAGCGTTCACTGTTAGGGAGTTAGTCTCTGCTTCACAGCCAGCTCCTCAGTCCTTACCTTGTCCTCCGATTCTAGTTCCCCATGCACTGGCTTGCTGCAGTTTCAGACTGACTTCAGCCTGTTGTTTTGTTTTCTTTTCTGTATCGGCTGTTTCAGCATCCTGGGCTCGGTGGGCTCGATTGAAAAACATTCCAGGGAGCCCTTTGCCTGCCCAACCTCCAGCAGGGGTTTTCAGCTTTTCCTCCAGTTCCCAAACAACAGTCCCTGAGAGTCCTATTCTTGTAATGCCCTCCTGTAAGCTGTTCTCCCTTCCCCCTCGGGACTGTGCCCTACAGGTGTGTCTGGGGCCTCAGTGAGCTGGAGCAGCCCCTTTCCTGTTCAATGTGGTGCTCCCAGGATGCAGAAGAGGCAGATGTGCTCTGCCCCTCCTTTCCCAGGTCTGGTTGGCTGGTCACACCAGGCCCGCCCCTCAAACAGTCTACTATGCAGACAACAATCCCAGCTTCTACTGGTCTGTCCACCCAGTGCAGGCAGAGACGGTGGGAGCCAGTTCAGAAATGAGAACTCGGAAACACAAAAAGCAGTACACAACCTGAGAGTCCACCCTCCCGCCAGGGTCCTGCTGCCCTCTGGCCAAGGCACCCAGGTAGGGGAGACTCAAAGTCAGCTCCACCCAGCTCCCCTGCCCTGCTGATCTCAGTAAAGCTGGGGCGGCTCCATGCGCCACCATGGCACCCCTCAAGGCTGGTCACAAATCTCAGACTCTCCCCACCGGGAGCTCAGGGCAGGAGGGCTCTTCTCCCCTTCCCCATGCTGAGCAGTTTCAGTGCTTTCTGGGGCTCAACACCATGCCTTACATGGAGACAGAGGGTCCCTGTGTGTGGCTGCTCAGTGCAGTCCTCTAGTCCCTTACTACTCAGGTGTCACCCTTTGGGACAGCCTTTCTTATGGTCAGCACCTGAACATTAGACGCCAGTCGTGTCTGCCATTAGAAGTTTTGTTTCGCTAGGAAGTCGCTGTCTCCTCCTCGAGGATTCCCTGCTCCCCTGGTTCCCTCTGTCCTCAATGCAGGGACCTCCTTCCCTTCTCCTCTGCTCTGGGTATGAGATCCTTGCTTTTGGATGCCGGTCCGCACTCCCAAGGGGAGGAAACTTCGCAGCCTCCAAGCATCCGGGCTCTGATCCCAGTACAGGCTTCAGGGGGAACTCCCCCTTTCTACACTCCCCTTCTCTTATTGGACTCTATGATGATTCTTCAGTGTTCCCTACTTGCACTGTGTTCACTCAGGTAAGTTTCTCTGGTTTTTCCAAGCTGACTACATGGTATTTTAGGAGTAAATCTGGTCCATGGCTGGGAGCGGGGGAAGAGGGGCGCTCTGCTACTTCTCACAGTGCCACCATCTTCCTTCTCTCTATTCTTTTTTAAAAATATGTTTTTATTGATTTCAGTGAGAGGAAGGGAGAGGGAGAGGAAGATAGAAACATTAATGATGAGAGAGAATGGTGTTTTTCTAAGTGCAGCTAGGAAACCATGCATAAGAGAATTACTTAGGGAGTTTGGTAAAAATACAGAATCCTGAGACCCACCTTAAACTGAATCAGAATCTCAATCTTGGTAAGGCCAGGGGCCTGCATTTATAACAGGCTCCCCAGACACTTCTTATGCCAACTGAGGTTTTTTTTATAGTGTTTTCTTTTTCTTTATTTTTTTTTATTGTTGTAAATTGTTTTTTTAATTACAGTTTACATTCGATATTATTTTGTATTTCAGGTGTACAGTATAGGGGTTAGACAATCTTATACTTTACAGTGTTCCCCCTGATATTTCTAGTACCCAGTTGTCACGATACACAGTTATTACAATATTATTGACTATATTTCCTATGCTGTTCTCTACAACCCCATTACTATTTTGCAACTACCAATCTGTACTTCTCAGTCTGTTCACTTTTCACCCAGTCTTCCAACTTCCAACCCCCCACCTCTGGCAACCATCAGTCTGTTCTCTGCATCTGAATCTGTTTCTGTTGTTTTGTTTTTTTTTGTGAGCTTCGAAAACCACTGATCTTGGGTGATAACAAATATGAACAAGTTTTTGCATAGGTTAGTGACAAGTTTATTAATTATCTGGCAGATTCATTCAAAATAGACTGTTAATAAGCTAAAGAATAAACCTTTAAGTCTTATTTTTGCCTTTAAAGACATGAGATGTTTATGGTTTTTATCTCCAGGGGAACTGGTTAGTTTCACTAAATTAAAAGGCCACAAACTGCCCGGCCGGGCGTGGCTCGGGGGTTGAGCGTCGACCTAAGATCCAGGCTATCAGGGTTCGATTCCTGGTGAGGGCACATGCCTGGTTTGAGGGCTCAATCAATGACTCTCTGATCATTGATGTTTCTGTCTCTCTCTCTCCCTCTCCTTTCCTCTCTCTGAAATCAATAAAGATATATTTTATATATATATATATAAAAGGCCACAAACTAAAGCCTGAATGACCATGGTCTTTTGAGTCAGACAGAGATATGAATTGTGCCTTTGTTACTTACTTGTTATGTGTCCTTGAGAGTTACCTTTTTCTGAATTTTTATTTCATTCTCTGTAAAATGGGTAAAAAAAATCTTTATTTCACTGAGTTGTTGTGAGAATAAAGTAAACATGTAAAATGTCTAGTGCACTTTCTCACTCTTCTCCATGTCACTTAATTTTTCTTATTGTCCATTCTTATGTCTCTTTGTGTTGCAGTCTGAGTCATTTCTTTAGCTCTATCTCCCAGTTCAAAAATTGTCCTTCCAACTATGTTCTAAGATGCTATTTAACCTATACATTGAGTTTTTATTTTTGATGATAATATAATTTCTAGACATTTTGTTTGATTATTTTCACATCTGCCTGGTTAATTTTGAGTCTCTTGTTTTTTCATAAAATTTTCAATACCCTTTGTTATTTATTTAAACATATTAAGCATACTTATTTTTATTCTATCTCTTATAATTCCAGTTTTTCCTTTTCTTAAATCTGATTCTGCATTTTATTACTTATACTGCCTCTCATTTTTCCTGTGTTTATAATTTTCTTAAGAGCTCATACTTTTGAAACTTTTTCTGCATGAATTCTTTGAGCTTTTGTTCTAAAATAATTGCAGTCAGGACCACTTTAAACTAAATACTAAGCTTGAGGTGTTGAGGGTTACACAGGTAGTTTGTGAATTCCAGCCCCAAATCTGTGTGAGTGTGTGCTTCTTTTTAGCTATAAGCAGATGAGATAGTTTTTCTTTAGCCAGAGCTGAAGCTGAGGCAGGCATGCACATTCCCTGTTTCCCTTTGCTGGATAAGATCTTTCTTTCTATTTTGCCTGCTGAGAGTGTTGCTATTTAGGAGGCCTGGCTTTATGCAAGCATCTCTAATTTCATCTCCCACCTTGTGGCTTTGCTTTCTGTCGCCCAAGCTCTATGCTCTCAGTGCTATGCACTATTCCCAAGGCAAATAAAAGTTCCAGTATCACCCTACCTCTTAATTCCCATGTTCTAGTCATTTCTGGTATCAGGTTGTTTTCCTTACTTTACTAGAAGCTTTGTCCTGTTTTGAAATATAAAGTTTTATATTTTTTTACTCATCATTGTAGGTGTTCTCTACCAGAAGGAATTTGTCTGGATATCTAATCCATTATGTAGCAGTAAAGTGATGGCTATAGCCATATTTATAAATAGATGACTAAACTAACAACAAATGAAAATGGCGTCCAAAATATTCTTAATGTTTTGAAATTAATTTTGAACTAAATGTGAAACAGCCTAGACATGGAAATGAATATCGCTAACTTGTATTGAAGAGTTCTGTGTTAAT
This sequence comes from Miniopterus natalensis, assembly GCF_054644295.1. Lineage (NCBI taxonomy): Eukaryota > Metazoa > Chordata > Mammalia > Chiroptera > Miniopteridae > Miniopterus > Miniopterus natalensis. The sequence continues at coordinate 65,977,432 of NC_142103.1, forward strand.
TGGGCATACGTTGAAATTCGTTTTCTAAGTGACATGTAATGTGATAAACATCTCATGCTTACGGTTAAGTAGATTCTGTGAAGGAGGCAGAATAATGGAATTTTAATTAACTATGTGCCTGCTTTATTGATATTTAAGGACCACAATACATTTTCAGTTTGCTATTATAATTATGCATTTAGAAATAAAACTATCATTTTATTATTGTTCCACTATTATAATATTATTCTCTCTTCATTAGTCCTTAGGTTCCTTTATTATAATACTGAGCGCAGATGGAGTGATAATTTTTGCGGCTGAAAGCGTCTCTTCTCTCCTTGGCTATTCACCAGTAAGTTCTTTCAGCTCAATTTGGGAAAGGATCATTCAATTTGTTGTTTATGGGATTATTATTTGTTTTCAGGAACATATAACTCATGAAAGACATTCTTAGTGTTGTCAAAATGTGCACCTGTTCTATTGTCGTGTCCATTGGTTTCAGTTTAAGCCTATAAAAACATTCTGATATGAGGTAATGAAACATTGTGTGTGTGTGGCTTATAAAATGCCCTTGAAGGTAACCTCCAAATAAGAATGTGGTTTTTGAAATAGCATTCTCCTCAAGTGACTGCAAATGAAGCAGATTTCCCTGGAATGGGTATGTTTGTCCATTTCTTTAAAGTCCACCATATACTGATTAAATGATAAATGTCATAATTTGTTCGTGCTGGCTCCTGACATTTGTTTCCAGGTCTGATTTGAGTTTTGTTCCTTTATATTAAATAACAAATTATCATATTATTTAGGAAAAAATACAGAAAGGATTGCATAGCTTAGCAATGTTGTAAGTATTGCTGGAGAAACCTACACATGAGTTGTAATCAGGGTCTCCTGTGTCCAGAATGGTGGCTCATCCAGAGCCCTTTGGGGTTATTATGCCCCTCTCAGGAAAGCTTTTTCAATCTTCATAGTATCATTAACAGAATATATGATTTCCTAAATTTTTCTGGATCTTTAGGCTGCACACCTAACAAATATATCACTTAAATATGAAAGCACTACAAATCTTCATATTCCAGTTTTGCATGTATGTGAAGAGGGGATGTGTAGAATACAACCACTCCTGAAATCTCTGTCATTTGCCTGTTTGTCTTAATAATAGCTGGATTGTTGTCTTCACTGTATATTCCTCACTACTCCATAAAGTTGTCTCAAGAACTTAACAAACCTTGCTGACTGGCCATTTTGAGCTAGAAATTGCCCGTGCAGCCAGCTACTTTTCTGCACTTGAATGAATACTCATGATCGGTCAGCAAGGTGTTTAAAGTTACTTAAATTAATGTGCATACAGACAGGAGTTAACTTGTGACTGGTCAGCAATGTTTGGACACAGAATCATGTGTATACTCATGACTGGTCAGCAAGGTTTAACAAACCCTGACCCAAAGACCGATAGCATTCAAGTTTAGAACATGTACATTAATATGAGTTCTGTTAAGTTATTCTTTTGTTGAGTTAGAAGTGGGTTAGAATCTTATTCCACTACTTAGGATGTTCTAGCTGGCATGTTCCATAGCCCACTTAGAAACCCAGAGAGCTTTTTTACTCTTTTTATTTACAGATACTGTGATCTATCTCTTTATTTCTCATTCTCTTGCTTCCTTTTAGAAAACAGTTTACATTTTCAAATTCAGCTTGTATTTGTAGGATACCAAAAGAGCTGAATAAAATACAAATATTAGAGCTATTCATTGAACTGGATTTTAGGGTACTTATATCATGGAAGGGAAATGGTCTTCTTAAATCTATATTTAAGAAAGAATGTACCAGTATAACCCATTACAGATTAAATTTTGTTATGTTGAAGACCAGAGAACTACCCAAACTTTCGTGGTTTTAGATATTACTTAAACCAGATTTGTCATTTACTGAGATTGGTGACTTTTTCCTATAATATGGAGATTTTTCACAGTGATGGTGTTAATTATATTAGTCTTGTTTCTTTATATATTTTGGTTCAAAGTTTTCAGTCTCAAGAGGCTCTTTCGCTCTTCAACGTTTCAGGTACTATACACACATAATACACACATGCACACAGCCACTCTGAAGTAAAGATGTCTGGGACACAAAGAGTTTGAATGACTAATCTTATACCATGGACTTGATTGCCTGAGACTGGTGTACTTAAAAATAAAGTTATAACTATTATGTCTGTACATAAACATTAAATGGTAATGAAGTTATATATTCTTATAAAACAAGGTTAAAAAGGACTATACCCGCGACATATTTTACATTTTTCTTCATTAAATCCTAACTTTTCCTAATTTGTAATATGCAATCTTTTTTCAAGCTTTGATTTAAAATATAATTTTATAAGTCACACATCTTTATATTAATATGGAGACCAAACCATTTCTAGAGTATCTGCCTGGCTCCAGGAATCTACAATTTCATTAAAAATCAAAGCACCTCTGTCTATTGGGCAACTATAAACTAATAGCATGTGGGATAGGAAGAAACTGGTCTTTGGAGTCAATCTGGAGATTAAAATTTAGCTCTGTCACTCACTAACTACATGAGCTTTAGTTTCTCATTTGTAAACAGAGAAAAAATATTACTAAGAGAGTAACTGAAGGTGGACTATTATAAATGGTGTGGTTAGTGAAGACCTGTCTGATTAGGTGACATTTGAACAAATACCTAAATAGAGTATGTGAGTAGTGCAGATAACTGGAGCAAGTGTGTTCCAGGCAGAAGCAAGAGCAAGTGAGACAGCACTAAAGCTGGAATGTGCTTGGTGTAGAAAAGGTACAGTAGAAAGACTGTTGTGATTGGAGTGTTGTGCACTCCAAAAAGGAAAAGTACTAGGAGGTGATGAGGTCAAAGCTGTAATAGAGGTCCATCTTGTTTAAAGCCATTGTAGTGACTTTTCCTTTTCCTCTGAGGTGGGAAGAAACCATTGGGGAGTTTGGAGCAGATGAGGGAAGTGATCTGAACTTAAGTTTTATCAGAATCATTCTGGTTCTTGTGTTAAGAATAGGTATGGGGGCAGGCATGAAAGTAGGGAGTCCATTTGGAAAGTTATTGCAATAGTCCAGGCAATAGATGGTAATGGGTTGCATTAGGTGGATGTTGAATTAGTCAGCGTTTTGTAAGATAAGTTTTGCTGACGGATTGGATGAGTGTGACAAAAAGATGAAAGGAATACAAGTTATGATGTTATAACACATACCATGACTAAAATGATGACTATTATCATCATGGTATTTTATATTTGAAATCTGCCATTACAGTTTCTCAATCATTGATTTCCTTGACAGTTTTTCCTTTGGAAAAACTTGTAGTCACTACCCTCTGTTCCTAGCAGTCTGCTCACCTACTCACCTTACTTCATCACTCTTCCCCCCCCCAAATTAAAAATGGGGTTTTTCTCTTTTACAATTTTTATACAAATGAAACTTTTAAAATACACATTTCATCATGGAAAGACTTTCTCAACATTGAGTATTTATGAGACTTTGGCATTTTTTGATCATAAGTATATGGTTAGTTTGTGATAATTTTGATGAGTTTTGCTCTGTTGTCCTTGTGAAACTTATCATTAGTAGGTAATTACTAAGGATGAGTCTTGTTTTATTCAGGATACAGTGTCAGTCCAGTACAGAGGCTCTTATCCTTCCAGGTGCCCTGTACAGTTGACAGTTTTCTAATGCATGTTTAATGCGACTTTCTCTGCCAGCAAAAAATACTGTTTGCCTGGATTCTGTAAATGTCATGGAGTGGAGTAAATTTCTTTATTCTTTATTTTTTTGCTGTGACTGCGACTCAGCAAACTAATATTTGTGGGATAACTAATAGGTATTTTCAGACTTGGCTTTTGAAAAATCTCCTTAATTTTTTACTGGTATTTATCTTTGCTCCATTATGTTCTAAGTATCTTAATCTTTCTGCCTTGTGTAATAAGAAGAGCAAATGCCAAAGACTTATAAAAATAACATGGTGTTGATAATGCTTTCAGGTTTCTACCCTTTATTTAACTATGAACAGGGTCACTGGAATGATCGTTACATCCACTGTTTTTAGTTCGTAATCAATTATAAAGCATTCATTGTCACTGTTACCTTTATTGAAGAATGTAGTTAATTAATAAGTAACTCATTGCCACTATTTCCATCCAAGGGAATGTACACTATCAGAAGACTTCTCACTTTGAATTTTTTTAAGAGACAGTGCTATCACATTCTTCTAATGAGAGAACTGGTGAGCCATAGCACTTGGCACCTCTTATGGTAATATTTTATACTTTGCATCACATAATTATTTGTGCATGTCTCATCTGTCCTACTCAACTACGTGTTCATTGAAAATAAAATTCATATCAGGTTCATCTTTTTTTAAAATCTTCACCTGAGGATATGTTCTTACTGATCTCTAGAGAGAGAGGAAGTGGGGGGGGGGGCGTGGTGGAGAGAAACATTGATGTGAGAAAGAATACTTTATTGCTTTGTTTTTATCACATTAAAAACTCATTACCTAACTTAATGTCTGATATTATAATAATCTATGTGTCACCATATTTTAGCTATATGATATAGCATTATTAATTAATTCAACTAATATGTATTGGGTACTCACTTGTGCCAAGCTGTTTTTTGGTGTTGAGGATGTAGCAGTGAATAAATCAGCCAAGGTCTCTGTTTTAATGCAATTTACATTTTACTGAAGGAGATAGAATATAAACAGATAAAAAGGTGTGACTATAATGTCAAGTAATGATAAGTGTTATGGAAAAAAAGGCTGAAGAGAATGTGAAGGAATTGGTGCTGTTACAATACTTTTGAGTAGGGACTTGGAGGAAATAAGGGATAGAGCCATTGCAGATATCTGGGAAAGTGTTACACATTGAATGAAGAGGAAATTTAAATACTCCAAGACTATTTGATTGGTGTATTTGACTATAAACAAGGAGTTCAGTGTACCTGGAATACAGTGAGCAAAAGGGACAGTGGGAAGAGCTAAGGTCAATAGGCAGCAAAGAACTAGAACACAAAGTTGTAAAGGCCATTGTAAGTATTTTGACTTTACTCTGAATGACTTTGGTAGCCAGTAGAAAATGTTTAGCAGAGGAATAACTTGATGTGATTTATGTTTTATTTTTTATTTAAATTTTTTTCTACTTTTATTTTTTAATTACAGTTTACATTCAATATTATTTTGTATTAGTTTCAGGTGTACAGCATAGTGGTTAGACTTTCATATAACTTACAAAGTGATCTCCCTCATAAGTATAATAACCACCTGGCACCATACATAGTTATTACAATATCGTTGACTATATTCCCTTTGCTGTACTTTACATCTTATGACTATTTTGTAACTGTCAATTTGTACTTATTAATCCATTCACAGTTTTCACCCAGCCCAGCAAACCCCTTCCCATTGGGAAATTATCAGTTTGTTCTCTGTATCCATGAGTTTGTTTCTGTTTTGATTATTTGTTTATTTTATTTTTTAGATTCCACATTTAAGGGAAATCCTGTGATATTTGTCTTTCTCTGACATTTCACTTAGCATGGTACCCTCTAGATCTATCCGTGTCGTTGCAAATGGTCAGATTTCATTCATTTTTTTTAAGGCTGAGTCATATTACATTGTATAGGGTGGGGCAAAAGTAGGTTTACAGTTGTCAGTATGTGAGAAACAGAGTTTATTCTTGTATTCTTATTTATTAATAATTATATCATTTTCCATACCAACAACTGTAAACCTACCTTTGCCCCACCCTGTATATTACCACTTTTTTATCCACAAAGGTTGTTTCCATATGTTTGCTATTGTATATGAAATGTTTTTCTTTGTCTCTTTTAATAGCCTTTGTTTTAAAGTCTATTTGTCTAATATAAGTATTACTACCCCTGTATTTTTATTTCCATTTTCATGAAATACCTTTTTCCATCCCTTTAATTTCAGTCTGTGTGTCTGTGTGTCTTTTGATCTGACGTGGGTCTCCTGTAGGTAGCATATGTATGAGTATTGTTTACTTATCCATTCACCACCCTATGTCTTTTTTTTTTTTTTTTGCTTTATTGTTGAGACCTTTTTTTTTTTTTTTTTTTTTTGCTTTATTGTTGAGACCATTACAGATGTCCCCCTTTTAACCCTACTGATCCCTTCCACTCACATCCATCCCATCCCCAGGCCCTCCCAACATCAATATCCACGTCCATGGGCCATGCCAATAAACATACAAGTTCCCTGATTAATCCCTCCCCACACACCTCTCCCCGTCTTTGCTTTGAGATCCCTCAGTTTGTTCCAAGCTTCTGTTACTGGATCCACTTTGTTCATCAGTTTATTTTGTTTATTATATTCCACATATAAGCGAGATCATTTGGTACTTGTCCTTCTCCGACTGGCTCATTTCACTTAGCACAATACTCTCTAGTTCCCTCCATACTGTGACAAGGGCCAAAAGGTCCTTCCTCTTCACAGCTGCATAGTACTCCATGGTGTAAATGTGCCACAGCTTTTTTATCCACTCATCTACTAATGGGCACTTGGGCTGGTTCCAAATCTTAGCTATAGTGAATTGCACTGCTATGAACATATGGGTGCATAAGCTCTTTATGATTGGTGTTTGGGGTTCCTTAGGATATATTCCTCGAAGCGGGATCACTGGGTGAAATAGCAGGCCAATTTTTAATCTTTTGAGGAAACTCCATACTGCTTTCATTAGTGGCTGCACTAGTCGGCATTCCCACCAGCAGTGTACTAAGGTACCCTTTTCTCCACACTCTCGCCAGCACTTGTAGGTCATTGACTTGTTGATGGTAGCCATTCTGACAGGTGTGAAGTGATACCTCATTGTGGTTTGAATTTGCAATTCTGATGTTGAGCATTTTTTCATATGTCTCTTAGCCATTTGTATGTCCTCTTTGGAGAAGTGTCCATTTAGGTCCATTGCCCATTTTTTAATTGGATTGTTTGTCTTCCTTTTATTAAGTTGTATAAGTTTCTTATATATTTTGGATATTAACCCTTTATTGGATGTGTCATTGGCAAATATGTTCTCCCATACAGTGGGCTCCCTTTTCGTTTTGTTGATGGTTTCTTTTGCTGTGCAGAAGCTTTTTATTTTGATGCAGCCCCATTTGTTTATTTTCTCCTTAGTTTCTCTTGCACTAGGAGATGTATCAGCAAACATATTGGTATGCGATATGTCTGAGATTTTACTGCCTATGTTTTCCTCTAGGATTTTTATGGTTTCATGCATTACATTTAAGTCTTTTATCCATTTTGAATTTACTTTTGTGTATGGTGTAAGTTGGTGGTCCAGTTTCATTTTTTTGCATGTATCTGTCCAATTTTTCCAACACCATTTATTGAAAAGACTGTCTACTCCATTGTATGTTGTTGCTTCCTTTGTCAAACATTAATTGATCATTATAGCATGGGTCAATTTCTGGGTTCTCTGTTCTGTTCCACTGATCAATATGTCTGTACTTGTGCCAGTACCACACTGTTTTGATTACAGTGGCTTTGTAGTATAACTTGTTATCCGGTATTGTGATTCCTCCAACTTTGTTCTTCTTTCTCAAGATTTCCGTGGCTATTTGGGGTGCTTTTTGGTTCCATATAAATTTTTGAAGTGTTTTCTCTGGATTTGTAAAATATGCTGTTGGTATTTTAATAGGGATTGCATTGAATTTATAGATTGCTGTGGGTAATATGGACATTTTAATGATGTTAATTCTTCCAATCCATGAACATGGTATACTTTTCCATTTGTTTATATCTTCCTCTGTTTCTTTTTTCAGTGTCCTATAGTTTTCTGAGTAAAGGTCTTTTACATCTTTGGTTAAGTTTATTCCTAGGTATCTTATTTTTTTAGTTGCAAAGGTAAATGGGATTTGTTTTTTAGTTTCTCTTTCTGGGAGTTCATTATTGGTGTATAAAAATGCCATTGATTTCTGGGTGTTAATTTTATATCCTGCTACCTTGCTGGATATAAAATTTTATAAATTGCATTTTAATAAATGAATTCATTTATTAAATCTGTTAGTTTTCTGGAGTCTTTAGGATTCTCTATGTACAATATCATGTCATCTGCAAATAATGACAGTTTTACTTCCTCTTTTCCAATTTGGATGCCTTTTATGTTTTCTTCTTGTCTAATCGCTGTGGCTAGGACTTCCAGCACTGTGTTGAATAAGAGTGGTCAAAGTGGACACCCTTCTCTTGTTCCTGTTCTGAGAGGAAATGGTTTTAGTTTTTGCCTATTGAGTATAATGGTGGCTGTAGGTTTGTCATATATGGCCTTTATTATGTTGAGGTATGATCCCTCTATTCCCACTTTGCTGAGAGTTGTTATCAAAAATGGGTGCTGGACTTTGTCAAATGCTTTTTCTGCATCTATTGATAAGATCATGTGATTTTTACCTTTCAATTTGTTTATGTGATGTATCACGTTTATTGGTTTGCGAATATTGTACCAGCCTTGCATCCCTGGAATAAATCCCACTTGCTCATAATGTATGATCTTTTTAAAATATTGCTGGATCCGATTTGCTAATATTTTGTTGAGGATTTTAGTATCTATGTTCATCAGGGATATTGGCCTGTAATTCTCTTTCTTTGTAGTATCTTTGTCTGGTTTTGGAATTAGGGTAATGCTGGCCTTGTAAAAGAGTTTGGAAGTGTTTCTTCCTCTTGGATTTTTTGAAATAGTTTGAGGAGGATAGGTGTTAATTCTTCTTTGAATGTTTGGTAAAACTCCCCTGTGATGCCATTTAGGCCAAGGATTTTGTGTGCTGGGAAACCTTTGGTTACTGCTTCAACTTCATCAGCAGTTATCAGCCTATTTAAACTTTCTGACTCTTCCTGATTGAGTTTTGAAAGGTCGTATTTTTCTTGGAATTCATCCATTTCATCCAGGTTGTCCAGCTTGGTGGCATTTAGTTTTTCATAGTATTTTCTTACAATCCTTTGTATTTCTCTTGCGTCAGTAGTTATTTCACCTCTTTCATCTCTGATTTTGTGTATTTGGGTCCTCTCTCTTTGTTTCTTGGTGAGTCTGGCTAAAAGTTCATCAATCTTGTTTATCTTTTCAACGAACCAGCTTTTGGTTTCATTGATCTTTTATATTGGTTTTTTAGTCTCTATGTCATTTATTTCTGCTCTAATCTTTATTATTTCTTTCCTTCTACTTACTTTAGGCTTTTCTTGTTGTTCCCTTTCTAAGTTTTTGAATTGTAGGGTTAAAGAGTCTATTAGAAGTTTTTCTTGTTTTTTGAGATAGGCTTGTAGTGCTATAAACTTCCCTCTTAGGACTGCTTTCATTGTGTCACATAGATTTGGAGTTGTGTGTTCATTTTCATTTGTTTCCAGGAAGTTTTTTATTTCTCTCTTGATCTCTTTGGTAACCCATTCATTGTTTAAAAACATGCTTTTCAGTCTCTATGTGTTTAAATGTCTTTTAGCGTTTTTATTGTACTTGATTTCTAGTTTCATTCCATCGTGATCCGAGAAGATGATTTCAATCTTCTTGAACTTATAGAGACTTGTTTTGTGTCCTAATATGTGGTCTATCTTTGAGAATGTCCCATGTGCACTTGAGAAGAATGTATATTTTGCAGCTTTGGGGTAGAATGTTCTATAAGTGTCGATTAAATTAATCTGATCTAGTGTGTCATTTAGAGTTGCTGTTTCCTTGTTGATTTTTTGTCTGGAAGACCCATCCAGTGAAGTCAATGGGGTGCTAAAGTCCCGGAGTATGACTGTATTGCTGTCGATCTCTCCCTTAAAGTCCTCTGGAAGTTTTTTTAATAAATTTTGGTGCTTCCATATTGGGTGCATATATGTTTATCAGAATTATATCTTCTTGCTGGATTGATCCCTTTAGTATTATGTAATAACCTTTCTTGTCTCTCGTTATGGTCTTCATTTTGAAGTCTATTTTGTCTGATATGAGTATTGCTACCCCAGCTTTTTTTAAATTTCCATTTGCATGGAAAAAATTTTTCCATCCCTTCACTCTCATCCTGTATGAGTCTTTTTTTCAGACATGGGTCTGTTATAGACAGCATATAGTTGGGCCATGTTTTCTTATCCATTCAGCCACCCTATATCTCTTTATTGGTGCATTTAATCCATTTACATTTAAGGTTATTATTGAAAGATACTTATCTACTGACATTTTATGTCTTTATAGCAGTCCCTTTAACATTTTCTGTAATGCTGTTTTTGTAGTAATAAAGTCTTTTAACCTTCTTTTGTCTTAGAAGTTCTTTATTTCACCATCCAGTTTGATTGATAATCTTACTGGATAGAGTAGTCTTGGTTTCAGCTCCTTCTTTTGCATTACCTTGAATGCTTCATGCCATTCCCTTCTGGCCTGTAGAGTTTCCGATGAGAAGTCAGATGACAGCCTTATGGGAGTTCCTTTGAAGGGAACAGTTTGCTTTTCTCTAGCTTCCTTTAAGATTCTCTTTGTCTTGGATTTTTGACAATTTAATTATGATATGTCTGGGTGTGGGCCTCTTTGGATTCTTCTTGCTTGGGACTCTCTGTGCCTCCAGAACCTGTGTGCCTTTTTCCTTGACTAGGTTAGGGAAGTTTTCTGCCATTATTTCATCAAATTGGTTCTCTAACCCCTGCTTACTTTCAACCTCCTCTGGCACTCCTATAATACAAATATTGTTATGTTTTATGCTGTCCCACAGCTCTCTTAGCCTGTCCTCCAGTTTTTTAATTGTTTTTTGTTTTTGAGTCTCTGATTGAGTAGATGTTTTCTACCCTGTCTTGTAATTCACTGATCCAATCCTCAGCTTCTTCTAATTTGCTGTTTATTCCTTCTAATGTAGTCTTTATTTCTGCTATGTCATTCTTCATTTCTGACTGGTCATTTTTCATAGTTTCCAAATCTTTTTTCATGCTGTTGAGCATTCTTACAATCAGTATTCTAAACTCTGTATCTGAGAGTTTGCTTATCTGCTTCATTTGGCTCTTTTTCTGGAGACATTTCTTGTTCTTTCATTTGGAGCTTGTTTTTTGGTCTCCCCATTTTGGCTAAATGTTAGGTAGGTCTTCTAGGATTCTCAGTCTTTTTGGTGGGTCTCTGGTACAGGCCAATGTCAGGTGCAGTTTGTGACTGGCCCTGAGTACCCTGTTTGGGGCTATCAACAACCCCAGGCTTGAGGTCTCCACTGCTGGGGCTGGATGCATTTGGACTGCACCGAGATGCACACCAAAGTCTGCTTTTCTAAGGCCCGGGTCCCAAAACAGATCAGGCAAAAACTCAAAGCACCCTGAGGTCTGCCTCAGTCTGCAAACTTGTTAATCTGATCCTCTTAATGAGCCTCTGGCTGTAGAAGCTCCACAAGGTGGGGTGGCTAGTTGTTACCAGTCTCTTAACAAGCCTCATGCTCTGTAGAAACTCCTCTGGGCAGGGCAAGAGGCTCTCCAGCAGGGTGGGGCAATTGCTTCCCCCCTCAGGCAAAAGCTGAAGGGGTCACCTCCCAAGAAAGATGTCCCCCACAGTCTGGGGGAATGACTCTCCCCACACAGCTCCAGTCCACTCCACTCCTCCTCCACTGGAGCCCAAGGGGAGTGGCTGCACACGAAGTGTTGTGCAATGGCTCTCTAAGAGGGTGCCTCCAGTTGCAGCTCCCTCTCCCTGGAAGACAGAAACCCGGCTGCTTTTCACAGCCAGATGTTAGGTGGGCAACTTTCTCAGTTCTGGTGCTCTTGGCTGGGAAGCCCAGCCTGAGGTTTATGCCCCAGAGTCCTCAGTGGGAACCCCCCCACAGCTGAGATATCCCTCTGGACCTTCAGCTGCTGCCTGTGGGAGCCTAGCCAGCCCTCTCGCATCCGCACTTCTACCAGTCTCCTTGTAGTCTCCTCTTTGGTTAAGAGGGTGCTCTCCAGCTCGTCTTCAGTTGGTTTTCAGGATGGTGTTCAGGATGTTTTTTCTATGTTTTAGTTGTAAATCCAGATTAGTCCCTGGAGAGTGTCAGTGTAGCTTCCACTCAGTCTGCCGCCATCTTGGATCTCCCACCCTAAGTCTTTTGATTGGAGCATTTAATTTAATCCGTTTGCATTTAAAGTAATTATTGAGCCCTAGGCAGTTTGCTCAGTAGTTAAAACGTCGACCCACAGACTGAAGGGTCCTGGGTTCAAATCCGGCCAAGGACATGTACCTTAGTTGCAAGCTCGATCCTGAACGTGGGAGGCAACCAATGGATGTGTCTCTCTCACATCAGTGTTTCCCTCTGTCTCTCTCTCTTCCACCACTTTCTCTGAAAAGCGATGGAAAAAAAATATCCTCATGTGAGAATTAAAAAACTAATAATAATAAAGTAATTATTGATAGTTATGTAGTTATTGACATTTTATTAGCCATATTTTTTGTCTTATTTTGTTAAGTCCCTGTAACATTTCTTATAACACTGGTTTGGCAATGATGAACTCCTTTAGCTTTTTCTTGTCTGGGACACTCTTTATTTCTCTTTTCATTCTAAATGATAGTCTTGCTGGATAATCTTGGCTATAGGTACTTGCTTTTCATCACTTTAAATATTTCATACCAATCCCTTTCTGTCCTGCAAAGTTTCTGTTAAGAAATCAGCTTACAGTCTTATGGAAGCTCTCTTGCTATTTTTAATATTCTCTCATTGTCTTTAACATTTCACATTTTAATTATGACATGTCTTGGTGTGGGCCTCCTTGGGTTCATCTTGTTTAGGACTCTCCACTTCCTGGATTTATGTGCGTTTTTCCTTTACCAGGTTAGAGAAGTTTTCAGTCATTATTCCTTTAAATAGATTCTCAATCCCTTGCTCTCTCTCTTCTTCTTCTGCTGCCCCTATGATGCAGATGTTGTTATGCTGGAAATTGTCCTAGAGGCCCCTGAAACTGTCCTCATTTTCTAAATTTCTTTTTCTTTTTGCTGGTCTGATTAGGTGTTTTCTGCTACCTTTTCTTCCAAATTGCTGATTTAATTATCCACTTTATCTAATCTTTTGTCAATTTCATCTTATGTATTCTTCATTTCAGTTATTATATTCTTCATTTTTTACTGTTTCTTTTTGTATAAATTCTCACTGGTTTCATCTGTTATTCCCCTAAGTTTATTGAACAACCTTATAACCAGTGCTTTGAACTCTGTATCTGGTAGATTGCTTGCTTCCATTTTGTTTAGTTCTTTTCTATAGTTTTGTTCTGTTCTTTCATTTAGTACATGTTTCTTTGTTTCCTCATTTTGGATGCCTCCTTGTGTGTGTTTCTATATATTAGGTAGATCTGCTACATCTCCCAGTCTCTACAGTGTGACTTTATTTAGTAGGTGTCCTGTGGAGCCCAGTGGTGCGGTTTTCTTGTTCACATCAGCCAGATGCTCCATATGTGACGCTTGTGTGGGTTGTGCATGATCCCCTGTTGTAGTTGAGCTTTGATTATTGTTGGCACATCAGTGGGTGGTATTGACCCTCACGCTGACAAGCTGCGAGGACTGACCATGACTACAGCAGATGAGCTATAGTGTGGGAGCTGAACCCGCATAGTGAGATTTGCTTTCTGAAGATCTGGTGTCTGCCAAGTTCACCCTTTGGGTTTATCATTAGTGTAGCTAATTAGGTGGTTTTCTTAGGTGGTCTGAAGAGAGTCGCCAAGTGTGTTGGTTTGGAGGCCTCTTGGGAGGGGCTTGATTGCTGGCTCAGGTCAGCCACTGCCTGTTTCTGGCCTGGGGCCACCTGGTAAGAACTACAGTGTGATATGTGGTTGGTAGCTGCCTGTGTTGGACATGAAGGCACTAGAGAGAGGCTATGCTGCCAACAGAGCACAACTGCCGCCATTACCAGGGACCACATATCAACAGATAAAGGGAATACTGAGGACAGCCCCTGCTTGTTTTGGGTTTGTGGCACTTAGAGAGATTTTATGATGAGCTAAGATGAGAAGTTGGGAGTCATCCTCATAATAGGCCAAGGCTGGCAGTTTGTGAGGAACAGCCCCTGAAAAAGGTTCAGGCTGGTACTAGGATGGACAAGTTTGATGGCGTCTCAGATTTGCTTGGGTTGAAGAAGGGCTCAGCAAAGAAACAATGGGGCCCATCTGCCAGCTGTTTGGTGGGAAGGCTTAATAAAAGAACAATGGTGTCTGTTAACAGTTTTGTCCTTGGGAGAGCTGCTCTTCCAGCCCTTGCCCTGTAGCCAGATAATTCTTTTCTACCCTGTTTGTCCACAGTGCTTTTTGAGCTTCTGTTCCAGCACTAGAGCTCAGAGCAAGTGAGTCTGTCAGTAAGTTTGTATGGGGACCCTTTAAGAGGAATGCCTGAGACTCCAGCAGTCCTCCACCTCACCCGGAAAGAATACCCACTGATTTTCACAGCTAGATGTTGAGGGGAATACTCTTCTTGTCCCTGTTGGTTCTGGCTAGGGGGCCAGGTGTGGGGCTAGGACCCTTTGCTCCTCAGGGAGAACCTTCACAGTAGAGATATCCCTCCTGATTCTTAACTTCCACACCTGGGTGTGGGACCTACCTTTTCTTCAATCTCCACCCCTTGTACCAGTCTTGACACTGATTCTTCTTTATTTCTTTAGTTTTAGGAGTTCAGTTAATCTTCAGGTGGTTCTCAAGGATAGTTGTTCTATAATTTAGTTGTAATCTTGATGTGATCTTGGGAGCAACCAAAGACAATACTTACCTCCTTCACCATCTTGACCAGAAGTCTGACTTATGTTTTAAATGGATCATTCTACCTGCTCTGTGGAGAATGGAGTAGGATCAGGGGTGTGGCAGCATTAGATGCAGGGAGACCAGTTAAGTCTATTGCAGTAAGCCAAACTACAGATGATGGCTTAAACCAAGTGGCGAGAAGTAGAGTGATTATGTAGGTATTTTGAAGGTAGAATGAATATAGTTTGCTAATGGACTAGATTTGGGCTTTGAGAAAAAAAAGCAAGTCAAGGATAATCAACTGGGTAAAGAATGGTGTTATTTACTGAAATGAGACTGAAGGATAAACAAGTTTTGTGAGGGAAAAGGTTAAGTTCACTATTTTAGATAACTTAAAATTGAAATTCTATTAGACATTCAAGTTGAGTTATCTAGAATAATTGAGGGAGAAGTCTGGACTGAAGATGAGAAGTTGGGAGTCATTAACAGATAGGTGGTATTTAATGACCTGGAACTGTAAAAAACTACCCATGGAGACAGTATAGTCAGAGAAGAGGTCCAATGGCCAGGCCCTGGACACTTCAATGCCAAATAGCTAGGAAGAAGAGAAATATCCAGCAAAGAAAACTGTGAAGGAGAAGGTTATCCAAATGTGTATGGTGTCCTGGAAGCCAAGTAAAGTATTTCAAGGAAGAAGAAAGGTTCAGTTGTACCAAATGCTGAGATGTTAGGTAAGATGAGGGTATATAATTGGCTATTGGATTTGACAATATAGAGGTTATTGGTGACATTTACAAAAGTGTCATGGAATCTGATTAGGGTGGTTTCAAGGGAAAGAGAGAGAGAGGTGAAGAAATGAGAGACCACAAGTATAGTTCCTTTGAAGGATTTTTGTCTAGAGTGGACCAGAGAAATACTTAGAGCTGGAAGATAGAATGTTTAAGGAAGGTTTTTGGTTTTTGGATTTTGTGTTGTTTTTGAGCTAACAGATATTACAACATCTCCGATACAACATTTGCATACCATGGGAAAGACTCATTAGAGAGATACAGCGTGATGATGTGCAGGTGAGGAAAGTTTTCTGGAATGATGTCTTTGAATAGCCAAGAGAGGATGAATGGCAGTCCACTAGACGTAAGTAGAGCCTTATTCATTGAAATGGGAGGAAAAGTAGGTCTCTGGTCACAGGAACAGATAAATTGTTACATTTAGTGGCAGGGTGATATTAACATTGCCTTCCCCTTTTGTTTTTCATTGAAATAAGAAATGAAATCCCCAGATAAATATGAGGAGGGTGAGGAGTGGTTGGAGGTTTGAAAAAGAAGGAAAAGGCAAAAAATAGTTACCTTGAAGAGTAAGAGAGCGAATTGTCTAGGAAAATATAGAATGATTTCTAGGCAGAGCTAACTGCCCATTTATAAATAATACACAACATGTTTATGGGTTTTTCTCCATATACATTCAGTTGCTTGGATGAAGGAATAAGGGAGATGAAGAGTTGTAATTAACCAGAGTTGGGATTCTTCCATGCAAATATTTCAGAGGGAAAGAGCATATAGGAGTGATTATAGTGATTGACTATGAAATCTGAACTGGGTAGGGAGGCATGTGACGATTTGAAGGAAATAATACACAGTGAAAATGTGATAGAAATGGACTGGAAGTCTCAGTTGATGGCATAGTTGTTGGAGAGATGCAGTACTTGCATGAGTGCACTAGGAAGGTAAAAGGTGGTAGTCACAGAGTGGGTTAATGTGAATTGAGACTTTAAGAAGTACAACACGTATGACTATAAGATGGCTGAGGCGGGCAAATGATAGTCTCACTGAAGGTAAGGAGATAGAGAAAGTGAATAGTAATAACATGTATAACAAAATTTATTGTCTCTCTCCTTCATTCTTGAGGATGAGATCGTGGGTAAAAAATTACTAAGCCTTCTGCCTGAACAAGAGAAAAGAGAAGTCTTCCGAAAGATTTGTTTTAAACTTCCTGTGTCAAACTCAGGTATAGATTTTTTTTTTCAAATGGTAAATTCTTAGATTTTAAGAAACAGTTAACACTCAGAAGAATAGTAAAAATGAAGACATTAGTTTGGCTTAATATAATTTCACAAATTATATTTCTAGTGTTAAAAAACCTCTTCTACATTAAATCTTGTTTTTTATTATGAACCTTAATTGCTTCAGCTTTTGTATAAGTACATTAGTGTTATATAAATAATGTTCTAGCTAGTAACCCACTCTACAGATACAACATAAATAGCTATGCAAGTGCTAATGTTCATGGAAAGAAAATAATATTTTTGCAAAATCTAATCTAAGACAGTAGTCATATGAAATAATTCCAAAGAATATGGTAAAATATAAATGCAGCTTCATTTTGTATCTGTTTTTTTGTTTGTTTTTTAGTAGGGAGACGTATGGAGTTTTGCTGTCATTTGAAAAGAGGAAATCTTCAGGGTGGTGATAAACTTTCTTATGAATATGCAAAATTTATCATGAGCCTAAAAGATATTTCTGATGGTAAGCAGTTCAGTTTTTAATTTGATCTAGATAAAGTTCATGAGTTATGCAACCTTTTGTTGCTAAGATAAATGTCCTTCTGCTGTCAGTACTCTCAAACTCTCTGATAGTCATATGACCACAAGTTTTGGTTACAGACATTAATTAGACTTTAAAAAAATTAATAGTGAAATTTACAAGATGGGGTCATATGGTAACGTGGTAGACTGAGATGTTAAGGATGGTTCTTCCTTTATACAAAAACAAGGAAACGGTTGTTAAAGAATAACAAAAGAAATTTAATGCATAGCCAAGCTTAAAAGAAAGGAAAATCCATGGGTGCCAGAAATTAAAGGATAAAGTGATAAAGAACCACAGTGATAAAAGGAAGCTGATTATGTGGTGGCTTAGGAGGGTTTTAAATAATACATAGGCTCATCCTAACCAGTTTGACTCAGTGGTTAGTGCATCGGCCTGCAGACTGAAGGGTCCTGGGTTCGATTCTAGTCAAGGGCATGTACCTCAGTTGCAGGCTTGATCTCCGGCCCCCCCTGTTAGGGTGCACCAGGGAGGCAACCAATGGATGTGTCTCTCTCACATTGATGTTTCTCTTTCTCCCTCTCTCCCTTCCACTCTCTGAAAAGCAATGGAAAAAATATCCTTGGGTGAGGATTAAATAATAATAATAATAATAATAATAATAATAATAAGCTCCACTGTTTGGGGTCAGGAATTCTAACACTCATTCAAGGACCAACACATAAAACCTAGAGACTTAGTAAATCAGTTAATTCTTTCTGCTGGCCTAGAGGAAGAGTAAAGTTGCCATCTCTCAGAATTTGAGTGGAAAAAAAATGTGTCATTTACAGGAAATCAGAACCCAGATCTATGTCCTGTGAATATGGGGTATGAATTTATAGTTTTTAAGTTTTCAGGAGCTACAGGATGAGAAATTAACATAAACACGGATTTGGGGCCATTAAAACATCTAGGGCTTGAATCAGAGATTAATAGTCCAACAGATATGTGAAAAGATGCTTGAACTCACTAGTAAGCAAAAATGAAAAATTTAAAAACCAATGAGAGAGCACTGTACACCCATCAGAATGGTAACATTTAGAAATGTGAATATTACCAAACATTGATGAGAATGAGAGAAATGAAAAAACTAATACACTTGAGAGAAATGTAAACTTATAAGCCATCCTGAAAAACAGTGAATTTAAGTTAAGTTGATTATCCTAGGGCTTAGCAATCCTATCACTGGGCTGAAATATTCCAGAGACAAACTTTCAGATGTATCTGTGTCTAAGAGTACATGTACTATGTATGCCATAGTATAGTTTGTGGTAGGAGAGAGTTGGAGACAGCCTCAGTGTGCATCATTAAGGAAATGGACAAGTAAAACTAGAGAAATATACAACATGGACAACTTTGTAATAGTTAAAAACAATGAACTCAAGATATACATACTACAATATAGTTAGATCTTAAAACCGTATTGTTGATTGAAAAAAGAAACAGAATGAGATCTATAGCACAATGCCATTTTTGAAAATTGTAAACGCATATACATAAAACCAAATTGCATATTTTACAAGGATATATATTAAAGGTGGCAGATGACAGTGGGTGTCTGTGAATGGGGAAGAGGCAGAGACAAAAAATAAAAGGGGCAGAGACTTTATCTGTGTTCATAATATGCCATGAACTAAGAGTATAATGAACTCAGTTCTTTGCCACTAAAGGTCTTAAAACATAATAAATGAATAGGATGAATGAATGAATGAGTAAATAAACAATAAAAATTAGCTCACACAATGTCTGATATGTTTTTGTGTATCTTGGAAACTAAAATTCAGATACCTTTAAAAAAAACCTGCTTGACTACGTATCCACACAAATTACATGCACACGATTAATACCCATGTGGTCTGTATAAAAGATGGGAGCTAAATTTCTTTTGGAAACTAAAACATCATTGAAAGGGCAAGAACATAGGATTGAAAATTGCCCTGAACTCACAATAATTATTTCTCAGTAATGACTTCTTCATGTTTTTGTGGGCATCATCGTGGGGAGGGTGACTGGAATGAATAGAAGGAAGACAGGAAAAATCCATGGCTCAGAATTCAGAAAGTTGTTGATGGCCTAGCAAACACACACTAATGTGGCAGGTTTCCATCTTTTGTGTTACTCATCTGCCTTTCTATTAGATTGTCACATGTGTGCTTCTGTCTCCCTTAGAGCCTTTGGTGTTTTTGAGCCGCTTCTTCCCCAGCCCAAAGTATGTTGAGTCATCTGATACTCAGATTCCTTTGGAGGATCGGTTTTATATAGTAGGGACTGTGTGTATCTTCAGGACTCAGACCCTATGGGTGAGTATGCTGTATATGTCCCTCCCCCATTGTGGCAATATGGGCTTCCTTTGAAAACCCACGTCCCTTTTGGTCCTTCAGCCACTGGACAGCATTGCTAAAATACCTGATGTGTGCAGAGGGTTGTGGTAGGATATGTGAATGAGGAAAAATAGCTCCGGAATTTCAGAGGTGAAAACTTGAGTGGAGATCTGAACATACCTGAGTTTTTTATAAGTGGTTTTGATATAAAGGAGGTATGCAGAAGCTGGTTGTTGGGCCATAGTAAGAGAAGGGACCATTTGACAGGTGAATAAAGGAAGGTTTCTGTCACAGGTGAGATTTGAGGCAGCCCCCCATCCTCATTGATCACTTAGTATTCTAATATACCACTCACTGATTTTGTCTCTAAAGAAAAAGAAGTCATTAGAATTAATCTGGCAGATTTAAGCTCAATGAATTTATTAACTAAGTAATATTTAATAAGTACCTACTATGTGCCAGGCACTGTGCTGGGGAAACAGGGGAAATAGACAATAGACAAGTGTCATGGTGATGATAAAACATTCTATGCTAATAGCTGGTAGGGACAGGAAGTTCAGAGTTGTCAGGGGAGGGTCTTTCTGATAAGCTGTCTTTTGATAAAGACCTGCAATAATTATAAGGTGCCAACACAGAAGAATCAGCTGTAAAAGTCCTGAGGTAGTAACTGCCTTGGAGGGTTTCAGGGAACAAAGGCTATTATGTGATTACAATAAGGTGAAAAGGGAAGGAGTAGTAGAAACTATGGTACAACAAATAGGCAGGGGGCAGATTATGTAGAACTTAGAGAACTGTGATAATGAGTTTGGGTTTTATTCCAGGTGCAGTGGAAAGCAGGAGGATGACACCATCTAATTTTAAAATAATGTTTTAAATTGTTCAATTACAATTGAAATTTAATATTATATTTTTGGTATACAACATAGTTAGACATTAACATAACTAATGAAGTGAGCCCCATAAGTCTTGTACCCACTTGACACCATGCATAGTTATTACAAAATTATTGACTATATTTCCTAAGCTGTACTTTACATTTTCATGACTATTTTGTAGCTGCCAATTTTTACTTCTTAATCCATTTACCATTTTCACTCAGTCCTCCAAACCCTCTCCCATCTGGCCACTGATTGTTCTCCATATCTATGAGTTTATTTATGTTTTGTTTGTTCATTTATTTTGTTTTTTAGATACCACATTGAAGTGAAATCATATGGTATTTGTCTTTCTCTGTCTTATTTCACTTAGCACATTACCCTCTAGGTCCATCCATATTGTCACAAATGGTAAGATTTCATTCTTTTTTGTGGTTGAGGGCTATTCCACCATATATATGTACCATCTCTTCTTTATCCATTCATCTTTTGATTGGAATATTTAATTCATTTGCATTTAAATTGCATTATTCATAGATATGTAGTTATTGCCATTTTATTAATTGTCTTCTGATTGTTTTTTAGTTCTTCTCTGTCCCTTTCTTATTTTCTTGTATATTAATAACTTTCTATAGTGTTGTGTTTGGACTCCTTTCTTTTTATTTATTGTATATCTCTTGTAGATTTTTGGTTTGAGATTACCATGTGCTTCATATATACAAGGTTATGTTTATAGCAGTCTATTTTAAGTTGGTAGTTGCTTAAGTTCAAAAACTTTCTAAAATCATTACCATGATTACTACTATGTTTATGTTTTTGTCATTATTTTTTACTTGTGTGTTTGTATCCCTTAATTTACTGTTGCAGTTAAAAGTGATTTTCTACTTTTGCCTTTCAACCTTTGTGTAAGCTTTAGTGTTTGTTGATCCACTGATTTTATTATGTTTGCTTTTCTTAGTGAGAATGTTTTCTTTGAGATATTTTCTTCAGATTTTTAATTTTCTTTTTCTTCTCCTCCTCCTCCTCCTTGTTCTGTTTCTTCTTCAATAAGTTCTTCCAACATTTATAATAATATTGGTTTGGGGGTGATGAATTCCTTCACCTTTTTCTTGTGTGGAAAGCTCTATCTCTTCACTGATTCTCAATGATAGCCTTGCTGGTAGAGTATTTTTGGTTGTAGGTCCTTGCTTTTCATCACTTTGAATAGTTTGTGCCAGTCCCTTCTGGCCTGTAAAGTTTCTGTTGAGAACTTATCTGACAGTCTTAGAGGAGCTCCCTTGTAGGTAACTAACTGCTTTTCAGATTCTCCCTTTGTCTTTAACTTGCACTTCAATTATAATGTGTCTTGGTGTGGGCCTCTTTGGGTTCATCTTGTTTGCAACTCTCTCTGTTTCCTGGACTTGTGTGTCTTTCTGCTTTATCAGGTTAGGGAAGTTTTCAGTCATTATTTCTTTAAATAGATTCTCAATCCCTTGCTCTCTCTCTTCTCCTTCTGGCACCCCTTTATGCAAATGTTGTTACACTTCATGTTGTCCCAGAGGTCCCTTGAACTATTTCATTTTTTATTCTTGTTTTCTTTATGCTACTTAGATGGAGTATTTTCTGCTAACTTGTCTTCAAAATTACTGATTCTATCCTCTACTTCATCTAATCTGTTGTCAACTCCATCTAATATATTCTTCATTTCAGTATTGTACTCTTCATTTCTGTGTGTGTTTTTTAATATTTTTTATCTCCATTTTTATGTTTCCTATGTCGTTGTTGGAGTTCTCACTAAGATTATCTCTTCTTCACCAAAGTTCATTGAGCATCCTTATAACTAGTGTTTTGAACTCTACATCTGGTAGATTGCTTGCTTCCAATTTTTTTAGTCCTCTTTCTGGAGTTTTGTCCTGTTATTTCATTTGTGACATGTTTCTTTGTCTCATTTGTCCAACTTCGTGTGTTCGTTTATGTATTAGGTAGATCTACTATATCTCCCAGTCTTGATAGAGTGTCCCTATGTAGTAAGTGTCTTATGGAACCCAGTGGTACAGTCTCCCTGTTCACCTGAGCCTGGTGCTCCATGTGTGACCCTTGTGTGCATTGTATGTGATCTCCTTTTGTAGTTCTGCCTTAATTGCTGTTGACACATCAATCGGTGAGATTGACCCTCAGGCTGACTGACTGTGAGTACTGGCTGTGACTGCAGCAGATGAGCTGTTGTATGGGGACTTACCCCAAAGAGTGGGAATTGCTTTAGCGGGCCTCTGGTGCCTGCCAAGTCTACTTTTTGGTTATGCCATTTGTGGCACATGCTGGGTGATGCCCTAATGTGGTCTGAAGCCAGCTAATAGATATGTTGGTTCTGGACTTTTTGGAAGGGACTCCAGTGCAGGCCCAGGTCAGCCACAGCCTGTGTCCATCCCTGGGCTACCTGGTTTGATATACCAAGTGATCTGTGGTTGATAACTGTCTGTGCTGGACTTAGAGATGCCTGGGAGAAGCTGTGCTGCGAATTGATGCCAACTGCCACTAGAGTTGGGCTAGTGGCCACTTAGCAAATGGTACAGGGTACACTGAGGCTAGATGCTGCTTGTTTGGGGTTTGTGGATCTGTGAGAGATTTTAGAAAAGTTTGCAGTGCTAGCCCAAGCCAGCTGCATGTGTGGATTAGCCTTCAAAAGTGGCTAGGGCAGGGCACATGAATTGAGTGGGGCAGTGTCTCAGAATCACCAGGGTGGTGCTAGAACTGTGTTAGCCAGGTTAAAGGAGACTCAGATTTGGTGCTCACTTTTGCCTGCAGCCTGTTTGAGTGTGGGAGAGTTCAATAGAGAAACAGTGGCATTTGCAGGTACTTTATTCCTGGAAAGAGCTGCGCCTCCAGCCCTTGCCTTGAAGCCAGATAATTTAGTTCCTACCCAGATGCCCCTGATGCTTTTTGAGCTGCTATTTCTTTTCTGGAGCTTAGGATGAGTGTTTGTGAGTGAGTCTGTGTCCAAAGGATGCCTGATGCCTGGGTCTACGGCAGCCTTCCATCTCACCCAGACTGAGTCCCTGCTGATTTTCACTGCCAGATGTTGTGGGGACTCTTCTTTCTGGCACTGGTACTCTGAGCTTGGGAGCCCAATGTTGGGCTTGGACCCTTCACTCCTCAAGGGGGACCTCCACAGCTGAGATATTCCTCTTGATTCTTAACTACCACATGTGAGTGTCAGACCAGCCCATTTCATATCTCTGCCTCTACTAATAGTTTTTATGCGGCTTCTTCTTTATATCCTTAGTTATAGGAATTCTGTTCATCTAGTCTCCAGGTGGTTCTCAAAGGTAGTTGTTCTATAATTAAGTTGTAATTTTGATGTGGTCTTGAGAAGAGACAAGCATAGCATTTACATATGTTACAGTCTTGACCAGTAGTCTTCAACATGATCTGATGTTATTTTTAAAAGATCAAGCTGACTTCTGGGTGGGAAACGAAGTATAGGGGAAGAAGAATGGAAGTCAGAATAGTGATGTAAGAGATGATAAGGCTTGGAGTAGGACTGTACTAATGGAGATATAAATACAAAAATGTGGGTTATATTTTGGAGATGGAGCCCAAATTCCTTGCTGATGCATTGAAAATGTGTGAGACAAAAGAGGGAAACTCAAGAATAAAAGCTGTCTTTTAATTCTGAGCAGCTCAAGTGCCACTAACTTGAGCAAAACTAGGACGGTGTGAGTTGGTGTGTGTGTGTCTCTGTGTGTGTGTGTGTGTGTTTGTGTTTGTGGCCAGGGACAGGGCTAAATCAAGAGCTCTGTTTGGGCCATGTTAACATTGTGATGATATTGCAACGTACATCCAACCACCTTACAAGAGAGGCCTCTGCCAGACCACCAGTTTTCAAATCACTTCCCTACTAGTTGGCTTCATGTCCTCTTTAGCACTAGTTGGGTTCAAATCCTTTCTTTAATAGCTGCAGAACCTTCTTTTAAGTCACTTACATATTTTAGCCTCAGTTTTTTTTTTTATAAATAGTGATACTAGTACCTCCTTTTAGGATTGTTGTGAAGATAAATTAAGACAGCACCTTATGTATGGTAAGCATTTAGTAAATGTGAGCTATTACAGTTGTCATAAACACCATTATTATTATTATCACAATTATTGTTATCATTAGGATCCAAAGAGGGCAAAAAGTTTGCTTTACCTTTCCTCTTTGGTTTAAAATGTAGGCTTTAGTTGAATGCATTTCAGGAATGGTGAAGGATCCCTTTAGATTCAATCTTAGACTAGTGATATATGTCATCATTTTTCTAAATTTAAGATGGTGAGAAAAGTGGTAGAGAGAAAACAAGCAAAGAAGTTGCTTAGTCGCATTTCCCCATTCGGATCTCTTGAATCTGAGTTCTCACATATGAAGGCTGACATCCCATTTTGGGGGTCACACCCAAGTCTGTCTTCGTCCTCTGAGAAGAAACAAAGTCTAATGTGGCACACCACCCTGACCCTAGTTCACCTCGTGAATCTATTGCAGTTCTTCTCTGGGTTTCTAGGGTATTTGTTCCATATTAGTGGGCATTTTGGAGAACACATCCTGTAAGAACAGAGGGCTTTTTGGAGGAATTTTTTTTTCACAGTGTAGCTGTGTAGTACAGTGGGAATAGCAGTGAACTCAGAGTTTAATTTTGAAATGGATCTAGGGCCAAATCATTATTTCTCTGTAACTTTCAGTTTCCCATCTATAAAATCCAGTGCCTTTCTACACTGGTATATAGATTAATTGTAACACTGGATATGAGGTTGCTTTTGAATTTACTACATGCTATACTAATGTGTCAGGTATTTTTATTTTGTAAGTACATTTTAAATATCTAAAATGTCATTTTTTCTGCAGAAACTTTTAACTGTAAAGGAAACCGGTGAACACATTCGGATGATGGAACCCTCAGATGAGGAAAATTCATCTATCTTTATGTAAGTAATGGATACCTGGAACCCACTTATATTAAATAAAACTAAAACAAGATAAATAACATCATCAAATATTTTTTCATCAAAATTAAAACAAACCATTCGATCCAGAAGAGCAATCTACTAATCCGAATATTTTTTCCAGGTAATTTAATTAATATTTTCCCAACTGAATATAAATACAAGTGATTGACTTTTTCTTTTTTCTCTTTGTGACATCAATATTATTTTATATTAATTTGAGGTTTACAGCTTAGTGGTTAGACAGTCATATACTTTACAAAGTGATCCCCCAATATTTAAAGTTCCCACTGGCACCATATGTAGTTATTACAATATTATTGACTGTATTCCTTACGTTGCACTTTATATCCCAGTGACTGTTTTGTAACTGCCAATTTATACTTCTTAATACCTTCACCTTTTTCACCCAACCCCATAACCCCCTTCCCTCTGGAAACCATCAGTTTGTTCTCCATATATATGAGTCTTTTTCTGTTTTGTTTGTTCATTTATTTTGTTTTTAAGATTCCACATATAAGTGAGATCATATGGTATTTGTCTTTCTCTGATTGACTTTTTTCGCTTAGCATAATACCTTCTAGGTCCATCCACATTGGTGCCAGTGGTAATATTTCATTTTTTATAACCAAGTATTATTCCTTGTATATATGTGCCACTGCTTTTTTGTCTGTTATTCTGTTGATGAGCACCTCGGTTGCTTCCATAGCTTGATTATTTTAAATAACACTGCAATAAACATAGGGGTGCATATATTCTTTTTGAATTAGTGATTTAAGTTTCTTCAGATATTGCTTGATCATAAAGCCGTTCCATTATTAATTTTTTTGATGAACCTCCATATTGTTTTCCATAGTTGCTTCACCAATCTTCATTTCCACTAACAGTGCACGAGGGTTCCCTTTTCTCTACATCCTCACCAATACTTTTTTGTTGATTTATTTATGACAGCCATTCTTACAGGTGTAAGGTGATATTTCATTGTAGTTTTAATTTGCATTTCTCTGATGATTAGTGACATTGAGAATATTTTCATATTTCTACTGGCCATCTGTAGATCCTCTTTGGAGAAGTGTCTGTTTAAGAATTCTGCCCATTTTCAAATTAGATTGTTTTATTTGTTGAGTTGTATGAGTTCTTTATAAATTTTGGGTATTAACCCCTTATCAGATTTATCATTGCTGAATACCTTCTCCCATTCAGTGGGTTGCTTTTCTGTCTTGTGGATGGTTTCCTTTACTGTGCAAAACTTTTTAAATTTGATATTGTCTCTTTTGTTTATTTTGTCTGTTTCCCTTGCCCAAGGAGTATATCAGGAAAAAAAAAATACTTCTAAGAGAAATCTCAGAGGTTTTACTGCCTATCTTTTCTTCTAGGAGTTTTATGGTTTTAAGTCTTATATTTAAGTCTTTAATCTATTTTGTGTTTATTGTTGTATATGGTGAAAGGAGGTGGTCTAGTTTCACTTTTATGCTTGTTATCTGTCCAATTCTTGGCAAATTTGATGTTAATAAATTGACTTGATGAATTGGCCCTACTTCCATCCTAAAAGTCTAAAGTTTTCCAGAAATGAAGCTAATAAGGATCCAGTAATGGTACAAGTTTACATTCTTTCTGTAAAGAATGAGAGCATAGTAACGTGTTACATAGTACTTGGCAGAATTGGTAATAGCTCATATATTTTCATTTACAGTTCATTTTGTGTAGGATGTTCATAGGTTAGCTTGTGGTATGACTATAAAAGGATGGAACTGATTTTAACATGTTAAAAACAATAATCAACCCAGTAATTTTTAAAAAATATTTTTTATTCATTTCAGAGAGGAAAGGAGATAGGAGAGAGATAGAAACATCAATGAGAGAGAAACATGGATCGGTTGCTTCCTACACTCCCTGTACTGGGGATGGAGCCTGCAACCCAGGCATGTGCCTTGACCAGGAATTGAACCGATGACCTCCTGGTACATGGGAAGATGCTCAACCACACTGGCCGGGTCAACCCAGTAAATTTGAAAATCTAGATGGCTTTAATTAAATGATTCATGAATCTGGCAGCATCCTATTTAGCAACTAGAAAGGCACTCAGAAAGGTTGTGCAAAATAGAAGGTTTTTATAGAAAAAAGGGCAGAGTAAGAATACAGTAACAAAAGAAAAGAAAGTAATATTTTGGGGCCCAGGCACTTTTTCTTTGGGGGAAGAGAATGGGAAGTGTTTTTATCATGCAGATTGTTTATTATTTCTATGGGGGTTGGAGAGAGGAGAGAGGGCCCATGTGGCAGATTACCATACTAGTGCTTGAGCAAAAAATTCCATACTGGTTGACTAAGATTATGTTTCTGGGAGAAGTTGAAATTGCAGTTAGATCAGGTATTAAATTTAAGTGTTTGCATCATGAGCTTTTAGCATGAGTGATACCATTTGGACCTGTAGTTTTACTTTAACAGGAGGGATCAATTTGTAGATTCACTCAGGAGATATCTACCAGCATGAACTCTGTAGCCATACAACACTCCTCTTTTCACCCCCAACCCTGCCCAAAGGAGAGTATTGGTTTAGGTGATCTCTAGTAATAACAATTCTTGATTCCCAGTCTGCATATCTCTATACCAGAGAGTCTGCTGCTTGGCTTTGAAGGAACAGAGAAATGATAGTGCATACAGAACTCATCTTTGAGGAACTTATTTTATAAGAGAGAGAATTAAAATCACAAAAGAACCATTTAAAAGGAAATTACAGTATTATATATCCCTAATCATATATTTAAGTGAAGATATTTAGAGGAATGGAGCTATCAAAGGGAGAATGGTTAATGAGAGCACTTCAGATGATCTCGTTGGACTATACAGATTACAAAACACTTTCCAAATATTATTTTCTTTTTACAAGAACCTTGCAAGGTTCTTGTATAATGAGTCATATATTATTAGTCTCACTTTAAACACGAGGAAACTTGGGCTCAGGGAAGCTAGCATATTTGTTTTATGTCTCAGAGCTAGGAAGCGTCAGAGCTGAGGTTTAAACCCAAGTCTGTGTGACCTCAAATTCTGTCTACCTTCCTTGGAAGCTCTAATGTTAAACACAATAGTGGGGGCTGGGGAAAATAAGAGACTGTTTTAAGCATGATCCGTAGGGAACCACTTAAGAGCATAGTGACTCTTGTGGGGAGGTAGGCTCTGGAGATGATAGTACCAATCTTGTTGTCTAAGATGGCAAAGATGCAGTTGGTCCTGGAGAAAAAGAGGATGCCTGCTACTTGACCCAAAATTTTATGTTTCGGATGGGGTGGTGTAGTAGGTTTCCTCTGTGAGTTTGCAGACTAGCTTTGATTAGAATAATTTTTAAAATTAACTCCTTAACTTTTGCAACTAAGAAAGGATATCTGGTTTTCCTTTTCTCTGTCACTTCAGATTAGACCACCTCAGCTGTAAGCTAAATAAGGAGAGTCATTTAGGATTATTTTTTACTGGTATCAGTTTTCTGACTCTGTCACAACTGCTTATTTTTTTTTTTTTTTTTTTTTTTTTTTTTTTTTTTTAGTTTGTACTGCATTGATGTATGAACAGACAGTATTCATTGGATGTCTTTTTCATATTTACAGTTTCATTTATATAACAAGTAGAAGTAGATGCTTTTTTCAGCCAAGAACAACCTTCCACTAAAGTAATTCACCAGTGTTGAATACTTTACTAATGAATATTAAATATTAGGAAAAGATTTAAAATGGAGCGAGAATAAGAAACATTAAGGGCCTAACTGAAGAGCAACATTTTGAGTTTACATAATGAAACAGAAGTACTTTTTTGTAAAATTAAAAGGTGTTCTTTTCATGTAAATATAACTAGCAGAAAGTTCTTTGATCATTTTCTTTCCTTTTGAAAATTAACTGATGCCATTTGGAAAAAGAAAGTTCTGTTTGTATCTGTTCCTAACCAAAGGCCAGCAATGAATGTGACTGCAAATCCTCTGTTACACCTCATATCTTCAACCTGAATTTATTGTTCACATGCACAGACTAGTTAGGTATGAAATACTCCTTAAGCTTTTCATTAACAATGTATGTGTTTATCTGTTACTTGTATATTCTGATTATTATAAGTCAAATATTTTCCATCTACATTGACTTATAGAGAAGCATGAAATATAAATTTACAGAGGAATTTAGAAAATTTTGCTTTCCTTTATTTTATATTCTTGATAGCCAAGCCAGTGGACTTAAAGCATAACATAGTTGTCTCACAATGTTTTGTCGTCAAAGTCATTATCTTGTCCAGTACAACTCACTGCATCCTTTGATATAGCACTGTCAAAGAGAACCTTCTGTGATGACATAAGACCTCTTAATCTACTCTAATACAGCAACCACTAGCCACAAAGTAGCTGCTGAACACTTGGAATGTGGCTGATGTGACTGAAGAACTAAATTTTAAATTTCATTTAATTTTTATTTTAATTTATCTACATGTGACTAGTGGTTACCATGTTGAATATTCATTCACATGCTGTTTATCTCAAATATACATAGTTACTATTTAGAAGCCCATGTGGACATTTAATTGCTTTTAAGGAACAGATAGAAGCCTCAGCTTATCCTTGAAAATAATTGTGTCAAGCCAAGAAGAACCAGTTTTTTTATTCCTTTATCCACTCAGCAAACATTCATGAAGCACTAAGTAAGTGCTTTTCATTGTGCTAGCTGCTGGGGATACAAGGGGTTCAAAACATGTGCACTGCCTTTAAGAAATTTCCCAGGTAGAAAATGTGGACAGAAAGTAATAACAAACTTTCATACACAAGAAAAGAGAGTTGAAAAAGAGGGAAGAGTCAAAGATGTCATGCAGGTTTCAGTCTTGAGTGACTGGATAGAGGGCAATACTGCACTAAACAGTGGAGGAGGAGGAAGAGTTAATGGGATCATGTTGAGTTGAGGTATCTGTTAGACATCCAGACTACAGTACTAAAAGCAGTTGGATATATGAGCCTAGCTCACAGAGAGGTCTTGAGCTAGAGATATGAGAGTCACCCTTAGTTGAAGCCAAGGGAGAAAATATGGTGTCAACTTAAGAATGTCCAAAACGGTAAATAATTTTTACGAGTTTATTTGAGCCAAACAGAGAATACATTTAGAAGAAAGATCTCAACTGTCTGAGAAAAATATTCCTGAGAATGACACTTTGCAGTTCTTTTATTTGGAATTGAGGGAAAGTAAGGAAGATTATATAATGGTTGGAGAAAGGTGGGGATTATATTAGAGGATAGTTGACAAGATTATGTGCTCTTTACAAGTAGTTTATAGTTGTAGGTGTCTGAAAAAAAAAAGCATTTGAAAAGTGTGTCAATCCAGACCCAGGGAAACATCGGACAGGGCTTGCTTAAGGCAAAGAGAAACTTTTTACTAAAGAAGTTATATGCCTGGAGCATGACAACTCACCATGACCTGCCCAATTAGTAATGTATGATCATATCACCTTGTGAGGTTACTGTCGATTAGATTTATTATAGCACCCCTTTTTCATCTACAATGGTCTGCAAGGGAGATAATATAAAGAAAAAAAACAGAAACTGAAGAACAACCTTGGAAAAGTATCAATACTTACTAAGTAAGAAAATATTCTGTTAGACTAAACAGATTTTTATATTATGTCAAATACTGAAAAAAAATTAAATATAGATTATAATGTCTTAGGAATTTTATTTTTAAGTGATATAGGGACACATTTATAAGTAACTAACTCTTTATATCTAAGTTACTTGGTGTTGAAGGTCAAATCAGAAATACAGATTAGACATTTTATAATACCAACACACACACAAATGACTGAATTAACTTATTAACTATTGTTTTATGCTATTTAAATCAATACTACCTAAGTGTATATTTTATGATATCCAAAATATATTTTTGAAACTTTTTAAGTTTCTACCATTATAAAATGATATAAGTAAAACATTTCTCTCCATTGGATCAGTATTCACTTTTTGAAATCATGAAGAATGATCCAGTTATTCTGGATTCAAATTTTGTATGCTCTGAATGAATTCAGAAGGTTTCACAGGTACCAGTTTGTCACTGTGTTGCCACTCTGTCTTGCTTTTTATTATATCTGTTATCAGACTCCAGTTTCTTATTTTGTGCAGTGATAGGGGTATAGGGCAAGACAAATTTTCCTCTTTCCCATTTTAGTTCTCCTTTCTGGTCAAATAATTAAAATGATGTAAGACAGATTAAAAGGAGAAAATGACCAAATTAAATATGTATGTATGTATGTATGGGGCGGGAGGAGTCCATAAGAATATGGGCCTGAATACAAATCATGTATTTGAGGCTTATATGCCATCTTAAGCTAAGGGGAAAGTGAAGGTAGTTGTTTGGGACTTTAAAGGAGAAGAAGGCAATTCACATGGAGATGAAAAAGCAAACATTTGGTAAAGAAATGTTGGTTGGACCATCTTTAACAGTGGGACACAGAGTGGACTTTGATCAAAGGGGCCTTACTAGGTTCTTCCCTGTCTATCCACTTAGTTCATATTAAACTATGGTTACCTATGATGATAGCCCCCTTCCTGGAGCAGGTCCTCTGTCTAAATTTTTTGAGGGAGTTAAGGGGAAGGTCAGGGTTTTTCCCGAGTTTTTTGTTTTGTTGTTTGTTTTTTTAATATATTTTTATTGATTTCAGAGAGAGGGAGAGGAGGAGGAGAGAGAGAGAAACATCAGTGGTGAAAGAGAGTCATTGATCAGCTGTCTCTTGCACGCCCCCGGGGGATCGAGCCCACAACCTGGGCATATACCTGACTAGGAATTGAACTGTGATCTCCTGCATCACAAGTCAGTGCTCAACCACTGAGCAAAGCTGGCCAGGCGCAAGTCGTGTTTTTAAAAAAATAATTTATTTTTCTTAATTTTTATACAAAATTAACAGAATAACTGGATTATCCTGTATGGTTTCAAAAAGTGAATTACTAATGCAATAGAGAGAAATGCTCCATTCTGTATTTCACAGAACCCAGTAAAAAATTCATTTTACTTATGTCACTTTTATTTATAAAGGTAAAAAATTAAGAGGAGTTTCAAAATGTACATTTAGGAAGCATTAATTTAAATAATATCCAAAAGAGGGATATATTTTGGGTGTTAAACTCTGCTTCTTTTCAGGGGCTCTTTACTCTTTGGCCTGCCAAAGAAAAACTCTTGAACACAAAATACATTTTCATAATTGTCATAAAATTTTAAGGGTTATGCCTGGCCGGGCCTGGCTCAGCGGTTGAGCGTTGACCTAGGATCCAGTGTTCTGGGCTTACCCGAGACAGACGACCACCAGAGTTTGTGTTTGAGTTTTGGAGCCTTTATTAGCTGGCCAGCGGCTACAGTTGCCGCGTCTCACCCATGTAAGAGCCGAACTGCAGCACTGACCCTCAGTTCTTCTCTCACTTTATGCTCAGTAACCACAAAGGCACTGCAGTAAAGGGGTTTCCAATAATTTGTCAGGCTGTCAGCTTTTGGTACAGAAAACGAGGGGGGACCTTTAGCGACACAAAAGGAATGATTTAAACACAATGTCTTACAATGAGTTATGGGGTTATGCTTCATCGGAGTGTGACTGGTTTGTTCTTTCTATGGGAACTCGGGGGGGTGGGTGGGGAGCGGTGATTATTGGGCTAGCTTGTCAGGCCTAGTCCTGTACAGTAGGGATCTTGTTCTACCTGCACTGTTAGTTCCTTAGGTATATTCTTCTGGCCATGGTGACCAGAACACCAGGTGATAGGGGTTCGATTCCCAGTCAGGGCACATGCCAGGGTTGTGGGCTCGATCCCCAGTTGGGGGCGTGCAGGAGACAACCGATCAATGACTCTCTCATCATTGATGTTTCTGTCTCTCTATCCCTCTCCTTTCCTCTCTCTGAAATCAGTAAAGATATATTAAAAAAAAAAAAAAAAAAAAGTTTAAGGCTTAAAAAGTAATTTCAGTATTAAAAAACAAGATTCTTATTCATTCATATTCTCTCTCCTCTCTCTCCCTTTCTCATCGTTTACTTATTTGGCAAAAACTAAGCTAATATTTAGAAAGGAATGTGCCATAAAGCTGCATTCTCACCTTGAGCATTGAAATTCTAATTTTGATAGAAATAAATTGTTAATGAGCCAGAGAATGAAGAGTTTCTCTAATTACAGGAAACAAAATTAAATTTGGCTTGAAGACATTTTTTTGTAATTGCAGTTGGTTTGAAAAATAAGAACATTCACTGATACACGTTGGCTTTTTTTTTTTTTTTTTTTTTTTGAAGCTTGCTTTGCTCACCACTGTCAAAAAGAAACAGTGAGACCTACAACAAACTTTATTCTAATGAAGGTCCAAATGGTTTATTTTATAGATATGATAAAGAATAACTTTCTCTTTGGGAAAAGCAACACCTCAAAGATTGATGATGATATGTATTAAGAAAAATAAATATTTTTGAAAAATTTGAACCTTATTTTATTATAATTATAGAAAAATATGATTTAAGTGGCAAGTGAGATGTCCTTACCATCTTTTTTTTACCTATTTATAGAAGTGTTCAGGCCCAAAGAATAAGTTCTGAAATGGAACCCCTGCCTGCTGAGTCTGCTGCTGCTGCCTCATACGTACGTACATTGACAGTCAAAGGCTAAAAGTTTGGACTCTTACTCCCATAATTTTCCCTCTACCCTTTTAGGTTCTTGGCTGAAATGCTCCTGTATTAAAAGACCGATTAACAGGAGAAAAACAAGTTTAGTAACATAGATGAGTCCTGTATCAATGGGAGATACCCAGGAAAATC
Organism: Miniopterus natalensis; assembly: GCF_054644295.1. Lineage (NCBI taxonomy): Eukaryota > Metazoa > Chordata > Mammalia > Chiroptera > Miniopteridae > Miniopterus > Miniopterus natalensis. Next base: position 66,011,611 of record NC_142103.1, read on the forward strand.
GAGTAACTCCTTGAAATGGCCCAAGCCACCACCTTAAATATCATCCTCAGCTAAAGACAAAAGATGTTGAGGGTGGTTGAGAGGAGGCCAGTTATGGGAGGTTACCAGAAAAAGCACAGTGAACAAGGGTAAAATTGTTATGAATACTTAATTCTTTGCCTTCTGCATTTATAAGAGTCTCCAGAGCTTTGGTCATCTTCCTGGTGCAGAGCAGGAGACACCCTTCCAAATGGAGATTTCCCTTATAAATGTAAATGTTTCTTACAAAAGGGTGACTTCTCAGTTTTCAGGGCTTCTCATGTGTCTGCTGTTTCTTAAAAATAACCAGCTAAAAATAATATGCCAAAGAAGCATATTTTGGGGTGACAAATTCTGCTTCCTTTTACCAATATATAAAGGTTGTAATTTCAAGAAATATCCCATATGGTCATAGCATGAGAGCTTCCATTTTGCAGCCATTTCTTGTTGGGAGCCAATAATGGCCATGCTTGGGATGGTCCCTGTAGTAGCTTTAAAAAGGATTAAACTAAGCTCTATGCCAGACATTGTTGTTCAAGGTCTTTTTGACTTGCAAGTGCATTTCAAAATGAAAGTTTACTGACCTGCTTTCTGCATTAGACTGTGTTCATAGACTCATGAGACTATGTAATACCATCTGGGGCAGAACCCAGTTTTAATTAACCTAGACTGTCTTCCATCCTCTTCCTAAGCCATTGAATGTACTATTCATTTATCCATTCATCAGACATTACTTGAGAATTCTATAGGAATACACGTTAATAGAAAAATGAAACCTAGGTGTCTCCTCAATAATCTGAATCTAGATAAAATCAAACTGCAAGAAAAAGGGTTTAGAAGAACAGAAAAAGCATCCTAAAAAGCCTTTTTAATGGATGGTCTTTCACCTTACTTGTTACTCCATAGGTGCATAATGTAACTGTTAGGTTGGATTCCTGCAATGATGGCAATACTTGAGAGGGAAAAGATGGCCTAGACATCAGAAGATAAGAGTGATTCCTGATTCTGCTACTAACGAATTATGCAGTCTGGGGAAAGTTGTTTTATCATGGAGAGCCTCAGTTTCTTCATCTGTAAAATAGAAGTAGTAATAAGCTCTGTCAGGCTACCTCATATGGATGTAATAATGCTCAAAGGAACCTCATTTATTAGTATATTGCCTGTATCCCTGAAATAAAATGAAGCTTCTGTGAGTGCAGGGGCTGTTTACTCATCAACATATCCCCAGGTATCTTGAACAAGGCTTATCACACACAGTAGGCACTCATAAATTTATGTGCCCAAATGAATATTAACTTATAGACAAAAATAAAACAGACAAAATAAATGAAATAACAGTTTTCAAAATAATGGACATTAGGCAGCAAAGAGTAGGGACTCTTAAGAGATGGGAATGAATGAAGTGAGCCCAATAATTGCAACAGCTTACTCTTTAGCAAGTTTCCAGGCCATATGACCAAGAGGGAGAATACACAGGAATTCCAGTGGACTGCTTGAGTAGAGAATGAAGTGAGAATATAGGGAGTCTAAGGTTGTCGGCAGGGTACCAGAGAGGAGAGGATTGCGTGGAAAGAGGATGTCAGGGATCTGTGAAAGGAAAGAACCATCCAAGAAGATTAGAGGCAATAGTGCCTACATTTATAAAAGGCTGGTAATAGTTCTTATTTCTGTCAGCCACCCTGGAAAGCCTCATAATACACAGGATATGAAGTATAAGAGTATACAGAATGTTTTTGCTTTAGTTGTGGGGAAAAATTATCCCTAGGCTAACTAGTGCTCTGGTTCTGACTATGAAATCATTAAGGCAAGACAAAGGATCAAACTGTGTTCAAGTAATTTACATTCCAGAACAAATATGAGACATGTTTATAGGAATGCAAAAATATCCAGCATCCTACAAGGTAGGATTCATTCAGCCAAAGAATACTAGGCATTCAAAGAAGCAGTAATATATGAACTTTATTGAAGAGAAAAATCAATCAGTAGAAACTCGCTTCAAACAAACACAGATTTTAGAATTAGTGGGGGAAGGATATTAGAAATAATTATAGACATTCCAAGATAGTGGCAGACTAAATGGAAGCTACAATGACACTCTCTGAGGATCAAACTGGAATTAGAACTAAAATATAGAAAAAACATCCTGAATAACCAACCAGACTAACTTGAGAGAACTCTCATAACCAAGGACAAAAAGTGGAGATTGCATAGAAACTGGTAAGAAGTATGGAGGCATGAGAAGGCTGACCAGGACCCCCACAGACAGCAGCTAGAGGTTCAGAGGGATAGCTCAGCAGTGGGGATGTCCCATTGAGAACTCTGAGGTCTAAACTCCACTCTGGGTTCCTCAGCCCAGAGCACCAGAATTGAGAAAGGTGCCCATATAACATATGGTTGTGAAAAACACTTGGAGTTTCTGTCTGCCAGGGAGAGATAGCTGGAAATGCAGCCACCCTCTTAAAGGGCCAAAAACCAAAATTTTCATGTGTAGCCACTCAGCTTGGGCTCCGGCATTGGGAAGACAGAGTGGACTAGTGCTATGTGAGGAGAATCCAGAACTGGGAGCACTGGGGATAGAGCTCGGATTCCTGTGCTGAGTCATTCCCCCATTCTGCAGAGGACATATTTCTCCATCCAGACAGCTTTTGAATGGGGGGAAGCAATTGTCCCACCTGGAAAATCTCTCACTCCACCCTGTGTAGTTTACATCTTGCTGTGGTCTACAGCCTGAGGCTCATTTACAGACTGAAAATAACAATCAACCTGCAAGCAAAGGTGGAGCTCTGGATGCTTTGAGTCTTTGCCTAATCTGCTTCTGGACCTGGTGTTAGGGAAAACAGACCTTGGTGCACATCTTGGTTATTTTGAAATGCACCCAGCCTCAGCAGAGGGAGCCACAAGCTGTGGATCACTGAAATCTTCAGTCACAAATAGCGTCTGACATTGACCTGCATGATAGACCATCCAAAAAGCCTGGAAGTCCTAGCAGATCTACCTAATACATAGAAACAAATGCAAAGAGGCAGGCAAAATGTAGAGATAAAAAACAACAACAAACAAACAAAAAAAGCCCCAAATGAAAGAACAAGAGAATTCTCCAGAAAAAGAGCTAAATGAAATGGAGATAGCAATCTTTCAGATATAGAGGTCAGAATACTGATTTACTGATTATCAGGATGCTCAACAGATGAGAAAAGATATGGAAACTATGGAGGAAATTAAGAATGACATAACAGAAATAAAGGATACATAGGAAGGGATAAACACCAGATTAGTGGAAACTGAGGATTGTATCAGCGAATTAGAATACTGGGTAGAAAAAATTCACTCAGTCAGAGAACCAAAAAGAAAAAACAATGAAAGAATCAGAGGACAGATGATTAAGGGAGCTGTGGGACAACAAAAAAATGTAACAATATTCACATCATAGGAGTGCCAGAAGATGAAGAAAGTGAACAAGGGGGGGGTAGAGAACCTGTTTGAAGAAATAATGGCAGAAAACCTCCCTAACATGTTGAAGGAAAAAGTCACACAATTTCAGGAGGCACAGAGTCCCAATCAAGAAAAACCCAAAGAGGCCCATGCCCAGAGACATCATAATTAAAATGCCAAAAAATTCAAGACAAACAGAGAATCTTAAAGGCAGCAACAGAAAAGCAATCTGTTACCTACAAAGGAGCTCCCATAAGGCTTTCAGTTGATTTCTCATCAGAAACTTTACAGGCCAGAAGGGAATGGCATGAAGTATTCAAGGTAACGAAAAGCAAGGATCTGAAACCAAGACTGCTCTATCCAGCAAGGCTATCATTCAAAATAGGTGGTGAAATAAAGAGCTTCCCAGACAAAAAAAAAAAAAAAAAAGCTAAAGGAATTTATCACCACCAAACCAACGTTGCTAGAAATGTTAAAGGGACTGCTGTAATAAGTAGAATGTTTGGTGGGGCTCCCCTGTGGGTCTGTCCAGACTAGGGCTTTTGTTTGCTGGGAGTTTTTTAAATTGCTGCTTCAATTTCATTGTTGTTGGCCTATTCGGGTTCTCTGATTCTTCCTGATTTCATATTATTTGATCTCACTCATATGTGGAATCTAATAAACAAAATCAACTGCTGAACAGAACAGATCCAGAGACACAGAAGCATGCAACAAACTTATGAATCTCAGAGGAAAGGCAGGGGTGGGAGTGGGTGGAGAGAGATTAATCAAAGAATTTATACACATATATGCATAACCCATGGTCACCAACAATAGTGTGGTAAAGGCCTAGGGGGAGAAGTGGATGCGGGGGAGAAAGGATCAATGGGCGAAAAAAGGGGACATCTGTAATACTTTCAACAATAAGGATAAACTTTAAAAAAGAACAAGAAACAACTATAACTGTATTACGCATGTTCAAAATTTTAAGTAGAAAAATGGAAGATGGGAAAAAATCTTAAGTTGAAAATTGAGCAATGAAGGCCGTGGGTGGGATTGATATAGATTAAACATTGTACATTTAGTACATTAGTAAAGGTATATGCCTGGGGCATAACTACCTACCATGATCTGCTCAGTTAGGAATTTATGATCAGATCACCTGGGAAGTTACTTCCCATAGAACCCCTTTTTTCATCCACAGGGAATAGCAGGAAGTCCAGAAGAGCTTGAGCAGAGGAAACAAAGATGAGAGTAGGTATAGATGAAGTCAGGTATAATGGGAGTCAGATCGGGTAGGTCCATGGAAGCCATTGTATGGATTTTGGATTTTACTCTGAGTGAGGTGGAAAACCATTGGAGATTTGTGAGCAAAAGAGTGACATGATCCAATTGGTTTATTGAAAGAGTCACTGTACTGAGAAAAGACAGTGGGAGGAGGAGCAGGAGTAGAAGCTGGGAGCCCAGTTAGGAGGTTACCTCAGCAATCCAAGTGAGAGATGATAGCTTGGACCAAGGTCTTAACAGTGGAAGTTGTGAGAAATGGATGGATTCTAGATGTAGTTTGAAAGAAGAGTCCTTGGATTTGCTGACATTAGATGAGATGTGTGAGAAAGAGAAAAGAGTTAGGGATGACTTTAAGGTGCTTGACCTGAGCAACTGGAATGATATTGTTACATTAACTGAGATGGAGAAAACGAGGAAGAATTTGCAGGCTTAAGGGTGTTTGTTGTGAGGTATAATAACAGAGCCTCAGTTTTGAAAATTTTTATTTTTGAGATGCCTTGTAGGCAGTCAGTTGGAAATGTAGAGCTGAACTGGAGATAAACATATGACAATCATCAACATTGGTGGTCTTAAAGTTATATGCTTAGATGCAGTCACCAAGGGAGTAAGTATAAATAGAGATAAAGACCAAGGATTAAGTCTGGACCACCCCCAAATTTAAGAGATTAGTGAGAAGAGAAGGAATGGGGACTGAGAGGAAGTGACTACTTAGGTAATCCAAATGATAATGATGATGACTTGAGACTAAGCAAACATGGGTCTATGGGAGAAGTAAAGTCTTATGGAAGGAGTTCTCACACTACATAATTTAGAGAACTCCACAGAAAGAACTCTATGCTTACAATAAAGTTCTATAATAATTATCCCCTTAATGTCCTTTCCCCTTCTATATATACTTCTCTCTCCTGGCAGTCCGTGAAGTGTGTGCACATGAGTTGTCATGCCTACATGCACTGGTTTGCAACCTTTTTCACTTTCCCCTAAATTAGTGACAAAACACTTAGTATTACTTTTCAGTTGACAGAAGAAAGTATTTGCAGGAAGAGGGAATGATGAACAGCATCAAACACTGTCGGTAGATTAGATAGGTTCACAACTCAGAAGTGGTCATTCGATTTAGGACCTGGAAGCCATTTCTGAACTTGAGAAAAGTTTTGGTAGAGTATAATGAGGGGGTGGAGATAATGTCTGATTGAGTTGGTTTAAGAAAGGTTGGTAGAATTGAACACATTGAGCACTTTCTTTTTTGAAGTTTCACTGTCAAGGGAATCAAACAGGGTTTGGTGAAGAAGAGGAGATCCAGGGTATATTTTTTTAAATTCTACTTTCTTTTATCTAGCATTTTCCTCATGCCTATTCAATCTATCATCTTGACTGGAAAACTTATAGCACTTTGTTTCAAAAAGGAAAATGCAAGGATCTCTTAAAAATTAGGCAGAACACTTTTGACATTAAGCTAATCATGGGTAAAATGTGAAGATTGGGGGCCATACTTCTGGATTGCCACCCCCACAATGTACACTCATTTGTAGTTCACATAACCGTTAGTTATTGGAGCCTGCATTTGAAGTTTACTCTATGCCTAAGTCTACTCTATGCTTAGCCTGAAAGTCCATGCTTCTCTTTTCAATTCCTTTAGCACACTGCTCATGGAGACAATTATGGAATAAAAGTGAATCCAAAACTTCTCTCAAAGTTGTAAAAGCATATTGATTGCCTTCTTGTCCTCATGTATACATTCTCATTTCATCTTTCTTTTTAATTTCTAGCTGTCTGTCTTGAAAGGCTGTCTTCAGGCCTTAGTCTTAATTGCATTTTAGACTGGCATCTTTTTGCTTCGAAAGTAGTTTATTTGCTTTGTTTTTCTCAGGTCAATTACCATTACTGCACACAATCCTGCCATTTAAGTTCATTTAAGCCTACAGTATTTATATTGATAGGCTAAAACATATGGACACACAAAATGGACATCTTAATCAACATTTGAGTATATACATTTCTATTGAAAATCATCCAAGAAGCAAGGAGCTAGTGATTAAATTGATACAGGGCTATGATAAAGAGCAGAAAAAAGAGGACAGAGAGAGGTCATAGCTTATCTCAATGAATACTACCTCACCATAATATCCTTTTAAATAATGAAAAGACTGCCACATCCCCAACAACATATTAGTTATTTTAGGGAGTACAAAACACAGTGTACTTGATAGTGAGGTTGCACACTTTCCTGAATTTCAAATCCTGGGCTTTGATCTGGACAATTGAGTTCCAACAAACAGGTTCCTTGTAGAAAAGTCAGCATGGGTCTATGTCTTCATTTAATCCAAAACAAACAAGCAATCAAACTAACAAACAATTTGTTGGCAGAGATGTAAAAGATTGCATTAATAAAACAGGTATTGTATATAAATTTCATATAAGCAGTGATTCCTAGACTATTCAAAAAAGATCCAGTTGTTAAGGAAAATGAAGTGGATCACTAAATGGGAATACAGTATATGCAGTTTAAAGCATCAGATGGCTTAAATTGAGGTAGCCGAGGTTAGGGAAATAAGATGGATTTGAAGTCACTGGATTCTCTTTTTCTCTGCTCCTAACTTGCTATATGATTTTTTCTTTGACACTATCAAATGGGGAAGTTGCACTAGAAGCTCTTGAAGGCCATTTCCATCTCTTTGGTACCATAAGTAAAGGTACTTTTGCTAATAAGACTTTCAGCTTTAGTCTGCCTTAAAAACATGGAGTAGTTGCTAATCAGCCCCCTAATTGGTCTCTCCTTGCTCTAAACGTAGGCTGCATGTGCAGGACCTCTGGAAAAAGGTCCTGTCAGTGGTGGTACTGTTATCTCACAGCCTTCCCACCTCTCTGAACCAGCAGGTCAGCATCCTACTAACACCTCTGAAAGGCATATTTTTCTTTTGATTGGCAAACATTTTTATTATGCTTGTGCTTTTAGCACATCTATAATGTTTCTCTTCTAGGTTTTTTATAATATATAGCACGTGGCACCCATAATCTCTGCTTGTTACTATCTTCTAGCAGTATTTTTCATGGACATGTTTCATGATGATTTTGTGTTAGGTATTCAATTGATTAAAGCAGTGTAAGAAATTATTTGAAATGCATCAAAGTTTGTGCTCTGCCTGTGTTTCCTCTTGTTTATATATCTCTTTGTCTCTAAATTGAAATGTCATCTTCTTTTTTGGAAATTCCTAGGATCAAGTTGATATTGAAGAAGCTGAGCAGTATGGATCACAAGAATCTGCGCATACATCTTGTAACACTAGCATATCTTCCCTGGAAACCACACAGTCATCGGGTAGGTACATTTGGGCATTTGCATAGGAACTACCAGAGGAAAAATAGTGGCCTACAGAGTAGTTACAGGTTTTCCAATGAAGAGAATGGTCTATTTATAATGGTGTGAAATCAAAAGAGTAAATTCTAACTTTCTTCATCTTCTGTAATTTTTTTGAGATGATGTTTTAAGAACAATGAAAATGAATCTCATTAATGGTTCAAGTGCTTAGGGGGATGGTATTACTCTCTCCCATTTAATTTTAATCTTCTAAAGATCGGTGCTATATCTCAGTCTTTGGAAGAACAGTATCTTTTCATATTCATGCAGTCTTTTCTACTTATTGCATAGTAGTTGCATTCCAAAGAAATCTCTTATTTTTAGAAACTGTACTAGGACAAAAGAGATTGTCTCAAGAACAGTAATATTTATTATATAAGTTTCAATATTAAAGACTTTTAATAAACATAATTATATAATAGTACAAAATTTGAAGCAGTGGTGGATACATAATGCAGACCATGTCCTCTAATTAACCAATCTTATAACAGATAATTTATATTGTGCATTCTTCATATATAGAAGCGATACCTCTATTTTTTAAATACTCTAGTTAACAACCCTTCCATTATTGCTGTCAATCTCAAAACTTTGTTTTAAAAATCCTTCAAAACAATTGATTTTGGAAGGGAGAGGGCAAAGTCCATGGACCCATGATTGTGATTTCTAAAATATATGAGAGCAATTTAGCTTTAAGTTTGCACACCAAATTCACTCTTTGGGGTGTAGTTATATGGGTTTGACAAAGGCAAAGAGTCATGTGTCTGTTTACCATCATTATACCAAGCACAATGATCTGTCACACCCAAATTCCTTTGTCCTGCCTATTTGAACTCAAACTCTGTTCTCCATCCTCTGGCAACCATTGATCTGTATTCCATCTCTGTTTTTCTTTTTCTAGAATGTCATATAAATGGAATCATACAGTATCTAGCCTTTTTGGTCTGGCTTTGTTAAAAAAATGCATTTAAGATTTATCCATGTTAAATGAATCAATGGTTCATTTATTTTTGTTTGCTGAGTAGTAACACATCTTATGAAAGTACCACAGTTGTTTTTTAGAATCCATTCATCTGTAGAAGGGCATCTGAGTTATTTCCAAGTTTTTGGGTGGCTATAAACAGAGCTACTACAAACATTTGCATAAAGTTTTTGTGTATGAATATGTTTTTAATTCACTTGGATATATTCTTGCGAGTGGGACTACTGGGTTAGATGGGAAGTGCGTGTGCAAAAAACTGCCAAATGATTTTCCAAAATGACTCTACCATTTTGCATTATTCAAATAACCTTCTCCACTTTGTTTTTTGGAGCTGTTGAAGAGCATCATGTTGCAACACCTCCAAGGTCACTTCAAGAACTCCTGAGATTCCATAGCCTGGGAATCTTAGTTTTTCCGAAGTGATTTATGACTAGGTTTAATTTGGTTTTTATCTGTTAGAAGGTACCAAAAGAACTGTATGATGAAAAGACACTTAACACTAATGGGTTTGGGTACCCCCTTATGCTTGGTTGGGTGAAGGTAAAGTCAGACACTCCTTCCCTTTTCTTCATTTGCAGATATGACAGATTTTTAAGTAATTTCTGAATTATTCCTGGTACCTGGCATGTCCAGTCTTTAACATGAAATAAAACTGAACTCTCCTGTTTTTGCAACATAAAATGAAATAAACAGAGAAATCTATATAATCTCTTTGATAGCATTGATGCTTTTGTTTTTTGGGCCATGAATTTCTTTGTGCTTTCTTCCTCAGCTACATCATCTTCGCAGAACTTTGAATTCGAACCTGTGGTGGAAGAAATGGAACAGGTGGAGCAGATGGACCAGATGGATGAGATAGAAGAGGTGGAGGAAGAGGTGAAGCAGACAAACAAGGCGGAGCAGGAGAATCTTGCCCCACATATTTATCGGGACCACTAACTCTGGAAAGCTCCAAATTTTCACTGTTGTGTTCAGTTTCACTTTGAAGAAAGCATGCTTTTTCTTTGTTTGTTTTAACTGTATCGCTATTTCTATTGCACTGGATTTTCAGATGCAACTGAGAATTTAGTGGGTCCTAGCAATCAGGGAGGTTGAAGGTTCTCTAAGACCGAATCCTTGTTCTATTCTTAACTTGAAATATACAAAGATACTTTGTGCTTGAGAGAAAATTTGAGTTAAATAGGAAGCTTAACCCCAAGAAAAGGCAGTGCAGTATTTTTAAGAGCCATGCTCTTCATCATCTGTGAGGGGATGTTGACCATATCAAAGGAAGCTGACTTTCCTATCTACCCATACCAATACTTCCCCAACAGAACTAGGTTTCCTCAATGGAATTTTTATTGGTTAGAAACATGCCTTTCAGAATGTTAGCTATATACAACCTTTAATAGTCAGCACCAATGTATATGGTCTGAGGCCAAATCAAAACAGTTGGATTAACTAAACTGTTGCTGTTCTATCTCCAAATTTGTTTATATAATCACATATTTGGAGGATCATCTTTTACATTAAACAGGATTATTAAAATCAGGATTGGCAGCCAAGATAATGAATTTATGGTGAGGATTAAAAAAAAAATTTGCTTCTATCCCTTCACCTTTTTCATCCATCCCCCCAAACCCCCTCCCATCTGGCAACCATTAAAATGTTCTCTGTACTTATGAGTCTGTTTCTGTTCTTGCTTTTTTAATTTTGTTTTTAGATTCAATTGTTGATATATAGGAATTTATTGCCATTTTATTAATCATATTTTTTATCTTTTTTTTCCTTCTTCTTAAAGAAGACCTTTTATGTTTCTTATAATACTGGTTTGGTAGTGATGAACTCCTTTAGCTTTTTTTTTGTCTGTGAAGCTCTTTATATGTCCTTTGATTCTAAATGATAGCTTTGCTGGGTAGAGTAATCTTGGGTGTAGGTCCTTGCTTTTCATCACTTTGCATATTTCATGGCAATCCCTTCTGGTCTGTAAAATTTCTGTTGTGAAATCAGCTGACAGTCTTATGGGAGCTCCCTTGTAGATAATTAGCTGTTTTCCAGTTACTACTATTAAGATTCTCTCTTTGTCTTTAACTTGCATTTCAATTATGATGTGTCTTGGTGTGGACCTCTTTGGGTTCATCTTGTTTGGGACTCTCTGTACTTCCTGGAATTGTATGACTATTTCTTTCACCAGGTTAGGGAAGTTTTCTGTCATTTTTTCACATAGACTTTCAGTTCCTTACTCTCTCTCCTTCTGGCACTCCCATGATGGGAATGTTTGTATACTTGAAGTTGCCCAGAGGCTTATTAAACTGTTCTCTTTTTTTTTTTTTTTTTTGGATTCTTTTTTTCCATTTTTCTGTTCTAATTGGGTGTTTTCCACTTCCTTATATTACAAATTTCTGATTTGATCCCTCACTTTATCTACTCTACTGTGGATTCCCTCTAATATATTCTTCATTTCAGTTAATGTAGTCTTCATTTCTGTCTCCTATCTCCATTTTTATGTTTCCTGTCTCATTGTTGAAGTTCTTACTAAGTTCATCTATTTTTCCCCTAATTTCAGTGATCATCTTTATAACCAGTGTTTTTCACTCTGCATCTGGTAGATTGCTTGCCTCCATTTTGTTTAGTCCTTTTTCTATAGCTTTGTCCTATTCTTTCATTTGGAACATGTTTCTTTGTGTCCTCATTTTGGCTGCCTTCTTGTGTTTGTTTTTATGGATTAGGGAGCTGCTGCATCTCCCAGGTTTGGTAGGATGGCCTTATGTAGGTGTTCTGTAGCGTCCAGTGTCACAGCCTCCTTGATTATCTGAGCTAGGCTCTGCAGGTATGCTCCCTGTGTGGACTGTGTACACACTCCTGTTGTAGTTGAGCTTTGATTGCTGTTAGGACCTGAATGGGATGGTTTTACCACCAGGCCAATTGCCTGCAAGGACTTGGTAGAACCACCATGGAGGATCAACTGTGGAGGGGCCCATCCCATGGAGCAGGACTTTTTTCAGTGGGGCTCTGGTGTCTGCTGAGTTTGCCACTTGAGACTGTGTCTTGTGTAGGTGGTTGGGTGGTGCTTTGATGTAATCGGAAACTGTTCACTGTGTGGGCTGGCTCTGGGGTCTCTTGGGAGGTTCGGGCCAAGGTCAGTTGCCACCTGTGCCCTGCCCAAGGTCAACTGATGTGAGCTACAAAGCAATCTGCAGATGGCTGGTACTTGTGCTGTGTTTGGGTGTGCCCAGGAGAGGCCAAGCTGTGAACCAAGGATGGCTGCTGTTAGTGCCAAGCCTGGGGCCACTTAGAAGTACAGGACATGCCAGGAGCACATATTGCTTATTTGAGAGATTTTAGGAAAGTTTGAAGCATGAGCTAAGACAGGCCTTTTGTATTGAAAATCCACTGAAATGGCTTGGGTGGTCCTGCAAGGTGGGTGGAGTGGGGTCTCAGGGAATCACCAAGGCAGGGAAAACAGTGTTAGCCAAGTTGATGGAGATTGACATATGGCACCACCCTGCCATTTTTGTGGGAGAGAGAAGGCTCAGAAAAGGAACAATGGCCTCTGCCAGCACTTCTCCCTGTGAGAAAGCTGCCCCTCTAGCTCTTGCCACAAAGCCAGACAATCCAACACCTCTCTGGATGTCCTTGGTTCCTTTTGAGCTGTTACTTATCCCAGTGATGGAGCTCAGAAGGAGTGAGTCTGAGTAAGTCAGTGCATGGTCCTTTAAGAGGAAAGCTCGAAACTCAGCAGCCCTTTGTCTCTCTCAGCCACAATCCCTGCTGGTTTTTACAGCAAGAAATGATGATAACTTCTCCTCCCATCACTGGAACCCTGGGCTGGGAGCCTCCTGTGGAGCTGAGACCCCTCACTTCTCAGGGGTGATCTCTGCAGCCGAGATATCCCTCCCCATTTTTAACCACACATGGGTGTAAGGCCAACCTGTTCCACTTTTCTGCCCTTCCTACCAGTCTCAATATGGCTTCTTTTTATATCCTTAGTTGTAGGACTTCTGTTCATCTAGATTTCGGGTGGTTCTGAATTGTTGTTGTTCTATACTTTAGTTGTAATTTTGATGTGGTTGTGAGAGGATTCAGGTACTATATTTACCTACGCTGCCATCTTGACTAGAACCTGTAGTTTTTTCTCATCATTAATACTGAGACTATGGATTGGGGCTGTGATTCTCTAATTTTGTTTGTACCCACAGTGTCTATAGCACAGATTAAGGCAAACAACAGTTGTTTCCAGGTCTTACTTACAACTTTGACAGTTTTTGTGTGTTTTTTTCCAAGAATCTAACCTCTTTTCTGTCCTCCTCAGGCAAACAGTTGAGAAGGCCTATCCACTTCCTTAATTTCTCTCAAATGTATCCTGCCTCTGGTCTGTTTCAAGTCCCTCTTACGTCTACCTAGAATTACCTCCACAGCTCTCTAACTTGCTTCTGTGACTCCAAGATTTCTCTCTCCCCTCATTTCATCTTTTGAAGTGCCATCAGAAGGCATGTTCTACAACATAGGTTTGAGCACGTCACTTCCCCAATCAGATCTGTGTTTTAAAATGCTGCTTATGGCAGCAGTACAAGGTGGTTGATGAATAAAATTCAAGTTCCTTAGCCTCCTAAACTTGTATGGTCTACACAAAGCTCTTTTTCTGCTTCCATTCCACATATGATTTGTCTCATCCCCTCTATTCCAGTCCACCTGAAGCATTGCTTTGTCTCCCAACAACCTCTCTACTTTTATAAACCTGTCCATTTTCAGATCTGAGGCTGTTACTCAAGTTAAAGTTAGATTCCAAGGGGAGAGTATTTCTCCAAGTACTGAAACTGTGTACAATGTCTATAAAGTACCTACTTTATAGGGGGTTGTGAAGGTCAGATTTGTTCATTTCTGTACAGTGCTTAGAAGAGTCCTAGAACAAAGGAAATTCCAGTTGAGCATTCTTCTTACTGCAGTGCTAACGGGCATTCAATGAATGTTTCCTGCATGCTTCCTTTGTGATCTGAGCTGCTGCACTTTGATCCTTACCTTAAGGACTCTGGGTATATTGCTTCACTCCTCTGGGCCAATTCTACAGCTTTAAGTTTTGAGGGGGACAGACTAAATGGTCCCCATGATCCAGTTCTGATCTAAAAATTCTGGGTTCTTTAACCATTTTTTAAAACTTTCTAGTAATAAATGATATCAGGATTGGAATGCCGTTGGTCTCATTCTCAATCTTCCAAAACTTGTAAATAAAACAGTATAGTAGGATTTGAAGAATCTAGTATCCCTGTATATAAACCATAAGTGTTTCCCCCCCACAGCCTTTAAAAATATCATCGCCAATTGCAGCGTACATCGACAAACGTGAGATAGAACTGATGAAGAAGTTCAAGAAGCAGCTGGAAGAGAAGACTCAAATGCTGCAGGCTGACATCAGAAACCAAAAAGATGCCCTAGAAATGATGAAGGAACAACTTAACACACTGCGGGATTCCAAGTTTCAGGTCAGAAACCAGTTCTATGTAAGTGGCAGAAGGAACAGGAGAAAGAGCCCGTCTTCAAGGAGGTAGTCAATAGGCCTGTTAGTACTGACACCTGCTGCCCCAGGGCAGCACAGGACATCTGGAGTAATCTTCAGTAGGGACTTAAGGCTTTGTCCTTTTTCTCTTGGTTGCAGGAGCCGAGAAGGGCCTAGCTGGGCTCTGGGAGTGGCAGATGTGGCTCATATATAGCCAAGGCTTCCTTGTGGGATTGCCTGTATGCAGTCTTGCTCCTTGCTCAGCATGTCTTGTGCCCTAAGGAAAGGTGTGGCCCTTGAACATGTTGATACTGTGTCCTTACAGATGCAGCCAACCACATCACACCACACTGACAGTTATAAACCCCAGTCTTTAGAGCCAGCTCCCAAGAAACAATGCACCAAGCAAATGGGGAAGTCCTTTACAGATCCCAGTGAGCCCAAAAGCTTTCATGCTTCACGTTCATCTCTTTAAAATTTTCTTAGTTGTTTAACTAGCCTTGTGATTCCTCCACCCAGATATGGAAAGTCTGTTTTCACTGTGTAGCTGAAGGGGGATTCATTTTCATGAAAATTAATGTTCACCTGGTTCTGCTGAGGGGGTAATGACTACTCAGTTGGCTGCAATTCATTTGCCTGAGGAGATAAAGAAAATGTGGCTAATTAGACCTGGACACACATCCACACATACATATGCACAAGTGCTAGATTGCAGCTTCTCGCAGCCATGAAGATGACTACAGCTAGTGCCCTACCAAACAAGGAGACAGCCACCCAGAGAGGCAGGACTACTGCTGCCTTCTGCTTTGGGTAAATGGAGAGTGGCTAATCAATTTCTGGGAGGCTCTAACAGACACTGATATATTTTTATCTCTCCTTTTAATGCAGCAATACCTGAAGGATCAGGAACAATACCTGCAGCTGCTGCAGAAGCAGCAGCCCCAGCAGTGTAACATCATTGTGGAAAACCAGAGGCTGCAAATATCTTTGCTAAACTTCTCTGGACCCCTCTATGATGAGTCTCTTTTTTTCATGCAGATCCAGTCCATTGATGTTCCTCTCCAATTGGTAGCCGAGGAACAAGACAAAAACCTTGGGGGCCAGGAAGATGAAAGGCAAAGGTAAGAAGTGCATGGAATGGTGATAAGGGCTAAGGTCACTGCTATCCCCTTATGGCTGAACACCATGCCTGAGATCATAGGTGACTTGCCCACAGGGCAACAAAAGTCTCCCCATCAAAAGCAATGTACTTCCACACATCTTGCTCTGTGGCCACAGCCCTCCCTCCCTCTGCATGCATGGTGCATAGCCAAACATGCATTGATGAGGCAGAGGAGTCTTCATGACACATGAGGACTAGATAAAAGAAACCCGTCATCTGGGGAATTAGCATGCAAATCTTGAATTTGCTCGGCTTCATCCACCCACTCTCATGTCACAGGATGTCTAAGAGAAGTCTTGAGTGCCCACAGCTGAATAACTCTTGGGCTCCCAGTTTCCTTCCCCCACTTCACTGGGTGATCACAGTACATTAGGTGAAGGGCTCTGCCTGGCATTGATGACCTATATAAAGGAGGTGGGTGTTATACAGTTGTTAGATTGCCATCAGATGCCTAAAAAGCCAAAAGCACTGAAGGACTAAGTACTGGGAAACAGTATGAGAACATGAACACATTTTCAACTCAGTGATAAAGTCTTTAGTCTCAAATGCCAGAAAGAGAAGGTTCTGCTCAGCAATGAAGGGGTTTGCATAGCATATACTTGGTGCCCAATAAACATTTTTGAATATATGCCAACTCTCTGAGCAGGCGTCCCAAAGCTCTCTGGATTTCCTCCTGGGCCTGCCTTTAGGATTAGTGAGGTGGGTTAGTGCTATGTTTCCCTTTGGCCTGATCATCAGAATCAACCTGAATAGATTGTTAAAAGTAGAGATTCAGAGTCTGAGATGGGGCTCAAATCTATTTATAATGAGACCCACAGGTTTAGGGTTGTGGAGAGAGCACTGGACTTGGGAGTGAAGAAATCAGCCTTGCAGTCCCTCTCAACTGTTAACTTTCTTTAGTAATGAAGGGCAGGTCACTGACTGGGGTAGGTGAAGTGACGTGCACAAGGCCACAGAGATCATGATTGTGGCAGAACCAGGACTGTCCAAGTAATATAAATGAAACCACTTGAGACAAATGACTGTAATTTATCTCAGTGTTTATATTTGCTTTACTTTGGAGAACTGAGTTTTATTCAGGCCAGAGTGAAAGTACACAAATGTGAATCCGATTTAGCCACCAAAAACAAATGTGCCTTAAATACCTACTGATGAGCAAAACAATTTTCCTGGTCCACCTTTTCTAAATCCATGTCACTGCAACATGTATCCTCTCTTACAGTTTATTTCCTGAGGACCAGCAGAAACAAAATCTATTGCCACTGGCACATAACCCAGGCAGTGAGATTTCTCCTTTCAGCTTTTCTCAGTCTCCCATATCTTCTGACTCGGATTTAGTCACCCTGGAGACCACACAGGATTACATCCGACTTTGGCATAAAACATCAGATCCACAGAGTCACCTTAAATTTGAAGTGAAAAGTTGGCCTTGCAGTGAGCAGGACCAAGACACCAGGTCTGAGGTATACCAGCCCCTTCTTCTCTGCCTTCTAACCCAGGTTGGGTTCTGCACAGAGGCTGGCCTGTTCTCCATAAGGCACACATCATGGGCTTATGCTCCATGTAAGAAATCCAGAATTCAAAGCTCAGTAAGTTTGAGGGCAGTTACTCACATGGTGTTAGCAACTTACTGTTGAGTAAAAAGATTCTCTTTAAACTTCCATGAAAAAGTCAGCAGTCCTCATGGATATTAAATGTAATCTGACTTAAAAACTTCTCAAAATGACTTGGTATGTGTGGCTCATTTGGTTGAATGTTGTCCTGTACACTGAAAGGTGGCGGGTTCGATTCCCAGTCAGGGCACATACCCAGGTTGCGGGTTTGATCCTTGGTCAAAGCACATATGGGAAGCAACAGACTGATGTTTCTCACTCACATAGATGTTTCTCCCTCTCTCTCTCCCTCTCTCTTTTTCTTCCCCTCTCCCTCCCTTCCCTTTCTAAAATTAATAAAATTGGATGAGGATTTAGGAAAAAAACACCTCAAAAATATGTGGGCAGAGTGGGTCATGCCATATACTGAACCCATTGCCCCAGCCCAGACCCACTTTAAGAACTTTTGGGTTTTTAGTTCTGCTACAAAATCCAGGACCTAGTATGGGTGTGTTTCCTCATACTGAAAATAAACCAAGGGTCCTTCTGTTGAGTGTGCTTGTAATAAGTCAATGGGGTGCCCAGTACTTGAAAGAGCAGACCCCACCTCAAGGACCATCTGCAATGCCATGTTTCCAGGGCAGTGGTGGGAGCTGGTCCAGATGGCAGTCACATAGCAGGCTTTGCTCCCAGTACACTCCCAGAAGCTCCTTGGGGACCACAGACTCTCATTCTAACCAGCAGCACTCACAAAAGTATTTTGATTCTGGCTTTAGAAATTTTAATAGAGTTTAACCTCTTTTAAAAAATTAACAACAAGAAAAAAACACTAAGCTAAGGCAAAATGAAAGAGTTTAGATATTTTGAATGGCTGAAGGTGTGTTAATTTTATAAGCACACCCTGAGCAAATGAGCTTCCAGGTGTCTAGAAAGTTGATCAGTTAGAGGTACTGCCCATACAAAAAGGTCATATGGTCAATGGATTCTGTGGTTCAGTTACCAAGCCAGACTCTGGTGAGACCTTTCCTCATTCCCACTCTCAAGATGCTTCCCCTCTGGATGGACCCTGAGAGGCAGAGTTAAGACAAAGCTGAGCACTTATCTCAGGGAAATGGATGAGGGAGGACCCTGGAAGGATGTGCAGATGGGGGAATGCAGTGGAGTTGCCAAGGGCAGGACTGAGTAGGATCTTCCTTGTCTGCAGGGCTTTAGGGATCCCCCACACCCTGCCATGGCTCCACTCAACTGTCTCTGGGCCTCCCTTTCCCCGAGTTCCTATACACTTCCAGCTCTCTGCCCATAGTGCAGCCCTTCTTCTGTTTCCCCTGTCGTCTTCTCTACCCTGTTGCATTCCACTTGTTGAACCCTTGCATTACCTTTAAAACCCAGCCCAAGTTTCTCTCTCTTCAACAGAAAAGACTCCCACAGCACATTCTTTGTAACACCATTTTTGTGTTTGTTCCTCCTTCCTCCTTCTCTACAGCCCAGAATGAGCTGTTACTACTCATGTCACACTGTGGAAGTGGGCCAGGTAACTGCCAATGAGTCTCAACATGGAAGTCACTTAGTCCAAGCTGAGTAATGGAAGGTCCAAGGGTAGGGGTGGGGAGAAACCTTTTAAGGTCTTTGCTAGCCATGGCTGGCAGAGGACCTGGGCTGGGGAAGGACAGACGTGGGACCCAGTAGCTTTAGGCATTAAGAAAAGTTTGGGAGAGCCCAAGCTTGCTTCTGCTGGTCTTTAAGTCAAAATGCTGTTGGGAGAGAAAAGTGGGGAGGAACCTCATTTTTCCAGAACCACCTTTTACCTGCACCTTGCAGGCTTGTGTTCCAAAGTACTTTTCAATACCCTGCTGACTTAAACTAAGGGGTCCTCTCACTGTTGTAAATTGGGCCCAGGAACTCCAGCAAAGAACTTCACCTTGTTCCTTTTTTCCCCAGCAGGCACTAGTTCCTGAGGCAGAAGCCCAGGGACCTTCAGGTCCACAGTCTTCCCAGGACCCTGCTGAATATCCACCAGACAAAATCAGCTCTTATTTATCTTCAGAGCAGTCTGAATCGGATGAGTAGCTGAAGCAGCAGTATTCTCATACCAAGCCTTGAGAGGGGCTCACAGAATCCCTCGGGGTTTGGGGCTGATACTTACTTTTCTTTACCATAAAGTTGTTTTTGTAATTGTTAGTTGAACATAACCTGTTTCTTTTAAGTCGTGCTGCAAAAGCAACCTATGATCCCTAGTGTGCTAGTGTGTGACAGCAGCCAGGCTATGGCAGGAGACCACTGTCGCAATATACCCTGCCCAACTTCACACACAGCTCTTCTACCATGGGTGGACAAACTGCAGAGTCTGCTCAAGTTAGAATGCCTTTTTTCTGCCAACAAGTATTTCAAGCATAGTTTACAATTTAGTAAGAAGCTGTTCTATCTTAAGCTGCAATAATTCTGAGGCTTTGGCAAGCCCCAAATCTCCCTTACATTGTTACTGGGACCAGGAAACCCATAGGGAACGTCATCCCAATTTTGAGGCATTCCAACCTAAAATAACCACAGCTTCACAGCTTAATAAAAATTGTTTGTGAACTTATGACTGATTTGTTTTATTTTTGTTTTTTCTGTGACTGGCTTTTGGAACTTAGAAATGATACTGACTTAGCTGACTGGTGCCAAGGTCCCGAGTGAAGGGTTAATTTTCTGGAGTTGTGCTCCTTGTGTGTAACCAGCTCCCCTCAGCTTCTCGTTCACACCTCAGTTCCCTACCACACTTGCAGAGGCCATTGGCCCCTACCTTCCCAAGTGGCTATGTGCCCAGGTCCCCTGTGTGGCTGGAGCCTGCTGGCTCATTCATTGACACTAAGGGCAGCCACAGACTCACCAGGCCAACAGTTGGCCTAGAGTCCAGCCACTGTGTAGAATGTACTCATGCCTCATCAATCACCTCAGAGACTATATAAAGGGGAAGGTACCCATTCACTTTGCATGCAGGTTCCTTCTCTCTTGCCATAGCCCTTTTTGGGGGAGGATATACTCCCTGAAAGAAAAGTGATTAAGTGATGTGCTCTCTGGTCAGGCACCAAGGAGAGCATTTTTCCTGCCTTAGATAACTTTACCAGAAGCCATCGTGTGCCTTTAATATCAATATTGAACCATTGCTGGATGAAGGCAAAGGAAACTTCCAAACTCCAGTGGTAAGTTAAAATAAAGAGGGCCCATGAGTTCTCATACCCACAAGAGAAGATTGACATTCTTCAGCCAGCATGATCTCTACCAGGGTACTATGGACTGAATATGCCCCCCCCCCCCAAATTCATGTCAAAGCCCTACCTGCAATGTGATGGTATTTGGAGGTGGGACGGGACGTTTGGGAGGTGCTTAGGCTTAGATGAAGGTGAAGTCCTCATGATGGGATTAGTATCCTTATGTGAAGAGACACAGAGAACTTGCTCCTTCTCTCACCTTGTGTGCACAAAGAGGAGGTCCATGTCAGCACACTGCAAAATGGTGACCACCTACAAGCCAAAAGAAGAGGTCTCAATAAAACCTATATTGCTGGCACCTTGATCTTGGACTTCCAGCCTCCAGAATTGTGATAAAGGTCTATTGCTGAAGCACCCTATCTATAGTATTTTGTTAGGGCAGCCAGAGCTGACTGCTGTTTGTTTTCAGGCATGTCTCTGTAGCCATTGGGAAGGAATAACTGAAGGTTCCATCACTTGTCAAAATCACAATTTGACACAGATACATCTCCAATTGTGTTCAGCAGATGCTGAACATTTCCAAGATCCAGGTTTCTTGGACTTCCTAGCAGAGGTAGGAGCAGAGGTCAGGGCATTCTTGATGCCCTCTTTGACTTTGAATAGGCAGAGTTGGAAGTGACTGGCATTCTAAGCCATTGGCAGAGACTGTTGCCTCTTGAATTGGCAGCTGCCTCTCTTGAGAGACAAAGTTGGGAGACAGGCTGATACATTTCCTGCCACCTTCTCTCGGGAGTACATGAAACCACTGTACCTGTTCCTGCTAGACAGTACAAGAAGGACTGCATATATATGAAAGTGATAAGAACTTGTAAGAGAACTAAAGGTACTGCTTCACTGGCATGCAGAGTGGTCCAGGCTCTGGTCAAGGGCTGCCTCATAGATGGAGCATTAGGGTGCACAGGCTCCTTATAGCTACTCAGTTGACTGGTAGCATTCTGACCATGTGAGCAGCTGAGATCAAAGGTTTACTGTGCAGCATCAGTAGTTCCCATAAGCCAGACCTATTTTTTGTGTTGTTTTTTTAAATATGTTTTTATTGATTTCAGAGAGGAAGGGAGAGGAAGAGAGAGAAACATCAATGATGAGAGAGAGTCATTGATCGGCTGCCTCCTACATGCCCCCTACTGGGGATCAAGCCTGAAACCTGGGCATGTGCCCTGACTGGAAATCGAACTGTGACCTCCTGCTTCATGGGTCGACACTCAACCACTGAGGTATGCCAGCTGAGCCAGACCTGGTGTTCTGAACAAGAAAAAGATTTGTCCCTGCCTTGTTTCTCCTTTTACATGGTAAGGGAGAGGTGGTCAGGCAGGCCTTAGAGTGGCGCACTCCTAGGAGAAGCAACTGAGGCTCTGTTGTCCCTTGGACAAGTCACTTAAGCTCCTTGGGCTTCAGTTTCTCCATTGTAAGAAAAGGAGGGAGGAGGAGACAATGCCTTTTCTACCTAGCTCTCAGGGAAGATGAGGCTAGATGGATTGATAATGCTGAAAGAACCTTCAAGAAAGGCACTGTAAAAGCTGACTAGACTGGAGCCATTCCATTGAGGTTATTGTTTGAATTCAATATTAAGAGTATGCCTTGGCCAAGATTTGTCTGATCTAGCTCAATTTATGCTGGCTTTAGCACCACCTGGATTTCAAAGAAAGAGCCTGCACTGGGAAGTCTGTGGTCACCTCTAGCTCTGCCTCAATCCACTGTTCAGCATCCAGGTCAGCCCTAGACCAAGTTGCCAGGAGATCAGAGGAACCAGCTCTGTGGACCTGTTTCTTCACAGGGATCCCCACAGGAGTAACTGCAAGGACACCCCATCTTATAATAAGGGAAAGTTGGGAGGGCAGGGGCCAAAAGCCAGAAACAGTGCTCATACGCAGGATCATCCAGTTGTGAGTTTGTGTATTACTGAAGTCTCTCAGGCAGTTATGGGCTCAATCCCTGCTCCGAGAATACTGCATGGGACAGCTTCCAAGGACAGCTCAACCTGGATATAGCTATGGCTGTCCCGGTAGTCTGTGAAAAACTGCTCCGGGAGGCTCTGGAGACACTAAAGTCCATACCAAAATGTTTCATCAGGGAGCACTTCAAATGGATCCCACACCTGGAACTACTCAAGATAAGTGTTTTCTGTCTATCACCCTCCTTCTTGGCCCTACACACTTGTACACACAGTGCACAGCTCACACAAGCCACCTGGTCTTTACTTCTGGGCTCTGCTCAGGTGTGGGAGAGAGAGCAGAGAGATGAACTACTCCTCCAGCAGCCTGTGAGCAGGCAGATCCTGGGGAAGGAATTGGGAAAGAGAATCCAAAGGCAAAGCTTGCCTTGCTCCTAGTATGCCACCCCCAGTGTCCCAGCCTCAGTGCCCAGCTCTCCTTCCTGGGTAGCCTGGGAGAGACGGGCATTCCACCCCAGGCCCTGAGCACAGTGGCCCACATACTACTCAATGGCTGGGCACCTAGCTAGGGAAACAAGTGTTGCCTGTTCCTAGAGTTTCTTGGCCTCTGCTGAGACAGCTGTGGTCTTCACCCCTACTGCCTGGTCCACACCAGCTTCCCCCTTGAAGGGGAGGTAGAGGCACAGAGGGGCCAGGGCTTGGCAATCCTGTAGACACAATGTTCCTGCAGCAAGAGTGGGCCCATACAAGTAGAACCAAGAGCCACAGGTCCTGGCCTTTCTTCCCTCAACACAGCCACCAGCAGTCCCAATATTGAAAGCAGGCAGCCCCCAGTAATGCTGTCAGGGAGGTGGCCCTTGGCTGAGGTCATCATACCTTTACCATTACCCTACAAGACATGACGGTTCAGTGTGGATTTGTCTATCTCTCTAACATGAAGCCCAATTCACTTCCCTGTTTGGGAAGGCATAGGAGTTGCATTTCTCTGTCAGTTGATGGGACAGAGGAAGTTGGAAGAACATGATACATATGTCTGGGTTGTCACACATGGCAGAGCTTTTAGACACAGCTGCCGTGACCTGCCATCAACTCATTCCTCACTGAGCAAGACAGTCTGTATGCAATAGAATACTTCATGCATAGACTTAACTGCTGAATATTCATGTGTTTTCTATGGCATGACTTATTCCCAAATGCCTTTGAAAATAAAAAAGGAAGAGTGTTATTAAAACTCTCAGCCCCAGTCCATGTTCTTCCTTGACTCCATTTGCAGCACACAGTAAGGCTAATACCCTCTGTGGTATTTTGAATGTTCCAAGTATTTTGAAGACAATGAAAGTGAAAGACTTGGAATGTTTTGGGGTGTGAATGTTGTTCTCTGCCAAAATCACTGGGAAGGAAAGGTTGAGGGTGAAAGATCAGGCAAAGGAAAAGGGAGTAAGGTGGAAACGAGCTCAGAACTGAAGCTTCTGTTCCTAGGCTGAGAGGAAAGTGTTGGTTCTCCAGCCAGAGAAGAAACCACATCAAAGTCCACCCCTATCTCTCAAAATGGACAACAACCTTAATAAAAACTCTGGTTTATAGCAAAGACCCAATTAAATGCTCCATATAGGATAATAACAATTGAGATGTGTTTCTGTTTTCATGGGTAAGCAAGATGATGTTGGTTTTCCACTGGTTATCAAGTAAAATCCAAATTTTCAGTCTGGCTTGCTCTGGCCTTTTCCTTCTTCCACAGTTGCATGCCTCTTCCTTTCATGTACTCTGCCCTCAGCCTTGCTGAACCACTGGGTTTGACCCAAGTTCTGGCATTTCTACCCTCACGGATTTGTGACTCTTCCATACAACTAGAATGCCCTTCTTTTCTATCTCTGCAGTTCCAACTCTTGCCCATGATGTAAAGCCTGGCTGGGAGGCTCCCTCTGCTCCATGTGTCCCCCCTGACTCCTCATGCCTCACTTGGAGCACTTATGTCTCTGTTCAGCTCCTGCCACACATGTAGCAAGTAGAGACTAGGGCAGTTCCTGGAGGCCCCCATGCCACAATGCTTTGCAGACTGAACCTTCACCCTACAAATGTTCCAAGAACATCTTTGTAACAGAGGTCTTTAACAGTCATCTGGAAGATGTTTCACAAAGAAAAACAGCTGCTTGGGACAGGGTCATCCTGCAGAAAGTCAAGTTGGTGAAGCCCTTGAGCCTTCTTGAGCAACTTCCTGGCACTTGGGAAGGGCCAGGCCTTCCCTGGAGCCAAAAGGTAGCCAACACACCCAGCCCTGGGCATCAGGGAAGTCTTTCTTTTTGTTCACCCTCTATTTAGCTCAGGTATAAGTGTTCTTAAGCGTCTCAACATTAACCAGTAACATGCCAGCCCTTCTTCAGGCTTTTTCCTCAGGGAAGGACTCAGAAATGAGGATGTGCACAACCTGTTGTAGCGCCCAGCAGGGGGTACTGTCCTGGTCCCTGCATTGCCACTTTCCTATGGGACTGGGGAATGAGGGAGCTTGGTGGATAAGAGAACAGGGTGTAAGTCAGGGAGCAAAAAGCACCATACTTAAGTGGGCAAGTGTCCCTGGTGGTGACTCCGATGAACCTCTGTGAATCCGTTTGTGGCACAGGAAAGGCGAGAACACTGCAGGGAGAAGGGGAAAGAGAGCAGAAGAACTGGCAGTGACAACTAAATGCCAAGAGGTCCAAACTCCAGAAGTCATGGATATTTCCTGCTCAGATGGAGGCCCTGACCCTGAAGGTCAAAGGGTAATTACCCACATGATTATCTTATTGATGAAACAAAACCCACAACCTTGCAGAATCAAAACATGTCACAGGCATGGAAGTAAAGGTGAACAGACAGGATAGACAAATTGCGGTATTTAGAAACACTCAAGTTTTGTGTAATCTGTTTAGGGCTCTACCCCCAGCCAGTGGGGAAGGTAGTGGGGAGAAGGGCTGGAAGTTCAGCTGCAATGGGCCTGACTTCAGCTGAGAACCAGGCTCAGGTCTCCGGTAAGAGCTCTGCTCACAGGGAGATTTACACCTAGAACTTTGGAGCACATGATCTGCTAAGTAAGCCAAGGGATGTTTGTGGATAGAAGGGGAGCTGGGCAGGAGGTGGGACCACCCAGTTTAGTGCTGCTCCTTTATTCTCTTGCCCTTACCTGCTTGCAGCAATCCCCATCAATTTCCATCTGAGATGTGGTGCTAAGTAAAGTAAGACATTGAACTTTTATTTTAGATTTCTGCCTGCTATACACTTGGTCTGAAACCTTGGGCAAATCACTGTACCTCTCCTTGCCTCTGCTGGCTCTCTGGCATATAGGGACAAATATAAAAGCTCTGCTCTAGATCAAGGAACCAATGAATGAATAAGTGAACAAATGTCATCACTTTATCCCCTGCCAGTCTGATCCCTGTGCCTCCCCCTTAGCTCTAACAAAGATACAGAGGAGGTGCATTGTCTCTGAGAGGACTGAGATACTACAGAGACTGCTCACTCCTTGTTGCATTCACTTTCCCCCTCCTCTCCTGTCCCATTCCTTTCTACTCAACTTACAAGCATGCTCAGGGCAGCAGTCCCCGGGAAGCTACTTTTCAGACCCCTCTCCTCCTTTGACTACTGCACTTTCCCTCTCTTCAGTCCCCAGCCCCCTCCTGAGAAGTGATCCATGACTCCCAAACCTCAGTACCCCACCTCTGCTCTTCCTGTTGGCCTCTAGACCCTTACATCCCATTGCATACTGGACATTGCCCCGTGGGTGTTCCCCTTACAAGTCAACATCAACACAGTAAAAAACTGTGGCTCTTTAGCATCTCTTGAAAGTAACTCCCCTCTCAGAGACAGGCACTTTCATCTTCTTTGTAACCCAAGCTAATAGACATCCATCTTGACTCCTCCCTTTCCCCAGTCTATCTTCTTGGGCATAATTGTTTATTTTTTCCACTGACACATAGTAGAGAGTAAGGAAAGTGTGACTAAATGAGGGGGTAAATGAATTATTAACAGATGACTTGATAGTCTTCATTGTCTTGTGTTCCCAGCATGGGCTGGGCAAACAGAAGGCACCAGGAACTAACTGTTGAACAATGGGCTCTCTCCTCTCCATCAGAGCCTCCCCAGGCCCCTGCTTAAGCACAAGTGCCTTTTCAGGCTCTGGGCACTTAGCTCTAGTGGTCTCTATGTTGGGGCTAGCCTGAGTCTATATTCCATGCTACTAGCCAAGTTTGATGGTTCGGTTCCCAGGGTGTGCACATAGGTTGGGTTTCTTGGTACCAACTTCCTGTAGCTTAGGGTGCCCAAGAACACTCAGAGCCTGTTCCTGTGGCTGCTCAGAGATGAAGCATTGCCCAGACTCCAGACATGGGCCAAGAGCACAGGATCAGTAAGAACAAAGGAGGTTCTCTTATCGGTGTCTTAGGGCTCATGGTTTCTTCTGTTCCTGCCCCACACATGCCACCAATGGGTCATCTGGTGGTACATACAATAGGCTCCAGCTTGGTTAGGCAGCATCATTCACCTCCATGCCATAGGGAAACTTAAGTCAGGCAGAAGGACCATTGGAGCTCTGGGCACAGGACACCCAAACTTTAGGCCGAGCTTGGTTGGACTAATTTTTTATCATCTCTTGCCCCTTGGTGTATAGTTTCAGTATTATAGCTCTCCAGTGGCCTCCCTTGTGACCAATTCAGTTAACATTCCTGAGCACCCAATCTGCTCCAGACCCTATACCAGAGAGAATTCTATTCTGAAGATTTCAGTCCAACCCTTAGTTAGCTCCCTAGTATATCTTCCTTCTCTACACTCCAAGTGCCCTCAGAGTCATGCTCCATCATATAATCACTTCCTCTTTCCCTCTGTCACAATTGATTGACAAATCCTCAACTTTGGATGAACTCAACTATTTGTCTTCTGTGTGTCTCCACTTAAGTGTCTCTGTGCTGCTAGAGAGAATCACACAAGCTGACAGATTGTGCACCCCTATGGATTTATGATCTCCAACCTCACCCAGGCACACCTCACTACTCAGAAGGACTTCTGTGTTTTATGCTTTTTCGAGAATGGTGATTTGCTCTCTCCTCGAAGTTCCTATGTCTTCCCACTCTGCTCCTGCTTACTTTCCTTGTTCATATACAATTTAGAAATTAGAAGATATTTAATGGAAATTTCCTCATGATCTCATCACCAAGCCTATTAACCTACCTTACTCTGTATTTAACCTTTCCTTCTTTCCTCAAGCTAAAATGGTAGAAGTATCCCTTATCCTTTCTAAGACTGATACTTTCTGTGAATTCTGGATCCCATACCCCCCCACATACCCTTCTCTCCAGCATGATTGAATTTCCCTTCTCTACTTTACCAGTTCCATCACTATGCAAACATGCTGTAACAGTTCCCATCTTAAAAAAATTTTTTTTAAAAAATCCCTAGATTCCTCTACCCCTCCCCAGAAATTTCCATATTTATCTGCACCCTTTCAAAAAACTTGTCTGCAGGTACTATCTCCACTTTGTATCTCTTCCAAGGGTAGTCACAAACACACTAGAATACAGCCTAAGCTCCTACCACTCCGCTAAAATAGTTCTTTCTATGGTCACCAATGAAGTCCATGCTGTCAAGTTCACTTTTCACTACTGTGCTCTAGTGTTACTCTGGCTCTCAGCAGTGTTGATTCTGTGGACAACCCCTTCTCTTTGTTAATACTACCTTCTTTGAGATTCTATGACACCTCATTTCTTTTTCCCACACCTCCTACCTTACTGGATGATCCTCTTCACTCTCCTTTGCTGGTTCTTCCTCCTGACTTCTAAATATTGGAAGGCTTAGACCTTGGATTTTGGATATTTCTCTACCTCCTTCCTTCACACCTTAGGTGATCACATCCAGTCCCATAGTTTTAAATATCTCTCTCTCTCTATCTCTCTCTTTATCTCCCTCTCTCTCTCTCTCTCTCATACACACACACACACCCCTATATTTCTTTAATAGACTCATATATGGAACTGACCACTTTATACCTCCAATCTTAGCCACCTAATTGTCATGTCAAACCTAATGTCCCCAAAACTTGTGATATCCCCACAACCTTGCTTGCCCCATAGTCTTCCCTCTTCAGTAGATGAAACTGTCATTCATTTAGTTCTCTAAGCCATAAATCCAGGGTTATGGTTTGAATTGTGTCCCCTAAACATTCATAGGTGAAGCTCTAACAGCCAGGTACTTCAGGATGTGAAATTATTTAGAAATAAGGTCTTTGTAGATGTGATTAGTTAAGATGAGGTCATACTGAGTGGGCTTCCAATTGAATAAGACTGGTGTCCTTATGAAAAGGAGAAACTTGGACACACACACATACACACACACGCACACAGTGATAATGCCATGTGAACAAGAAGACAGAGATTGGGGAAAATGCTTCTATACTTCAAGGAATGCTTAAGATTTTAAGTAAACCAAAAGAAGCTAGAGTTGAGACCTGGGACAGATTCTCCCTTACAGCCCTCAAAAAGAACCAACCCTGCCAACATCTTGATTTTGACATCTAGCTTCCAGAACTGTGAGATAATAAATTTATTTTGTTTAAGCCACTGTTGTGGACTTAATTGTGCTTCCTCCAAATTTATATATTGAAGCCCTAACCCCCAATACGACTGCATTTGGAGTAATTAAGGTTAAATGAAGTCAGAAGGACGGGGACCTAATCCAATAAGACTGGTGCTCTTATAAGAGGAAAGAACATTAAAGATTCCTTTCTCACTGTGCACACACAGAGGAAAGTCCATGTGAGGACACAATGAAAAGGTGGCCACCTGCAACCAGGAAGAGAGCCGTCACCAAGATCTGAATTTGGCAGCACCTTGGTCTTAGACTTCTAGCTTCTAGAACTATGAGAAAATAGATGTCTGTGGTTTCAGCCACCCATTCTGTAGTGTTTTGTTATGGCAGCCCAGGCTAATAGAACCACCCAATTTGTGCTACTCTAACAAAGTAATGTACTTGGGATCATCCTTAACTTTCCATATCCACTCAATATCTTATCTTGTTGGCTCTATCTCCACAGTCTATCTAGAATACACCTACTAACTGCTCTTCACCTCCAAAACTCCCACCATCATCTCTCACATGTCTTATTGCAATAACCTTTTAAACTGATCTCCTTACTTCCATTCTTTCTTTTTATAGTTCATTCCCTATGCAATAATATAAAACCAAACATGTCACTTGCTTGCTTAAAACACTCCAATGCATTTCATTGCACTTAGAAAGGTTGTGAACCCCTTTCAAAGTCCTCTAAGGCCCTGCATAGATTGACCCCTGCCCCCTCTCTAAATTCATTGCCTCTCACTTCCCCCACCCTTACTCACCATGACCCAGACACACTGGCCTCCTTTTTGGCCTAGAACATCAATCACTTTTATGTCTTGGGGCTTTGCACTTGCTATTTCTTATGCCTGAAATGCTTATCTCTCTCCCCTCACACCCACTTCTCTTGACTGTTTGTATGCCTTTAGGTCTCAGTTTAAATGTCACTTCCCAGTGGCACAGTGCTATTTTGAATGGGATCTTTTTTTTTTTTTCCCCATTATATTTTCTAGCAGGTTATTACTGATTTATAAGAAAGGTGTTGAGTTTCATAAAAATTTTCTTGTATTTATCTACCTTGCTAAAAATGTTACTTAGTTAATTACCTTTAACTTTCTAAACAGGCAATCAAAGAATTTGCAAGTAATGATACAATTTTTGCAACATATCATTTCCAATAGCTATGCCTCTTGTTTCTTGGTCTAATCTTACTGCATAATTTTAACTAAACCTCCCTACTTTGTCATAAACTCTCATAACGACACAAATTATCTCATTCTGTACTTATATATTTTGTTGAATAAATGAGTATAAATGCCTTAAACATATTGAATAAATAACTGTTTAGCTTCTGTTCCTACTTCTGATTCTCCACTCTCTTCGGAGCCCATTTACAATTTACATTTACAATCATTAAATGTAAATTGAAAGAAAAATGAAAGAAATGACAGTACCTTAATGGGAAATGATGGAAAGACCTCTTCTAGCTAGAACAAGAGTGTCAGTGCAGGCTTCTACTGGATCCCAGCCCCAAATGAATGTCACCAGTTGGAGAAAGGGCAGGGATGAGGAAACAGTTATGGCAAAGGCCTGTGAGCTATGAAAGTGTTGTAAGCCCTAACTTTGTCAGCTTTCACCCTCTCTGGGCCTTTGGCTTTATTTTTTGTTCCAGTTGTAAAGCTATAAAAAATAACTTAAAAAAATCTATGAAATATATTTCTAATCCCTGGATGTATGAAGCTTTCTATGTTTAAAAGAAATTGAAAGGGAGAGAAAAGATGGCAGCACTGTGAGAAGCAGCAGAGCACCCCCACTCCCAGCCACAGACTCGATTTACTAGTACAATACTACCTAACCAGCTTGGAAAAACCAGAGAATCATACCTGAGTGGACATGGTGCCAGTAGGGAGCACTGAAGAAAAATCATATGTTATACCCGTCTTATGCGACACTAATTCACACAGAGACTAAATTGACTGTTTGGAGATTTATTAGCCAGAGACTGTGAGCAGGCTCCTGCCCTAAACAAACTCATAGCCTCGAACAGTCTTCACAAAGAGAATATAAAGGCAAAAATTACATTCTATTTGGCTAAGGGGGAAGGGGCAACTAGCGAAGCAGTATACAGAAGCTAAGATAAGTGTTAATTAACGTTCTCTGGTTAGCTATTCCCTGGAAATTTGTGGGCGGAAATCTTTTACAAAGAGCCAGGGGAGGGGAAGAGGTCATTGTTTTCTATCAAGTTTTGTTGCTCTTGCTTATGTTCAAAGTAGCGATGGTTAGGGTAGAAAATGGAAGTGCTAAAATGGGAGTGCTATACTTCACATAGAGTCCGGTAAGAGAGAGGGAGTGTAGGAAGAAGGAGTCCCCCCTGAAGCCTGTGCTGGGCTCCAAGACCAGAGGCTTTGAGGCTACAAAGTTCCTTCCCTTCGGGAGTGCGGATCAGCATTCCTAAATAGGGATCTCATTCCCGGAGCAGAGGATAGTGAAATGACTGCCCCCTGTGGAGGGCAGAGTGACCCAGGGGATCAGTGAGTCCTCGAGGAGGGGACAGCACCTCCCTAGGAAACAAAGCATCTAATGGAGGATGGGAGCAGCACCTAATGCTCAGGGTGCTGACCATAGGAAAGGCGGTCCCAAAGCGTGTGGCATCCAAGTAGTAAGGGATCAGAGGTCTGCATTGAGCAGCCGCATGGGAACTGCTGCTTTCCTGTAAGGCATAGTGTTGAGCCCCAGAAAGCACTGAATCTGCGTAGAATGGGGAAGGGGAGAAGAGCCCTTCTTCCCTGAGCTCCCGGTGGGGAGAGTCTGAGATTTGTGACCAGCCCTGAGGGTGCCCTGATGGCTTGTGGTGCTGCCCCAGCGTTGCTGAGATCAGCGGACAGGGGAGCTGTGTGGGGTTGACTTTGGGTCCCCTCCAGCTGGGTACACTGGCACACGGGTGGCAGGATCTTGCAAGGTGAACTCTCTGCCTGTGTTGCTTTTTGCATTTTTGAGTTCTGATCACTGAACTGGCTCCCACTTTCCCAGCGTGCACTGGGTGAACAGATGGGTAGAAGCTGGGATTGGTGTCTGCATAGCAGACTATTTGAGGGGTGTGCCTGGTGTGACCAGCCAACCAGATCTGGGAAGGGAAGGGCAAAGAACAGCTGTCTCTCTTGCAGCCTGGGAGAACCACCCTCAACAGGAAAGGGGCTGCTCCAGCTCACTGAGGCCCCAGACACACCTGCAGGGCACAGTCTTGAGGGGAAAGGGAGAAGAGCTGACAGGAAGACCTTACAAGAATAAGACTCTCAGGGACTGTTGTTTGGGAACTGGGGGAAAAGCGGAAATCCCCTGCTGGAGGCTGGGTAGGCAAAGGGCTCCCTGGAATGTTTTTCAATCGAACTCACTGAACCCAAGCTGTTGAAACGGTCCATACAGAAAAGGAAACAGGCTGAAAACAATCTGAAGGTGCAGCAGGCCAGTGCACGGGGAACTAGAATCAGAGGACAAGGTAGGGACTGAGGAACTGGCTGTGGAGCAGAGACTAACTCCCTCACACTGAGCGTTTGACAGCAAAAACTCTAAGTACGGGGAGTGATACCCTGAGCCATACTGCACACTAAAGACTCTACAGAAGACTCTGGAGTAAGACCAGGCAACTACAAAGCTGCAAAATAGCTGACAAGAGGAGGTGGTCCACAGAGAGCCTCCGATCAACCATCTACCTAAGGACACCAGAGCAAAACCTAGACAGATCCTCACATTGGGTGATACTCAAATACCTCTCAGGAAAATGGAAATCAGCATACAAAACAGAGAGCCTCAGACAACATAAGCTGCCCAGAAGGAACTCACCTGATTAACTGTCTTTTTCTTTTTTTTTGTTTTGGTTTTTTTAGTGTGTGTGTGCGTGTGTGTGTTTTTGTTTGTTTGTTTGTTCTCTTTTTCCCTTAGGAAGAAGAGAAAAGGGAAAAATTATTTGTTTTTTCTTCTTTTTAAATTTTATAATAATTTTCTTTTAATTTTTTAAAAATTTTATTAACTAAATTGTTTTCTTTTTTTAATAAAAGAATTTTGTTTTGCTTGGCTTGTTCTTTGTTTTTTTCTCTCTCTGTTTTGTTTTGTTTATTTGCTTTGTTTTGTTTTATCTTTGCTTCTACTATCAAAACTTCTTTGATAGTCCCTGCTTAATTCCTGGGGCTTTATCATTATAACAAGTTTACCGCTTTCCTCTATAGTTTCCCCCAAATTTCTTACTGGACTCCCTCCCTGCCCGAGCTTTCTCTCTCTCTCTTAGATCCTTTGGCATAACTTTTTTCCCTCTTCTTTTCTTTCTGTTTTTTGTTATCCTCCATTCTGTCTTCCTGTCTTTTTGTTCGATTGTTAGTTTCTCTTATTCTCTTTATTGAATTTTTTTTTTCATTTTCAACTATTATCCTACTCCTATTTTGTCCCATAATTTTTTGCTGATCCTTCTTTCAGAATCTTTTCTCTGCCTTTATTACCTCCCAGGAGTTTCTCTATTTTTTACATTTTAGTTTATTATTATTATTTTCTAAATTTTCATTACTATTAACAACAAAATACTTTTCTCTCTCTAAGCTTTACTTTTCTTTCTCTCTTTTATTTGGGCTTTTTTTTTCTTTCTCTAGAATTTGTATTCTCACTTCACTCTCCCAGTTTTATTTTCACTTGAGATGTTTTCATTGTGACTGTCAAGATATTATGTAAGATGCTCCTTATTTCCTAGATGTTTAATTGTGTATTGTCCTGCCTTGCCAGCACCCATACAACTGCTTACATGACGAGTTTGGAGCTGAGACACACAGTTAGCCAACCTGAGAGGAGAGTCCTCCCAAGGACTGGCCAACAACAATCTAGACCCAACCATATAGAAAAACCCAAAAAACTCACAAAAGAGACACCCACAAAAGGGACATGCCTAGAGCAAAGAGCTCAGAAGTATAAGGAAAAGACACCTCCGGGTTACATTGGACTCACAAGACAAAATTCCACCTCACAAGACTGGGAGACAGCAAATACACCTAATATATAGATACAAACACTAAGACCTACCAAAATAGGAAGACAAAGAAACAACCCCCAAATTAAAGAAAAGGAAAAATCACCAGAAAAAAACTTTGATGAGGAGTTAAGCAAGCTATCAGAAACAGAGTTCAGAACATTGATTATGAAGATATTCAAAGAATTTAATGAGAAAAACAAAGCACTAGATGATAAGATCGAGGACCTTAGTGAAAACGTGAAAAAAATACATACATAAAAAATATCAGACAGAAATAAAGAATGATGTATCTGATATCAAGAATACACTGGAAGGAATTAAAAGAAGGCTCAATGAAGCAGAACACAGAATAAGTGACTTAGAAGACAAGGTATGACTCAATCAGAGCAGGAAATAGAAAAAACACTTAAAAAACATGAGGACAGTCTAAGGGAGCTTTGGGACAACATGAAGCAAAACAACATTTGCATTATAGGAATGCCAGAGGGGGAGGAAAAAAAGCAAGGGATAGAGAATTTGGTGGAGGAAATAATGGTAGAAAACTTCCCTAAGCTGGCGAAAGAGAAAGCCACACAAGCTCAGGAAGCACAGAGGGTTCCAAACAAGAGGGGCCCAAAGAGACTCCAAGACACATCATCATTAAAATGGCAAATGTCAAGAAAAAAAAGACAATATTAAGGGCTGCAAGAGAGAGACAAGCATTGACCTACAAGGGAACCCCCATAGGTTAACAGCTGATTTCTCAACAAAAACTCTTCTTGCCAGAAGGGAGTGGCATGAAGTTTTCAAAGTAATGAAAAGCAAGAACATGCAACCAAGATTGTTTTATCCAGCAAGGCTGTCATTTAAAATTGAAGGTGAAATAAAGAGCTTCCCAGACAAAAAAAAAGGCTAAAGGAGTTCAGCACCACCAAGCCAGCATTGCAAGCAATGCTAAAAGGATTGCTCTAAAAAAAAGAAAGAGTAGTGAGAGAAAGGCACATCAGCATAAAGAGGAAAAATGGCATTAAATAAGTTGGTATCAATAGTAACCTTAAATGTAAACAGAAGAAATGGTCCAATCAAGAGACAGAGAGTAGCTGAATGGATAAGAAAACAGGACCCAAATATATGCTGTCTACAAGAGGCCTACCTGAGAGCAAAAATCTCACACAGGCTAAAAGTGAAGGGATAGAATAAAATATTCCATGCAAAGGGAAAAGAAAGCTGGAGTAGCAATACTTATTTCTGACAAAATAGACTTCAAAATAAAGACCAGAACAAGAGACAAAGATGGTCACTGCAAAATACTAAAGGGATCAATCCAACAGGAGGAAATAACCCTTATAAACATTTATGCACCCAATATAAGAGCACCTAAATATAAAAAAAATTTCTTGGGGGACTATACGGGGAAGATTGACAGCAACACAATCATAGTGGGGGACTTTAACACCCCACTGTAAGCACTGGACAGATCATCAAGACTAAAAATCAACAGGGAAGCAGTGACCTTAAATGACACTCTAGACCTAATGGATCTAATTTACATTTACAGAACACTTTATCCTAAAGGAGCAGAATACACATTCTTCTCAAGTGCACATGGAACACTCTCAAAAACAGACCACAAGTTAGGGCACAAGGCAAGTCTCTACAAATACAAGAAAACTGAAATCATATCAACCATCTTCTCAGATCACAATGCCATGAAACTAGAACCACCCTAAAAAAACTTGAAAATATTCAAACACATGGAGGCTAAATAGCATGCTATAAAACAATGAATGGGTTACCAATGAGATCAAGGAAGAAATCAAACACTTCATGGGAAAAAAAAATTTAAAAATGAACAGACAACAACCCAAAATCTATGGGACTCAGTGAAAGCAATCCTGAAAGGAAAATTCATAGCATTACAGGCCTATCTCAAGAAACAAGAAAAAGATCTAATGAAACATCTAACACAACAACTAAGAGAACCAGAACTAGAACAGCAAAAAAAAAAGCCCCTCTGAAGTAGGAGGGAGGAAATAATAAAGATCAGAGCAGAAATTAATGACATAGAGACTAAAAAATTAATACAAAAAAAAAAAAATCAATGAAACGAAGAGCTAGTTCTTTGAAAAGATAAATAAGGCTGATGAACCTTTAGCCAAACTCACTATGAAACAAAGATGACCCAAATAAATAAAATCAGAAATGAAACAGGCGATATAACAATTGACCCATTATTTGCAGATGACATGATATTGTACATGGAAAACCCTAAAGACTCCATCAAAGTACTACTAGATTTGATAAACAAATTTGGCAAGGTAGCTGGATACAAAATCAACATCCTGAAATCAATGGCATTCTTACACACCAAAACTGAACTTTCAGAAAGAGAAACTAAAAAAAAATATATATACAATTTACTATTGCAACTAATAAAATAAGGTATCTAGGGATAAACTTATCCCAGGATGTAAAAGACCTGTACTCAGAAAACTACGGAACACTGAAAAAAGAAATAGAGGAAGATATAAACAAGTGGAAGAAGATACCACGCTCATGGATTGAAAGAATTAATATCATTAAAATGTCCATACTACCCAAAGCAATTTATAAATTCAATGCAATTCCTATTAAAATACCAACAGTGTATTTCACAGATCTAGAACAAACATTTCAAAAATTTATATGGAACACAAAAAGACCCCAAATAGCTGCAACCATCTTGACAAAAAAAAAAAAACACACACACACACACACAAAAACAAAAAACAGAGTGGGAAGGATCACATTACCAGACATCAAACTGTACTACAAAGACATTGTAATCAAAATGGCCTGGTACTGTTACAACAACAGGCATATAGATCAATGGAACAGAACAGAGACCCCAAAAATAGACCCATGACATTATGGTCAGTTAAGATTTGACAAAGGAGGCAAGAGCATCCAATGGAGTAAAGACAATCTCTTCAATAAGTGGTGCTGGGAAAATTGGACAGATACATGCAAAAAAATGAAACTAGACCACCAACTTTCACCATACACAAAAACAAACTCAAAATGGGTAAAAAACTTAAATGTAAGTCTTGAAACCATAAAAATCTTGAAAGAAAATATAGACAGTAAATCTTATTGATATATCTCCTAGGGCAAGAGAAACAAAAGAAAAAATAAACATATGGGACTACACCAAACTAAAAAGCTTCTGCACAGCAAAAGAAAACAGCCTCAAAATACAAAGGAACCCCACGGTCTGGGAAAACGTATTTGTCAAGGATTAATCTGATAAGGGGCTAATTTCCAAAGTGTACAAACAACTCATACTACTCAGCAAGAGGAAGACAAATGACCCAATTAAAAAATGGCAAAGGACCTGAATAGACACTTCTCCAAAGAGGACACATAGATATCCAAGAGACACATGAGAAAATGCTCAACATCTATAACCATCAGAGAGATTCAAATTAAAACCACAATGAGGTATCACTTCACACCTGTCAGAATGGCTACCATCAACAAATCAACAAACGACTCCTGCTGGTGAGGATGTGGAGAAAGGGGAACCCTGGTACACTGCTGGTGGGAATGCAGACTGGTGCAACCACTATGGAAAACAGTATGGAAGTTCCTCAAAAAATTAAAAATGGAGCTGCCTTTTGACCCAGTGATCCCACTTCTAGGAATATATCCTTAGAATCCTGAAACACTAATCAGAAAGAATATATGTACTCCTATGTTTACAATAGCTAAGATCTGGAAACAGCCCAAGTGCCCATGAGTACATGAGTGGATAAAAAACCGTGGGACATTTACACCATGGAATACTATGCAGCTGTAAAGAATAAGGATCTCATACCCTTTGGGACAGTATGAATGGACTTGGAGAATATTATGCTAAGTGAAATAAGCCAGGCAGAGAAAAACAAACATCACATGATCTCGCTTATATGTGGAATCTAAATAACTTAATAAACTGATGAACAGAATAGATTCAATAACACGGAAGCATAGATCAGGCTGCCGAATGTCAGAGTGATGGAGGAGGGTGGGTGGGTGGAGAGGAAGAGATTAACCAAGAATTTATATGCATATATGCACAACCCAAGGACAAGGGCAATGGTGGGGAGAGGACCTGGGGAGGGAAATGGGATGGAGTGGAATGGGTCATTGGGAAGAAAAAGGGACATCTGTAATATTTTAAACAAAAAATAAAAATAAAAAATAAAAAATAATAGAAATGGAAAGAATCACAAAGGAAAAACAAAATAGATTTATATACATTGAAAAAACAAACTTCTGAGTGCTAAGGAGATAAGGAACAATAAAAGGCAAATAAGAGAGTAAATGTGTGCTACTTATCAGTGTACTTAAAATGCAAACGGTATATGTGAATCAACAAGAAAAGCAGAAAAATGAAAACACACACATAATTCACAGAAAAGAAATGGAAAAGGTGAATGAACATGTGAAAAATTAAGCATGATTAAAAATGTAAACTAAAACAATAAAGTGTTTTAATAAATTTTGCAAAGAAAATTGAATTGCACTATTTCTTTATGTCAAGGGTGAGGTAAATAGAACAATTACTACACACTGCGATTTCTTACAACCTTGTTGTATAGCAACTCAGCTCTTCAGGGATAGACCCTTTAAAGGTGCATATTCTTTTACCAGGAATTTTACTGCGATGAACTCATAATTCTACTTTTAAGAAGTAGATGCGTATTCTCACTCACATGACGATGGGGTGACTAAGAAACTCTTAAAGGCAGAGGCTGGGTAGAATCTGTCTCTAATTCAGATCATCTCTGATTTTCAAGAAGCACTCAGTGGTTATTTATTGAACTGAATTAAGATGAATAGAAGTCTAAAAAAACATAATTTGAGTACTCTGTCTGTGTTAGCTACCTCCTACTCACTCTAAAGTTCACCAAAACTTAACTGCTGAAGGTGCCCCCAACTAATTCAAGGATGATGGAACCAAAAAATCAACACACTTTAAACACCAGCACTAATACCAGGCACATAAGTGATGCTTGATAATTTTGGCCACTCACTGATCTCCTGCCAAGGGGAGAAGAAGAAGAGGAAGAAGAAGAAACAGGAGGAAGAGGATGAGGAGGAGAGGGAGGACGAGGAGAAGAATAAAAATAAGAATATTTATTTTTTAAAGATATTAACTTGCAGCGTCATTTACAGTAATGAAAAATAGAAAAACCTAAGACCTCAATTACCTGAGGAATTATTATGTACATTTTAAAAATCTTCATAGAATAAAATTGTTAGTATCCACTTAAAAAGACTCTAAATAAAAAAGTTACTTAATAAAATTTAACTTCATTCCTGAACAAATAGTAGTAAAGTAGGAATAAAATGATTCTTTCTCATCATGATATTTTAAATATATACCAACCAATGCCAAATGAAACATTGTTATACACCATGAATCATTAGAGGACTTGCCAGGAAAACCAAAGACAGGACTCATGAGGATGTAAAGTAAAACATAAGGAATAAAGTAAATAATATTGTAGTAACTCTGTATGGAGCCAGGTTGGCTTATCAGGGGAAACACTTTGTAAACTATGTGATTGTCGAATCACTATGCTGCACACCTAAAACTAATACAAAATAATACTGAATGTAAACTGTAAATAAAAAATAAAATTAAAAATAAAATGAATAAAATAAAAAAAAGAAAGCCTAGGACAGGACATTGCAGTAGCATTAGAAGAAGAGAGAAATAGTAGGCATATTGGAAATGAAGAGATATATTTGTGATTATCAGCAAATTCTATGATCACCTACTGAAAAAACTACAGATGTTTAATCAAGAAACATTTTTTTTTAAAATATATATTTTATTGATTTCAGAGAGAGGAAAGGAGAGGGAGAAAGAGAGATAGAAACCTCAATGATGAGTCATTGATCGGCTGCAGCCCGCAACCCGGGCATGTGCCCTGACCGGGAATCGAACCCTGATCTCCTGGATCCTAGGTTGACACTCAAACGCTGAGCCACGCCCAGCCTTGCAAGAAACATTTTTAACAAAGCTGATGGATACAGGATACTTTTACAAAAATTAGCCCCTTTCAGAGATTCCAAGATGACAGCAGAATAAGTGGAAGCTACACTGACACGCTCTCAGGACCAAACTGGAATTACAACTAAAATATTTTTAAAAATCCTGAAAAATCAAATGAAGAATAGCTGGAGGAGCACCTTCATGAACAAGTACTTAAACCAGAGACCACAGAGAGACTGAAAGGAAGTGCAGAAGTGTGAGAGCGCTGGCTGGGCCCCCATAGGCAGCATTTGAAGGTCCAGAGGGAAATCTCAGCTGTGGGGTTTCCCACTGAGAATTTTGGGGTTTAAATCCCAAGCTGAGCTTCCCAGCCCAGAGCTCCAGAACTGAGAAATGTGCCCACATAACATCTGGTGGTGAAAAACAGAGAGGTTTTTGTCCACCAGTGAGAGATGGCTGGAAATGCAGGCACCCTCTTAAAGGGCCAACATACAAAGTTTCATGTGCAGCCACTCACCTTGGGCTCTGGCAGAGGGAGGGAAGACTGGACCAGACCTGTGTGAAGAGAATCCAGGCTTGCTGGCTCTGTGAATAGAGCTCAGAGGGTGGGCATCTGGATTCCTCTACTGAGTCATTCCCCCATACTGTGGAGGACATCTTCCTGAGGTACACATTTACCATCCAGCTTTTGCTGGGGGGTGGGGAGAGAAAATTGCCCCACCCATTGAAAACTTCTTGCCCTACCCTTTGGAGTTTATACCTTGCTGTGGTCTACAGCCTGAGGCTCCTTAAGAGACTCAGAATTACAATCAGCCTGCAGGCAAAGGCTGATCACTGGGTGCTTTGAGTCTGCCTGATCTGCATCTGAACCCAGGTTTTGGGAAAGCAGACCTTAATGCCCATCATGGTCCAGAGGGAGCCACAAGCTGTGGAACTTTGACAGCTCCAAACAGGGTAATCAAGACCAGTCACATAGACAGTCTGACATTGGACTGCACCATGGACCCTCTCAAAAGACTAGGAGTCCAGACAGATCTACCTAATATATAGAAACAAACCTAAACATGTAGCCAAAATGGAGAGACAAAAAACAAGCCCCAAATAAAGTAACAAGAGAATTCTCCAGAAGACGAGCTAAATGAAATGGAGATAAGCAATCTATCAGATATAGAGTTCAGAATATTGATTACAAGGATGCATAATGGCATGAGAAAAGATAGGGAAATTATGAAGGAAATTAAGAATGACATGGCAGAAATAAAAAATACATTAGAAGTAATAAAGAGCAGATTAATTGAAGCTGAGGATTGGATCAGCAAATTAGAAGTCAGGGTAGAAAAAATAGCTCAATCAAAAATTCAAAAAGAAAAAAAAATGAAAAACCAGGAGGACAGTTTATGAGAGCTCTATGACAATGTGAAAAGTAAAAATATTATAATAAAAGGAGTGACAGAAGGAGATGAATAAAAGCAAGGCTTTGAGGATATTTTTAAAGAAATAATGGCAGAAAACTTTCCTAATTTGGTGAAGGAAAAAGTCACACAAATTCTGGAGGCAAAGAGTGTCCCAACCAAGAAGAACCTAAAGAGGCCCAAGCCCAGACACATCATAATTAAAATGCCAAAAATTCAAGACAAAAGGAGAATCTTAAAGGCAGCAACAGAAAAACAATTTGTTACCTACAAAGGAGCTCCCATAAGGCTGTCAACTGATTTCATCAGAAACTCTACAGTCCAGAAGGGAATGGCATGAAGTATTCAAAGTAATGTAAAACAAGGATCTCACACCAAGACTACTCTATCCAGCAAGGCTATCATTCAAAATAGATGGTGAAATAAAGAGCTTCCCAGATTAAAAAAAAAAAAAAAAAGGCTACAGGAGTATATCACCACCAAACTAGCATTGCAAGAAATGTTAAAGGGACTGCTGTAATAATAAGAAGAAAGATAGAGAGAAACATAGGCATAAAGAATGAAAATGCCAATAAATAAGTACCTATTTATAATAACCTTAAATGTAAATGGATTAAATGCTCCAAAAAAGAGACATAAGGTAGCTGAATGGATAAGAAAACATGACCCAAATATATACTGTCTACAAGATACACATCTCAGAACAAAAGAATCACAAAGGGTGAGAGTGAAGGAATGGGAAAAAAAATTTCCAGGCAAATAGAAATGAAAAAAAGGCTGGGGTAGCAATACTCATATCTGATAAAATAAACTTCAAAATGAAGGTAATAACAAAAGACAATAAAGGTCACTACATAATACTGAAGGGATTGATCCAACAGGAGGATAGAACCCTGGTAAACATATA
Organism: Miniopterus natalensis; assembly: GCF_054644295.1. Taxonomy (NCBI): domain Eukaryota; kingdom Metazoa; phylum Chordata; class Mammalia; order Chiroptera; family Miniopteridae; genus Miniopterus; species Miniopterus natalensis. Next base: position 66,053,946 of record NC_142103.1, read on the forward strand.
TGCACCCAAGATAGGAGCACCTTAGTATACAAGAAAACTTCTGGAGGACTTTAAGGGAAAAATTGACAGCAATACAGTCATAGTAGGGGACTTTAACACCCCACTGACTTCACTGGATAGGTCTTCCAGACAAAAAATTAACACGGAAACAGTGACTCTGAATGACACACTAGATGAGGTGGATTTAATTGACATTTACAGAACATTTTACCCCCAATTGTCAGAATATCCATTCTTATGAAGTGCACATGGGAAGATCTCAAAGATAGAACACATGTTGGGACACAAGTCTCTATAAGTTCAAGAAGGCTGAAATCATATCAAGCATCTCATTCACAATGGCATGAAACTAGAAATCAACTACAGTAAAAACACTCAAAAACATTCAAACACATGGAGGCTAAATAGCATGTTATTAAACAATGAAAGGGTTACCAAAGAGATTAAGGAAGAAATCAAAAACTTTCTGGAGACAAATGAAAATGAACATATAGTGACCCAAAATCAATGGGAAAAAGCAAAAACAGTCCTAAGAGCGAAGTTCATAGCACACTGGCCTACCTCAAGAAAAAAAAAATAGTTTTTAAAAATTTATCTTTATTGGTGAATGAGTTACAGATATCCTCGTTTTTCCCCAATTGACCCCGCACACTCCGCCCTTGCCAGGCATTCACCACACTATTGTCTGCCCATGGGTTATGCATATATGTATATAAATTATTTGGTTAATCTCACCCCACCCACCCCCACCTTCCCTCTAAGACTCATCAGTCAGTCTTTTCCATTCTTCTATGCCACGGGATATAATTTATTCATCAGTTTATTTTGTTAATTGGATTCCACATATAAGTGAGATCATGTTATATTTGTCTTTCTCTGCCTGGCCTATTTCACTTGGCATAATATTCTCCAGGTCCATCCATGCTGTGCCAAAGGGTAAGAGATCTTGTTCCTTTACAGCTGCATAGTATTCCATGGTGTAAATGTACCACAGCTTTTTAATCCACTCATCTACTAATGAGTACTTGGGCTGTTTCCTGATCTTAGCTATTGTAAATTGTGCTTATTTGAACATAGGAGTGCATAAGTTCTTTCTAATAAGTTTCAAGTTTCTTAGAATATGTTCCTAGAAATAGGGTCACTGGGTCAAAAAGCAGTTCCATTTTTAATTTTTGAGGAAGCTCCATACTGTTTTCCATAGTGGCTGCACCAATCTGCATTACCAGCAGTGTATCAGGGTTCCCCTTTCTCCACATCTACACCAGCACATATCATTTGTTGATTTGTTGATGGTAGTCATTCTGACAGATGTGAAGTGATACCTCATTGTGATTTTAACTTGCATCTCTCTGATGATTAGCAATGTAGAACATTTTTTCATATATCTCTTGCTATCTATGTCCTCTTTGGAGAAGTGTCTATTCAGATCCTTAACCCATTTTAAAATTGGATTATTTGCCTTCCTCTTGTTGAGTTGTATGAATTCTGTGTATATTTTGGAAATAAGCCCCTTATCAGATGTATCCATGGCAAATATGTTTTCCCATACCCTGAGGTTCCTTTGTATTTTGAGGATGATTTCTTTTGCTGTGCAGAAGCTTTTTAGTTTGATGTAGTCCCATTTGTTTATGTTTTTCTTTGCTTCTCTTCCCCTAGGAGGTGTATAGGTGAAAATTGCACTACATGAGATGTCTATAATTTTACTGCCTGTGTTTTCTTCCAGGATTTTTATGGTTTCTCCACTTACATTTAAGTTTTTTATCCATTTTCAATTTGTTCTTCTTTATGGAGTAAGTATGTGATCTAGTTTCATTTTTTTGCGTGTACTTGTCCAATTTTCCCAACTCTATTTCTTGAAGAGATTGTCTTTACTCCCTTGTATGCTTTTGTCTCCTTTGTCAAACATTAATTGACCATAATGGTGTGGGTCAATTTCTGGGGTTCTGTTCCATTGATCTATCTGTCTGTTGTTTTACCAGTACCAGGATGTTTTAATTTCAATGGCTTTGTGGTATAGTTTCACGTTTGGTAAAGTGATCCCTCCAACTCTGTTCTTCTTTCTCAAGATGGCTGTGGCTATTTGGGACCTTTTTTGGTTCCATATACAGTTTTGGAATATTTGTTCTAGTTCTGTGAAATATGCTGTTGGTGTTTTAATAAGAATTGCATTGAATCTATAGATTACTTTTGGTAATATAGACATTTTAATGATGTGAATTCTTCCAGCCCATGAACATGGTATATTTTTTCCATTTGTTTATATCTTCTTCTATTTCATTTTCCAGTTTCCTGCAGTTTTCTGAGTACAGGATTTTTATATCCTTGGTTAAGTTTATTCCTAGGTATCTGATTTTTTTTCAGTTACAATGGTAAATGGTATTGTGTTTTCAGTTTCTCTTTCTGGTAGTTCATTATTGCTGTACAAAAATGCTGGGTTGTTTTTGTTTGTTTGTTTTTAAATATATCTTTATTGATTTCAGAGAGAGGAAAGGAGAGAAAGAGAGAGAGAGATAGAAACATCAGTGATGAGAGGGGTCATTGATTGGCTGCCTCCTGCATGCCCCAGACTGGGGATTGAGCCCACAACCCCGGCATGTGCCCTGACCGGGAATCGAACCCCAAGCACCTGGATCCTAGGTCGACGCTCAACTGATGGTCAAAAATGGTGTTGATTTTAGGATGTTAACTTTGTATCCTGCTACGTTGCTGAATCCAATCATTAAATCTAGTATTACTTTGGTGGAATCTTTACAGTTTTTATGTACACTATCATGTCATCTGCAAATAATGACAGTTTTACTTCCTCCTTTCCAGTTTGTATGCCTTTATTTTTTTCTTTGTGTTTGATTTCTGTGGCAAGGACATCCAGTACTATGTTGAATAAGAATGGGGAATGTGGACACCTCTGTCCTGTTCCTGTTTTATTTTTTTATGTGTGTTTTTCTTTTTTAAATTTATCTTTATTGTTGAAAGTATTACCGGTGTCCCATTTTCTCCCCACAATTGACGCCCTCCACCTTGCTCCCATACCCTCACCAGGCTTTCACCCCATCATTGCCTGTGTCCATGGGTTATGCATGCATGCACAGAACTTCTTTGGTTAATCTCTTCCCACCCTCCAACCCCCTTCCTTCTTCCCTCTGAGATATGACAGTCTGTTACATGTGTCAATGTCTCTGGATCTATTTAGTTCATAAAATTATTTTGTTCTTTAGCTTCTTGTTAAAGAAGACCCTTCAACATTTCATGTAGTGCTGGTTTGGTGGTGATGAACTCCTTTAGCTTTTCCTTGTCTGAGAAGCTCTTTATCTGACCTTCAATTCAAAATGATAGCTTTGTTGGGTAGAGTAATCTTGGGTAGAGTAACATTGGTAGTTCCATGTTTTTCATCACTTTGAATATTTCTTGCCACTCCCTTCCGGCCTGCAAAGTTTCTGTTGAGAAATCAGTTGACAGTCATATGGGTGCTCCCTTGTATGTAATTAATTGCCTTTCTCTTGCTGCTTTAAAGATTCTCTCTTTGTCTTTAACCTTTAGCATTTTAATTATGATGTGTCTTGCTGTGGGCCTCTTTGGGTTCCTCTTGTTTGGGACCCCCTGTGCTTACTGGACTTGTAAGTCTATTTCTTTCCCCAGGTAGGGGAAGTTTTATGTAATTATTTTTCAAATAGGTTTTCAATTTCTTGCTCTCTTTTCTTTCCTTCTGGCACCCCAATAATACAAATGTTGGGCCTCTTGAAGTTGTCCCAGAGGCTCCTTATGCTATCTTCATATTTATGGATTCTTTTTCTTTCTGCTCTTCTGGTCGGGTGTTTCTTGTTTCTTCATGTTCCAAATTGCTGATTTGATTCTCAGCATCCTCTACTCTACTGTTGATTCCCTGTAAATTATTCTTCATTTCAGTTCGTGTAGCCTTCATTTCAAATTGGTCCTTTATTATGTCATCGATTTTCTCAATCATTTTTGTCATACTCTTACTAATATCCTTGAGCATCCTTATAACCATTATTCTGAACTCTGTATCTGTTAGTTTTCTTGATTCTATTTCATTTAGTTCCTTTTCTAGAGATTTCTTATGCTCTTTCCTTTGTGACATGTTTTTTTGCCTCCACATTTTGGCTGCTTCCTGGTATTTGTTTCTATGTATTAGGTAGAGCTGCTATGTCTGCTGGAATTTGTAGAGTGGCTTTGTGTAGTAGGTGTCCTGTAGGGTCCAGTGGCTCAGCCTCCCCAGTCACCTGAGCTGGGCCTTCTAGGTGCTCCCCTGTGTGGGCTGTGTGCACTGTCCTGTTGTAGTGGAGCCTTGGTTGCTGTTGCATCACTGGGAGGAACTGACCCCCGAGATCAGTCAGCTGTGAGGACCAGCTGCAACTATGGCCAAAGAGCTGCTATGTTGGAGACACTCCTATGGAGCAGGATTTACTTCAGTGGAGCTTTGGTGTTCACCAAGTGTGCCCCTTGAGCGTGTCACTTGTGGATGTGGTAGGGTTGTAATCCAGTGTGGTTGAGTCTGACCACCAGGTGCACTGTCTCTGAGGCCTCCTGGGAGGTGCAAAGTCAGCCTGAGCCAGTGCCTTGCCCAGGACCATCCAGCATGAGCTACATAGCAAACCGTAGATGGCTGCTACTTGTCCTGGGCTTGGAGGTGTTCAAGAGAGGCCAAGCTATGAACCAATGCAGGCTGCCACTCGTGCCAGGCCTGGGGCCACTTATCAAGCTGTATGGGGCACGCTGCTGCTTGTTTGAGAGATTTTAGGAAAGTCCTAAGCTTGAGGCTCGAGAAACCACTTGCACAGAAAAAACCCTGGAAAGGGAGGGGCAGGGCCTCTGGGAATCACCAAGGTGGGGTGAAAGGTGTGAGTCAGGTGCTGGTGATTCAAATATGGCGCCTGACTGCTGGCTGTGTGCAGGGAGTACTGGCCATAAGAGCAATGGCCTCTGCCAGCTCTTCTGCCTGGGAGAAAGCTGCCCCTCCACCTCTTTCCCAGATTTCAGGCAGGTTAGTTCCTCCCCAAGTGTCTCAGGTTCCTTTCAGGCTGCTGCCTGGCCCTGGGGCTCAGAGGGAGCTCATCTGAGTCTGTGTGCGGGCCCTTTAAGAAGAGCTGCTGGGGCTCCCGAAGCCTCCATGACCCTCAGAGACAGTCCCTGCTCATTTCACAGCCCGGAGTTATGGGAATGTCTCTTCCTGGCTTTTGAGCCCTGGGCTGAGGGCCTGCTGTGGAGCTGGGACCCCTCAGTCCTCTGGGAAACCCCCACTGCCTAGATTCCCTCCCAGGTTTTAACCGCGGCACCGGGTGTAGGCCAGCAGATGCATCTCTGTGATTCAGCCCCGATCCGCCGGCGTCTTCCCCCCTCCTACTGGTCTTGGTGCTTCTTCAGGTCCCTGGTTGTAGGGCTTCTGTTCAGCCTGATGTCAGGAGGCTCTGAGTGATGGTGGTTCTGTATTTTAGTTGTAATTTTGATGTGGTTGCGGGAGGCAGCGGGTACAGCTGTTACCTACACCACCATCTAACTTTTCCCTGTTCTTGTTTTTAAGGGAAATGTTTTAGTTTTTGCCCATTGAGTATGATGTCAAGAAAAACTTTTAATAAACTATCTAACCCTACAACTAAAATACTTAGAAATAGAACTACAAGAAAAGCCCAGAGTAAATAGAAAGAAGGAAATAATAAAGATCAGAGCAGAAATAAAATACAGAGACTAAAAAAAATACAAAAATCAGTGAAATCAGGAGCTGGCTCTTTGAAAAGATAAACAAGATTGATAAACTTTTAGCCATACATATCAAGAAACATATAAAGAGGACCCACATAAGTAAAATCAGAAACAAAAGAGGTGAAATACCAAATGATACCACAGAAATACAAAGGACTCTAAGAAAATACTATGAACAATTATATGCTAACAAGCTGGAAAACCTGGATGAAATGGACAAATTCCTAGACCAATACAATCTTCCAATGCTGTCTCAGAAAGAATCAGAAAATCTGAATTAGCCAGTGAGAGTTGATAAAATTGAAGCAGTAATCTGGAAACTCCCAGCAAACAGGCACCCTGACCCAGATGCCTTCACAGGGGAGTTTTACCAAGCATTCAAAGAAGAACTAACAGGTATTCACCTCAAGTTATTCCAAAAAATCCAAGAGAAAAGAACACTTCTGAGCTCTTTTTATGGAAGCAGCATTATCCTAATTCCTAATTACAGGCCAATATCCCTGATGAACATAGACGCTAAAATCCTCAACAAAATATTAGCAAAGCAGATCCTGCAATACATTAAAAAGATCATCCAGCATTACGAAGTGGGATTTATTCCAGGGATGCAAGGCTGGTACAATATTCACAAATTAATAAACATGATACATCACATAAACAAATTGAAAGACAAAAATCACATGATCATATCAATAAACAGAGAAAAAGCATTCGACCAAATCCAACACACATTTTTGATAAAAACTATGTGAAGTGGGAATAGACTGATCATACCTCAAAATAATAAAGGCCATATATGAAAATCCTATAGCTAACATAATACTCAATGGGCAAAAGCCTAAAAGCATTTCCCCTAAAAACAGGAACAAGACAAGGATGTCCTTTTTCATCACTCTTATTCAACATAGTACTGGAAGTCCTAGCCACAGTGATCAGACAAGAAGAAAATATAAAAGGTATCTAAATTGGAAAGGAGGAAGTAAAACTGTCATTATTTGCAGATGACATGATACTATACATAGAAAATCCTAAACACTCCACCAAAAAACTACTAGATTTAATAAATGAATTCACAATATGGCAGGATACAAACTAAACACCCAAAAATCAATGGAAAGTTTATTCACCAATAATGACTTTTCTGAAGGAGAAAATAAAAAATCCCACTTCCCATTGCAACAAAAAAATTAAGATACTTAACCAAGGAGGTAAAAGTCCTGTACTCACTAAACTATAGGACATTGCAAAAGATATAAAAGAAGATATAAACAAGTGGTAGAATCTTCCATGTTCATGGATTGAAATGATTAACATCATTAAAATGTCCATAGTACTCAAAACAATCTATAAGTTCAATACAGCCCCTATTAAAATACCAACTGCAAATTTCTCATATCTAGAACTAATACTCCAAAAAACGTATATAGATACAAAAAAGGCCCCAAATAGCCACAACAACCTTGAGAAAGAAGAACAAAGTTGGAGGGATCACAATACCAAATATCAAGTTATACTACAAAACTTCTGTAATGAAAACAGCTTGATAGTGGCACAAGAACAGGTATGTAGATCAGTGGAACAGAACAGAAAACCCAGAAATTCATCCAAGCCACTATGCTTTATTAATATTTGACAAAGTAAGCAAGAGCATATAATGCAGTGGACAGTCTCTTCAATAAATGGAGTTGGGAAAATCGGACAGGTACATGCAAAAAAAATGAAACTAGACCCCCAACTTACACCATACACAAGAAAAACTAAAAATGGATAAAACACTTAAATGTAAGTCTTGAATCCATAACAATCCTAGAAGAAAATGTATGCAGTAAATTCTCAGACATCTCTTGTAGCAATAGGTTTGCAGATACATCTCCTAGGGGCAAGGGAAACAAAGGAGAAAATAAACAAATGAAAATAAAAAAATAAACAAAATAAAAAGCTTCTGCCCAGCTGGCATGTCTCATGGTTGAGCATGGACCTATGATCCAGGAGATCTTGGCTCAATTCCTGCTCAGGGCACATGCCAGGGTTGCAGGCTTGATTCCCAGCAGGGGGTATGCAGGAAGCAGTGGATTTATGACTCTCTCATCATTGATGTTTCTCTCTCTCACACCCTCTCCCTCCTCTCCCTGAAATCAATAAAGACATGTTTAAAAAAAGATTTAATAAAAATAAAAAGCTTCTGCACAGTAAAATAAACCATAAACAAAATGAAAATGAGCCCACTGTATCTGAGAACATATTTGCCAATGACACATCTGATAAGGGATTAATATCCAAAATATATAAGGAACTCAAACAACTCAACAAAAGGAAACCAATCAATCCAATTAAAAAATGGGCAAAGAACCTGAATGGACACTTCTCCAAAGAGGGCATACAGATGGGCAAGAGACATATGAAAAAATGCTCAATGTCACTAATTATCAGAGAGATGCAGGTTAAAAGTACAATGAGATATCACCTCACACCTGTCAGAATGGCTGCCATCAACAAGTCAACAAATGACACTTGCTGGCAAGGATGTGGAGAAAGGGGAACTCTTGCACACAGATGGTGGGAATGCAGACTGGTCCAGCAACTATGGAAAACACCATGGAGTTTCCTCAAAAAATTAAAAATGGAAATGCGATTTGACCCAGTGATCCCGCTTCTAAAAATATATCCTAAGAATCCCAAAATACCAATCAGAAAGAATTTATGCATCCCTATGTTCATAGCAGCACAATTTACAATAGCTAAGATCTGGAAACAGCCCAAGTGCCCATCACTAGATGAGTGGATAAAAAAGCTGTGGGATATTTACACCGTGGAATACTATGCAGCGGTAGAAAAGAAGAGTTTCTTACCCTTTAAGACAACATGGATGGACCTGTAGAGTGTTATGCTAAATGAAATAAGCCAGTCAGAGGAAGACAAGTATTGCATGATCTCACTCATATGTGGAATATAATAAACAAAATAAACTGATGAACAAAATAGATGCAGAGACATAGAAGCATGGAACAGACTGATGAATCTGTGGAAAGGTAGGGGTGTGTGCATGGGTGTGGAGAGATTAACCTAAGAACTTACATGCATATATGCATAACTCATGGACACAGACAATAGTGTGGAGAAGGTCTTGGGTGGTTGTGGATACTGGGTGGAAGGGATCAATTTGGAAATATAAAGGGGGACATCTGTAATACTTTCAACAATAAAGATAAATAAATAAAAATTTTAAAAACCCACCTCTTTCTAATAAATCAACAATAACTAGCTAGAAAAAAAAGATCCCATTCACAATTGCAACAAATATATAATATGTATCATATGGTATATAATATATACTATTATATGTAATATATGTTATATAATATAATATAAAACATATACTATATAATATATAATTTATATATATATATATGCATAAAACATTAAAATATGTAGAATGTATAAGAAGCAAACTAGAAAACCTTACTGTGGAACATCACACAAGATTTAGGAATTCCAAGTGCTTTATTGAAAGTAATTATATTGTAAATATATCACTTTCCCTAAAATTTTATATATAACTTTAATCCAGTTACCACGAAGATAACAGTGATTTTATTTTTCTTTTGTGGCTTTATTAAACTAATTTAGAGGTTAGATAGAGGGGTAATAAGCAATAATAAAATTTTGGAGGGAAAGAAGTAGAAATATTTGGGGGCAAGAGATGAGAAGGTGTTTTATCCACCATATATTAACAGGTATATTAAAGCTGCATTGTTACTAATGGTTTGTGACTGGCATAGGAAGAGATGGACTAGACAAGTGAGCTAAACCAGAAACGGAGCCAACGATGTATGGCACTGGTGCTTCCATCATGTAGCATAGCTGTAGCTCTAGTTAATTTAGAGACAAATCTTTAGGGTGGCTCTCTGGTCAGCAGGGAGGGCAGGGGACACTTGAAGTCTGAGGAAATATTAATTGTCCATGTCAAAGAAATGCCAGGGAGTGGTCAATGGAATATTATAGGAGCTCAAGTCCCCTAAACCACCCCTTCTCTCCCACACTGGTGATGGGAGAAATGATGGTGTTCCACAAACAGATTAAACAATTAGAAAAATATAGCTAATCCCTAGCTTAAGTTTTAAATCAAATTAAATTCCAGACAGATTAAAAATGTACATGTTAACTAATGAAAACGTAAAAATGTATGGCACAAATAATATATATTTTTAATATTGACTGTGGAGAAGGTCTTTGCAAGCATGAAAACAAAAGGAGAAAATGGTCAAGTACCATAGATATGTGTACAAGCAAGATCATAACAGCCATGTTTTCAAGGGAAAAAAAAGAAATGGGAACAGAAGTAGGAAAGACATAGGAAATATAGGAGAGAATGTTGGTTCAACCACACTCTGTATTGCATTGATAAGGAGAAACATCCATGAGATCATCAGTTCTTATAAAGGAAAAAAAAGCAGTTCACAATTCCTTTGTGTTTGTGAGAAAAATGTGTATGCGGAAGAAAATATACAGATTTTCACCAAGTGGTGGGATTATGGTGATTTTTAACTTTCTATTTTATATATGTCTGTTTTGCCTTAATATTTTTATAATGTGGATGTTATTACTTTTATAATCAGATAAAAATGGGAAATAAAAATATCTTTACACTGTATGAACTAAATGATGTAAAATTGGATTTGTGTAGTGAAAAAACAAAAGGCAATATATACAAATGTTAATAATGGCTTTCTCTATCTCGTGGGCTTGTGAATGGTTATTTCTAAAATTGCCACAATGGGAGCAGATAATTTTTATAATCAGAACTGAAGAAATATGTACAGTTCCTAAGGTATGTGTTGGAAAGAGATGAGAAAGGCAGGAAGGAGCTGAGGCTACAGAGAAGAGCCGACAATCTGTTGGGAGCAAGAAAAACTGGATGAACTAGAAAAATGGCAGAGTAGCAGATGCTGTGAAGGAAAGAAACCAGGGGCTTGGAAATAATACAGATGATTGGACTCATCTAACTCCCTCTCTTACCAGTCTTCTACACTGAGCTCCTGTCACCTCTTCATGCCCCTAGTTCCACAAGGGTCAGGTGATAGGCCAAACAAGTGGAAGAGTACTCTGTTGCTGAGAAGCCAGTTTCATAGTGCAGCAAAGTAGGGGTATAGCAGTTATATGTAAGGTGAGGAGGAGGCATGGTAGAGAGTCCTATCCTTCACTGGAACCAGGGAACTCGATGAGAAGCCGCCTCATGGCACTTTCACAAGAGATAGAAAGGCAAATGAGAAAGGGTCTTTATGACAGCTCTCCAAAAGACTGGCCACTTTCTGATGCTCCTTGAAGGATCATGGGCCATTCCACCAAGGCTTGAGTCAGGCTGTGGTTGATCCTTGCCTACGTGACCTGTGTGGAGACATGCAAGGTCACCAGAGTGCCCTTCCTTTGCACACCGTGTGCCTCAAGCATGAGAAACACACTCCTGTCTCAGGGCCTTTGCACTTGTTCCTGTTTTCTAGAATAGTCTTCCTTTATTTGCCTACACAGCTCTCTCCATTACATGCCTTAAATGCTGCTCAAATGTTACCACTCAATGAGTGGTTCCCAGTCCCTCACCCTCTACCCCTTCCTATACCCTCTTTCTGCTTTATTTTTCTCCATAGGCCTTATCACCACCTGACGTGCCAAGAACTACATTTTTTTTTAGTTGAAATAAAATTTTAATTAGAAAGTTTTTACAGAATATAAGACTTGTGAGCATACAATACACCCAAACAGGAACAAATGTTTTATTCAAGCACCTGTATATTAGTTACCCTTCCTGGATACAAGAATTCTTAGAGCAAGTGTAAACTCAGATCCAACTGATTGAGGTATGTCTCTTTAATATTACCTTTGTTAATTTCAGAGACTCATTTATGTAAAGGCTCATACTTAAGAAGTGCATTTTTATTTTCGCATTTTGTTTACATGTCAGTTTCTGAAATAAGGATGCCTCTCATCTTACAATATTATCAGCAGGGCACCAAACACAACACACATACAAACATTAAAATGACCAACGTAAAGCCTGCAGGATGAAACTCTGAGACAATAGGGAATCACTCCTTTAACCTCTAGGGACCAATGGCAATAGGGACAGTGTGGGGAGGTGGTGCCAAGGTGGTGAATCAAACTTGATCAGCTAGATTAGCTACATTCCCCAAGCAGGAGTCCACAGTGGGCTAGTCTCTGAGAATCTCAAAACCTGCTTTAGGGTTTGCGGGGCACCTCCCCAACATTCCTGACAACACAGAGGATGATCCTGGGTGGACAAACAGGCCATCTACAAGTCTCAGTCAAAAAGTAATTCAAGTGAGTTGACCACCGAATATGAGCAATTTTATTTAACCAATTTATTTTGCTTACACTTTCTTTTTCATGAAAGCACCAGAGAGATCTATGATAAAAATCAATGTCTCATGAAGTCTAAAAAAGCTCTTTTAATAAGTACAAAATAAAAATTGTATGTGCTAAGAAAGCCATTGTATCATGGCTTAATCGGAAGCATGGCTTAGTTGTTAAATCATGCAGTTGATGTCATCTTTGATTTGATGGAATATGATCCATATTTTGCTTGATTATTACTGTGTTTTCTGTCTTCCCTCACTGTAATGCCTATGAAGACAAGGCTTTTAGACGACTTGATTTATTGCTGTACCCTCAGCCTCTTGAACATACTTGCGCATAGTGGGTGCTCAGTAAACATTTGTTACATACTTTGAACAAATCAGAATTCCAGGAAACGTGAACAAGTATAATACATCCTGAAGCGGGAACATGCTTATGGTGCTCCTGGAATAGCAAGGACACCACTGTGGCTTGAGCTGCTTTGTTGACAGAAGCTGCTTTGTTTACTCTGACTACTACAGTTGTCATTTGACCTCTCAGATCCTTCATCGGCATCTTCTCCCCTAAGGTATCCACTTCCAAAGATCAGAGGCTGCTGGCTGCTGGCTGGGGTTGTCTCTGATGCTTGGTGAACATTGCAGTCAAGGCAGTGGCTCCAGGAGGCTCAATCTTTTTTGAAAACCTGCATGATTGTAGTGCCACACCCAAATCATAAGAGTCAGGGGCAAGGAATGTATTTGGATTTGAGTTTGGAGCCCGCAAGCATGGTTGGAGCAAACTGTGTGATGTGGTATCCAGAGCGGCCTGGCATAAGAAAGGAATGGCCCTGCTCTTGCCATAGCGGGTGAGGGTGGGGAGAAGGTTTGGGGAGTGGTAGTAGTTCTAGTGTCCACAGTGTCCAGAAGGTGGCAGTAAGGAAAATGAAATGCACTGAGGGTTTAGGTGAGGTGGGAGGCCGAAGTCTTTGGGAATTTGTTTGCTTAATCATCTTTTTCGGGAGTAGGGTATCTGTATATGTTGGGATAGAAGGGGTATGTGGTTGTGATGGGCTATATAATGGCCCCCTATCCCCAGACTGAGCCAGGCTGGCCCAGGTAACCTTACTCAGACCTTTCCGGAGCCCTGTCCCAGGACCTGAGATGTGCCTGATGACTACTAGGGTTTCTAAAGACCTCATGTGTTTGTTCACTTGACCTCTTAAATCAGAGGTCAAGCTGCTTCCTCTTACAGTCCATCTTCTGGGAGCCCTCTGCAGGGATGTATGTTTTTGCCTCTGTGTGTGTGTGTGTGTGTGTGTGTGAGAGAGAGAGAGAGAGAGAGAGAGAGAGAGAGAGAGAGAGAGAGAGAGAGAAGAGAGAGAGAGATGCTTCCCATTAGCAGAAAGTCAAGATTAGAGCAGTGTTTCTGGAAGTTTGACTCACCTGGGACCTTGCATCCATATCATCAAGTCGCTGGCAGGTTGGAGTTGTATTTGTGTACGGAATCTTGACTAAGACATAATTTCTTTTTTTATTTATCTTTATTGTTGAAAGTATTACAAATGTCCCCTATTTTCAACCATTGATCCCCTCCACCTTGCACTCCCACCCTCCATGGGTTATGCATATATGCATATAAGTTCTTAGGTATTCTCTCTCCACCCAACCCCCTACCCCTGCCTTCCCTTTGAGATTTGTCAGTCTGTTCTATGCTTTTATGTCTCTAAATCTATTTTGTTCATTGGTTTATTTTGTTCATTAGATTCCACATATGAGTGAGATCACGTGATATTTGTTTTTCTCTGCTTGGCTTATTTCACTTAGTATAATACTCTCGAGGTTCCACCATGCTCTCATAGGGTAAGGGATCCTTTGTTTTTACAGCTGCATAGTATGACATGATGTAAGTGTCTGAGAAGGTGCTTGATATGATTTCAGTTTTCCTGAACTTGTAGAGACTTGTTTTGTGTCCAAACATGTGGTCTGTCTTTGAGAATGTCCCATGTGCACTTGAGGAGAATGTATATTCTGCAGTTTTGGGGTGAAATGTTCTGTAAATGTCAATTAAATCCATCTGATCTTGTGTGTCATTCAGGGTCATTTTTTCCTTGTTGACTTTTTGTGTGGAAGATCAATCCAGTGAAGTCAATGGGGTGTTAAAGTTCCCTACTATGACTGTATTGCAGTTGATATCTCCTTTAAAGACCTCCAGAAGTTTTTTTTTCTTTTTTTTTCTTTTCTTCAGCCTGTGTGTGTCTTTTGTTCTGAGATGGGACTCTTATAGACAGCATATATTTAAGTCATGTTTTCATCCATTCAGTTACCCTATGCTTTGATTGGAGCATTTAATCCATTCATATTTAAGGTTATTATTGAGACGTACTTATCTATTTTTAAAAAATATATCTTTATTGATTTCAGAGAGAGGAAGGGAGAGGGAGAGAGAGAGATAGAAACATCAATGATGAGAGAACCATTGATCGGCTGCAGCCCGCAACCTGGGCGTGTGCCCTGACTGGGAATTGAACCCTGATCGCCTGGATCCTAGGTTGACCCTCAACCGTCGAGCCACGCCCGGCTGGGCAAGACGTACTTATCTATTGCCTTTTTATTTCTTTATGCCTATGTTTCTCTTTCTCTGTATTTCAACTTCTTATTACAGCAGTCCCTTTAACATTTCTTGCAAGGCTGGTTTGGTGGTGATAAACTCCTTTAGCCTTTTTATGTATGGGAAGCTCTTTATTTCACCATCTATTATGAATGATAGCCTTGCTGGATAGAGTAGTCTTGGTTTCAGATCCTTGTTTTGCATTACCTTGAATACTTCATGCCATTCCCTTCTGGCCTGTAGAGTTTCTGATGAGAAATCACCTGACAGCCTTATGGGAGCTCCTTTGTAAGTAACAGATTGCTTTTCTCTTGCTGCCTTTAAGGTTCTCTCTTTGTCTTGAATTTTTGGCATTTTAATTATGATGGTCTGGCTGTGGGCCTCTTTGGGTTCTTTTTGCTTGGGACTCTCTGTGCCTCCTGGACTTCTGTGACTTTTCCCTTCAACAGGTTAGGGAAATTTTCTGTCATTATTTCTTCAAACAGGTTCTCTAACTCTTGCTTCTTTTTTACATCTTCTGGGACTCCTATGATGTTTATATTTTTACATTTCATGTTTTCCCACTGCTCCCTTAAACTGTCCTCCTGTTATTACATTGTTTTTTCCTTTTGGATCTCTGATTGAGTGATTTTTTTTCTACCCTGTTTTCTAATTTGCTAATCAGATCCTTAGCTTCCTCTAATCTGCTATTTATTCCTTCCAATGAATTTTTTATTTCTACTATGTCATTCTTAATTTCCTTCATAGTTTTCATATCTCTTCTCATGCTGTTGAGCATCCTTATGATCAGTATTCTGAACTCTATATTTGATAGATTGCTTATCTCCATTTCACTTAGCTCCTCTTCTGGAGAATTCTTTTGTTCTTTACCTGAGGCTTGTTTTTTTGTCTCCACATTTTGACTCCCTGTTTGGATTTGTTTCTATGTATTAGGTAGATCTGCTAGATTTTTGCATGGTTCCTGGTGCAGGCCAATGTCAGACACTGTTTGTGTCTGGCCTTGAGTACCCTATTTGAAGTTTTCCACACTTCACAGCTTGTGGTTCCCTCTGCTGGGTCTGGGTGCATTTGGAAAGGTCCAAGATGTGCACCAAGGTCTGCTTTTCCAAGCCCTGGGTCCAGAAGCAAATCAAGCAAAGGCTCAAAGCATCCAGAAGTGCTTTGATTGTTATTCAGTCTCTCTCTCTCTTTTTAAAAATATATCTTTATTGATTTCAGAGAGAGGAAAGGAGAGGGAGAGAGAGAGATAGAAATATCAATGATGAGAGAGTCACTGATTGGTTGCCTCCTGCATGCCCTTGACAGGAGATCAAGCCTGCAACCTGGGCATGTGCCCGAGAGTCGAACCCCAATCTCCTGGATCCTAGGTAGATGCTCAATCGCTGAGCCATTCGCAGCCGGGAGTTATTTAGTCTCTTAATGAGCCTCAGTCTGTAGAAACTCCACAAGGTAGACAGGCTGATTGTTTCATACATGAAACTTGCTGTGTTTAAAAAGCAACTCAGATGATTCCTGTGCATCGCAGTCTTTGAGGAACACTGGTCTAGAGAGAGGTTCCTTTAACCCTAGTCAAGGCAGCTTGCCAAAGGAACAATGATTGCCCAGTGAAATTCCACTGCCAGGGCAGAGAAAACGTCCCTGGCACCAATGAAAGAACTTTGCTTTCCTCTTTCATGTAGGGCTAGACTCCCATCTTGGACAGTTCTTCAGCTGTTCTTAAGCTCCCAAGGCTCTGGATCCTTAGACTTTGGCTGCCCAAGGAACACCCTGGGCCACATGCAGGGGAAATCTCAGCCCCTGAGTGGATTACTGAGTAGTCAGACAACAGCTGGGGAGGAAGAAGCTGCTCTGACACCTAGTCCTACAACCTCGCTTCTTGTTCCACTTTCCCTGACATAGTTTGTCAAAAGAACATCAGATCTTGCTGGGAACATTCTAAAGTCCCAGGTGTGGGTGGAGAGTGAGGGTAGAAACTCCCTTGTGATGGCATTCATACTTCCAGGTTGAGTCTCACCTTTTGGGTTGAAAGAAATAAACCTAGAAGCACCCATTGTGCCAGACCATTTGCCCAAGACTAGTGAATTTTTGTAGCTAGCATTTATTGAGACCCCACTGAACCAGGCGCTATGCTAAACTCTTCACTTGCATTATCTCATTCAGTTCTCACAAGGACTTTTGAAAGTGATATCTCTTATCATTCCCATTTTTCATATGAGAAAACAGAGGTCTCTTGCCAAGGCACACAGTTAGCAAATACAAAGACTCACCTTGAACCTGGGCAGTCTGCCTCCAGAGCTTGTGCTTCCTAACCAGGAATGGTGTAAGAAATAAGAATGGAGGAAGAGTAGGGAGATGGTGTGTGGTCAGGGATGAGGTTGTGAGAAGATGCAAGATGAAGTGAAAGGCAAGCAGGGGTGTTGACGGTGACTGCAGTGGTAGAGAACTAGAGCTAATGTAGGAGCTAGGATGGGAGTGAGGGAGGAAGCACAAGATACCAAAGGGTCTGACTAGGACTTGGTGGGTCCAGGTTAAGGAGGGGATAGCACTCAGGGACTGGGCTGGGAGGGGATCTGTCTAGAAGTGAGGATCAGGGGTGGGGGAACTTCTTGGAGGAATAAGTCTATGAACAATGTGAAACTTAGGGAGCAGATGAAGCTCATGAGGAAGCTCTGTTGAGGGTTAAGGAATAGATGAGAATCAGGGATGTCATTGGGGGCTGGTCTGGGGTCAGGCCCAAGAAGGAGGTGAAGGTCAGTGCTGGGGTTGGAGTGGGAAGACCTTAGGGGAATGATTGAAGCTATATATTGTCACCATGGACTGGCCTAGGGTGAGAATCCCATGGCCTGGGAGGCTCCAGGCTGGGGTTAGAATTAGGATGAGGTAAGAGTCACTGCCTTGGTTTCCACATTGTACCTCTACCAACTGATTTCTTAGGTATTCTCTATGTTTGCTAGTTTATTGTCTCTCTCTTCAACTAGAATGGAATCAGGGCAGAGACTTGGTCTATTTGATTCACCCTTATGTCACTATCACCAAGCATAATGCCTCATGCACAAGAAGTACTCAATTAAATGCTCAGGGGCAAGGCTCAGGAAAGGGATAGCAGATTAGGACATAAGGTGTGGCTCCTGCTAGGGCATAGGCTCAGTGATGGGATGACTTCCAGAACAAGTTAGGTTGAAGGAAGGGTGAAGGTCTGGGAAGATGTGAAGCTCAGGAATGGGGTGCCTTTCAGGTTCATGATGAGTCCGAAGAATGGAGTGAGGGGTTGGGAAGGAAATAAGACTTCAGGGGATCTGGTATATGTACATTCTTGGTGATTTCAATATCTACATAGATAATTAAACCCTCTGGTGTTTCAGTCCCTTGACCTACTCTCCATCAATGCTGTTCCCCTGATCAACTTCAGCCACTTACTCCTGTGGTCACATGCTAAGACTTTGTCATAATCTATCATCACCACCACCTTTCCATGATCTACATTATATGATGCTCTCTGAAAACCAGCTCATTCTTTTTAACATTACATGAACTCCAAAAATCCTTTGACCATAATTGAGACCCTTTAACTACTGGGTGTTTTTGTTTTTTGTTTTCACTATCCTTCACCAAACCTCTATCCTTATTTCCTTCCTTACCCAGGCTAAAATTCATGATCTGTTATCATAATTTTCCCCTTAAATCCACAAAACCTCCTGTGTCCCTCTGTCATTTCTTTGCACTCATCTAGCAAAATCCAACCTGATAAAACCCACCTTTCCACCTACTTTGGGTCTACACCTATAAGATTGAACATAGCTGGAGAAATTCATGCAGACATGCTGAGTAATTTCACTTTAAATTAATAGCCACTAAACCTCAAGTGGACCCTTAATGCAGACCAATAATCACGCTACATTTCCAACCTCCTCATCTCCCAGAAGACTATTTCAAGCCTTCTCTCCTCAAACCACCAACAACCCCCTCTCCCAGTTGGTATCCTGGTGTCCTGTTTCTCTGACAAAATAGAAGCCATCAGAAGAGAACTGCTCCAAGCTCTACCTTCACCTCTGCTACCTACCTGCATCTGTGTACCTCTCTCTTGCATCAGCAGTTTTTCCTTCTTTACTGGCTCTTTGGCACACAGACATGTCACCATGCTTTAATTTTTCTCATGTTAAAAAAATACTTTTATCTTATCCCTTTGTAGTTCCCAAAGTACCACTCTCCCTTTTTTCTGCTCTCTTTTATAACAAAACTCCTCAAAAGGGTTTTCGGCCACTACTCACTAATGCCAATTTCTCTTTTCCACTCTTGATTGAAAGCACTCTGAACTGCCTTTATGCCCCCATGTCTCCTTGGAAATTGTTCTTGAAGGTCACCAATGACCTTCGCATTGGTAAACACAATAGTCAATTCTTTATCTTCCTCTTACTTGCCCAGTCAGTAGGATTTGAAGAATTGATCACTTTCTTGGTCCCATTTGCTGGTCCCTTCTCATCTACCCCACTTCTAAATGTTAGATGTCCAGGGCTTGATTGTTGTTTTTTTTCTTTTTCTGTACTCATTTCCTTGATCCCATCCAGTTTCATGACTTTTAATACTGATTAAATGCTACTGCCCGGCCTGGCGTGGCTCAGTGGTTGAGCATCGACCTAGGATCCAGGAGATCAGGGTTCGATTCCTGGTCAGGGCACATGCCCGGGTTGTGGGCTCGATCAATGACTCTCTCATCATTGATGTTTCTGTCTCTCTATCTCCCTCCCCTTTCCTCTCTCTGAAATCAATAAAGATATATTTAAAAAATAAATAAATGCTACTTACTTTCCAATTATTTCTCCAACCCTGATGTTTTTTAGCACTCCAGACTCTTTAGCCAACCTACTTCATTCTTCTTCTCCATCTTCCTCAGAGCTGTCCTTGACTCCTGTATTTCTGTCTTAGCTCATTATCAATCTGTCACCAAAATCTAATGATTCTACCATCAAAATCAACCCAGAATCTGCCTACATCTCCCTGCCTCCACTGCATCATCTCGTGTAGCCACCATTCTCTCCCACCTGAATTATTTCGATAGTCCTTAAATAATCCCAGCTTCCACCCTTGTCTTTCTTCAATCTGTTTTCATAAAGTAGCCAGATTGATCATATATATGAAAATAGAAATCAGCCTTACCTCAGATCCCTCAATGTCTCTCCACCTCACTCTAATAACCAAAGTCTTCACGATGGCCTGTGAAACTGTGCATGATCCCTTGCCACCCCCATCATGACTTCTCTGACCACATCTTCCACCATCCTCTTCTCTCACTCTTTCCATGTCAGCACACCAGCCTCCTGGCTGACCTAAAGATGTGTTAGGTATGCCTTTGATTCCAGGGCTTTTGCACATGTGGATCCTTCAACCTGGAACAGTATAGACCCTCATCTCCTTTAGGTCTTGGCTCAAATGCTATCTTCTCAATAGGGTCTTTCATGACCACATATTTAAACACTCCATGCCCCAAGACCATTCTCTGCTTTATTTTTCTCCATAACATTGATACTCACCTAACATCCTGTATTTATGACTTCTCTGTTTCTTTGTTTAATATCCATGACAATAGTTTTTGTTTGTTTGTTTGTTTGTTTCTTTGTTTGTTTTGTTGGCTTCTGCAATCCTGGGTCCTAGAAAAGTACCTGGCACATAGTAACCCTGAGTAAATACTCTGCTCAAGGCTAGAAGTTTGAGATCAAGGTGTCAGCAAGGTTGGTTTATTCAGAGGCCTTTTTCTCCTTGACTTGTAGATGGCTGTCTTCTCCCTGTGGCATCACATGGTCTTCTCTGTGAATTTCTGTGTCCTAATCTTCTCTTATTATAAGGATATCAGCTATATTGGAGTAGAGCCCACCCAAATGGCCTAATTTTACCTTAATTGTCATTGTAAAGACCCTATTTCCAAATATGGTCTAATTCTAGGGTAAGGGGGTTATAACTTCAACACATGAATGGGGGGGGAGCACAATTCAGTCCATAACACTTGATTAATTGGTTAATCAGTTTGCAGAGATTCCTTGAGGCTCTTATGGTATAAGGATCAGGTTTTAGGATCAAGGATGGAGTAAGACTTGGTGAAGACA
The DNA here is from genome assembly GCF_054644295.1 of Miniopterus natalensis. Taxonomy (NCBI): domain Eukaryota; kingdom Metazoa; phylum Chordata; class Mammalia; order Chiroptera; family Miniopteridae; genus Miniopterus; species Miniopterus natalensis. The sequence continues at coordinate 66,074,714 of NC_142103.1, forward strand.
TAAGGGGATGGAGAGCAACAGGGCTCATTAAAAGGTTCAATTCTGGGGTGAATGAGGGTTGGGTAGAGTGAGGTGCCAGGATGAATGAGGCTGCAAAAGGGTACTTGTCTCAGCCAAAGAATGAGACACAAGGATGGGGTTAGGGAGAGGCTGTGTAGAAGATGAAGAAATTGGTGCACTGAGGGCTAAGGAAAGGAGAAGTTGGTCAAAGCTTGAAGAGAGGAGAATGGGAAGAGTCAGAAGAGTGGCAAGGTGGTTGAGAACCTGGAATAAGATCAAGGAATATCGCTGATGGGCAAAATCACTTACATATCTTGCAGGGCTCAGTGCAAAATGAAACTGCAGGTCTCTTGTTCAAAAAGTATTAAGAATTGCAAGATGGCAAAAGCCAAGCCTTAAACCAAGCATAGGGAACACTTCTAAGTATTGGACCCTGTCCAGCTTCATACTTCCAACACCCATGAAGCTGGTCCTGTCAGATGGGAGCTGGATCAGAAATGGAGACAGGTTAGAAGTTCGAACAAGGTTAGGGTGGAAGGTCTGTCTTCTCACACCATATTGGGAATTTTTATTGAAACATGATCTTCCTTTTGTCATCTTTTAAAATTATTAACAACTGTACGGTACACTTTTTTTGGTAGCTGGGTCCTCCCGTGATCCTTAGTGCACTACGCATGTGATTTTGAAGTGTGCCAAGGTGGGTTTGTTGAGATTGCCAATGCAATGAGTAAGAAAGAGAAGGGTGCATGATGGAAGTGATGGAGATAGGGGAGAGGGAGTGAAGGCTCACAGGAAGACCAGAACATCTCTCCAGAATTTAGATAATAAGGATCTAAACTGTGTCAGTAGCCTCAGGGAAGTTAAAGTAACCATGATTTGGTTGAAAAAAAAAATGCATCAAAGTGCCCAGTGCCTGGCCAATGCAGACAAGCCAGTGGCCAAGCCCTTTCCTTCCTAGTGCAGAAAGGAACTATTCAGATCAAGATCTAAAAACTGAGGGGAGGTGAGGATAAAGGGCTTCAGCACTCCTCAGACAATCTCCTGGAGTTCCTGAAACCATCCTGAGGGCAGTTAGAAAGTCCCCTGAGAATGCCAAGATCTGGAGCAAGCCAAGACTCAGGCTCCTCATGGGGAAGAAGCAGGGGCCAGAGTTGCTGGTGTTAAGTTGAAGGCTGAGCTTCACTCCAGCTTTACAACTCAGCCCCCCTCTCCCATCTCAGCTTTACAAGCATCTAGTAACCTTGTTGCAAATGAGGTTCTGTGTTGGATGCTGGGGACACATGAAGAGACAAGATCTCTGACCCCAAGGTAGAGGAGGCAAGTATGCACCCCATGAGCAACCAAATGAACACAATGCATCTGGATTTGACCAAAGCTGACCTGTATTAGGTTCATACTAAGCACCAGGCACACTTGATGTGATTATCCCACTTGCCTTCCTCACCACCTTTTGAGGCAGATACTATTATCATTATTTTTAGTTGACAGATGAGGAAACTGAGATGCAGACAGGTTAAATCACTTGCTGAGGATCACAGTGATGATCAGTGGTACTGCCAAATGTTGAAGCAGGCAGCATGTTTGAGAAATGCTGCTCTGAGTCCTTTCCACCCTTGGCATCTACAGACAACCCCCATTTATAGTCTCTGAAGACCGAGTGCTGAAAATGTAACTGTCAACAAAAGTGGGGGCAGAGAATCCCACAAGACTGCAGAGCAGAGATGTCATCTGAGGTATGTGGGAAGAATGAATACAATGCACAGAAGCTGACAGTGGGAAGAAAGGCATCCTGGGCTGAGAGGGAACTGTTAGACTGGTTATACTGGAGCCAGAGCTTATGTAGGGGACTGAGAGGAGGAAAGAAGCCATAGACCCTTGCCTCATACACTGAAAGCTGTGTGAAGTCTCATGTGAATATAGTGGTTAAGATCAGGATGGGGACATGGTGGTGGACTAGGAGACCCAGGAAGTAAATTCCTAAAGATCCCCAAACAGTTTCCCCTATTAATCATAACACAGGCTCCCTTCCCCTAAAATGAGGGTGCTTCTAAAACATATACAGTGTTTGGGCCCCAAAGGAACCCTATTCTCATTCTCAGGTGATCTTGATTTTTTTTTTCCCAGTGGTAGCTTACCCCACAAGCTAAGGGCTGTGGTCCTGCTGCCTTCAATAGGGGGAGGGTGCCAAGGGTCTCTCCTGGACAAGGAGGGAGCTCCTGCAGCCATAGAAAAGCAAGCAAGGCAGGGGAGGACTCTGAGGACTGGAGGCAGAGATAGAGAGGAAAGCACCTTTGAGAATGGGGGGAGGAGAGGAAGATGAGGAAGAGGGGGAGCTCACACCCACCAAGGCTGTTTTCTGCAGTCTTGGGAGCTGGACTGGAACAGATCCTGGGGTGATGGAGGTCTTTCCCAGCTATTTTTCCCTGTCACTCTGCAGCAGGACAGATTGGTGTTTCTCTGCTTGGAAACTGCCCCAAAGGGCTAAATTTGGAAGGAAGGTGCTCAATTCAAGTGCTTGGCTAGGTTCCAAAGGTGCAGAGAACAAAAAGAGCCCTGAAAACTGAGCAGGGCGCACCTGGCACCTTAGGAGGCTTTGGCAGAGGAGATCTTGAGCTCCCTTAGAATTGTCCTGCCCTCTTTTAGCAGTCCACCCCGTTGCCTGGTTCTCCCTAGACTTCTGTCACTCCTCTGCTACCAGGGTTTTGCCCTGTCAGGCTGAATCTCCCATAGTACTGCCTCTTGAGTGCCCCCACTCCTCCACCCACCCCGCGCTCCCCTTGTAGACCCAGGAGATTCCTTCCTCTCTTCTTTCTGCACCAAGCCCATTTCCTCTTTTATTTTGCTGCAGTCGCATGGGAGGATTCTCCCCATTTCCCGGATTTGACACGGAGAAGACTGGTCTTGGGGCAGGGCGGGAAGGGTATAAGTGAAGAAGCCAAGGTCACTCAGTCATTGGTGGACCTCAGCCTCGACTATGCCTTTCTTCTGCGGGCCCGTTGGAGCCCTGGCAACGTGGACCCAAACTGCTGTCCCATGTCCCTCTTTTCTTGGCTGGCATTCCCGCCGAACCGGGCGTAATGACAGGTGAGCCAGCGTAGGGGACAGTTGGAGGAGTTAGACTGCGCAGGGATCCCTTTTGTGCTGGCATTAGGCGCTCGCTCCAGAGCCTGCTGCAGCGCCTGGGTTTCGGAGGGGCTTTGCCTGGGAGCACGAAGGACCAGCACCTTTGGCGGAGGGTCCCCGGTAATCCCCGAGCCTTTGGGCCAGGCCCCGCCCTCCCCCCCAGGCACGGGCGGGGGCAGGGGCGGTGCCGGTGGAGTGGGGCGTGAGCGCGCTGTGCTTAGTGCGCGCTGCCGCCCCTCCCGCCCAGCTGGTCCGCCAGCCCGATCAACCCCCCTTGGATCCTCTCATCGTCCCCAACTCTCTCCTCTCCTCTTCCCGGCGGCCCGGTGTGCTGTGCGTCCGGAGGATCGCGGCCTGGCGATCGGGGCACGGTGGGCTTGGCGCTAGAGGGTGGCGCGCCAGGCGTGGGGGACGAGACCGGACCTGGTTCGGAGGGTTATTGGGAGACGGGCAGCCCCCAAAGGCCACCAGGGCAGGGGGTACCGAGGTAATGGGCAGGCCTGTGCGTCTGGCTGCGAGGGGCGGGAGCTCCAGGCTCACTTTGGCCCCAGCTGGGCCTGCAAGGGGGCGACCGGGTTGGCGGGAGGGCAACGGGTTGGGGTGAGTGGAAGGAGGAGAAGCCTAGGCTGGGCAGGGGGGTGGGGCTCGGACAGTACGGACCAGGTAGGCGGGGACAGGGGCCCTGCTAGGAGAAGCGCTGCGGTGAGGTGGCTGGCGGCATGAGCCAACAGGGCCTGGAGAACGGTGAGGCCCTTGGGGTTGGGTGCCCGAACCCCGAGGGCACGGTTCGGTGTCCAGGACCACTGAACTGGGCGTGGGGCACTATTGGGGGAGGATCTGGAGGTCCGACCGGGCCAAGGCGTTGGGAGTCTTGAGCAAACCCTGGAGAAGAGTGTTGCTGGACCAGAAGCAGGAGTTCGTGGACAGGGCGCTGGTGGCAGGCTATGGAAGGCGAGTACAGGCATTTTGAGGACTGACATGAATGGAAAGGGACGAGCAGAGTTTGAGTTGGAGCATAATTTGGGAGTTCTTTTTCACTGGGTGGGTTGATGAGTGTTAAGATTTGGAGACCACAGAAGCTTTCCCAGGGATCAGTTCTAATTGAGGGAAATAAAAAGGGCATGGATTTGGAGAAGTGGTTTAGAGGCCATGTCTTGGGATTCCAGGTCTGATGGCCCGCCAGTCCTCATGAGAGGAACTTTGAGAGCCAGGTCTCTGAGTGCTATGATTCCGAGGCTCCAGCCTGGGGTGGGGTTAAGGAAGGTCTTTGTGGTGGCCTTCCTTCCTTTTGTAGGCCTTCAGGATTCAGCTGTGTTGCTGTGGGGAGTGGGTTAAAAATTCTTCCGGCCTACAATCAGCCTTACAGTATCCCCCAGGACAGGAGGAACCTATACATGCGTGACTGCTGCAGCGTTCTCTGTGGTGTAGCCCTCAAACTTCCTCACTGTTGCCATAGTAACAGCCTATTGATGGTGTATTTATACCGGAAGAAGTAGGCAAGGCGCTACATTTGGGGGAAGGAGCAGGAGGAGGCCTCGTAGCTGCAGCAGCAGTGACATTGGCTACAGATTTGTTAATGGAGTGTGGCTATGCCTTGTGAGCTGTTTGGGGGAGTTCTTGGCTTGTTTGAAGCTTGAAAATGAACTAATGACTTTTGCAGGTATCAGGATAGCACACATTTGGGGTTATGGGATGTGTGGGTATGCAATACCATCAGGTGTTTGGGGGCAAGATGTGGCTATTTGTAAGCTATTATGTAATTTTTCCACGTAAAGATGAAAAAAAAAAATCTAATGCCGCAGTTCTCTTTGATAAACAATGAAACATATTTTTCTATCTTCACTTATTAGTAAAGCCTTTACTCATTCTCTTCAAAACCTGGCACAAAGGCTCCATCTTTCTTCAATCAAAAACCTTGCTGTTAGGCATGCCACACCCTCACTCTGGCCACATGGCCAGCGTTAGCTATAGGGGAACCTCAGAGATCCACAGTGGAGGGAGAATTTAGAGATAATAGTCCATCTTCATTCTCCTAAACACTGAGGGTCAACTTTCCTCATAATAGTAGGCCCATTATTGACAGATTCACACGTTGATAGTTTTGGATGGGATTGTTGTGGGGTTCAAAAGAGAAAAGCCCCCTTAACATGGTGTTTCCATAGATGGATGTTAGATGTACTGTTTTTCCTTTAGTTTTAATTTTATTTATGATTTCTATCCTGTTTGCCAAAAGGATTGGAAGATATATTTGAAATATACTTAAGACTTTGTAAACATAAGTTAAAAAGTGTATACTATGTCACAGGGGAGAAGTATATGTTCTGAACAGCTGGGCATCCAGGGCGCCTGTGCTTGATGGTCAATGTTAATGCTGAACTTCCTGGCAGCCTAAGAAAAAAGGGTAGCACAATGGGTTATACCGCTCACCTGTCCTGCATCCAGTTACTCTTAAAACCAGAGTTTCTGCTTGGGCAGTAGAGCTGTGGGGCGATTGCTTCTAGATGTGGACACTTGGGCCAGTGCTCTGGAATATGAACATGAGTGGGGAGGGTGTGTTGAATAGAGCAGTGTGCTATGGACGAGGTTTACATACTGGCTGGATAATTCCTGAGCAGGGGCAAATGTTTCAGACAATAGCTCACATCAGAGGCAACACTGAACAGATTCCTTGATGGAAGTGAGAAAGGAGAGCCTCAGTCTGTAGGAGTTTTTCAGAAAAAAGTCAAGGTCTAGGTCTTCTAAATTTTTAGAATATTCTTGGGGGACAGAGCTAGAATGTTTGCCTTGGGTCCTGCAGGGCTTTGGGGAGCTCTGGAGGAGAGCTCAGGGTAGAATGGGAAACAGTAGAGCTGTGAGTGGCCACACAGAGGGTGCTGTGCCACATAAGGTGCTGCTTTGACCTTTGACCAAACCATTGGGAGTTGGTTTACATGCTAGGGCCAAGAGGGTGCCCTGTAGGTTTTGGGGTGTGATTTCAACTGTGACTCTGCCTTTCTCTTTTGCCAGGCAAGTGAGAAGCTGGATCTGAGGGAGGACTATGGCAGGTGAGTTTTTCTGAGCCTGGACCAAGTGGGAAAGGCCCATGCCTAAAGGCTCATGGGAAAAGTACATATCTACCTTTCAATTCCTTCACAGCTTTCCTTTCCCCAGTTGTCCCTGTGGCCTCTGTCCAATTAGCTTTTTCTGGAGAACATGCTCATTTGGACATGTGCACCTACCCAGGCCACTATGAGAGAATCTAATGTGATAGACTATAAGGCCTGGGGAAGAATATCTGCCTGCTGGCAAAGCCCTACCTGCCTGGGCATGAGAGGGACTGGTTGACATGAGAACTAAGAAGTCTCACCTCTAGGGGAATATCAGGAGCAGATGTCACCTCTTCCTTTATTCTCTAAAGTCTCAGGTCAGGCTTATGGAGGTGCATAGCTCATATTATGCCAATCAGCTCAACTGTAGTTGAGTTTCTACCTTTGGAATAAGTAGATATAGTTACGACTTAATGGCATTTTTCCAGGAAGCAACTGTGCCCAGTCAACAAAGACTTAGATTTTCTTCATGGATCCTGCTACCCTCTTCCCAAGTTCATGTACATTTAGTCCTCTGATCTACCCCTGCCTGGGTTTGTGCTAGACTGTCTTGGGCATGGCTATTAATGACAGGCATTTTGATGGCACAGGTGGTGATTCAGGTAGAGGGAAGCCACCCTGATAGAGTCTTATGATGCTGTTTGGTATTGGTCACCAGCATCAGCTTCAAAGAATACATTCTCATGATAAGAGGTCTGATTTTATTTTGATATGAGGCAGGAGATAGTGTTTTTTCACTGGTGACTGCAATACTCAAAATCCTTCATGCCCATCGTTTCTACACAACGTGCACTCTCCATTTTCCTCCATAGCACCAGAGACATGAGTCTTGTTGGGTCCCTGGTATTCTAAGCAGATACATCATGGCATCATAGAAAGTCAGCCATTCCATTCTTGTCACAAAGGGCCAGCTATGTCTGAGATGGTGGCTAGCCAGGTGGCTTTGTCTTGCTTCCCTCCATCATTGTGCTTCTGTGCCTGGGTTGAGTCTGGTTTGAAGGAGTCCCTGGGCACCTCTCCATTCCAGGCTTCAGTGCAGCTTTCTCCTTAGTGTTTCTGGAGGCCAAGAATGCCCATTCGGTCCTGAAACGGTTCCCTCGTGCCAATGAGTTCCTGGAGGAGCTGCGCCAGGGTACCATCGAGCGGGAGTGTATGGAAGAGATCTGCAGCTACGAAGAGGTCAAGGAAGTGTTTGAGGACAAAGAGAAAACGGCATGTACTGCCCTGTGGCTGGGTTCTGGGAGAAAAGGTAACCTCAGGAATAACAAGAGCAGGCCCAGGTGCCTCAGATGGAACAGAAGCAATGAAGGAAAGATGGCCCAGTCCAAGACAGGGCCACTGGGGCCATAGAAAAACAGACAACATGTCCTTAGAGTCCCATCTGCCTGATTCTGGGGGTCTCTTCACATGGGAGTGTTGCTTTTTGTCCTTGGTGCATTTCATAGCCTCTCTGATAGCTCTTAGAGGCCAGTCAGATGGGGTGGAGTGGAGAGCAAACTTGTGAAAGGCCCCTGAGGTCTACCTGGGGCATGAGCTCTTGTGTATAAGTGTACGTGGTCCTTCTTCTTTTGCAGATGGAGTTCTGGAAGGGGTACCCAAATGCAGTCTACTCAGTCAGAGACCCTGCGCAGAGCTCAGATGCCATGTATGTGGTTGTGCCTCTTCTGGGAGTGGCGTTGCTGATTGTCATCGCCTTGTTCATCATCTGGAGGTGCCAGCTGCAGAAAGCTACCCGTCATCACCCCTCATATGCTCAGAACCGGTACCTAGCCAGTCGCACCACTCACAGCCTGCCCCGGGTGATGGTGTACCGGGGCACTGTGCATAGCCAAGGGGAGTCCTCTGGGCACCGGGAAGCAGGGAGCAACCAGCAGGTGGTGCTGGGATCCAGTCGGGGAGGCAGAACCACAGTCCGCCTTGAGAGCACCCTCTACCTTCCTGAGCTCTCTCTCTCCAGACTGTCCAGTGCCACTCCTCCTCCATCCTACGAGGAGGTGACTGCACCCCAGGAGAGCAGCAGTGAAGAGACAAGTGTCTCTTATAGTGATCCACCCCCAAAATATGAGGAGATAGTGGCTTCCAACCCTGGCTCAGACAAGTAATGGGACTTGTGTCCTATCTGGTATGAAAACCTCTTTCAGGAGTCTCCTATTTTCTTTTTAACTTTTTAAAGATTGTGCCACCACAAAACAGCCTTAGCCTCCTTGTTGCCAAATAATTTCCCAACCATGGATTTGTAGGAAGTCAGTTGTCAGAGACAGGTGGAGGGGAGTAGGGAGTATGCATGCCCCTGGAAAGTGACAGGCCACAGAGCCCAGCTCTTCCAGAAGCTCCCATTCCCCTCCATCCTGTCTTCCTGACAAGGACTGGCTTCTCTTATGCCAAAGGAATCACCCCAGGAGTTGACTGTGGCCAGAATGTTCATAGGCTTGGGCCCTGGGGCCACACAGCTGTCTGGAGACTTGTCTGTGTCTGGAAGCTTAGGCCACAGAAATGAGGGAGAGGAGCCAGACCTTCAGCACACTTTCCCCTTAACAGTCCTGTGCTTACTGTCCTGGCTTACATTTTGAGGACAAAAACAGGACTGAACAAAAAACAACAAAAAGACTAATAACAAACAAATAAATAACAAACACAATAAAACAAAACACTGTAACCTAGGCCATTCATAGGGACCAAGGGAAATCAATCTCACAGATTTGTGATGCCTCTCTCCCGCAACACCCACTCCCACCCTCCTGACCAGGTTAAAAGGAATGTCTAGAGCAACCTGGAAGGAGGGCAGGGTGTGTGAAGGATGAGGAGCAGGGACCTGGCTGGCAAAGCTGCCTTCTCCAGATTGAGCAAAAGGGTCTGAGTGAACTTTGCCATCCTGGAGTAGTAGCTCTGGTTCTGGTGTGCTTGGCATCTCGCAGACCTTGGCTCTCCAGACATGTGTACTGGCTGTGCTAAAACTGCTACCCACTGGTATGAGCCCAATCATAGCCCTGTGAAAATTTATCTGGCTGCCTCTGCCTGTGAAGTCCATGGCCTCTGAATGGTTGGGGTACAGGCTGGGGCAGAGAGCTGAGGTTTGCTCTTCATGAGGTTGATTGACCCATAGCACGATTAAACTCCTCATCAATGTGCTCTCTGGTTTTGAACTTTTGGGATACTCTCCTTTCATGAGTAGGTGCACTAAGTTAAAATTGAACTTTAGATGGCTCATTTCTCCTTAACGATGGTGCCCACCTGGGGAGAAGATCCTAAAGCGTCCAGTTTTAAAACTCTTTTCGAGGGAGATAAGGAAGCCCATGACCTGGGGTAGAAGGCACATCCAGAATTTTCCCTGTCATTGCCAGGTGCTGATCTGTTTTTATTAACCTCTTTCTGTGGCCCAGGAGCTGTTCATCTTTCCATTTCAGTGAGGTTTTGGACAGCACTGGGGCAGAGGTGACCTATATTTAACTGTCAATGACCACACAAAAGAATGTTGACACCATCTCCTTCACCCCTCCATCTCCATCCTCCTGGCCTTGGAGCCAAACTATTTTTCCTCTGTGGTGCTTTTTTAAATGTAGCAAATTTTTGTGGGGTCCAAAAGAGTGCACAGCCAGGGTCTCTTAGCAACCACAGCAGTTTAAAACCTACTGAGAAGACAAGCTTCTTTCTGTTTAAATAGCTTTCCAAGGCAGGCATCAGGTCTTCTTGTCTGAATGCAGCCCTGCCTTGTAGCCACAGATGACATCTGGAAGTTCCTTCAGTCCTACACACTTGCCCTGAGACTTGCTTCAAGTCAGGAAGCTTGTGTACTTATCCGAGTGAGGCCACCAGCTTGGACAACTTGACCCTGTGATTGGGGTTTTTCATCCTTCCCCCTACTTCACAAGAGGCTGACTGAGCTAATGCTTGTGTAGTACTATTTGCCCTTAGGAAAATTCTTCTAGAAATGTGTAAGTTGTAAGACAACAGTCTTAGTGGAGGCCTTCATATGACTCTGATGTTGAGTCTCAATCTGGGGAATCAGTCTTCTGCCAGTTGACCTTTTATTTTCCCTCCCCTGAGAGCTCCCTGATGCCAGAGGTGCTGACCAGGTGGCATTCCAACTTTCCTTCCTTCCTCTTTTCCTCCCTCTGTGTCTCTAGCACTATACTCCTACCCTTCCTCACAAAGTCATTTTTGGCCTGGAAAGCCCCTGCCGTTTCCATAAGGCTGGAGTCAATCCTATTTGGCCATGTTGGAGGACCTGGAGCAGTCTTAAACTCTGGGGCCAGCCCTTTTGCTCCCAGCATTTTCTCGAGCAATTACCTGCATGTCACCTGGGAGAAGACATCCCTATGAGTCTCCTTTCCACTTAGCAGAGGGCAAGGCATAGGCCTCATCTACCAGAGCCAAGGAATGCCTACTGCCTTTGGCATCTATTGAGCCTTTCCCTACTGAGCTGCCAGGTATTTTGCAGCTGGGTAGAGACAGGATAGATCTGGAAGCAGGAACTTGGCCTGATGGAAGGTGGCACGTGTCCCTTAGGCGCTGAGCACAGGCTTGCAAAGAGAGCTCATTTGGAAGCAGTTTCTTAAGGCCTTGTGCTCTCTGGTTCAGGTGCTTCACAGCATTCTTCTGGGTGGTCTCTGGGACATTTTTTTTGCAGTATATTGTAGAAAAAGACTGTGCAGTCCACAATTGGCGGTGCACATTTGGTTTTTATGAATGCTCTGTACATATCTTTCTAACTCTGTCTTTGTATGGACATTGATTTGATACAGTACTAATTCTGCGGTAGCCAGATTTTTGTTGTTTTTGGACTTGTGCGTGTGTATGTGTGTGTGTGTGTATTCTTGTGCATGTTGCCTTTTTCCACATGCTTATCTGAAACAATAGCCTGTGTGTGGCTATATTTGTACCAGGAATGTGGGTTTCAGTCTGAAGGGAGGAATGTCCCCTCTTGTGGCTAGGCAGCCTGATGACAAGGCCCCAAGTGAGGAAAGCTAAGATTTGCTGCTGGAGCCCCCCAAAGTTGCCACTTTTTGCCCCTGCTCACAAAAAGCTTTGGAAGAAGATGAAGCAGCTCCATCTTGGAGGCCTCTGCCTGCTGGGATCCCAACTCACATGCTCTTTTTGTTCGGCGCCCCTGGCTTTGGCTCCTGTTCTGTAGATGTGAGCAGCTGAAGGAAATCTGAGCGCTCCTGAGACTTATTTTTATTTTTCTGGTGGAAAGATGTGTCACTATTGACTTTGGGAATGGTGGGGCTAGTTATTTAGATATTTTTCATTTAAAAAGAAAAGGCTTTAAAAACTTCTTGAAATATGACTATCACTCATTTTCAACCAAAAACTTTCTAAGAATTTTAAAAACAAGAGTAACAATCTTGTCCTTTCCTTGCTGCTCCCTGTTGCCCAGGGTTTTCAAACCAAAAGCACAAGAGAAAGAGTGGAGATCACAGGTGCCCAGCATATGTGCACAGCATCAGTGTTGTGCCCTGGCTGATGGAAATGCACCTTGGAGCAACTGGAAGCCAAGGGCCTCCTCTTCTGTTTTCCAATCCCACTGCCATTAGTGTGAATTCCTTAGGGTGCTTTGGGAGACAGGAATCTGCCTGTTTTGTTGGATGTTGTCTTTTTTGTAGCCTGAATATGATGAATTCAGGACAAGAAAGTGTCTGTTAAGGAATTGGAACCTGATTGTTCCTCTCTGGCTGGCTGGGGTTTGATCTTTTGACAACCAAATAGCATCCCATGGGAAGAAGAAAAAAACAACACTGCCTCTAGATTGTTTTTTGATCTGAGAGATCACCGAAAGAGACTCTTACTCACTTGCGCTCTGTCTTTCTAGGAGTATGCACATGCGCTGCGTCTCATGTATGTGTCCTCACGTTTAAGGCTAAGATGGAGAGCTGGGCAGCAGAGTTGCTGGTATAGAGTGCTTTTCAGCTTAACATGTAATGAAGTTCCATTTTAGAATTGTGCTGATTCAGAAACAAGCACATCCTCCCCACTGAACTCTCTTCATATTAATTAGTATAATTAGCTAATTAAAAAGTACTATAATCAGACTGCTTGCAACTATGGTAAAAAGCCCATTAACTTGAAGCCCACTAATTCAGAACTTAGAGAAAATCACAACTTAAGATAATTCACTGTATCTGAAATTCTCGCACTGTATAAATATTTGAAATACTCTTCCCTTTAGTCAATTTTCCGGGTCATGTGTGTAAGAGGGTCATATGTGTAAAAGGTACTCATAAAATTAGTACCTTTTTCAAATGAAAGGCTCAAGATATTAAGGATCCCTGCACAGTGCCTTCAACTTTGGGGTTCAGCAAATTCTCATATGTAAGGCTCTTTCTGTACTGGATAATCTCTTGTTCTCTCTCCATAGTGGGGATGTTGAGTATTGCAGCTTTCCATTCTGCTCTTTTATTTACCTTAGAATAATATATTTTGTGAACTAGACTGCAATTTAAAGTAATATAACTGTGTATCTTGCTAAATATTCTGTAAAGCAGATGTTTTGCTGTCAGGCTGGCCATTTCTATCATTCACCCCCCCAATATTCAAACATAGGGAGTGTTTCATTTTACAGGCTGTGGGTGGTGAGTCTCTCTCTAGCAAGAATTTCTCTGACAAAGATATCCAAACAGCACACCCCCTCAGGCTCAATGCCTCAACAGTTGTTCCACTGTACTGAGATATCTGCCCATTGAACAGTGCCTGGCCTGCTCCCACCTTCAGCCTGAGTATTAACACAGATATTCAAGAATGGGATAAATCCCACAGCTACTTTTGCCTTCAAATCCATCTCCCCTTATGGATGCCACTTTCCCAGATCTGAACACACCTGTTATTTCACTCTGTGATTGTGAATTTGTGATAGTGGAAACTTTAATATGTGCAGCTGAGCTTATAGACATGATTACTGTGAAATGTATTAATTTTGGTACCACTTTAAACTGCTATTATTCATATGTTGACCCATGTCAGCTGGAAAATCTGTGCATTTAGTAATAGGTCAGGATTTCACTGGAGCCTGGAGGCAACAAACAAACTTTCCTCTCATCCCTCTCCCTCTCCCTCTCCCTCTCCCTCTCCCTCTCCCTCTCCCTCTCCCTCTCCCTCTCCCTCCCTCCCTCCCTCTCTCTCTCTCTCTCTCTCTCTCTCTCTCTCTCATCTTTCATTGTAATAATTGAGCTTAGCTGTTAAATTTTGTCTCTTTCTGTACAAGAAGATAATGAATAATAATAAAGAGCAAATGTCATTCCCTTGTGTTCTGTTCTCATCTATTTTGGATCCCCAGACTCCCATGGGGATATGGATGATTGTAAGCTAAACTGGGTTTTCCAAGTCAGGCTGTAGATAAGGAAACAGCCCAAACCAGTTTGTAAGCAGGAAGCAAAGATGTCCTGCATATTAATGTTTGTCCCCATGTGTGTAAGATGATCTCCTGCCCCACCCCCCTGGGATGAAGTTAGTAAGATCTGTCACAAATCAGTAACTTCCCTGTCACCTGATCCTTGGTTATTAACAGAGGTGTCACAGGCTAGGATGGCCTGTTTCATTTCAGAGCTGGGGGAGGAGCTGGAGGGAAGGTTTTTCCTGTGCCCTTTGTAGGTGGGACATGATACTCAGACTTTGTCCTGGCTCAGCTTCTTGAATTTTGAAGATGGCAAGAGTCAGAGACTATTCAAAGGGCAATGATGCCTTAACCCCCTCCTTGGTGTAAGTGTGATCTTAGTCCCAAACACACTCAGCTGTTGATGTGCAGTGAGATATGGCCATAGAGTGTCACTGGAACAAGTTGTGCCAATTCCCAGTAACGAAAATAATTCACTCTTTAATAGGAAAAACCATGGAAGTGTGAGATAATAGGAATAAAATCCAGGGCCTCCATCAAGGATTGAATTTAGAGGCTAAATGCCAAGAATGACAGCCAGAGACCTTGAGTTCCATTCTTATCCCAGCCTGGCTTGTTAAGTGATGCTAACTCTCTGGGGATGCTGTGAAGTCAAATAAAGACTCTTTAAGCAGGCTCCAGCACACAGATGGGCTTAGAACTTTAGGTTCTTTTACCAGAAATGAGCACTGTAGGTAGGCAATGACTTTGAGTCCCAGGCTAGCCCAGGCAAGGAAGGTAACTCATGACAGAGACCCCAGGCTTCCAAAGTCTCCCTTGGAGTACTAGCCAATATTTAAGTTTAGTATGGCTTCCTCAAGGAAGATTTCTTTGGCAGTCCCCATTCCAAGCACAATTTATAGATCTTCTCCACTGTCCTCTGTCCCTTCACTCCATGCAGTCTCAGGCCAACTGCTATAAGGGTGTAGCAATGGGAAAAGGGTGAGAAGAAGGGTCCCAACTTTCCAAACCTCCCTTTCTTATCTGCTGGCTGTATCATAAGACCATAGATTATAGGGCCAAAGCAGTTAGATTGCTTCAAGAGGATGAGGGTAAGTGAGGGAAGGGAGGGACTTAAAGAGGTGATGGTGAAGAGAAACAGTCCTACTTTGGTGTCTCCCAGTCCCTGCTGGAGCAGACACAGGGAATGAGGTGAAGGACAAAGACTGTGCTTTGGAGTTGTGACTTGGAAAGGTGGGACCCCTCTTCTCACCCTTTTCCCACTGCTACACCCTTGTAGCAGTTAGCCTGAGACTGCACGGAATGAAGGGACAGAGGACAATGGGGAAAATTCATGAATTGTGCTTGAAATGGGGACTGCCAAAGAAAGCCTCTCTGAGGAAGCCATGTTCAACTTAAATATTGAAAGATGAGTAGAAATCAGTTAGCAAAAAGCATGGAAGATTATTAAACCAGGCATAGGAGCAGCCTGTGAAGAGACCTGGAGTCCAACAAGCCCACCATATTTTTAAGGAAACAGAAGAAGCCAGAGTAGCATAAGACAAAGACTTGTGCAAGATGAAACTGGAAAAGTTGAGGGAAGTCCATGCAGAACTTCCTAGGCCACACTCAGAACTGTAGGGAGGTCACTGCGAAGTGCTTTAAGGAGCAAGGTGGCATGACCAGGCATGTTATATTTAAAACAACCTCTCTACCTACTGTGTGAAGAATGGACTAAAGGGACCATGATGGGATCAGAGAGATAAAGTAGGAAGCTATTGCAGTCATCCAAGCAAGAGATGCTGATGGGATTGGCTAGGTTGGTAACAGAAGAGACAGAGAGAAGTAGACTACTGAGAAGATTTTTGCTCAAACACTGAATTATGTATTTAAGAGGTTGTATTAGGGCACCACAGAGACACAGAATCAATAGGATGTGTGTGTGTGTGTGTGTGTGTGTGTAGAAAGAGAGATTAAACAGAGATATATAGATATATCTATTTGCTGTTGACCTTTGAACAACATGGGTTTAGACTATGAGTCCACTTATATACAGAAGATTTTCAATAAATAAACAGTCAGCCTTCCATATCCCCAGGTTTTGCATTTGCATATTCAACCAACCTAGGATCAAAAACAGTATTTTTGATCTGCAGCTTAGAATCCATGGATATGGAGGGCTGATTATATGCATTGTTCTTCGCCATTTTGTATAAGGTACTTGATCATCGAGGATTTTTATATCTGCTGGGGGTGGTGTGGTGGGTGGGGGGAAACTATGGGAGTATGGAGTCCTGGAAACCAAGGGAGTAAAGTCTTTCTAGATGGAGAGAGAAGACAATGATATGAAATGTTTCCAAGTAGTCAAATAACGAAGAGTGAAGCGGATTCATTGGATCTGGCTGCCAGGGGGTTATTGGTGACCTTGACCTGGGTGATTTCAGCTGAGTGATGGATGAAAAAGTCAGACTCGAATGAGGAGAGGAACATTTGGGAGATGAAAGAATGGAGACAGTATGCATGGGAGGGTGACTATCAGGGTGTTAAGGGAGGACAGTAGCATGAGTAAGGACAGGTTTTTGTTTGTTTGTTTTAATATTCAGGTCACTTAAATTAAGCAACTATTCAATGAGCTCCTACCACAAGTCAGGCAGTCAACAGGGGAGACAGACAGGGGTGAGAGAAACCGACAAGGTGCTGGGAAAGATGTGACAATATTTCCATGCCAAATTGAATCATCCTGGAGAGGTGAGGAGCTGAAGGCCCAGAAGAATGCAGAGAGATCACTGATAGAGTTGGAGCTGGAGCCACCAGCCTTGCTAGTGGCATGGACAGCTTGTCTTTTGCAAAGGGTGAGTCAGAAGGCCTTGTTGACTGTGGGAAAATCCTAGAAGCTTGGACTTTAAGCACTAGCTCTGCTAGGAGCTGAGTGCTTCACATTCCATGAGCCCTAATCTGTTTTTTCTAGGCAGGATCACTGAGGTACATTGTCTGGTGTCACCCAGCTAAGTGAGAAGCTAGGACTCAAATTCCATGATGAAGGGAAGGGCTTCTAGGACTGTAGAACTGGGCTCTGATTCACCTCACCCTCCTGGTGTGACTGCTGGCTCTGTCTTATAGGGGTGAAGGCATGTTAGAGTGAGATAGGTCAGGAGGATGTTTACTGAAATTCTCTTGAGCCAATTCCTCCCTGGGACCTCCCCCTGTTTTAGCAAGGACCCTGGATTGCCAGTCTGAAGACATCGGTTTACATAGAAGCCTTGCCACTGAATTGCTAAGTGAACTGAGTCATCTCCCAGCCCTCTCTGAGCATCAGCTGGTCCATCCGTAAAATATGGGATACTGAGAAGAGTGTCTGCTTCATAAGCTTGTCACTAGTTTCTTGTCTGAAAAAACAAGCAGCTTCTCAGGCCTGCTACTCCTCTCCTCCATGTCTTTATCCAGCTCAGAGTGGAGGCTGCTGCTTGTGCTTTTGAGGTGGTCAGTGTCTGAGACTTTGCACCACTTTTTCCACCTCCTCATTATTGTTGGCCACTTTCCTTTGGCCTCTGATTCTCCTGAATTTTACATACACATCATATTTCAGCCACTGGGTATGAAAACAATAAAAAGCAGATGCATTTCGACCTGAGGAGTCACCCCACAGGCAAAGTTGAGGGCTCTTCAAAGTCACCTTGTCCAATCCCCTCCCTGGGGGCCAGGAAAGAGTTCCTTCCCCACTTACTTCCCTGTACATGGGCAAAATTGACCAAATAGACAAGTGACTAAACCCCTCTGAGTTTCCAAATTTGCTGCCAGCTTTTGGGGGAAGAAATTCTTGGGCTAGCAGAGAAGAAGAAGGAGAAGCAGAAGCATCAGCTAGACATGGCCAGCATTTCCACCCAACTTGGAGAAGACTTTTCTACCAATCTGAGCCCCCTTGAGAGGTAGTGAGTTATCCTGGAGGTGTGCAGTCAGAGGCTGCAGGTGCTAGGGAAAATGGTCAGGCCCTTCCTCTTAGGTTGATAAAGTTCTAGGGAATCATCACACTCCTAAGGAGACAGTAGGTGGCAGGACGAAGGACAGGGCCACTACAAAAACAAACCCTGCTAATGCCCTCACAGATCCATGGACTTTCTGCCAACTCATGTGTTTCTATCTGCCCTCTAGAGCATGAGGTCCATGAGGATAGGGACCCTGTCCTTATTTCCAATGTCTGGCATTCAGTCAGTTTTGATTCAAAACAGCCATATTGAATGAGAGCAGCCCACACTTGGAAATCTAAATGTCCCCTGTAACCTCCTGCTGGTTGCCTTGTTCCCATGAGGGGTGGGTTCCAAGGGCTACCCAAGGTCCTGCCACTTATTTCCTTCTTTCTGCTCATGAGGTGACCCTCCTTTCCTAGCCAGCTCAGTCCCTGAAGTTTGCTCCTCTGTCCTTCCTGTCTCTTTAAGGAAATAAGACAACTGCAAGGCTCTGGTAGTCCCCCTTCCCCTTCCCCTCTGGCTGGGGGAGGGCCTGGGGCTCCAGGGATGACCTCAGGACTAGCTCCTTCCAGGAGCAGGAAGGAAAATTGTTTACAGATTCATAAGTTTTATTATCAAGTGGAGAGGAAGCTCCCAGTTGCCAAGGAAATCTGGGTTTGTAGCCAAAATCCGATTTTCTTGCTTGGGTTTGGGATTATAGCTGCCTGAGATGGGGCTCTATGCAGAGGAGGCAGCAGACAATCGTGCCCATTGGCTTTTTAAATTCCTTTCTCTTTTTCTCTTTCTCTTTCTTTCTTTCTTTCTTTCTTTCTTTCTTTCTTTCTTTCTTTCTTTCTTTCTTTCTTTCTTTCTTTCTTTCTTCTTTCTTTCTTCCTTTCTTCTTCCTTTCCTTTTCCTCCCTCCCTCCCTCCCTCCCTCCCTCCCTCCCTCCCTCCCTCCCTCCCTCCCTCCCTCCCTCCCTTCCTTCCTTCCTTCCTTCCTTCCTTCCTTCCTTCCTTCCTTCCTTCCTTCCTTCCTTCCTTCTCTCTTTCTTCCTTTCTCTCTTTCTTTCTTTCCTTCTTTAGCCCAATCTTCCATATGAAGGTGGGGATCTGAGGCTCAGAGCAGGGGAAACAACTTGCCTAAGATGACTCAGTGTCAGAACTAGAAGTAACTCCCAGGTGTGCTGACCCTGGGCCTGGGTCCTTGTCAACTACCACTACTGCTTGCAAGGTAGCACACAGGCCATCAGACCTCAAGCTGTTAGAGAATCTGAATAGAGTACATGGCTGGTTAAGCAGCTGGAAGAGGCCAGTGGTGGACACATGTGGTGGGGCAGGCAGAGAGACAGACACAAGACAAGGGCAGACAGATAGGAAGTCAACACCTGCCTGTGTTGCACACCTGTTCTGTGGGTGGCTGGATGCCCTCTAGATTTCAGCACAAACTTGGATGCAATTAATTGTGTTTGTTTGGTCCCCAGTAGAGGCTCTGTGCTCACGAACACCTTTAGGGAAGATTATGATATGTTTTCTTTGGAGATGCTTAGCTTGAATGGAGAGAGAGCTTTTGCCCCCATCCCTTTCTGTTAATAAAGGTGCTTTTATTTCAGTAAAGATCCAAGCCCTCCAGCAGACATTCACAGAAAAGGAACAGAGAAGATCAATAAGCATATGAAAAATTGCTCAGGTTTATTCATAATTAAAGAAATATAAATTAAAGCAACAATGCAATAGCTATCATTTTTCACCCATCATAATGATGCCTTTTAGAAAATTTTATAATACAGTATATTGATAATGCTATGAAGAATCTAGCACTTTCTTCCTTCGGTGAGGTCTCACTTGGTGCAGTCTCTTCAGAGGGAACATTGATAATATCAGTCAATATCAGTCAAAATTGTCAACACACATATCCTAGGACCCCACAATACCTCTTCTAAGCACTTACTCTACAAAATCATGTACCCATGTATGCGGAGGAATGGGCAGTAAAGCTGACTGCAACATTGTTTATAAAAGTGAAAAGCTCTAGACATCCAAAATGTCCATGAGCAGATCAATAAACTGTGGTGCAGCTGTGCAGCAAAATTCTGTGCTGTGTTTAAAAGATGTGAGGTACATTTCTTTTGACATGGAAGATTCCCCAAGGGACACAGTGCACTTAAAGTAAGTTGCAGAATAACATGTATCTCAAATGTATGATCTCATTTGTGTAAAACATGGCAAACATACACACACACACTTAAGCCAGATGTTCTCTAGATTCCCACCCTCCCCTTCCCAGAAGTATCTGTCTAACTTCTGAGGTGGTAAGAACTTTGGGTCCCTGGCCCTCTCCACTGGGGGCTTTCCACAGGGGTCCAGGTCACTGCAGCCCATCACTTACACTTGGCCATGGGCCATTCTCCTGGTCCCCATAAAGTTTGGCAAATCTCTCTGTTCTCTGGATACTCTAGTCCTTCAGGCCCCCAAGGCTGACATATGAGAAAGTGGGGGGTTTTCAGAGTGTTTGGAATGAGAATTTGGGGCAATTTCAGAAGAAAATTATGATAGAGGGAAAAGTTTAGCCTGCTGTAGAGACATATTAAGGAAAACATTCAAGACCCTTCCTCTGTCTGTCCTTAAAGAAGCCACATATCCTTTGCACTCTCTGGACAGCTTGCCTGCAGCAGTTCACCTCTTATGTACATGCTCTTCTCCAACATAAATCTCCCCCACCAAAAAAAAAAAAAAAAAGTGAGAAAGAAACAGCATGCAAATTTTGTCTCCCACACCCCAGCCATCCTTGGTGCCCAAGGTGAAATGTCAGGGTTTCTGGGTCTCATTGGGAGGTTGGAAGGGAAGTTTCCCCACCCATTTTGCTTGGCTTTAGGTAGTGGATTCCTTTGCCACCAGGAGTCAGTGCTTCTGCATGCACCTGGCCTAGTGCTCCAGTGCCCAGGAAGCCCCAACTGATCAAGACCAGTTGGCAGTCAGAAGATAATCTGATCTGAAGTTAATAATGCAAAGTCTTGCTTGTGCCTATCCACACTATTTCAACTCTGCTGACTTCAGTGTTCTCCCAATCCAGCCACCCTGTAGGGAGAGGATTGTTAACTTTACCATCCAATGAGTAGATTCAGGCCCCAAGAAAGGAAAGACTTGCTCAAGCTCAAATATTGAGATCGTGGTGAGGATGGACAGAGCATAGGGTTGCCAGATAAAATCCAGATACCCAGATAAATGTGAATGTCAGATAAACTGTGAATAATTTTAGTAAGACGTCTCAAATGTTTCATGGAGCATTTTACACTAAAAAGAATTATTTATTGTTTATTTGAGATTCAAATTCAGTTGACATCCTGTATTTTTATTTTCTCAATCTGGCAAGCCTGGTCTGGCAGAAACCCATGGCTCCTGTTTCCCAAGCTCCTGAGTCCCACAGAGTACACTTCTCTGCCCCTAAGGTGCCCATAGAAAGCTCAGATTTCATGACAGTTGCTCTGCTGGAGATAGGAAAGGCTCCTTCAAGGGCCCTCAGGAATGCAGGTAGGGCTTATGTCAGCTCTGCTCCAAAACTTGCTTAGAGAAGGTGGTGAAATCTTGGCTGCCTGTTGCCGTCCCTGGCCCCAACTGTCTAGCTCTGGGACCAATCTCTCTGGAGCAGAGTTGACAGGGGTGAGGGGGACAGGAAGAGATTAACCTAAGAATTTATATACACATATGCATAGCCCATGGACACAGGCAATAGTGTGGTGAAGGCCTGGGGTGGGGCAGGGACTGGGTGGAAGGGAGAAAGGGAGGAAATGGGGGACATCTGTAATACTGTCAACAATATAACAAACAAACAAACAAATAGCCTCCTCTTCCCCTAAGCTTTGGGGATGTTCTGAAGAGCTGAAAGTTCCCAAAGGCTGACCCATAGAGCCTTTGGTGGTTGTATCATCCAAGGGTTCTCAGAGAAAATGAACCAATAAGATGAATGAATATATATGCACATGTGTATGTGTATGTATATAGAAATTTACTTTAAGAAATTGATTCATACCATTGTGGGGCTAGGCAAGTCCAAAATTTGCAGGGAAGGCCAGCAGGCTGGAATCTTAAGCAGAGGTTGATGCTGAAGTCTTGAGATAGAATTTCTTCTCTAGGTAACCTCAGTGTATGCTTTTAAGGCCTTCCAACTGATTGGATGAGGCCCACCCACATTATCAAAGGTTAGTAGTCTTCTTAAAGTCCACTGACTGCAAATATTAATCACAGCTATAAAATATCTTCACAACAACATCCAGACTAGTGTTTGATGGAATAACTGGGGACTGTAAAGGTTTCCAGTGGCCACAACTTCACAGTGTTCTAATCAGTAAAGAAGCTAAGGGAGAATTTGAACTTAGATCAGAGCTGTGCAGGGTCTGGAAACCCCAGAGGCTCCAGTGCTGGCAAGCAGGTCCCTCCTCCTCTGCTTTTCTCTCCTTTGGTTCTCATTGTTCCTGCACAGGCTGACTCAGGGCATCCAAAGACCATCTCCCCTGCCTGGGAACTATGTAATGGGGGAGGCAGGATATGCTCTGCAGAGGATACCTCCAGAGGATGCCTCTAACCAGAGTTGAGCTTGCAGAAGACATGGCCTGGGATCTAACCCTGCTTTGGCCACTGATTGACTCTGGGGTCCTGTGCCAGTCCTTGCCTCTCTCTAAAAATTATGGAAGGTGAGCCCCACTTGCACCCCAATACAGTCAAATCAGATGGCCTGAGAGCCAGG
Organism: Miniopterus natalensis; assembly: GCF_054644295.1. Classification (NCBI taxonomy): domain Eukaryota; kingdom Metazoa; phylum Chordata; class Mammalia; order Chiroptera; family Miniopteridae; genus Miniopterus; species Miniopterus natalensis. The sequence continues at coordinate 66,096,916 of NC_142103.1, forward strand.
GAAGTTCTCACAGGCAAAAGTTCTGGGCCTTATCTCTTCTCCTATGTTGCTTACAAAGTAGCAGGGAGAAGGCCACGGACACAGTCAACAAGATACAGCAGGAACAGAAGGTGCTGGTCCAATGTTTGAGTCCAAATGGAACTCTGGCTCCACCCCTATGTCAGGATATATTTTCTTGAGTTCTGGCCCTTTGAAGGGCTGATTTTCTGAGTGCTTCCTCTCTGCCTTGCTCCCTGTCCATTCCTGGGCATAGCTTACAAGTGAACAGCTGGTTGTGATGGCAGGAGGCCCCCCTAACATCAAGGAAGAGATAGAAATGTCCATGGATGAAGATCTGGTTCCTGGAAACTATGGGCAAAGTCAAGAGCACCTGGTTATAGCAGGTGAGGATCCCCTGAAATGTCCCTTCCCTCAGGTGTCTGCACCTGTGCATGTGTGATGGAGGAAGTGTTTGTGTGGCTGGGCAGACACTCATATATATGCATGTGTATGTTTGAATGCATGTGTGGGTATATGTGACTGTGCTTTGGTATGTATATACATGTATTGTGGCTTGAGTGACAGAGAGCTGGGGGTAAAGGGATTGATGTGAACATTTTACAATCCATGAGGGAGGAGGGTGGGACAAATATGTTTGGTCCCTTCGCCTCTGCTTCATCCAAGCCACCACTGTATCTACTGCAAAACATTCAGAGGGCTTAATTTATAAGAGCAATCAGGTCAATTCTCTTTCTTAACTCTCCAGTGCTTTCTCCTGCCCTTTAGAGTGAAATCTAAACTCCTTACCATGATCTACAAGATATGATCAAAGTCACCTTCTCAACATATCTCATGCTGTGGCATGGTGACCCAGTCTACACTGAACTTATGTTTGTTTTTATACTACCCCAAGACTGGTTCTTCCTCACAGCCCATGTGCTAGCTGTTCCTTCTTTCAGGAATGCTGTTTCCTTAGATTTTCCATGGCTGACTTTTTTTTCTTGTTTGGGTCTCTATCTCAATGTTGTTTTTTACTTTTCCAGAAGTAGCTCCTTCCTTCTGTCATGTTAGCCTGTTTTTATCATTTTGGACACATATGTCTCTTGATTTGAACTTAAAGTGATGGCTTGTTTTCTGTTTTGCCCCCTTATTCCTCTTGTATATGCACAGATAGTCAGTTTCTTGATTGCTGCGATCTTGTCTCTTGGTCATTGCTCTCTCCCCAGTAACTTACCTCAGAACTTGACCCTCAGTAAATACTTGCCAATCTGTTGAACAGATGAACAAACTGGGACCTGGGGTTGGCCAGTGGACAGCAGTGAATGGATGTTGAGTGATTCCTAAGAAGTTTTGAGACCCAAACTCTTTCTGGTGTGTCCTATGCCCAGGAAGCCTTGGTAAAGCCTCTACGGGTATTCTTGGGGCCTTTGTTCTTCTCCCCAGAAATAATAGAGCATGGACCCCGGTCCCTGGGTATCTCTCAGCGGCGACAGAAGTTGGAATCAAAGGATGCTGGCTCTGCTGCAGGCCAACGCATTTGGAATATGACTGCCTGCCGGCCCAAGAAAGTGGTACTCTATGGGGCCCTTGGCACGTGGTGGCTGGGTTCGGGTTGGTAGTACTGGCTATAGGGGCTCCAGCCTGATGATGGTAGTTTGTGCAGGGTGAGATGTTGACTTGGGAGGAGGAGGAAGCAAGCAAATGAGGACAGGGACATCCAGCAAGAGGTCAGAGCCATCTTTTGGTAGGCTGGGAGTTCAACCTTGAGAGTCCAGAATGCCTGAGAACATATTGCTTGGGGAGTACATATATACTTTATTCTGCAAAACTCCAGTTTGTGTGAAATGACACTTCCTTTTATTAAAAAAATAAATAAGTATATATTGCTTTCTATATATCTTAATATATCTATATTTCTATACTTATATATAGAAATAGAAATATTTTAAATACAAATATATTTAAATAAAAAATTATATATCTCAGGGTTGAGACAATGGTAAGGCAAGTGAGGTTCCTATGCTTTCTGGCTGTTAGGAAATTCAGTCAATGGAATCTGACCATTTTTGTAGCTAATCCTTTAAGCTACATTCACCATGGGTGAGGAAACATTCTAGGGAAAAAAATGTTGGCCATATTGTTGCAAAGGACACTGAGAAAAGTCAGCTCATTTGTAGAGAAGAAAGATCTGTTTGTTCTAGGGAATCATTTGAGTCCAGTATTTCTGTAGCCAATTCTGTTAGCTACATTGGGTAAAGAAAAGTTTTAGAAAAATGGTTGTTACACTGTTGCAAATGTTCCTGGGGAAAGGCAACAAGGTTGGAGAGCAGGACCACCTGATTGTTCTAGGGAAGGATTAAGACAAATGTTGAAATGACTCAACCTTCAATGAATAAACAGAAAAAGAACTCCCAGGTCAGAGACCTCCTGGGAATAAAAATAAGTCAGACATATTGAATTGGCATCCTGTGTCCAAAGGCTGAAGCCAAATCAAGCTGCTCCAACAGACCAGGCTCCATCCAGCAAGCCACTTACGGCCCTAAAACTGAGGGAGTGGTGGTAATGGTATAACATATGGACTAATTAATGTTACCTGTTAGGACCAGATAAATGCACTTTTAAAAAGTAAAATCAGCCCTAGCTGGTTTGGTTCAGTGGCTACAGTGTCGGCCTGCGGACTGAAGGGTCCTGGATTCGATTCTGGCCAAAGGCACATACCCAGGTTGCAAGCACCATTCCCGGCCTTGGTCAGGAAGGGTGCAGGAGGCAAACAACTGATGTGTCTCTCTCACATCGATGTTTCTCTCTTTATTCTCTCCCATCCACTCTCTATAAAAAGCAATGGAAAAAATACCTTCAGGTAAGGATTAAAACAACAACAACAATAAAATCATTATATGGACCTTAGAAATAAATTTAGACATTTAGAATTAAGAAAATTATCTTCTATTTATCCATTATTTTGGAGTAAAGAAAAACAATGAAACTATTACTGCCTCTAAGAGAACCAAAACATGAAAGGACAAAAAATAATAATACTGTTCTGCTGATTCTGGGGGGAAAAGTAATGTGTCTTAAAAAGTACATGAAAATAAAGATAACACTTTTAAAATTAATTAACAGAGGAGCTTGGACTTTCAGCAGTTCATAGATTTTCCTAATCTCCATCAAATTTATATAAAGCTCTTATGTTCTAAACTGTATATAATTCTAAATAGAGGTTTTCTAAAATAATCAAGACAATTGTTTTTGAAGTTAGACCTGTTTAATGAAGGGTGATGAAAATAAATTATCACTGAAATACAGATGTTATTAAATTAATTCTTATTACATTAATGTGTTAAAACAAACTATGATATCACCAACTAAGAAACAAACTCTAGCTACCTGTCACTAACCCTCTGTTCCATGTATATTAACTGTTTCAGTTAATGCCACTGTTTTTCTTTCCACCCTGGTCCTGAAGACCACCCCAGTGTCCCTGCAGCCTCCGAGTCTGGATCCTCTCTGGGCGCTGCCAGATTGGGGAGGGGGGGTTCCTCCTCAGCTGCTCCTCATCTGCTTGTGAGCCACACTGAGGCTTGCTTCATTCACCTTCATCTTCCTTATTCGTACTTTCTGAATTCTACAATGTTGTTGAACTCTTTCATTCTCTGTTGCCTCTACCATTATCTACTTTCTTATAGGCTTATACCATTTTGCTGTCTTCAGTGTCACTTCAATGTAGTCTTAAGGGGAAAGTGTCAAATATGAGAGGTATCACAGTGTACTTATTAAGAGCACAAACTCTATAACAAAATGTCCTGGGTTCAAATTACTGCTCAGGTACTTACCAGTTATGCTATGTGGGCAAGTTATTTGACCTCTTGTGTCTCAATGTTCTCATCTTTCAAAATGGGGCAATAGTAATGCCTGTTTCAAAGGGTCATGATGAAGATTTAATGGCTTGATATTGGTAAGGGTTTAGAGGATGACATGGTTCCTAGCATGTCATAAGTGTGTTTTAAATAAGCATCTTGTGAGATATTTCATCTTGCTCTGGAAAAACAGAACTGAGATTCAAACCCCGGTGGGTATGTCATGCTCTGTTCCTCTAGCTCACACTGGCTCTTTAAGGCATGAGAGACCTGGCCCAGAGCTCTGGCCCAGAGACATCCACTCTAGAAAGCCATTAGGAAATGGATAGAAATGAAAGACATCGGGATGGCTGGGCTGACCCAGAGAAAGAGAAGGAGGCTATGGTTTCCCAGTAGCCAGGCTTCTACCCTGAGTTCTGATACCATGTGTCTCTGGGAAGTGCAGTCACCTCTCTAGGAATCAATTTCCTTGGCTCTAAAATCCATGTTTTCTGTTCTCCTTCTGTGGTTGCTGAGACTCAGCTGATTCCTGCAGGTGACAGTGCTGGCAAAACACAGGGTCCCCTATTACTGCTTTTCCTTCACTGCAGCTTAGATGACCAGGAGCTACTGAGGATCATGGTGTGGGTGGGGTGGTGGCAGGCAGCCAATTTGTGAGGTTCTCAGGCTCCCCTAATGGTATGAAGCTTCAAGACCCTGATTCTGGAGGATCAGATACCATGTGACTCTTGGGCAAAGTGTGGGGCAAAGTGTGGAGCAGCCACATTTCTAAGCTGGGGCTGAGGTTACTTTGGTCATTCTTTTACTTAGGGTACGCAGCTGCCAATACGCAGAATATCAAGAGAACCAGACCATGGAGATGTTCATCCTCAGGAGTATCCTGGTGGCTTCCAAAGCATGAGATTCCATTATGAGCAGTAAGAAACCCTGCAAGGGAACAGGATGAGCTTTTGGGGCAGGGACCAGGGTGGGTCAGAGGGTTTGGCAAGCAGACAGGTCGGGGGCTTGTGGGCAGATGGCCATGATTATTGGAGACCTGTTGCCTCCTCATCACACTTCCTGAGCCTTCTTGCCCCTTGCCCATTTAAGCCTTCCAAATGCTCTTCAGCTGGGCTGGGCCAGGTCCTAGCCCACAGGCCCTAGGATCTGCTTACCGAAAAAAGGAAGGACTAGAGGCTGGCAGAGTCACTGTCTAGAGAAGCTCCCAATGTTACCCGCTTGCCCTCATAGCCTTCCTGTGTTTCCTGCCAAGCCTGGCCTGGAACAACCAGCAGCTCTGGCTTCTGTCTTTTCTTATTTCCCAGCAACTCAGAGGCAGATATGATTGCAGAGATTGGCCTGGAAGAGGTAAATGGACTGGAGATGGAACTAATGAGAAAACAGGTGAGAGCCTGCTGTGCTGGGGACTCGCTTGGAGGACAGAGCAGAATCATGATGTTTGGGGGGCAGGTGGGCCTCAACAGTGGTAAATCCATCCTCCTTGAGATTGTACAGCCATTCCAGTCATCTTACCATCTATCAGTTGAAGTGCGGTCAGGCTCTCCTCCCCTACCTCTCAATCCCCATGGCTCCCGAGTCCAATCTTGCTGCCAGCCTTAAACCTGCCTTAAAGAGAAGAGAAAAGGATGACAAAGAGGGAAACTAAGAGGATGGTGGCATTTATGCAGAAAGAATGGCTCTGAGGTCTGAGATAGGGGTCTTCTTGGGTGGGCAGAGACTGCAGCAGTCATGGGCATGGATGTGGGCATCGAGGGCTATCAGTCTAGTGGTCCTCTCTGTCCCCTGAGTGTCACCTTGGAGCCTCCACTCCAGTGCTGCTGCTTCCAGCACACCAGCCCTCTTCAGGATTAAATGCCCTTCCCTGCTCACCCTGCACAGCTGGGAAGGGCTGGCTTCATTCAGGCAACTTGATGCATTCGGAAGAGGGTGCAAAGCAGCTGGGCCTGCCAACACAGGCCGCCCAACCCACTCCATGCCCCTGGTCTCAGCTGCTTCTTATCCAAAGGCAGTTTGGCCGACCTCCCAAAGGCAACAAAGCCCCTTCCTATTCTAACTCCATATGTTTTACAACTGGTGGGCTGTGGGCTTCCCTAGAACAGCCTTGTTTACCAGCCTGCTCTTGGTTTCTCTGCAGCTGCGAGTGATCAATGAGCGTCTGTACACCTTGGAGGACCAGGAAGTCACCAGACGCCAGAGGGAAGTTGTGTTCTTCACCATGCTGCTGTCAGTCTGCATTGCTAACCTGTGGCTGTGGATGCGCCAGTGATGTTTTACCTGCCATCCTACCGACAGAGCTCTCTCCTCCTTCCCCTTATTCTTTTATTTCCCTGAGCCACCCTTGGCCTTCCTCCTTATGTCTCCCAGCAATTCCCAGCAGCAGCAGCATCAGGGCCATTTTCCAAGTCTAGTTAGACCCCCTGCTAGGGGAGGCCTTAGCTGCTGGGAATTGCAGGAAGATCTGAATGGGCTGAGATGCAGCCATTTGGAAGGTGAGAGGTTACTGCCACAGTAACATCAGTGGCAGGTACTTCCTGCTTGTCCATCAAGACTCCATGGTGACCATCTTGTTCCTTCGGTTCCATCCTATGTGGCAAGGGCTTGGTTATGTCTTCCTGTTTTCTTTCACGTTGTACACACGGCTCTGCACAGAGAAAATTCTCAATAAAAGTTCAGTGATAGTGGTAAACTCTGGAGGCTGAGCTTCTTGAATCTAGGATTCATGTGGGGCTCTGATTCCCCCTCCCTTCCCCCCTACCACTGTTCCCAGCCCAGGCAGGGGCCTTCTTAGGGGCAGGACTTGCAGGTCCTTCCTGTTGGGCTCAGGCTAGCAAGTGACTGCAGGGAAGTGCTTCTGCAGCAGCTTGTCTGGGCCACGTGTTTCAGAGACTCAATCAGAGGAAATCTCCTGGAAGGGACCAGAAAACTTTTCATTTGCCCAGGAGGAAATTGAGTCCAAAGAAGGGGAACATGGCCCTGAGATTGTCCAGCAAGACCAGGTCAGGGCTGGGCCTTGGATGTGTTTTCTTGAGTCCCTCCTACAGACTTGCTGGGGATGAGGCCCCAACTCATCTATGGAAGATGGATGGGAGACCACATGGAGGGACTTTGAACTTTATTCATCCATGTCCACAGCCCTGTGAAGCTCACCTCAGACAGGGTGGATTGCTAGGTAGGGCAGTGGGAGTAAGCTTGAGGAGACGAGTGTCACTGCTTGGGGCCCAAACACAGGGCAGGTGTGCTGAGTTGCAGGCCTTTGGAAGAATTGCTGTCCCTTTCCTTGGGACAAATGGACAAATGCATGGCTCCTGGGAGTAGGGACCCAGAACATTCTCATTGGTTTTTGTGGCCAACCAGACCATTCGCTACCCCCTAAATTTGTCATGAGTTCTCCATTATAAAGAAGAGAATGTGTGTTAATCATGAGATGTAAAATAGACATGACTGCACACACGTGTGTTTGAAAGACAGAGAGACAGAGAATAAAGAAGAGAGAGGAGATAGAAGAGAAGAGATAGGAGAGGGAGGGTATGAGACTGAAGGGAAGGAGAAGAGAGACTTGAGCCTTTAAGCCTGCTTTGCCTCTACTCCACCCTTCTTTGGTTCTCTTTGGCCCAATAAAATGAAGTGGTTCCTCCTCTCCTGACTCTAAGGATTGCAATGCTTCCAAGAACCAAGAGGTCTGGGTAGAACCTGGAACCTCCCTGCCCCCTCCTAATGGGTCCTGGAGTCCCTGGAATCACCAGAGCTAGAAGGAAGACTGGGGTTCCTCCTTGCAGTCCATGCCTCCACTCCCTACAGCCTCAGGACAGACTCAAGGTGTAGGAACTAATTAAAAGGAACAGCCCAATGTTCAGTTTCAGTGAGGGGAAGCATAACTTCCTGCTACCATCCCCAAATCCCTACTGCCTTTGATGACATGGAAGGTAAGCCAAGCAGAGTGAAGCTGACTGGAGCTAAGGATGCCAGGAAGCTTGCTCTCAAGTGGCCTTCCTCAAGCTGCCCCATTCTTCTGTTTCAGCTGGGTCACACAGGAAAGCTAAGAGGAAGAGAAGGCTGGGGCAAGGCCTGCCTTTGGGACATGTGTGTACACTTTTGTGAACAGATAAGAACATGTTTGCAGAAAAAGTCTGGTTGAAAATATGTTGTGAAACAAAGATTCACCCTTGGGAGCAATTTAGCTGAGATGCAAACAGTGTGGTGGTCCCTTGGAGAAATACCTACTGGGCTGAGGGAGCTAAGGTGGAGCCCTTGCCTGAGCCCTGGCTATTCCTCTACCCAGTATGACATGTGACTGCCTGTTCCTAGCCCTGCCTGTCTGCTCCATCTCCAGAGTATTCCAGAGGGAAATCAGAGCCAGAGCTGCTCCATGCCGGCCTCCACCACAGCTTTGGAACTATACAGTAGGCCCCTCTGCAAGGTTCTGTGAGGGGCACTATTGTGGGAGCTGGCACCACCTGCCTGACTCTCTGGATATTACCTGTCTGAATTGTCTGCCCCTTTGATGTTATTTCCCTGCCACGCTGCCTTGGCCCTTACCCAAGCTCTCTAGCATGAGGTCAACCCTCTCCCAACAAGCCTGGAACTTTCTCATGGACAAGTAGAGGGGAGGCTGGGACTCATTTATAGTTAGGGGTATGGGAGGGAGTTTTTCTGCAACATGTTGTTTATTGCTCCTCTGTGAAAATTCCCATGGGTTACCCAGGCTTGGTATTAGAGGTATATATAGCCAGTCTAGTCTCCCCATTGGATCAGGAGCTGCTTGAAGGCAGGGGCTAACTTCCATTGCCTTCCATATCCATAGCATGCAACAGGAGTAAATGGCTGGCCAGAAGGCCTCCAACCAGGGTCCCCAGAGAGAATTTCTGGCCTGATTGCCTCCCTGAAGGGAGAGCTGGCTTTGCCTTGGTCATACAAGTCTGGCCTTTAGGGCATGTCCTCTGTGGAAAAGCCTTTTACATAAAAGTAAATTCTGACCACTACTTTCTCTGGCGCATGTACTATGTGCCAGAATGTTACATTTATAAAATATTGGACTACACAAATCCTATTTGACGATAGCCTCTTGAAAAATGTAAACATTACAAGTGTAGTTAACGAAGTCCCTTGCCCCACAGTGTCAAGCCACTCCAGAGCTAACTTCCGTGGTTGGCTTGGTGTGCATCCTTGCAAACTCTTGCTGTCACATGCAGATATGTGCACCTGTATGTACCCTAGGCTCTGTGCACAGGGTCTCACATAAGCTGCCTTACACAGTCTTCTAAGAGAGAGGACAGTCCCCCAAGCCATGTGTGCAGGTGTGAAAACTATAAGCCTGTGGTTGTGCTACCCTGCTGGGCAGGCCCCAGACCCTTGCTAGCCCCAGCAGAAGCTGAAACTCAATATTCCAGGTTTTCTGTCTCAGGCTGGCTTCCCAGCAGCTGGGGGTAGACAGGCAGAAGAAGGTGAGCATGTGGGTCAGGGAGATGAGGGTACACAGAGCGGGGCTGTGTTGTACCTGGGAACAACCTAGGATCCTGGCTTCTTCAAAAGGAACAAATGACTCACCATCCAAGGGATCTTGCCTACTTTCCTTTCCCCAAACCTGGTCCTTCTAGGAAGCCAAGTCCAGGGAGGGAAAGAAATGGATTTCCCCTCAGCCGTGTCCCATCTCAGGTACCTCTTCTCTCTCCCAGGTTTCTCACTGGCTTACCTTCTGGCCAGGTAGGCTGACTGGGACTGTTACTAAGGATGGAAGGCAGGTGCATGAGAGTAGTGAGCTTGTGGCTTTGAGTCCCCAGACGCAAAGCCCTGAGTGATGCATGCTCCATGTAAGAGAGGGCTCCTCAGGGAGCTTAGGAGGGGCTGGCTTCTGGGTCTGGGCAGACAAGCAGCTTTTACAGCTGGGCAGTCCAGCATCCAGCATCTGCTGAGAGCTTGGAGTGTGCAGGGCCCACAGTGAGAAGGTCAGCCATCCAGCCAGCAGGCAGAACAGCTTCTCCAGTGAGCAAGTGCTACCCTGGGCCGGGGTCTTCAGCTTGCCTCAGTGGTCATGAGCTCTTCTGGTCCACTGCCAGCCTCCCATGCTGACATTGGGCAAGGTGGGGCAGCTCTGTGACTAGGAGGCTGCTAGCTGCATGGGAGTTCAAAGAACTTACTGGCCTAAAGACAGGAGTGCCAGGTGGTCTCTGCAAGCTTCAGGTGTTAATGATTCTCCAAGGGCTCATCTCTGATTGGACAGACCAACGGATGCTGACCGTGGCCAGGGACATCCTGCCTCTGAAGCCGTCTGATTGGTGAGGAAATTGGCTGGCATTGGACTGAGACAACCACTGACCAAGCCTGACATCTTCCTGCAGCCATAAGCCAATGGCTTTTATGGGGTTGGGGCTAGAGCTCATGAAAATGTGCAGGTCCTAGAGCCAGCTTAGACATGGGCCCTCGTGTGCCTGTTCTGCCTAAGTTGCTGAGGGAAAGTAACTGTGTGGAGAACCTTTGTCCCTTGTTAAAGCAGCCAAATGAAATCTTGGGGCTATAGGAGGATGGAAGCACTGAGAACTTTGAGGAAAAGCACCTGCTGTGGGCCTCTTAGGCTAAAGGAGCCTGCCCCTTCTGCCACTGGGGCAAATGCACCTGCAGCTTCTAGCTGAGAGAAGATTCTAGCACCAGGTAACAAGCATGAGACAGAGACAGGCTCCCCATTTTGGCTATGCAATTGAGCTTGACCTCCATCTCCACTTGAGCCCAGACCAGCAAATGTTGACTCCATCCATGTCATACAAAGGCCATAGGAAACAGTCAGTGCTGGGATAGCTTATTTTCTAGACCTCCTGCCAATTCTGGGCCCTGCTCTTGGAAGAGCATGGGCAAAGCCCTTAACATTTGTAAAATGGAAGCTCCCAGGGTGATGGCTGCCTTCTCCAGAGGGAGAGACACTGAATGCTTGGATTGGGCACATGTACTTTGAGTTGAGCCCCAACTGTGGCTGACAAGATGTGTACCTGATTGGTCCTCAGGTGCCCTGATGGCCTCAGAACTTCCAGGACCAGCACTGGCCACACCCCACCAGGCTCCAACATGATGTGATCCTATAGGAGATGAGACTCCAAAGATAAGTCTAGGATGATCTAGAAGGGAGTTGAATGCCTAAGTGCAAAATTTAGAATGTATCATGTAGATGACATCTCCATCCATTCAACAAGTACCTGACACTATCCTTAGTCTTGGGACTCAGCACAGAACAAGTCACACCCGGTCTCTGCTCATATGGATGTTACCATCTTGTGGAAGACAGATAATAAGCAAATAAATAATTGTCAGAACATGATAAATCTGTGATACAAATAAAGTGGGGGAAAGTGGACATGAAACAAGGTGTGGATTTGGGAAAATGCAGAGAAAATTTAAGGAATGCATTCATTCATTCACTTGCCAAATTATGTACTGCTTGACACTGGGCTAAGCTCTGGGGATTAATGACTAAAACACCCAGACAAGTTCCTGCCTTGAGAAAGTTTATTTCTAGAATGAGGGCATCTGTCCATTGGTATTCGAAGCAGGAGTGACAGACAGATCCAGGTGTGGACTCACTGAACTCACGTACGTAAGAGGAAGGGCTGGGGATCTGAAGGCTAAGAGACAATGAGTCAGAACATTTTAACAAGAGTTGAGGCCAGGCCTAAGGCAGCAGCATTCAGGATGGACAGGGAAGAAAGTAATGGAAACAGATTTCAGCAGAAGAGCCAACACGATTTGAGGCTTAGGTGAGGGTATCAAGGATGAGTCCCATGTTTCTGGATTGAGCACATGTGGGAGAGAGGTGTTTTTCTTGAGATAAGGCATTGGGAAGATAGGAGCTGGAGCTGAGGTCAGAAGGTCATGTCAGTTTGGGATATCTTGAGTTCAGGGGCCCAGTGACTGCCTCCAGGAAATAGAGATGGCCCCTGAGCACCTGAGGATGTAGAGCACAGGAGTTTCTCAGTGAAAGGAGCAGGGGTTGGGATCTGGCCTGTCCCCCTAAGAGGGGCCTCCCCTGGGGTATGAACTAAATATGGCTGATGTCAGATATACTGCTGTGGTCCTATCTTTGTAAAGAAATGAAGCCTCCCTTGGCAAAAGAAGCCCAGCCATGGCAAGTTTGTGATGTAATGGTGTCTGGAGTAGAGGCTCCAGCTCTTTGTCAAAGTAGTGACTGACCACACTGGCCTGCCAGGCCTCTGTGTCCCACTGGAGATTTCATTTATTTACTCAACAAATAGTTCTCAAGCATCTATTTCATAAAGGTGCTAGGATGAAGCCTGACTTCAAAGTGTCTGATTATAGTAAAAGGTGAATCAGCATCTAGGACCCACTGTCTGCCTAGTGAGTGCCAAGTACTCTCTTCATCTCCAGCTTGAGGTTGCCTACCCTCAGCCCCTGAAACTCTCTTCCATGGCTGGGCCCCCTCCAACTGTCTCCCTGGCCTGGGACACAAGGAGGTCGTTGCAGCTTCAGCTCCACACTCAAAAGTCAGCCCCAAGAGCCTGCTGAACCTGGTGCAGTTCTGACCTAACTTTCTTTTCCCTATTGTCCAAGCCCCTGGCTCTGTTCACCTGCCAGGCTGGGCCTGTGGCTGAGTGTAGTTTTGAAACCAGATTGCTTGCCTGTGAATCTCTGCAATGGGGATAACAACAGTATCAACCTTCTCAGGTTGTTGTGAGGATTAAATGGTTAACTTAGCATGTGGGAGCTACTCAATAAATAAGAAGTTTCCCCTCACCCCCAAGATCAAGCTTCCACTTCTCTCTCCTTTCTGCTATCTGCCTGCCTGCCCACATCCCTGATTTTCTGCCTGCCTACCCTATGCCCTGCCACCCATGATGTGCATGACCCTCCCCTTGGCCTGCTGCCGAGGAATTTTTCCACTGCAATGGCCAGAATTGAATATCTGGGGAACTAGTTTCTGGATGAGACTTGGAGCCTGCCTTTTTAGACTTCTAGTTATGGAAGAATTCCCTTCCCAATCACATTGGAAAAACTTTGGCTGAAGTTAACTTGAATCTGAGGCCAGGAAGACCTGGAGTATAAAAGAAAGCTGGATTACCTGGCAACCTGGAAGGTTTCATGTTCCCTCTGGAAAGACCCACTGGAGCTAGTCTCTCCTATTAGCAACTCTGTCTTCTGAGATTTCTCAGAACTGCACCAAGGTCTAACCTTTATGTATTCTTTCCTCCCTCCCTTACTCCCTTCTTTCCACCCTCCCTCCTTTCCTTCTTTCTTCCTTCCAACAATATGTATAGAGGAGTGCTCTCCAGGAGCCAGCCCCACTGCTATGTGAGGATGCAGTATATAATAATGCAGAAACTGATACTTGCCCTCAGGCAGTGCATACTCTAGTGCAGAAGGGTGATGGCAAGAGGGGTGGCATAGTCTGGACTGAGGTTTCACCCCAGGACCATGGGGAAGTTGGCAAGAAGCTGTGCACAGGCTGAATGAACATGGACATACTCTTCAGGGAGATGTTTGAGTGTCAAGCCATCCTGAAGGCCAGAAGCCAAAGGTTTAAAGTCTCAGTCTGTCACAAATGTCTAAGGGCCAATGGTAATGATGAATTCAGTGTGATTGGGGACAAGGTAAGTTGTGCCTGACAAAGGGCAGCCAGAGTGTAATGCCCAGTTGGAAGTTGGAAGGAAAGCCTGAAGCTCAGCAGAAAGGTGCTGCTGTCATCCTCACCTTTGTTACTGGATATTTGATGTCCTCCTTATTTTTGTGACTGTACATACTGTGTTTTCTTTCTCTGGCTACTTTTAAAATTTTCCTGTTGTCAATGAATTTGTGCAATTTGATTATAATGTACCTTGGTGTAGTTTTCTTCATGTTTACTGTGCTTGAGTGTTATTGAGTGTTATTGAATTTCATCAAATTTGGAAAACCTTTGGCGATGATTATTTTTTCTTTTCGTTTTTTAATCTTCACCTGAGGATATGTTTATTGATTTTGGAGAGAGAGAGAGAGAAAGAGAGAGAAAGAGAGAGAAAGAGAGAGAGAGAGAGAGAGGGGGAGAGAGAGAGAGACGGAGAGAGAAAGTGAGAGAGATCAGTTGCCTCCCATACATGCCCCAATCATGGATCAAACCAACAACATAGTTATGTGCCTTGACCAGGAATCAAGCCTGCAACATTTTTGGTATAAGGGATGATGCTCTAACCTACTGAACCACCCAGCCAAGGCATTTGGTCATTATTTTTTCAAATATCTTCTCTCTCCCCCATCTTTTGAGAACTTCAGCTACACCTATGTTAAAGCATTTAAAGTTGTGCCAGAATTTGCTGATGTTTGCTCTTTCTTTTTCTGATTTGCTTTTCTCTCTGTGCTTCATTTTGGGTAGTTTTATTGTGTTCTATCTCTCTCTCTCTCCCCCCGTCTCCCTTCTATCTTTAAAAATCAATAAAATTTAAATAAAAATAAAAACAATTTTAAGATTTTGAGATTTGTCCCCATTATAGATGCAAGGCACTTCTGGATACACTACCCAATTCCCAGTGAATCATTAAGTTTTCCAGTCTAGTTGGTAGCATCAGGCACTATTTCAAGCCTTGTGTTAAGGATGGGGACTATAAGCTCTACTTTTGGGGGATAGCTCTTTTCCCAAACATGGATAGCTTCCTCATAGTGTGCACTGGTAAGTACTTGGCTGAATACTTGAGAAGGACTCTGCAGATCTCCAGCATTCTCTCTCTGTGCATCTCTCTTCTCTGTCTTCTCAACCTAGGGAATCTGTCAGGCTCCACCTGAGTTTCCCCTTCTTGTGCCATGGCTTGGAAACTCTCATGAGAGAATAATCTGGAGCAATTGTATGGATCACCTCATTTGCTTTCTGTTTCTTAGGGATCACTGGTCACTGTTGCCTAATGTCTAATGTCTTGAAAACTGATGTTTCATATAGTTTGCTTAAGTTTGGCTATTTTATTCTGGAGAGTGTATCTGGCCCCTGTTACTCCATCTTATCCAGATGCAGAAGTGTTATATATTCCTTTAGAATAAATTAATTGATATAGTGGAGGCCTAAGCTGAGTAAATGGAAGTAGAAAGAGAGGAAGTAATCATCTTGGAAAGGTGCATTGACTATTCATGAAAAACTTACTTATTGAACATGTACCATGTGCCAGGCAAATGAGAAAAGGTGGTATTTGGACTGAGGTGTTAATGGTAGAGATAGTGAAAAGTGATTGGATACAGGGTGTGTTTTGAAGTTAGAGTTCACATAATTTGCATAGGTAGAGTGTGGGGATATAAAAGAAAGAGAGGAGTAAAGGATGGCTTTGACTAAAAAACCTCAAAAACTGGGAGAATGACAGTGCCTTTGCTAAGATGCAGATGAGTATGGGAGGATAAAGTTTGGAGGGGAAGATTAAGAGCCCAATTTTAGACATATTCAGCCTGAGACCTATGCACCATACTAGAGGTAATGTCAGGGAGGCAAACTGGAGTTCAGGGGAGAGGCTGGGCTACTGTTATAAATTTGCAAGTCATCAGCATACAGCTGTGTTTGAAGCCACAGGACTGGATGAGGAAATGAAGATATATAAGGTAAGGATTCCATACAAACACTGAGCTCAGGAAACTCCAAACTTTACAGTTAGGAAAGAGGAGGGGGCTTCTTCAGAGGACACTATGAAAGTGTCCAGTGAGGGAAGCAGAAAACCAGGAGAGGGAACCCATTATTTCAAGAAGGAGAGAGTGGATAAATTGTATCAAATGCTACTGAAAAACAGAATAGATATGGACAAACACGTGACTCAGGATGAATTGCATTCCTGGCTGTTTTCTTTTATTCTGGGAACAACACTGAGGTCAGAAACTGCCAGATTCATCTCCCTAACCTCAGAGTTTAGCACTTACCTGGTGCACAACAGGTGCCTTGGGAATATGTATGGACTACATGAGTGGAAAAAACAAAACAAAACACTGGACAGCAGTGAACATTTGAAAGAGCCACAAACTAGAAGTTAGTTGCTTTTGTTTCTATTCTTGGCTATATGACTAACTTATCCCTTTAGTCTCTGGCTTTAACATCTCTAAAGGAATTGTCCTCAGAATGCTTTCACCCAGGGTCCAAGACACTTCTCGGATCAGGCTGGATTTTCTATAAAAGTCTTGGGCTGGTTGTTTTACTTGTGGATGAGGAGAAAAGAGGCCCAGAAGTATACCATGATTAATGTTGGACTTTTTACAGAATAATTGTGCCTTACTCTAAGTATAAGAGTCTCCCTTCTTAAGGAAACCACTTTCCATCTAAGACCTCTGCCCATCTCTCTTCTCTTTGTCAACTACATGATCTGATGTATTCTTTGCCCATCCCAGCCCTGCCCTCACACTTGTTGGGTTTCTCCCATGCAACCCTGCAGCAACTGTTGTAAACCTTCTGGCCTCCTCCAAAGTCTGCATCTATTGCTGCCTGATACCTCTCCCATTTCACTGAGAATGATGAAGTTTTGTATGAGTGAGCCTCTTCAACTGTCTCTCACTGTACCCCACCCCCATCTAAAATGTTTGTCTATCACCTTTTCCCCTCCTAGCCTGTTAATCAGTGGCCCCTTCCCCTGTGTGCCTGATAAGGCTCCTCTCACCAATTCTGGTATGTGTACTCACACATTATATCCATCTTTCATGAACTCCAGCCTTAACTGGAGTTGGTCACAAGCACAAATATTTTCATTATACATTTAATCCCTTCTCAAAACATTTACACTTACTTTATTATCTCCTTTCTGTAATAAAAACAATAGAAACACAGAGAACCCTTTGCAACCTCATATGATCCAGTTTCCACCTTATCTCTCTTTTCTTACTCAGTCAAGATTCTAGAAAGAGTTAGATACATTCTCTATCTCTTGTTCCTCACCTCCTACTACTTATTCTGAAACTCTGAAAAATATGCCTTCTTTTCCCACCATTCCTGAGGCTTCTCTGGATAAGGTCACCAGCAAGGCCTCTGTTGGTGGATGCAGGACCTCCCTCCCCCAGCTCTCATCTCATGGGGAAGAAGATGCAGGATAAACAGTCCTGCTCTTCCTGACATGGGGGGTGAGGTGTTGATCCTGCAGACTCCTCCCTTCCTGAGAGCTTCCCTGAAACCTGTCCTCCTCAGTTTCCTCCACTTGGTCAGTTCTTGAGTACTCTGTCACCTTTCCAGCTCTTGAGATTTCCCCTCAGCCTCCTTCTTTGCTCTTATGCTATGGGATTGGATAGTGGGCAGCTCATCTCCCTCTGAGAACTTTAACTCCCAGCAAACCCTAATGGTGTCTATGTTTCCTCTCCAGTTCAGACCCCAGTGAGTGCTGGGCCAGTGAGTCTGCTGCAGCAGACCTGGAGTGACAGTGAATGCTCGAGACCAGAACAGGCCTTGGGCACAGAAGGCAGTAGTTAGAAATATATTTGACACTTCGGGGGGGGGGGGGGGGGGGAGGGGAAGCTGACTAAAGACAGAGGCTGCTTGGATTGAAGATAACAAGAAGTATGCTTGATATCCAGGTTTCCAGCTTGGGTGACTGGGTAAGAGGTGGGTAAATTGGAGGAGAAACCAATTTGTAGTTAAGGGTGTCAAGTTCAGTTTTGGCTATGCTGGGTTTGAAGTGCCTCAAAAGAGAAGCAACTGGAGATATGGGTGGGCAGCTTGGGAGAGACACCTCATTTGGATCATGATGGTAACTGAAGACTTGGGACTAGATGAGTTTTCTTGGAGAGAGTATGACAACCAGTGGCCTGTTTCCTGGGAAGTGATCTGAGGGAGCAGTTCTGATGCAGGGGAGTGAGTGTGGCAAAGTAGCTGCCTCTGGGCAGTCAGACTCAGGGAAGAGCTTGTTCCTGGCAGAGAAGGATCAGGAATCATGGGAGAGGAATCTCTCTTGGTGCCAGAACCTTAGAGAAAGCATAGCTGGTGTAGTGGTCCCTTAGCTGCCCTCTTATGGGCTCAGGGTCACTGCTATAGGGGATTATCAATAAGAAGGGGAGGAATCCAAGTACTGGCAGGCAGGACTTATACTGTTTCTCTGTCAATGAGAGGCTGTCCCAAGTTCTCTGCCTGGTGTTTGCAGCCTCCCTGAGCTGTCCTTGTCCTACTCTGTCTTATTCTTATCAGCACAGCTCACACTCCAGCCCAGATCCAGCCTCCCCACACCAGTGCCCCCTCCATCCCTACAATGGGTTTGCTTTTCACTGTCCCTCCTCTACCACTGCCCTCCATTCATTGTGGTATAACCCCTCTTAGACTTCAGGATTCCAGGAGGGCAGACCTGAAACCCTTATCAGCATGAGTGGCCTCAGCTTTGTTTGTGTTGCTTGGAAGTTTCTGTCTCCATGATCTGTTGCCTCTAGAGTCCAAACAGGTTCCTCTCCCTCAGGTGCCCTTATTAGCATCCCAGTGCTGTAGTCCCAAAGAGAGCACCAGGTGAGCATCTCTGATGTTGTTTATTATTACCACTCACCACAGAGGTCAACATGCCTGCTATCGCCATGGTGACAGCTTCAGAAGCTGGAACAAGCTAGAGGGAGGTGCTCCAGCAGTAGGGGCCACAATCAATCTTGCAGGGGTGCTGACAATTTCTGACCAAATCTGGTGGGGCATGCCAATCATCCTCAACAAGGAAAAGCCTCTCTGACTCTCCTTTACCCCAGCCTCCCTGACCCCACGGCAGACACTGTGAAACACAATCTCCTGTCTCTCTTCTGGATTTTTCCCCCTCAAGCTGCTCCTTCTTAGTCTATTTTGTCGACATCTCCTTCTTTACTCAACTCTTAAATGTTGGTGTTCTCAGGGGCTCTGCCCTGGACCCTCACTCTGTATTCTCTTCTTGCATGATTCCACCCACTTGTTCTCCCTTGTTCCCCATATCCAATCCTTTTCTGACTCCTGTTCATTCTCCTTCCTAAATATTTCTCTATTTTGCCCTGTCTCAGGCTTTAGTGGCACCATCTTCTCCAGTCTTCTCTCTACCACCTCATTTTTGCTCTTGCTTCCCCTATAATCCAGTCTCCACCTAGTAGCCACAAGGATCTTACTAGAATATAATGCTGTTCTTGTCATATTCCTGATCAGCCCTTCCAAGACTCCCCATAGCCCAAAGGAGAGAGTCCTGACTTGGACCACTGCCTGTGGAGCCTATTGGAACTTTTCCTTCTCTTCTCCTCACTCTTTTCCCCACCCACAGGGCTCCTTTCTGTTCCTCAGCTTGAGTGACATTATTTGAGGGTGCTGGAATGAATGTGATTTGAATTGAAAGGAAGGAACAGACCTTGGTTGAAAAAGTCAATTAGAGATGGGACTCCTAACTGAGGAGCATGAGCTCTGGGACTGCCTTGGGTTAGGAGAACCAGAGAGATGGGGGTTGGGTGGCAGCTGCTTTGGGCCAAAGAGATACATCTCCTCCCATGGAGCAGGATTTGGGGGCAGTGGCTGTTTGAAGGCACTCAGTAGCCTAAGTATATGCCACACATCTGCAAATCAGGCCACCAGAAGGTGGCTTAAAAAGCTTTTTTTTTTGTTTTGTTTTGT
Source organism: Miniopterus natalensis (assembly GCF_054644295.1). Lineage (NCBI taxonomy): Eukaryota > Metazoa > Chordata > Mammalia > Chiroptera > Miniopteridae > Miniopterus > Miniopterus natalensis. The sequence continues at coordinate 66,116,260 of NC_142103.1, forward strand.
ATTAGATTTGATAGTTCACATGTCAAAGGTTTCACTGAAGTGAAAGAAAAAGAACACATTTTTCAATTTAACACCACTTGCCTTTTAAATTATCTATCAGAATGGGGAGAGCATATCATCTTCTTGCTGCTTGTAGCCTGGCACTTAAGCAATGCTGGGTCCCCCCTGCCCTGCACTGCAAAGCAGTACCCAGAGGTGCTGGTGTTTGCCAGGTGGGCCCTGGTTCCCTTCTCACTGCTCACTTTCAACTCTCTTGACTTATATGGGTATTAGGGTCCTCTGTGACCTTCCTCTTTGTCCTCTTCCTAGCAGGTGAGGGTCCCAGTTGTACATGGAGGATGACAGAAAAATCTAATGGTGTGACGAGCTCCCCAGCCAATAACCACAAGCATCATGCACCTCCTGCCATCAAGGCCAATGGCAAAGATGATCATAGGACGAGTAGCAGGTGAGTCTGCTGAGGCTGGATCATTTCAGAGATGGCCTGGAGGCTGTTACTTCCTTCAAGCTCTGTCTCCTTGTCACAAAGCAAACAATCTTTGACTCAAGAACTTCCTCTAAAGCAACCATGGGATGTCTAGGCACTTCATAGGAAGGAACAGTGTTGATAAGAGACAAGGTATGCTTAGAGAATCCTTGGTCAACTGCTTTTTCCTCTGCAGGCCACAGTCTGCCACTGAAGATGACACCTCCTCAGAACTGCAGAGGCTGGCAGAGTTGGATGCCCCCCAGTGGAGGAGGGGTGGTTTCCGCAGGTGGGTTCCACCATGGCCCTGCTGCTACTTCCTCCTGCCAACAGGGACTGTCAAAGTGGATACCATGATTTTCCTTCTCTCAGTCCCTCTGGGCCTTTCCAGCAAGACATCTGGGAAACACTGTCAGTACTCTCCTAGCTCAACTCTTTCCTCCTGAGGAGGTTCCTTTGAACAAGCTTGGAGTAGCCAGAGGAGGCTTCTCTTTAGACTTACCTGTCTCAGTGTAGGGGGGGAAGATCCTTCCCAGCAGAGGAGCCTATGTAGAGGGCCCTGAGGTTTGCAGCCCAGAGATATAGGTTTCATAGGGAAATCAAGAAGTTTGGGACAATCTTTCTTTTGGCCTGTCTTCCCTCAACCTCCACTTTGTCTTAGAGGCCTCCTATTTGTTCTTCACAACCAACTGAGATGGTACCTCCTACAGGAAGTCTTCCCTTTCCTCTCAGGCTGCATTCTGAGTCATGTCTGAGTCCCAGCTCCCTGCCCTCAGCACTGGCCTTGATTCCAGTTCTTAGCACTGGGAAATAATGACCTGGCCCATTTCCCATCTCCTTCATCACACACCGAGCTCCCAGATGCAGGTTCTAATCACATAGTTCTCTCTGGCTCATGATTCTTCTCACCTCTAGGGTCATCCTCCTGGTGGGAGTCATTAGAGAGTGGACTAATAAGAATTTCCGAAAGGAGGAACCTAGACCTGACTCGTTCCTTGAGCGTTTCCGTGGTCCTGAGCTCCAGACGGTGACAACACAGCAAGGAGATGGCAAAGGCAACAAGGATGGCGAGGGCAGAGGCACCAAGTATGGCAGTACAGCTTGTGAGACTGGAAGGGTTTCCAAGCATGCAATCGGAGGGTTCAGGGGGTTTCATATGCCACCACCATGGGTGGACTATAGTCCACACCAAGCCCTGCCATGGCAGGAAAAGGGGTGGGGATAGAAGACCTGCTATGTTGTGTGTTTTTGTGTGTGTGTGTTTTTTAATATGTTTTTATTGACTTTTTAGAGAGAGGAAAAGAGAGAGAGTAACATCAATGATGAGAAAGTCATTGATCGACTGCCCCTTTCACACCCCCTACTGGGGATTGAGCCCACAACCCAGGTGTGTCCCCCTTGCCAGATGCCCTCTTGTTGTTTATGAAGCAAGTAGCAAGGACACCTGAACATGGGCAGAGGAGAGCTCAGTTGCAGCCACAGAAGAGGGCACAATTACAGAGTGCTGTTGAGACTGTGCCCATACCAGTGCCAATGTGGGCCTGGAGGTGAGCTTTTGAAGAGGCCATGCTGGAGGTTCACTGGCAGGGAAGGCCTAGGAACAATTGAGCAAGAGGGGATGGGGAGAACAGAGAAGTCAGAGCTGGAGGGTCTGTTCTTGGAGGAGTATGTAAGCAACTGCAGATGTCTGGCCAAGCCGATATTCCCCACCTCTGGCCAGTATAAGATAAGAGTTCTTGCCAAGGCCAGATGCAACATCTAGGAAAGTGATTTGGAGGCTGGAGGCCAGGTAGCAAACAGAGAGGGCAAGGCAGGAAACATGTGGCACTCACTTGCTTGGACCTCCTCTCTCTTCCCTGGAGAGTTGTAGGAACAGGTCCTGAGCCCTCATTACCATCTTGTGGAAGTCCCTCTCCAGGCTCTGAAGCCCACCCTAATAAAAGCACTGCTTTTTGTCATCCCCTCTGGGCAAGGGGCCTCCAGAGGGCATGGGAGCCAATGGGCCTATGAGGGGGTTAAAATGGGAAAAGGAGTGTCCTTTGCCCATCTGAATTCTGCTCAGATACCCAGTACCAGGTTGTGGCTCCTTGAAAAACAGGGCCTTAAGTCAACCTACCCTTTACCCCCCACATCCCCTTAGGCGTTGCTTCTTATGGACCCCTGGCCTCTGGGAGTAGGGGTGTTGCCACAATGAGGGCTTGGTCCCCAAGTCTGGCCCCTGTCTGTCTCCTCAGGAAGAAATTCAAACTATTTGTCTTGGACCCAGCTGGGGACTGGTACTACCGCTGGCTATTTGTCATTGCCATGCCTGTTCTCTACAACTGGTGCCTGCTGGTGGCCAGGTGAGTAGAGAGGGTCTAGGAAGGGTTTGCCAAAGCAGCTCCAGTCCACAGACCTTGGGGTTGAGAGCATACCAGTCTTAGCTGTGGACACAGAGCTTACCCTAAGCCTCTTTCTGCCTTATTGAAGCCCCCCTGCTCTTGATTTAATATGATACAAAAGTTTCATGTTTATCCTTTTATCCCTTTTCCTGGTGTCTGTGATCTTTTCCTACTTCTCCATTCCCACCAATACTGTCCTAGGTGAGGTTACTTACCATCTCTCCCTGGCACAACTAAGCCCCACACCCATTTTTTGCAGGCACTCTTGCCTTCCCTCTAACTCATCCTCCACACTTGCAACTAGCATGGTTGCTAGAAACTGGGGTTTGATTATGCCACTCCTCCCCCCAAAACTCTTCAATGGCCCCTATTGCCCACAGGATGAAGCTCAAACCCTTAGCATGGCTTTCAAGACCATCTGGACCTGGCCTCTCTAGCTCCACCTTCTGGACATACCAACCTCCAGCACTCACTATTATAAGATCACAACATGGGGTTTCCTCAAGCGAAAATTTCCTCTTCCCATTTTCAACCTCTGGAGATTCTTCTTGCAGTCTCAGTTCTCTACATTAGCTTTCCTTGACAACATGTTCCACCCCAGTCATTCATTCAGCAAGGATTTGACTGAGCGCTAGGCTGACTGTGACTCATCAGTTCCCTTGGTAGCCATCCCACACCCTGCACACAATGGGCATTAAGTTTGGGGCCTCTAGGGGACCTTGGCTGGAATTGAGGGTAAAGCCCAACCCTGTTTTCCTGTAGAGCCTGCTTCAGTGACCTACAGAAAGGCTACTACCTAGTGTGGCTGGTGTTGGACTACTTCTCAGATGTGATCTATATTGCAGACCTCTTCATCCGGTTGCGTACAGGTAAGTGAGCAACTGAGAAGCACAAGCAGGAGCATGACCCATATGTCCAAAGGTCTGAATCCAAAATTTCAGGTAGCCCTCTCAACACAGTGTTAGACTCAACTGCCTGGCTGGGACTTGGGTTGGTGACTGCCCCTTTTTGAACCGCATGGTCCTCACATGCTTAGTAAGAAGTGTTGAGTGAGAAGTTTGTTCCTTGCTGAGTGTTAGCTTATCAAGAGGGAGAGGGCTCTTGAAGGCAGAGGTGATATGTTGGTGTGTATCTCTACTAGGTTTCCTAGAGCAGGGGCTGCTGGTCAAAGATCCCAAGAAGCTGCGGGACAACTACATCCACACTCTGCAGTTCAAGCTAGATGTGGCTTCTATCATCCCCACAGACCTAGTCTATTTTGCTGTGGGCATCCACAGCCCTGAGCTGCGCTTCAACCGCCTGCTACACTTTGCCCGCATGTTTGAATTCTTTGACCGCACCGAAACACGCACCAGTTACCCCAATATCTTCCGCATCAGCAACCTGGTTCTCTACATCTTGGTCATCATCCACTGGAATGCCTGCATCTACTATGCCATCTCCAAGTCCATTGGCTTTGGGGTTGACACCTGGGTTTATCCCAACATCACTGACCCTGAGTATGGCTACCTGGCTAGGGAATACATCTACTGCCTTTACTGGTCTACACTGACCCTCACAACCATTGGGGAGACACCACCCCCTGTAAAGGATGAGGAGTACCTGTTTGTCATCTTTGATTTCCTGATTGGTGTCCTCATCTTTGCCACCATAGTGGGAAACGTGGGCTCCATGATCTCCAACATGAATGCCACCCGGGCTGAGTTCCAGGCCAAGATCGATGCGGTCAAACATTACATGCAGTTCCGCAAGGTCAGCAAGGAGATGGAAGCCAAGGTCATTAAGTGGTTTGACTACCTGTGGACTAATAAGAAGACTGTGGATGAGCGGGAAGTTCTCAAAAACCTGCCAGCCAAGCTGAGGGCTGAGATAGCCATCAATGTCCACCTGTCCACACTCAAGAAAGTGCGCATCTTCCAGGATTGTGAGGCTGGCTTGCTGGTGGAGCTGGTATTGAAGCTTCGTCCTCAGGTCTTCAGCCCTGGGGATTACATTTGCCGCAAGGGGGATATTGGCAAGGAGATGTACATAATCAAGGAGGGCAAGTTGGCAGTGGTGGCTGATGATGGTGTCACTCAGTATGCCCTGCTCTCAGCTGGGAGTTGCTTTGGAGAGATCAGTATACTTAACATTAAGGGTAGCAAAATGGGCAATAGACGCACGGCCAATATCCGCAGCCTGGGCTACTCAGATCTCTTCTGCTTGTCCAAGGATGATCTTATGGAAGCTGTGACTGAGTACCCTGATGCCAAGAAGGTCTTGGAGGAGAGGGGCCGGGAGATTCTGATGAAAGAGGGGCTGCTGGATGAGAATGAGGTGGCAGCCACCATGGAGGTTGATGTGCAGGAGAAGCTAGAACAGCTGGAGACAAACATGGAGACTTTATACACTCGCTTTAGCCGCCTGCTGGCTGAGTACACGGGGGCCCAGCAGAAGCTCAAGCAGCGCATCACTATTCTGGAAACAAAGATGAAGCAGAACAATGAGGATGATTACCTTTCTGATGGGGTGAACAGCCCCGAGCCAGCTCTTGCTGAAAAGTCATAAGGGTTTGGGCCTAACTGCCTCTCCAACCTTGGCATTGACCCCAAGAGCTAGAAGAGCCGTGTAGGTCTTCACATTTGAATACATTACCCCCATGTTGCCTTGAATTCTCTCCAAAGCCTCTCTGTTACCAGGTTTTTGGCTCAATCACCCAGGAGCCCTCTTCTAAGTCCAGCTAACAGCTAAGCTTTTGCACAGTGCAAAATGTGCTGGCTTGCCTTCCAGGAACTTCAGCCTGTCCCAGTCTGAGGAAGAAACAGGGGAGCAGCTGAACTGTCTTCAAGGGTTCTCTCCTGGAAAAGGGAGCTTAAGCAATAATCTCTGAAGAAACCTATCTGCAGATAGAATGGTGTGCACTCTGTTGCAGTACTCCCTTATCTTTGTGTACTCAGCCACTTCCCACTTGGTTCTGGCTCTTGCTTTTTCTAATATATTTTCTGAATATCCCCATTTCATGCACATATATGTAATTCAAATACTGGTTGCAGACATTTAGCCCAGGCACCCACTGTATGTCTTCCAAGTCAGTCAAAGAGTGGGGAGGGGAGGAGGGAAGAAGGTGCTCACTCAGGGATGCCTCTCCCTGCCAGGCACTCCAGCTCCTGCTCTGTTAATATGTCTGTCTGCCAGCCAGGAGTGGGATCTCTGCAGTCTTTTCTGGATTAGAGAGGTGATGATGCTTCTAGCTTCTGGTCCATTCCAGGGCAGAGAGTGAGGAGCAATGTAACTGGCAGTCAGCTAGCGGGCAATGCCACTGGGAGAAGGAGTTGGTCAGGAGCTCTGGCCATCATCCCTCTATGCAGAACATTTCCGAAGAGGCCCTGAGGCTGGTGGTAGATGGAAGACACTTCAAGTTAATATCTGCAATACAAGTTAATAGAAGCCTTTGAATCATTTGTGGTTATCTCTCAGCTCTGTTATTCACATTCTTTCCCTTCCTCTCTCAACCCCTCTCTTTTTCCCATATTTCTCTTTCCCCCTTATCCAGGACTTACTCACCTGCAATGTCCTTTGCTGTCTTCCTCTGCCTGCCTAAGCCCTCCTGGTCCCTCAGGACTCTCAGCTTAGGTCCCACCTTCTAGGAGAAGATCCCCTTGACTGCGCTTGCTCCCATGCTATACAGTCAATCACCCCCCTCTCTAGGCATTCATTATGCTCACTGGTTCATAACACACTCTGTGGTTGGTTTTGAAGAATCTTATTTCCCTGCAGACTGTGGGCTCTGATGGCAGGGCCAAGACAGTCTCCCTCTCTGCTCTATCTGCAGCTTTGTCATAGAGGAGAATGTTTATTCACGGTGGCAGTAATCAAACACACCAAGCTCCTATGCTTCCATTTGCCAGCAGCCATGTCTTAACAGAAACACTGGCTATGTCTGGGAAGTTGGGAAGGACCTCCTGGAGGAGCAGATATTTGAGTGGGTACCACCAGATGACCAGGAACCTAAAGGACAAGTGTTAATTAGTGGGCAAGAAGATCTAGGTGCAGACCATTTCTCCTCCCTTTAATTGTGGTATAATACACATAAAATTTACCATCTTGAATATTTTAAAGTGTGAAGCTTGGTAGTGTAAAGTACATTCACATTTTTGTGAAACAAATTTTCAGAACTCTTTTATTTTCCAAAACTAAAACTCTGTCCTCATTAAATAGCTCCCCCACCCAGTCCCTGGTATCCAGCATTCTGCTTTCTGTCTGTGAATTTGCCTACTTTAGATGCCTCATAAAAGTGGTGTCATGCGCTATCCTTTTGTAGCTGGCTTATTTCACTTGATATAACATCCTCAAAGTTCATCCATGTTGTAGCATGTGTCAGAATTTCCTTCCTTTTTAAGGCTGAATAATATTCCATTGTATTAAACCACATTTTATTTAGCCATTTATCCATCAATGGACATTCGGGTTCTATCCGTTTTGGGGCTACTATGAATAAGGTTGCTATGCACATGAGTGTACAAATACCCGTTTAGGTTTATGCTTTTACTTCTTTTGAGAATATAGCCGGAAGTGGAATTGCTGCATCATACAGTAATTCTATTTTTAATTTTTTGAGGAACCACTATACTACTTTCTCTAGCAACTGTTCCATTTTATATTCACAGCAAGAAGTGCACAGGCTTCCAGTTTCTTCACATCCTCACCAACACTTGTTTTCTGTGTTTTTTTTGTTTGTTTTTTGTTTTTTTTTATCTACAGCCTTTTTTATGGGTGTGAGGTGATATTTCATTGTAGTTTTGATATTCATTTCCTTGATGACTAGCAATGTTAAACATCTCTTCATATGCTTGTTCACGTCATTTGTCTTCTTTGGAAAGAGTCTGTTTAGTTGTTTGCTAATTTTTAATTGGGTTGTTTGGAGATTTTTGTTGTTGTTAAGTTGTAAGAGTTCTTTATATATTCTGGATATTAACCATATCAGTTATATGATTTGCAGTTTTTCCCCATTCCATAAGTTGCCTTTTCATTCTGTCAATTATCTCCTTTGATACAGTTTTAAATTTGATGTAGTCCAATTTATTTATTTTTACTTTTGTTGCCTGAGTTTTAATGTCAAATTCATTTTTATTAGAATTCATCTTTCTAGTCTTCTTTCAAATTTAATGTAATTTCTTGGCCTTTTTCCTAGTTTACAGTAATAAATCTTAACCTGAGGCAGGCTCAAGTGAAGGGACCTGTAACATTACCCATGCCTAAGCTCTGGTTCCTGAGAATGGTAGCAGTAAGAAGAGAGTATTCATGATGGAACAGTGTTCTTTGTATGTTCTCCCTTTGGGTTGGAAGAAAAGGCTCTAAGTCCCTTTATTGCAAGAGAGTAATTTCTCCGCAGAGCCTGGATAACCCTCAGTCTAGCCCCAAAGGGTGCCCAATTTCCAGCTCACTTCAATTGGGCAAACATTGCACCTTGAATCTGGTTTTTCCCAGGTCAAAGAAGCTCTCACCCTCACCTAGACATCCTTGGGTACAATCAACTACGACTTTTTGCAGTGCCTCAAGTGTCTATGTTCTTTTAAGCTTCCTGGACTTTTCTTATGCTGTTTGTGCTGCCTGGATAACCCTTTCCTGTCTTTTCTTCCTCTGAGCCCTTCCTCTGAACCCCACCACAACCTTCTATGTGAGACACCCTTTCGCACTGGACTACAAGTGTCTTTCACAATTGATCTTTTCTCATCTAAACACATTTTGTTCATTGAGAAAAAGAAGTGACAGAAAGACTATCCATGTAGCTTGGTGTGTGTGTGTGTGTGTGTGTGTGTGTGTGTGTGTGTGTGTATGTGCAGGGGGCGGGGGGGGCAGAGAGAGGGAGAGAGTGAATGCGTGTGTGCATATGCCTGTGTGGACACCTGTGTGGATGTGGTGTGGATGCTTATCTGAGCACCTGGATGTCAGCCTAGAGAGGCAGTGTTTATCTCTGCTGCTCTCCTCTCAGCTTCCTTCTTGATTGCCCTGTCTCTGCAAGAATGTGACTCCTGCCCATTGTCAGCTGCCACCCAGGCTTCTCTCCTATAACTGGCTGTACTATAAGAACTGAAGTATATTTTCCATTGCATACTGTATTTATTCATTATTCCATTGTGTACTGTCTGATGTTCCCTGCTCTTAATTTTAAAATGTTTAAATTGGAGTGTTTTTTTATTTTCTTTTGAAAGTACCCACCTAAGGTATAGTGCCTTATTTGTATATGGCCATCAATTTCCTTTTCTCTGCATTGGTAAGCTTTTATAGAAAACAAAGGCCCCTGCTCTCACCCACCACTCTCCCTCCCTTTTGGATCTGAACTTTGCTGGCCCATGCCTGTCTTGAAGACTGCCACCCTTACCTCGGCCCAGTCTGAGTCCCAGCTTCAGCAGCATCTATCTGTCCCTCAGTCTGGATCTTAAAGCTAGTCTGACCTCTTGCCACCTCCCTTCAAGGGAGGCCAAGGCAGAGGGTCCTCCTCTTTTGTGTAGCCAGGAAACAAGTTCAGAAGCTACCAGTCCACAGAGACAAGGAACCCAGCCGCCAGAGGGCGTAGGAACCTAAAGAAAGGGTGGTGGCCTTTGCTCTGTGAACCCCACTCTCCCTCCACCATGAAACAGAGGCTGACTAGGGTCCACTTAGGTGACTTCCCCCAGGACCTCATCAAGCTGTAGGACCAGGTCTCTCTCCCTGAATGCTCCACCATTATCACTTTGAATGCCCTCAGAGGTTTTTGGGTATCAAAGCCAATGATTCAGTTCAATTTGTGTATGCTAGGTGCCCAGACTCAGCTGGAGATTGGGGATGGAAAACATCAAGACTGAACTGCAAGGGGACTTAGGAACTATGGTTGTCATTATTTATTTTAATATGTATTCAGAAAAAATACTACTAGTCAACAAAACCATTGATGTTATGGATATTATTGCTTAGCATGGAGCTAAAGAAAAAAGTGATCTGATTTAACATTAATTTAAAGAAAATAATAATGTAAATAATTTTTCCAATGGCACATGAAGGTAGTGGACAAGTAATGATGAATATCCAAATACCTGCCTGACACCACCATGGTATTTCAAAATTAACACAGTCATGACTTACCTCTTGATTGCTTTTCTCCCAAAACAAATTCCTCCTATCTTCCCCATGCCAGTATTGGCATGCCCCCCTTTCTAGTTGCTCAGCCCAAACTTGTGAAGTCATCCTGGACTTCTCTCTTTCTTTTAACCACCATATCCAATCAGCCATTTTTAGATTGGATTGTTTGTCTTCCTCTTGCTGAGTTGTATGAGTTCTTTGTATATTTTGAAAATTAACCCCTTATTACATTCATCCTTGGAAAATATGTTCTCTCAAATCACGAGGTTCTTTGTATTTTGAGGCTGATTTCTTTCTCTGTGCAGAAGCTTTTTAGTTAGATGTAGTCTTCTTTGCTTAATTATTCCTGTGTTTCTCATGCCCTAGGAGATGTATCGTGAAAATTGCACTAGGTGAGATGTCTGAGGCTTTATTGCCTGTTTTCTTCCAGGACTTTTACAGTTTCATGACTTACATTTAAGTGTTAGATGGTTTATTAGAACTATTTATTGTTTCTTGAAGTATATCTGTAATGCTTTGAATTTTCCTCTCAGGACTGCTTTCACTGTGTTCTGTAGGTTTTGGGCTGTTGTGTGTTCACTTTCTTTTGTTTCCAGGAAGTTTTTGATTTCTTCCTTGATCTCATTGGTAACCCGTTCATTGTTTAGTAACCTGCTATTTAACCTTCATGTTTTTGAATATTTTTTTAGCTTTTTTTTTTTAGTGGTTGATTTCTAGTTTCATGCCACTGTGATCTTAGAAAATGCTTGATATGTTTCCAATATTCTTGAACTTGTATAGCCTTGTTTTGTGTCCTAAAATGTGGTCTATTTTTGAGAATGTTCCATGTGCACTTGAGAAGAATGTGTATTCTGCTGCTTTGGGATGAAATATTTTGTAAATGTCAATTAAATTCATTAGATCTAGTGTGTCATTTAAGGTCTGTGTTTCCCTGTTGATTTTTTGTCTTGATGATCTGTCCAATGATGACAGTGGAGTTTTAAAGTCCCCCACTATTATTATGTTGCTGTCGATCTCCCCCTTAATGTCCACCAAGAAATTTTTTATATATTCAAGTGCTCTTATATTGGGTGCATGTATATTTATAAGGGTTATTTTCTCTTGTCGGATTGATCTTTTTAACATTATGTAGTGACCTCCTATGTCTCATTGTAAGGTCTTTATTCTGAAGCCTATTTTTTGTCAGAAATAAGTATTGCTGCCCCAACTTTTTTTTTTTTTTTTCGTTTCCGTTTGCTTGGAATATTTTTTTCCATCCCTTCACTTTCAGTTTGTGTGACCCTTTTGCTCTGAGGTGGGTTTCTTGTACAAAGCATATCTTTGGGTCATGTTGTCTTATCCATTCAGGCATCCTATGTCTTTTCATTAGAGCATTTATTCCATTTATATTTAAGGTTATTATTGATATATACATATTTAATGCCATTTTTCTCTTTTATGCCTATGTACTTTTCTCTCAATATTTCTTCTTCTTCTTAAAGCAGTCCCTTTAGCATTTCTTGCAATGCTGGTTTGGTGGTACTGAACTCCTTTTGGCTTCTTTTGTTTGGGAAACTCTTTATTTCATCTTTGATTTTAAATGATAGCTTTGCTGGGTAAAGCAGTCTTGGTTGCAGGTTCTTGTTTTTCACCACTTTGATAACTTCATGCCAAACCCTTCTCGCCTGAAGTATTTCTGTTGAGAAACCTGAGAGCCTTATGGGGGCTCCCTTGTAGGTCACTGATTTTCCTTCTCTTGAGGCCCTTAAGATGCTCTCTTTGTCCTTAACATTTGCCCTTTTAATTATGATGTGTATTGGATTGGATCTTTGGGTTCCTCTTGTTTGGAACCCTCTGTGCTTCTTCCTTTACCAACTCAAAGAAGTTTTCTGTCATTATTTTTTCCAACAAGTTCTTTATCCCTTCATCACTTTCTCCCCCCCCCCCTTTACCCCTATGATGTGGGTGTTGTTTCATTTCATGTCGTTCCAAAGTTCCCTTAAATTTTCCTCATGCTTTTTAAGTGTTTTTTTTTTTTTCTTTTTGCTTCTCTGATTGAGTGCTTTTTCTGCCTCACCTTCTAAGTCACTTATTTTATCCTCTGCTTCACTGAGCCTTCTTTTAATTCCTTCCAGCCTATTCTTTTTTTTTTTTTAAATATATCTTTATTGATTTCAGAGAGAGGGAAAGAGAGGGAGAGAGAGAGATAGAAACATCAATGATGAGAGAGTCACTGATCGAGCCCGAAACCCGGGCATGTGCCCTGACCGGGAATCGAACCCTGATGGCCTGGATCCTAGGTTGACGCTCAACCGCTGAGCCACATTCAGCAGGGCTCTAGCCTATTCTTGATGTCAGATATAGTATTCTTCACGTCTGCCTGGTACTTACTTATCATATCTATATCTTCTTTCATGCTGATGTAGCTTTCATTAATTTCCTGGAGCTTCCCATTAACTGTCTTGTGGTTCTCATTAATTTCCTTGAGCGTCTTTATAACTATTACTCTGAACTCTATTTCTGATAACTTGCTTACCTCCATTTCATTGAGGTATTTTTCTAGTGATTTTTCCTTTTCTTTAGTTTGAATGTTATTTGTCCCCCCGTTTTAGTTGTCTCATTGTGTTTGTGTTTGTTTATTAGATATGTTTGCTCTCTCCCAGGCTTGAGGGGTGAACTTTTGTAGTGAATGTCTTGTGGGACACAGAGATGTGTTTTCCTCATACTTCTGAGATGTATGCTCTAAGTGTGCCCCCTTTGTGGGTTATTTGGACTTTTTTGTTGTGATTGGGTCTAGATTTTTGTTGTCTTGTTTGTAGGAGAACTCTCCTCTCAGGCTGTCTAACTATGAGGCTCAACCAATGTTATGTTATCTATTGTACAGGTTCTGACAGGGCAAAACAAAACACAAACAAACTTCCAGGAAACAAACAGTAACTTACAAAATATCCTGACAATCACAATTAAAACAACCCAAAATAAAGTAGAATTAAGAAAGTGAAGAGAGGACACAAGTACTAAGGCAAAAAAAATCAAGAGAGAAAAGGATATTATTGCTATTATTAAAAAATAAAGAAGCTACTGCAAGATAAAAGGAGCAGAGAAAAGATTCTGAAAGGAAAGAAGGGAGAGTAAAAATATGGGTACAGAGTAGGAATAGGAAAATGGTTTAAAAAAGACAGGGAGACAGAGAAAGAAATGGGAAAAAAACTTATGACAAGGGAACAAGAAGAGAAAAGGAAAGCAAGAGTAAGGAAGGAGGCCAATAAGGGATATGTAAGAATACAGAAAAGCAATAAACTAAATAAAAATAATAATATCTAAGCAATAAAGCAGAAAATATCAAGAAAATTTTGAAAAACAAAACAAAACAAACAAACAACCAAAAGCAACAAGGAAAGCAAGACAAAACAAATCCAAATTTATTTATTTTTTTAAAGCCAGCCAAGTGAAGTTCATCTGGGCAGCTTATGTTGTCTGACCTTCCTTATTTTGTATGCTGATTTCAGTTTTCCTGGGAGGTGCTTTTGTGTCAGTCAATGTCTGGAGCTGTATAGGTTTGGCTCTGGTGTCCTTATGTACCTGGTTAGTCTGAGGCTCTCTGTGGACAACCTCTTCCTGTTAGCTATTTTGCCTCTCCCCTGTGGTTGCCTGGCCTTACTCCAGCATCTTCCTAAGAGAGTGTAGGGTGCTGGCAGGCTAGTGTAGCTCAGGCTATTGGGCCCCTTGTTTAAAGGTTTTGCTGACAGACACTCACTGTGGGGAAATTAATCTGCTTCAAAGCCAGCTCTTCAGTTTCTATCATATGGTCCAATTTTAGTTCCCCCTAAAATGGTCCAGTGCAGGTTCAGATTGAATTCAGTCTGTTGCCTTTTCTGTATGGGTAGTTTCAGCTGGCCAGGACTCAGTGGGAATGATCAAGAGACTCAGGTGATCATGTTTCTTGCCCAACCCACAGAAGGGGTTTTGAGCATTTCCTCTGGTTCCCAAACAATAGTCCCTGAGAGTCTTACTCTTGTAATGCCTTCCCCTGAGTTGTTCTCCCTTCCCCTACCAAGCTGTGCCTGGGGGGGTTGTATCTCGGACTTCAGTGAGCTGAACCAGCCCCTTTCCTTTTGGGGGTAGTGCTCCTCATCTGCAGGAGAGGTAGGCCTACTCCACCCCTCATTTCCCAGTTCTGGTTGGTTGATCTCACAAGGCACTGGGTTCAAACTCTGCTCAATGCAGACACAATACCCAGCTTTCGCTGATCTGTCTCCCCAGTGTAAGCCAAGAAGGTGGATGCCATGAGGTGCTGTCCAATAATCAAAAAGATATAAAGTAACACACAGGTAGAAAACCTGCTTTGCGAAGGCCGGGCACCCTTGTGCTTCCAGTCCAAGCAGAAGGGGTTACAAAATCAGCCCCAGGTAGCTCTCCCTCACATCTAACTCAGTAGGGGTGGTGCCATGATTCTCAACTACTATTGCTATACTAGATCTCTTTAGAGCAGGTCAAAAATCCTCTCTTTGCCATTACAGCAGCTCTGGTGTCTCTCTGGTGGAGGGAGGGCTCCCTTCCCCTTCCCCACACTACACAGTTCAAATGTTCCCTGGGCTCTGTACAACGCTTTACAGGAAAGGAGAGGGTCCCTTTAGGTCACTGCTGTGTGCAGCCCATAGGTCCATTTCTATTCTGGACAGGCAGACTCTTCCCCAGGCTCCCTCTACCTGGCATGCAAGGGCTCTCCTTCCCTCTTCCACTGCTCAGGGTTTGAGATTCCTGCTTTTGGATGGCAGTCCACACTGCCAAAGAGAAGGAGCTTTGCAGCCTCCAACCTTCAGGCCTTTCTGCCAACCACGGGCTTCAGGGGGGATTCCCCCTTTGCAAGACTTCCCCTCTCTTACCAATTTCTACAATGTTTCTTCAGTGCTCCTTGGTCAATATACTGTACGTCAATTAGCTATATTTCTCTTATTTTTCTGAGCCTACTGTACAGTATTTTAACTGTAAATCCAGTCTGTGGCTGGGAGTAAGGGGACTCCGCTTCTTGTTAGACTGCAGCCATCTTTGAAGTAGTGCTCTTTATTTTCTTTTAATTTTTTAAAATTGAAATGCTGAATGCTGGGAACTTCTTGAATGACTCGCTCCCTCCCCACTCTCTAATGGATTAGATCACATGTTCTCAGGCTCATCTCTCTCTGCCCAGCTTCATGTGCCCTGAGAGTGTTGTGGCCTTACAAGGCCTTTGCCATTACATAACCCACCTGGAACTGTCCCACAGAGAACTCAGCTTATACCTACCTCTCCCTTCAAATTTTCGTTTATAGTATCCTTCTCATCCTTCAATGTCAGCCTTAATGCCACCTCCTCCTGGAAACTTTCTTTGATTCCTTACAATTAAGTGTATTGTCTTTGTCCCCACTGCTCATTTGTATTTGTGTATTTCTTTTCCTTGCTCCTTAGGGAGAGGTCTATGTGGGAGTTATATTGTCTTCCCCATAGTAAAGGCTATTTGGGGCTGGGGGTATGAGTGGGGATTTTGCTCCTAGAGGCCTCTGCTAAAGGTGGAGTTCCATAAGCTCAACAGGGAGCTGGAATAGGCAGGCATGAGGTGCCATCTGGTCCTAGTGGGAAGAATGTCTTGCCATACTGGCTGCGGGTTCAGTTGCAGGTCACCTTCACCGTGGCATTGATTGAGATGCCACATACTAAGTGATTTTACTTCTCTCCAAGGCATACATTTCCTTGGAAGGATACTCCAGCCCTGATTTAGGACCCAGCACCAAGTCAGCATCAGTTAGACCCAATAGAGAAGGTGGTGAAAATGCCTTTCTAATTAAAAAGTTTGCTAAGCACAGGTACAATGGGGCTCAGTGCTGTGGTTGGGACTAGGGCCATGCCAGTGGAAGTCCTGACAGGGACATTGGACTGGGAGATCAGGAACTTAAGCTATGTTTTGTTCTACCCTGTTTGCTGGGGACTTGGAAATTTCTGTCCTTGGAAACCTGGTACATAGCACAGTGGGGGAGTTGGGGAAAAAGACATTTTACTTATTTCCAGTCAAACCATCCTTTCTTGGCTCTTCAAGCTTGCTGAGGCTGTGGTCTTTTATAACACTTTCCACCTAGTTGTACTCACATGACTAAAACTGGATAATATTCTAAGGGGGTCAGAACAAGTTGCTGCTTTGCCTTCCATGGATAGATTTGTCCCTGAGAACCTGATGTTTGCCCAGGGTCTTGAAGGATTCAAAGGAGCTGTTTGGGTAATCTGGATGGTGCACCAGATCCAAGGAGCCAATTGGGCAAAGATGTTGAAAAACAAGGCCAAGGGCCCCAGTCTTTGGCTGGAGTGGAGCATGAATCAAGTGCTCTCTTGGGCTCCACAGACGCTGGAATTAATTTGGCCTCACTGCTTAAACTTAGACAAGTTTCTTTCCCTTTTAGACTGTTTTCAACTTATTTTAAAGAAAAAGTTTCCCAAGGCCCTTTGCAGCCCTCTTGGGGATGGGAGGAGATGGTTTATGTTATTTCAACTCATACTTTTGTGTCACTCAAGTTTGTCGAACCACTAACTTCCATGTAGACTTTCAGATTTGCCAGTTTCTATGGATCAATGTATTTAATTAGATGGGTTTTCTTGTTTCTCCTTTATTGGATCAAGTAAGCGAATTAAATTGGGAAATATGTTGTTAGATCATTTAAATGCTAACTTAGTTTCATAATCTGGGTTTGTGCTATATGCAAGTCCTTCTACCCTTGTCCCAGAGTGGTAAAATCAGAGGCCAGTTGCAGGAGTTATCCCTGGGACCTGTAGGTTGATCCTCTGGCTCTTGAGGGTCTGAGTCCTGGAGCATAACCAGACTCTCTTTGCAGGTGTAAGAGGGCAAGGTGGGTGGTTAGAGGGACTTCAGGACTAGCACTGGATAGGAAAAGTGGTGGGATAATAATAATCAGAAATTCCCAGAGTTGCCCATGAACAAGGGTCTGCCCTGAATTTTCAGCCCCTGTTTTCATATCTGTATAGTAAGTAAGGTCTTTGGAGACTTTCCCACTGTGGATTTTTGGGACACTCAGGTTCTGGAGAAGTGGGAACTGACACAGGCTAGAGGGGTATGCAGCCTTTGGGACACAGGTCTTGGAGGACAAGTGAGGTGGGTGGGCAGGCGGCTGGGGTGGGGGTGAGCAGCAACCTGGAAAGGGGCCTGGGAGGCACCAGCTGGCCTGGCTGTTTCAGGCTCAAGACCTCCCTCCCATTTGCTTTTGCACCATGACTAGAACATAGTGCTGCCCTTTCAAAGACCTTACCCACCCTCCACTTAGCGAAGAACTTTTGAGGGACCTATACTCCAGAGAGTGGGAGCACTCCAAGACCTCTGGAGAGAAGGGGTTTGAGAGTGGTTAAAAGTTTGACTGTGGGCACAAGGCATGGCAGGAGAAAGCTATCCTGCTCTTGGTTTCTCCTTTCCCTCCACGAAGCCGGGACCCTTCACTTCCTCTTCTCACTGCCTGGAATCTGACAACATCTTCCAGCAGCACAGTGCCACACTGCAGAGTCATTGTTCCCTTTCCTTTCTTGTGTGAGGAAAGGCAAGAAGGGCATAGCTGTGACTTGGAACCTGCTCTGAGAGAAGGTGGGGCTCAAGCCTCTCGGCCAACTTCCTGGTTCTTAGAGCCACAAGAGTGAGCAGGGGAGTATATAGTTAGGTTGCCCAAACCTGTTGAATTCAGGAAGATAGTGACAGGACGTGACAGATGTACAGGGACGATGGCCAGAGGGCTCTAGCAGGGGCTAAGAACAAGCATTCGGGACATGGGGCTTGGTATATAACATTAATAAGGTGACAAGCTTAGCAGGCAAATTGGGAATGCAGACAGGACTCCGTGATTGAGTTGTCTCTCAGCATGTGAGTCACCTCTGCAGATTGATTTCATTCCTGAGAACTAGGATATGCAATGCTTTTAGAAAGAGAGGCTGGGTTGAAGCCTTCCTTCAAAACAATGGAACAAATTGGGGTGCCTCACAGTGGCCCAGGAGCATTGCCTCCTTATGCCAAGCCCAGAGCCATGACCTTTGTTTCCTCCTCTCCTTGGCCCCTGTTTTGCAAGGGCTAGGATCAGTTCCTCAGGTTTCAAGTTGAAATTGACCTTCTCCAAAGGCACCCTGATTTGAGAGTCTCCAAAGATCTCCTCAGCTCCATTTGATCAAGTCACCTCGTGTGGCTCAATATCCTTGTCCTTGTTCACTGCCTGACCCAGAGTAGATACCAGTAAATAGCTGTTGAAGAATGAGGAAACCAGTGTATTTTTTTAATTTTTTAAAAAAATTTACCTTTATTGTTGAAAGCACTACAGGTGTCTCATTTTTCCTCCCAGTTGACCCCCTCCACCTCACTCCCACCTCCTCCCCAGGCCTTCACCTTATCATTGTCTGTGTCCATGGATTATGCATATATGCATATAACTTCTTTGGTTAATCTCCTCCCACCCTCCACCCCCTTTCCCTCTTCCCTCTGAAATATGACTCTCTGTTGCATGTGTCAATGTCGTGGATGCATTTAGTTTGTCATATTCTTTTGTTCACTAGCTTCTTCTTAAAGAAGACCCTTCAACATTTCATGTAATACTGGCCTAGTGGTGATGAACTCCTTTAGCTTTTCCTTGTCTGAGAAGCTCTTTATCTGACCTTCAATTCTAAATGATAGTTTTGCTGGGTAGAGTAATCTTGGTTGTAGTTCCATGTTTTTCATCACTTTGAATATTTCTTGCCACTCCCTTCTGACCTGTAAGGTTTCTGTTGAGAAATCAGCTGACAGTCGTATGGGTGCTCCCTTGTAGGTAACTAACTGCTTTTCTCTTGCTACTTTTAAGATTATCTCTCCCTCTTTAACCTTTGGCATTTTAATTATGATGTGCCTTGCTGTGGGCCTCTTTGGGTTCCTTTTGTTTGGGACTCTCTGTGCTTCCTGGACTTGTAAGTCTATTTCTTTTCGCAGGTAGGGGAAGTTTTCTGTCATTATTTTTTCAAATAGGTTTTCAATTTTTTTGCTCTCTTTCTTCTCCTTATAGCAACTCAATAATGCAAATGTTGGGCCTCTTGAAGTTGTCTCAGAGACACCTTACACTATTTTCATATTTCTGGATTCTTTTTTCTTTTTGCTCTTCTGGTTGGGTGTTTTTTATTTCCTCATGTTCCAAATTGCTGATTTGATTCTCAGCATCCTCTACTCTACTCTTGATTCCTTGTAAATTATTCTTCATTTCAGTTCTTGTAGCCTTCATTTCTGATAGATATTTTATTAGGTCATCGAAGGTCACACTTGTTTTTGTAAGAGTCTTACTAATATGCTTGAGTATCCTTATTACCAAAATTCTGAACTCTGTTTCTGTTAGCTTGCTTGATTCCATTTCCTTTAGTTCTCTTTCTGGAGATTTCTTATGTTCTTTCTTTTGTGGTATGTTTCTTTGCCTCCACATTTTGGCTGTTCCCAGGTGTTTGTTTCTATGTATTAGGTAGAGCTGCTATGTCTCCTGGAATTTGTAAAGTGGCTTTGTATAGTAAGTGTCCTCAGCCTCCCCAGTCACCTGAGCTGGGTCTTCTAGGTGCTCCCATGTGTGGGCTGTGTGCACTGTCCTGTTGTAGTTGAGCCTTGGTTGCTGTTGGTGTCACTGGGAGTAATCGACTCCCAGGCCAATTGGCTGTGAGAACCAGTTGCAACTACAGCCAAAGAGCTGCTAGGCTGGAGACACTCCTATGGAGCAGGATTTACTTCAGTGGAGCTTTGGTGTCCACCAAGTGTGGCCCTTGAGTGTGTCACTAGTGGATGTGGTAAGGTTGTAATCCAGTGTGGTCAAGTCTGACCACCAGGTGCACAGTCTCTGGGGCTTCCCGGGAGGTGCAAAGTCAACCTGTGACAGTGCCTTTCCCAGGGCCACCCAGCATGAGCTACACAGCAAATTGTAGTTGGCTGCTACTTGTGCTGGGATTGGAGGTGTCCAGAGAGGCCAAGCTATGAACCAATGCAGGCTGCCATTAGTGCCAGGCCTGGGGCCATTTATCAAGATGTATGGGTCATGCTGCTGCTTGTTTGAGAGATTTTAGGAAAGTCCTAAGCATGGGACTTGAGAGGCCACTTGCATAGAAAAGCCACTGGAAATGGCTTGAATGAGCTTGCAGGTAGGGAGGGGCCAAAGGTGTGAGTCAGATGCTGGAATTTCAAATATGGCACCTGCTTGCTGGATCTGTGGGGAGATTGCTTGCCAAAGAAGCAAGCCAGCTCTTCTGCCTGGGAGAAAGCTACCTCTCCATCTCTTGCCCCAATTTCAGGCAGGTTAGTTTCTCGCCAAATGTCCCATGTTCCTTTCAAGCTGCTGTCCAGTGCTGGAGATCAGATGGAGGGCATCTGAGTGAATCTGTGTGTAAGCCCTTTAAGAGGAAAGCTTGGACTCCTGCAGCCTCTGCATCTGCAGGGACAGTCCCCACTGGTTTTTACAGCCCAAAGTTGTGGGGACTTCTCTTCCCAGCCCTGGAGTCCTGGGCTGGGAACCCGATGTGGGGCTGGAACTCCTCATTCCTCTGGGAAACCTCCACCCACAAGATATCCCTCCAGGGTTTAAACTGAGGCACTGGATAGGGGCCCACGGATGAGTCTCTAGGATTCAGCCCCGATCTGCCTGCATCTCCACCCCTCCTATGGGTCTCGATGCTTCTTCAGTTCCCTGGTTGTAGGACTTCTGTTCAGCTAGATTTCAAGAGGTTCTGAGTGATGGTTGTCCTGTGTTTTTGTTGCAATTTTGATGTGGTTGTGGGAGGTGGTGGATACAGCTATTACTTGTGCCACCATCTTGTTTCCAGACCTCTAATTTTTAAATGTGCTTGGGTTTGTCTTTGTACTACACATATGAAATAAAATACAGCCCTTTAGGAAACAAACCTGTGTCCACTGTGTCCATAGCACTGCAGGAGTTTCAGGAAAAAAAACAGTTCTGTGCAGGTACAAGCCAGGGGGTAGGTGGGGAAATAGTCTGGGATAGAAAAAATCTGCCTGGAAAGAATCCCAGGAATGCAGTTCATTTTGCAAGCATATTCTTGTTCTTCCTTTTCTGTTCTGACCATGTGGAACAGAAAGCAGTTTTCCTTGGCCCAAAGACAAGGTAGGAAAGGCAGTAACTGTGTAAATGTGCTGAGAGCTAATTGTGGGTGTTATGGGACAGCTTTAGACACTTTCTGTGGAAAGATCCATTGAGTGGGAAGTTTCAAGCGCTGGCTGCCATAGGGATTGTGAACCAGAAGCTGTTCTTGAACCCAGGCAACAGCAGGCCCCAACTGAGCCACCATGGGTTCAAACCCCAACTGTCTGGTGAGTTGTTTACCCAAATGCAGATATAACATCACAGTCAGATGAAGGAAGCACTGATTGGTGACATTCGAGGATTTTGAGTTGGAGCTAGCTGGAACTTGATATTTGCCTATTTTTCAAATTTTGCTGTGTATTGCATCATTTTTTTGCATTTAATATATTATTTTTATTATTAGTTTTATTTTTAATTTTTATTGAATTTATTTGGGTGATGTTGATTAATAAAATTATTGAATCATTTTTTGAATGGCACAAAAATCTTTTCCACCAGCTGTTATTTTAAGAGCACACTTTTCATAGCCAGTGACCACAACTAAATCTGTCGTGTTTCCCATACTTTTGGGGAGGCTTTGATATTAGTGGCCTTGGAAAACCACAAACTGAACTGGAGGCGGCCTGCCCCTTGCTACACAAAAGAGCAGAATCCATAGCAATTGGCCAGCTGTGAGGTGCTGCCGCAAACATACCTGAGTTCTTCCTGGCTTCCACTGTGGGACTTCAACCTGGACCTGGAACTGGGTCCAGACCTCCACCTACCTCACTGGGGCATCAGGAGCCTTGGGGGACATGTGAGGCTGTGGCAGGCTCTGAATGGAGAAATAAAAAATGAAGGAAGGAGGGAGGAGAGAGAGAAAGAATGAAGGGAGGAAAGGAGGGAGGGAAGAAAAAAGGAGGGAAGGAGCAAGGGAAGGAGGATGCAGAGAGGGAGGGAAGCAGACAGGGAGACTTCTGAGCCTTTTGCTTGGTGACTCGTGGCCACAGAGTGATGAAAGCTGGAAAAGCTTAGCTGCCTCTCAAGCCAGGCCAAGATCGAATACCCAGCACTTAGTGCTCAGCAATGTGGGGTAGCAGGGTTAGTCCAGAGGAGACTGGTACAAGTGTCAGTCATTGAGTGAAAACAGCCTTGACAGGTCATGCAGGTGTGCTGGGTTTACTCTGTCAGGGAAGTGTGACACTGTCTCCTGAGAACCTGGCCAGCAGGTCATTGTCATGTCCACTCTGAAATGGATCCTCACAGGCTTGACTGGTCATCAAGGTGCTCAGGTCACAGGTGCCATGTGAAGTGGTCTTCCCTGCCTTTAGCCATTTTTGGCTTCCTTTCTCTGGATTTTTTTGTTATTCCCTCTTCTCTCTTCCTCCTTTCTCCCTCTCAAGGCTTCTTCTCATCTTCCCCTCAGCTCCCCCACTCACTCCTACTTGCTCTCTTTCTCCTGTTTCTCTTGCCTTCTCCTCTTACATCTCCTCTCTCTCCTTCTGTAGTTCTCTCACTTGTCTGTACTCCTCTGGCTTTTTCTTTGCCTTTCTTCTGCTCCTTTCTTTTTCCTTCCTCCCTCTTTTTGTCCCTTTGTCTCCCTTTTTCCTCCCCCCTCCTTGTCTCACCCTAAGGCTCTCTCACCTTGTTATTTTTTTTCCCCCTTGCCTCTTTTCCTCTCATCCTTTTCTCTTTCTCCCCCTTCCTCATCCATCTCCTCATAATAATGTCCCTCGTTTGTAGTCACTCCTTCAATATGTCTCTGCTTTCCTTTCCCATTCTCCTCACTTCCCTCTTCTCACTCTTCTCTCCCTCTTCTCCATAGCTCTGTTTTCTCTAGCCAGCACTTGTCTGTTTAGTTCATGTCCTCTCTCTCTCTCTCTCTCCCATCTCCTCCTCTCCCTCCCTCCAAGTGTCTTCTTTCTGCCACAAAGCTCTCTTCATCTTCCTTCTTTCCCTCAAACTGCCCCTCCAGCTCCTTCTCCTCCCCCTTTCCTTCTCAGTCTCTCCTCTCCCCATTTCTTAGACCTCTAGCTTGCCTTTTTCCTTCCACCCTTGTCAACATCCCAAGCAACAGAATCCTAAGAGCAGCCTCTGGAGCTGGTGAGAATTTTGCCTTTATGGAGTTTTCATTGAGTCCAAGGGCCTGGACACAATCCTCCAGCCCTCACTTACTCCCCCAACTGCCCTAAGCCTTACCTCTGGAAGCGAAGATTCAGGAGAGTCAGTGAGAAACAGAGAGAAGGGTAAGTCCTGGGAGTCAGGCATGCTGGGGTAGAGTCCTAGCTTTTAGTTAACATGCCTGGTGTGGCTGCTGATGCCTACCTGGACAGTGACAAGTGGGGTCTATGAAGGCTCCTAGGCATCAGTGGGTTCCTAGTCAGTGTGCCATCAATGGCAGTTGCTTCTGATGGGCACCCACAGTGATGAGCCATCTATGAGGGAACAAGGTCACGAGCTGAGCTTTAGGCAGATCTCATGTAAGATGACCCTTTTGTCTTCCTCTTGGGACCTCCCTTGGCCTCCCTTTCCATAGGGCCTGGCCATCCTCATCCATCACCTGCTTCCTTAACTGCTAATTATCCTGGCCTGTGTCTCTCAGACCTGAAGCTCATGTCCTGGTTGCCTTGTTCTCTGCCTCTGCCCAATTTGTAGCCTGTTCCTCTGCTCCCACCCAACTGTGAGACAGCAGAGGAAGGCTCCTTAGGATGCTGTTGGGGTTACTCATTATAAAAGAGGTAGTAGAGTTGGCAGGGGAATTTCTGAAGATGACAAGGACACTAGCACAACCCAATCATGAGCTTTGTGTCAAAGCAGGAAAAGCCATCAATCTTCCCCTTTCCAAATGAGGATCTTGACCTTTACAAAGACAACTCACCAGGTCCAGGGTAGCTCCTGGAGATGCAGCACACAGATCACCTACTAGGTGCATTTCTGTAATGGCACCAAGACCTGCCAGAGGACAGTGGCAACATTATTCTGGAGATTTGCAAAGTACCCAAGGGAGCCGAGGATGGGGATGGATGCACAGAAATTGTCTCAATTTTCTTGTACAGGGGTTACTGAGGGTCAGTTAAGGCCTTATATTTAGGCAGTCCAAGAACTGAGGCAAATCTAAGGTGACATTTGGCAAGCCTGGGCCTCGGAGTCCCCATATTAAACAGAGGACTGGACTAATTGGCCTTTCAGATGTGGTGATACTTGTTTATCTAGGCCCATTTTACTCCAGGCAATGTTCATATGTGCTTTCATTTAATCCTTTCATTAACTTGACAACTTGGGGCTCCCCATTTTGCACGTGCAATAACCAAGGCACAGGAAACTTAAGAGGTTGGCCACAGATGCATAGTGAGAAAGTGGAAAATCTGGGGCTGGAACATGGGTCATTTGGCTCAACACCTCCTTGGTTTGTCATATCAAGGTATACTTCCTGATGGAGTTGGTCCAGGGGCCTGGAACTCTGAGCTCTTACCCAGTAGCAGCAACTTGACAGATAGAAAGGCAAATCTGATGGGGACAAACCTAAAAACTGCTCAAGGGAGGTGGTTGCCTTCAGCCATTTGTCTTCCTCCTGTCCCTGCTAGAAGTTGTTAAGTAGAGCACCTCCCACAAGGTGGTGGGAGTTTAATCATTGTTTCAATGACAGAAGAGGCTCTGAATGTTTGCTTAATTACTTGCTGTTTCCACTGCCTGCATCCTCTGTCCCCCAATCTCTACATTACTGACTCCTTGACATTCAGTCCTTAGCTTAAGTCTCACCATGTTTGGACACCCACTTTAAAGTGGCCATTCAGCCCCTTTCTGTCATATCACCCCATCTTAATTTTCTGACCAGCACTGCTCACTTATATTGTCATCTTTTATTGCTTTCTTTGTTAAATGCCCCTCTTTCTCTCCTCTCACTAGACTGCCAACCCTGTCAGTATAAGACCACTTTTCTCTTGATCCCTTTTGTAACCCTAAGGCTTGGCACTGTGCTTGACACCCAGCGGAGGCTCAATGAATATTTGCTGTAAACTCCAGGAGAAATAGTGACTAACTCTGTATGGGAGCATTAGGGAAGATATTGAAGGATAAGTAGGAGTTTTTCAGGCAGAGAAACAAGACAAGACATTTTTAGTAAGGGAAATATATGCACAAAATCTAAGATAGGAAAAAGCTTGTTGGGTTTGGAAGAATGGGGAAATTCTTTAGCTGAAGTGCTGGGTGTGTAAGAAGACAATAGATAAAACAGGAAAGGAGGGCAAAAGACTGATCATGCAGTTTGTTAGGTTGTCTACAACATTTGAAAACAGGGGAGACATTCATTCAGATCTTCATTTTAATGCAGTGTCTCTGCTGTCTAGCAACATGGAGGGTCAGCAGTGAGCTATTTCACTGCTGAGAGAAGAGTCCATGCCAAAGGCTCTGTCAGACAGGAAGGTACACGTGGGCCATGTGCAGTGATCCAGTTTGTAAAAGAACAAAAGGCACATGTGTTGGAATGTTAGCATTACCAGCTCCAGCCTTGACTTTCCTTGACCAAAGGTACTGGGCTTGAACACCAAGACCTTGGGGAGGGCTGCCTTACTGAGAACCAGTGGCACCAAGAATGTAACTACAGGGGTCTCCAAACAAAGAAAGAGCTTCAAGAAGCCCCTCTAAAGACAGGAAATGTCCTATGTGTTCTACCAGTTTGTCCTGCAGCCTGCACAAAGTTGGGTCCTCTGAGGACATCTCCATGCAGGGTGAGGATTAAAGCCCCAGGCACACAGTGTGGCGCATGGCCCCAAATCTATGTATGTGTGTGTGCGCACACACACACACACACACACACACATGCACTGTAGGCTTGGGGTTCTGGGACATACCAACCTTTGTTTGAGGAGACATACTGTGTCTGAGTCATGGGCTCTGTACTCCAGTTGCTCACCTGTGCCCCTACACTGCACACCTCTCAGTTATTTTAATTTGACATCAAGAAGGATGACAAAATGTTTGACAAGTTCTAGGAAAGAGGGAAGGACTGCAATATTGCCTCCTCAAAGTCTCAAGTCAATGAAATGGAAATAGGTTGTCATGTCAGGAAGGAATATGAGAGAGAAAATTGCCTTATGAGCAACTTGACTTGGTCATAAATATCCCCAACAATCCTTCATACCAGTGAAGTGCTTTATCAGGCACTGAGCTTTTTTCAATACGTGAGCCCAATGACTCTTCCCAATGGATTTGTGAGGTAAACAGGACCAGGACTAGCTACCCTGAGAGGTGTGGGCAGAGCCCCTAGCCCAGGGCACTGCTGTATATGCTATTTTTGCACCAGTTCAGGCTCAAATCCAGGCCCAAGAGGTCCTTGTGCTGCAGTAGAGAACTAGGTCTCAAGAGCCAGAAGGCAGGAGACAGGGCTGTGATGAGGAGAGGTGAAGGGAGCAGGCTGCATTCTGAAGAGGCCAGCTCCTCTTTCCTTCTTCTTTGCCTTTTTTTTTTTTTTTTTTTTGGTTTGTACTGAGGTAAAATTCACATAACACAAATTAACCATTTTGACCATTTTAAACTGAACAATTCGATAGCCCTTAGTACATTGACAATATTGTACAATCATCACCTCTATCTAGTTCCAGAACATTTTTATCACCCCCAAAAGGAAATCTCATACCCATTAAGCAGTCAATCCCTATTTCTCTCTCCTTTCTTTTTCCTTTAAAAACTTATTAATACTTATTTGTGAATTTCAGGCACAGAGAGTTGAATTGAATCCACCCATTTCAGAGCTGGCTATAGCATTACCTATGGGGCGTACAAGGCCCCTTTCTCATTTTATTTTCCCCCTTTATTCCAGATCCTCACATCTTTTCCCCTTCCATGGGCACCTACTATAATGCATTTGAGATGAGCCTCTGAATTTGTATGAGTTCTTATAAAATATAGTGGTTTTATATATGTGTTTTAAATTTGCATAAATGTTATTGTGCTACAAATCTTGTTCTGTTTCTTACTTTTAGAAATCAGCACTATAATTGTGAGATCATTCCATGTTGCACATACATCTAGTTACTTCAAACTGCTTAGTTTTTTATTTTGACTATCCATTCTCCAGTGATCTTACTTGGACATGTCCAGATGGTACCTACCCTGGGATAGGCTCCCAGATGTGGCCTCAGTGGATCAGAGAGTACATTTGCAATTCTTTTAGCTAAGCCTGGCTGGTTTGCTCTTCAAGCAGTGGGGCAATTTACACTCCCACAAGGAGGGCATGGAGGCTCCAGTGTCACCTTATTCTTGCTGACACTTAGTATTTTCCAACCTTCTAATACCAAACTGAGAGGAACCAAGTGTATCCTATTGTTGTTTTAATTTGCATATCCTTAATTACTAGTGAGTTTGGACATCTTTTCACATTTTTATTGACCATTATGTAAATTACCTATTCAACTTATTTTTTTTAATTTGGGTTCCTGTCTTTTTGCTAATTCTGTCTTGTTTGTTTAGTTTTAGATATCACAAATGTATTCACCTCTCATTCATTTATTTTTTCCCCAATGTTATAATTTTTAACAGAAATTAATTTTGTATAATTAAATCTATCAATATGCATTGATAGGTTTTATTTTAGGTCTGATTTTTGCCCTTTCAAAGACCAAAAGGTATTCTTCTATATTTTCTTTCAATAACTTTATTTTCTTATCTTTTATATTTAGGGTTTTAATCTCTCAGAAATCATTTTTATATGTGGTATGATATGGGAATATAACCAGCTTCTTTAGACCTATTCACTCAAAAACTCTTGTTTATTGATTTGTGGTTCCAACTTTAATTATATATATTAATTCTTTATCATATTTTTAAAATATATCTTTATTGATTTCAGAGAGAGGAAAGGAGAGGGAAAGAGAGAGATAGGAACATCAATGATGAGAGAGTCATTGATTGCTTGCCTCCTGCACACTCCCAACTGGGGATTGAGCCCACAACCCAGGCATGTGCCCTGACGAAGAATCGAACCCCGATCTCCTGGATCTTAGGTCGATGCTCAACCACTGAGCCATGCTCAGCTGGGCATCTATCATTTTCTTTGGGGTCTTTTCCCCCCAGCAACGGTGCCTATTTTTATTTTTTAAATTGATATAAATTTGTATCATATCTTAATATCTGGTGAGATAAGTCTTCCTCTTTGCTCTTCTTCTATACAAATTTATTTACCTATTTCAAAGCCTTTATTTTTTCAATGTGACTTTATTTTCTTGTTTCTCATATAAACAAGCTTATGGCATTGACACTGAGTTGGCAGCAGAATGGGAAACCATCTTTCACCTGAGATCCTGAGCAAAGTTACTCCTTCATAGGATCTAAGTGCTTCAACAATCACAAATTTCTTTTGGGTCCCCTGTTTTATTTCAGGATCCACAAAAAACCCTTGAGAAAGGCAACCACGTTTTATATATGAGGAAACTGAAGCTCAGAGAGATTTCCAGAGTTGTACAATGTTTATCATAGTGGTGGGATTTGAACACATGCTTCCTGAGTCCCCATTTTTGTCTCTTGTCACCATATGAGGCTAACACATGGTATTTAAAGAAAATAGACTATTCATGCTCCTGAGCACAAACACTTGCCACCACCATTCTCTACTCACTTGAACAAGGTAAAGGAACAGCATGGCCAGAACTACTTTGAAAAGGCAAAAGCTGAAGACTACTAAGCATTTCAAGGGTGATCATCAAACATAGTTGGGATGGGATGGTCAAAGCAGAGGGGTGTTTGGGAGACAATGGAAGTAATTCCAGAGCCAGTTGGGGAGATATTGTGGAAGTGGACATGGAAGCAGTTGAATGGGTCTTAGATTGATTTCTCCTACACTCCAGCAGGCAAACAGGGAACATGGGTCAAGAAATGGGAGAAAAGTACATGGTGGTTCTGGTAAGTACAGTGAGGAAGCTAGCAGTAATGCCTGCAGGCAGAGATGGTGCAAAGAGCAAGAGTCCCCGGGACCTCCTGAAGAGGGGTTTAGAGTCTAGATAGGGAGTCAGCTTGAGCAGTAGTTCAGCAGAAAGACTTTATCCAGACATGCTATGATCATAGACACTGTCCCAGTGGAGTCTCACAGGGGCACGGCTGCCAATCAGTACTCCAATTCCATCTGAGTAAGCACTTTTTCAAGGCCAGCAACTGCATCCGAATGGGTGCCTTCCTTGGTCCTGGAGGTGTGCAATGAGGGATTGCATGGCCACAGGAAAAATGGAAGTTGTACATGTGTTTGCGGTGTAGATCATTCTGGTCCACTAGTTCCCAGCTTGACATGGGAGTCATTTGGGGAGTGGGTTAAAAACACAGATGCCAGTCTCTACACTACTTAATCACCCCCAGGCTGGAGAACCAGTAGTTTATAGCAGTGCTTCTCACACTACCTGAGATGGAAGGACTAGTTTGTTCAATCTCCATTTTGTAACAATCTATATTCTTATAAAATGTAAAATCACACATTTCTGTGTTGCAGCCATGCCAAATTGCTAAAACAGTTCCTAAACACCTACTCTTATTGATCAACCAGCATTAGCTTGTGGACCATGCTTTATGTAGCATGGGTTCAGAGAACCATTCCTCTAGAGATTACCTCCAGCCTGAAGGTTCTAGGCTGCTATATCAGCAATAGTTGCCCTACCCCTACTCTAGCTTGCAAGGCTCTCCTGGGGCCAGGTCCCTTTGGACTTGGATCAACAATTGAGAGTCCAGTTTTCCCTATGCTTGTCTTGGCTTCTCAATTTTCCACTCTCTGCAAAGGTGGCAAAATATACAGTTCTTTCCCAGAGTCGACAGACCAGTGGAACTAAGATGCATGCTGAGTCTTTTTTTTAAATTTTTATTAGGGGGTTCAGGCCTTTCCATTCTGCACTGTATATGCTAAACAAACTATACATTGATTTAGCAAAAACTTGGCCTGAGCCAAAGAGGTCTTTTGTAGTCTCCAAAATGGAGTTCCCAAACCAGAGGCCCAACTTCTCTGGCAATGCTCCAGAGGCTGTTGTCCAGAAGGTGGAATAACTTTCAGGTGTGTCTGACTGCAGAGTAACAGTTGCACAAAAGCTCTCAGGGCAGGCCAAGGGAAGACAGTATTAAGGGAAACAGGCCATATGAAGTCAAAAGAATAGAATGTACCACATTGATTGCTGAGGTTCTGTCTCACTTGAATTTTCCATGGTTCAGTAAAGGATGTTAGTTAAGGTGCCTACCATGACTGATTTGTGTCCACTTTCTTTCATTGTCATAAAGACAAATTTATTGCATCAACATTTACTTATCATCTTATAGCTGCTAGTTCCTGTGCTGAGCCCCTTGGAGAGGGAGGTTGTAAAGATTCACACATGACTCCCACTCTGGAGATGTATGGAACTCACACACAGTCTAGTAGGAAGATAGAAGGTAAACATTCCTACTGGGACACAATCACTAAAACATTGACCAAGCTGGGATGTTAGCTCCTTGAGATCAGGAAACATCATATGGCTTGCTTACTACTGTAACTCAGTGCCTGGTGTTCACTCAATATTTGCTGAATGAAAGCTCTTTAACGTCTCTGTCCTGGGTGCCTGTGGTTGATGGTAAGTTTTATGTTTCAACTTGGCCAGGCTATAGTCCCTAATTATTCAATCAAACACTAATCTAGCCTGGCCTGGGTGGCTCAGTGGTTGAGCATCAAACTATGATCCAAGAGGTCAAGGTTCCATTCCTTGTCAGGGAACATGCTCGGGCTGCGGGCTTGATCCCCATAGGAGGCGTGCAGGAGGCAGCCGATCAATGACTCTCTCATCATTGATGTTTTTATGTCTCTCTCTCTTGTAAGAGTATTAAGAGTATATAAGAGTATTAAGAGCTATAAGTGTATTTTGTAGATGTGGTTAACAATTACAATTTAGTTGACTCTAAGCAAAGAAAAATTACCCTTGATAATGTAGGTGGTCCTTAGCCAATCAGTTGAAAGGCCTTAAGAACAAAACAGAGGTTACTATGAGAAAGAAGTTCTACCTGTGGATGGCATCATCAGCTCCTGCTTTAAAGTTTTCAGCTTGCCCTTCCTGATGGCTTGTCCTATGGATTTTGGACTTTCTTAGCCACTCTGACAATTGAGTAATCCGTCGATTAAAATTAATTGAATAAGCCAATTTCTTGCAATAAGTATACCTCCATATCTATTATCTATCTATCTATCTATCTATCTATCTATCTATCTATCTATCTATCTATCTATCTATCATCTATCTATCTATCTATCTATATCTATCATCTATCTATCTATTTATCTATCTATATCTATCATCTATCTATTATTTATCATCTATCACCTATCATCTATCTCTATCTGTCTATCATCTATATCTATCTATCTAAACTATCTATCATCTATCTATCTATCATTTATCTATCTATCTATCTATCTATCTATCTATCTATCTATCTATCATCTATCTATCTATCATCTATCTATCTATCTATCTATCTATCTATCTATCTATCTATCATCATCTATCTATCATTTATCTACCTATCTATCATCTATCATCTATCTACCTATCTATATCTATCTATATCTATTATCTATCTATCATCTATCTATATCTATCATCTATCTATCATCATCTGTCTATCATCTATTATCTATCTATCTATATCTATTATCTATCTATCTATCTATCTATCATCTATCATTTATCTATATCTATCACCTATCATCATCTATCTATCATCATCTATCTATCATCTATTATCTATCTATCTATATCTATCTATCATGTATCATCTATCATCTATCTATCTATCTATCATCTATCTATCTATCTATCATCTATCTATCTATCTATCTATCTATCTATCTATCTATCTATCATCTATCTATCATCTATCTATCATCTATCATCTATCTATCTATCATCTATCTATCTATCTATCTATCTATCTATCTATCTATCTATCTATATCTATCATCTATCTATCATCATCTATCTATCATCTATCATCTATCTATCTATATCTATCTATCTATCTATCTATATCTATCTATCTATCTATCTATCATCTATCTATCTATCTATCTATCATCTATCTATCTATCTATCTATCTATCTATCTATCTATCTATCTATCTATCATCTATATCATCTATCATATATCTATCTATCATCTATCATCTATCTATCATCTATCATCATCTATCACCTATCATCTATCATCTATCTATCATCATCTATCTATCTCTATGTAAAAAATTCTACCAGAAAAACAAAGTCAGTATATATATAATCTCCATCCTCTTGGACCAGATTTCAACTCCATCCCAGCCTCCAGGGTTTTTACCCATTTAGAATTGCTCAGGCCAGCTATAAGTTATGCTGTTTTCCCCAGAATTCTGTGAACCTGCCAAAGGCAAGGGCCCAGTTGCCTTTGTGTCCATAACTCCAGAGCCTTGCCAGGGATTTGCCTTGAGAGATCCTCCTGAAACATTTTTGGATGAATTGATGTATATATGCTGAGAAGCTGAAGACAAGGTGTCATGGTGACCTCTCCCTAGGCCAGCTTACCCACTTTCTATAACATCAGTGATGACCTCTGTGCTTGTGACTGCTAAACCTCTAGCTCCAGACCAGACCTGTATTGTGAGCACCAAACCTATAGCCTGTTGGGTGTTGTAAGGCTGCAAACTCAATATAAGCAGCAACTGAGACTAGTAAGTAGGGATCCACTCATGGTCCCAACTGTCTGGCTTATATCTTTGCTCCTTCAGGGATTAGTTGTGAGATTACTTAATTTCAGTTACCTCATTTAAAAAAAGAAATAATCCTCTTCCTTATCATCATCATCATCTACCTTATAGACTTTGAGGAAGAGTGAGGTAATACATGTAAAATGTAAGGAAAGGAGTCTGGAACACAGAGTACCCTTTACTGCACTGAAGACCTGTTAGCTACTATTATCATGTTCCATTCCAATTGGTCTCAAGCAAAACTCAATACCTTTTACAAGTTGTTTCTCCTCTCCTGTATTCTCCACTCAATAAATGTTTCTACATCCCAATATACTTTACATTATGTCAGCTCCAATCCTTAACTTTCACTTTTCCTCATCTTTATTCTATCATCCTGGTCCCAGCCACCACCATTTCTTGCCTGAATGACTGCAATAGCCTCCTAAATTGCCTCTCTGCCTCTGTTCTTGCCCACTTTTTCAAAGTCTACTCTGTTTATAGCAGAGAGGGGGACATTTACAAAGCTAATAACTCCTGCTGGGAACCTTACAGTTCCAGTGGCTTTTCATATCATAAAGAATAAAATCCAAAATCTTACCCTTATCCTCCAAGCCCTGTATAATCTGGCCTCCTCTCACTTCTCTGACCTCATCTCCTGCCTCTCTCCCCATCCTCCATTGTGTTCTGGCTACAGTGACTCTCTGGTTCTTCCTCAAATACAGATGAACATCCTATTTTAAAGCCTTTGCACATATCGATCTCTTTGGCTAAAACCTAGTTGATTCTTCCTATATATGCTTCAGTTCACACACTACTTCTGTAAGGAAGACTTCCCCAACATCCTATATGAGATCAAGTTCTCCATTACATGGTTCTCATTGCATCCTTCATAGCACTTAGCCCATATGCCATTATGTCTTTATTGATGTGCTAATCTGATTAATATCTGTCTCTTTCACTAAAACTAAAAACTTCATAAGGGCAAACTTTGTGTGTCTTGTTTGAGACTATGCTTCCAGTAGCTAGAAGAATATCTGGCACATAGTAGATATTCAATGAGTAGTTAAAGGCTGAATCATTGAGACAAATTTTGATTTGGCTTGAAGATGAGTAGACCTTTAAAAAAATTATAGGAGATTGTCGATTGAGTGGTGTTGAAGGAGGAAAAGGAATTCTAAGTGAAAAAACAACATAAACAAAGGCATGAAGCCATGGAAGTGGAGGATGGGTTGAGAGAAAACTGGAAATTTTGGAATGACTGAAGAAGAAGGTATATGTGAAGCAAACAGGGAGGTTAAGATGGAGATGACAGCAGGGGCATGACATATCAGATCTTGTGTTCTTGTGTTCTAGGCTAAAAAGCTTCATGTTTGTCTGGTGGGAAATGAGGAGCCATGGAAGAGGTGTGCTTTGAAGAAGGATGGCCGCAAGTGAATTCTATGCCTCCTTCATTTGGTCCCAGACATCTTTCATTATAAGCCACTTCCAAGTGATCAGGGTGAATTTTTGCAAGCCAAGCAAAGTCCCAGAGAGTCCCAATGGTTCCTATTGTTTCTTACTCAAAGTTTCCCAAAGCTTAAAAGCATTTTCTTTTTTTTTTTTCTTTGAGAAAATCATGTGCTAAATCCTCAATGCCAGCTTTTCCATTAACTAAGTCATTGTTCAAAGTTAGACAACTGGAGCTATAAGTTTGAAGGAAAACTAATGGTGCTTCTGGGAGGGGTTAAAGTCATTATAAATTTTGGAGCCTATGAGGTGAGCCAAAAGCCAGAGTAAAGAGAGACAAGATGAGAGAGAGAGAGAGCGAGAGCAAGAGAGAGATAATCTGAGAGTAAGCCAGAGAGAAAAAGAGAGACAACAAAGACAAAGAGAAAAGATAGAGACAGAGAGTTAGAAAGACACAATGAATGACCAAGAAGTTGGAGGAGCCAGAGAGAGATTATACCAGTGAGAAAGGTCCAAAGGCCCAGTCAGAAGCAAAAATGTGTGTAGCTAGTGGGCTGGTTTGCTCAGCTTCTGCTAAATGATGTCTTCCTTCCAATGAAAGAAGATGTATGAACTGTAGAGTTGGAAGTTAAGTGGGGGAAAAAAGCCCAAAATATCATGGGAAGCCAAGTGAAAAATAAGCTTGTCAGTTGGTTAAGAAGCTTACTGGCAAAAAATTTATATCCATTGCTTTTTTTCCCATTCAAGCTCAATCTGTGTAAAGTATGCATGAAGGTAGATACTCAGGCATCTCACCCTCAGAGAGAAACTTGAAATAACTAATGGCTGTATGGGCACCCTACTGAGGGTTTTGTCCCCAACTTGCCTCATGCCTTGGTAGGAGGAAAGAACCATGGCTGCCGTACCCATGGATTTGCCTTGGCACTGGCTATATTAGAACTGGGTGACATTCAATGCCAAGTGGAAAGAAAGAATGATGCTTTCTGGTTTTCTAGTTCTGTACTGGCGAAGAAAATGTGGGACAGCATATCTCTGTTTTTATTTTCAATGTCAGTTAGAAGGAAGCTTCACATATTTTGGTGATGGAAATAATGTGATTTCCATTGTCCCTTTGCAAAGAAAAAAACCTGCAGCAAGGTAAAGAGGGCAAGTTCTGGATTACACTGTGACAAAGCTTCATTCTGTTCTACCACAGTGGTGGCTTTGGGCAACCTTTTCCTTTTTTTGAACTTCTGTCTTACCTGTCTAACAAAGAAAAGAGACAGGTGATCACTAAGTGGCCTTCTATTTGTGACCCTCTAGACATCTCAAGAATTTAAACTACCCAAGCAAAACTCTCATGACTTTCCCAAAAATATGAGTTGAATGTTCATACCACTTGGTGGACTCACAACTACCTGAGCAACTACAACAAAAGGATTAGCACTGAGAGCTGGGGTTCCACATAGAATACAGGCCAAATGTGACATGCTAGAGCTCTTTTCTTGATCTTAATCAGTCCCAAATTTGAAGACAGGAGGATTTGCAAATTTACCAATGATAAAAGTCTTGAAGAATAAGATGTAGCACCTTGGCCAAACTCATCAAGATGACTTTTTGAAGGGCCACATAAAAAGTCATCATATTTTAAAAAATAAATTTAATGCCCCTGATTAAAGATCTCTGGCTCTAAAGAAACTCAGAAGAAAAAATATGCAGCTTGGTTCATCACAATGCTCAAAAGGAGTCCAGAGTGTGATGTGGCTAGAGAACAAGCTGCCATGGTAATTGGTTGCCTTGTTTAGGAAGCTAGAAACAGTGACTCCTTGCTGATCAGACCATGTCCAGAGTCTTTAGATTAGTTCTGGGCTCCAAACTGATGTGTAAAAAAGAAAACTACCAGGAAGGGTGAACAAGAGAAAGAAGTAAAAGGACTGTTCAGAATGAAGAAGAGCAGATTCATTGGGGAATATGGCCACCCTCTTGGGGTCTCTAAAACTCTGTTTGAGGGAGGAGAAAGCAAGCTTACCTGCTTGTGAGCACCAGCAGGAAATCCAAAGATGAGCCATCAGACTGCAAGATCAAGGAAGCAGTTGGCTGCAAGAAGACTGTTTTGTCAACATAAAATTACAAGTGCTTTCTGTGATCCCTGATCCCAATAACAGATTGGGCTGCTTCGGGAGGACATTTTAGCTGTAAGTCTGAGAAAGTATTCTTCGGTGACTGTAAGACTAGATATCAGGTATCTTGCAATGGGTCCACTGGCCAATGTGGGAGGCTAAATGGGAGCTGTAACCCTTAGAGACTGAGAAGAGATTTTCTTATACTCCTGGTAATTATTCATTTCTTCAATAATCTTTTCCTGAGAACCAAAGACTTAAACCCTGTCAACAAAGAGTTTCTGGGTCAGAAGGCTTTGCGTGGCAGCAAGATGATCCCCAAACCATCCATCAGTGAGGCCTGTGCTGAGAGAAGATAAGCCTTTGCACAGAGTGTTATCCCTCTGCTGTCAGCCTTCTAAGGTCATGTGTCAGCAGGAGGGCTGGCCCAGCCTGGGGCAGGGCATGGAGCAACACAAGGGTCATGCTCAACACTGTGCTTTGGACTGAGCTATATGACCTTAGCATCATTAACAACACGGTGTTTACAGCATCCCATGCTTGCCTGCTGCCAGAATAAAGTGCCATTTGGTAGCACCACAGGCAGCAGAGACACCAGGAAGTCCTCCCTCAAAGTGTGTGTGACTCACTAAGGGTAAGAATGGACAGATTGCAATGACATAAAAGCCTTGGAGATGAACATGCCAATTAGTATGAAAAATTAGAGCCCCCAACCCAAACAGACACAAGACTGGACTTGTGGGGTAACATCCAGCTCTCCATTCTTACTACTGTCACTGGTACCACCACCACCAGGGCCTTCTCTGAGCTCCCTAGGCCCACCAGCACATACTAGGATTTGAGGAGTCTTCTACAAAGATTCCTAATCTCCTGTTGAGGAAGGAAGAGAGAATGGTAACTGGTTTTTCTTGGGCTTAGTTGAGTCAAAAAAAACTGGGCAAGGGCTGGGTCATAAGGCTAATCAGGTTTGGCCTTTCACACTAGTCATGTGGGAAGTAAACTCACAGCTGCTTCTGAAATATCAGAGTTCTCCTTACATAAGACACATGTTTAAAGTTTGGAAGCTGAGCCCTGGCTGCATAGTTCAGTTGGTTAAAGTGTCGTCCCAGTACACCAAGGTTGTGGGCTCGATCCCTGGTCATGGCACGTATAAGAAGCAATGAATGCATAAATAAGTGTAACAACAAATCAGTCTTTCTCTCTCCCTTCCTCTTTCTCTAAAATCAATCAATTTAACAAAAAATAAAATAAAATTATAAAGTTTGGAAGCTGGCTGAGAGAGATGACTGCTTTTAGAAAAGGACTGCCCCAGGACATTTATGATAAGCCCCAACATTTCTTCTTCCTCCTACACTGCCATTAGACAAGAGGAGAGGCAAAGGAGCAAGGAGCCATGACAAATACCTTCTAGCTGAAAATAGCTCTCAGAGATGCCAAACATAGGTATCCCCAAGTTATTCACCCAGCTGCTAAATTTTGTCCAACTCAACTGGGACCAAATGTTAGCTGACTGCCTGGGGGAATATAACTTGAGAAACTTCTGGTAGGCCTGGAGCCTACCAGAAGCAACCCCATGGGGCATTCTCTTCAATTCTGGCTATATCATTTGCTTGGTGGATAATAGTGGGAGGTCAGTGTGTAGGAACCTAGCTTTCTTTGCCTCTTTGCATTTAGAAACCTGTATGTCTTTTTAGAAACATCGAGTCTAATAAATATTTATACTTACTTATTTAAATCAGTAATAATGGTTCTATACTAAATGACTTTCCAATTCTAGTTCATCCCTGAAATTGTCTTACTATATTTTGTTATAATAAAGTATTATGGATAAATGGAAACACAGGTTACATTTTCTTTGATCCAGTTAATGATGTTTGTGAGAAGCCAAGCTGTTTGGATCATGAGGCAGTAACCTAAGCACCATGGTTCCCTCTAAGTTTATTTAAATTGGGGCAAAGTACTGGGCACTGCTCAACTGTTTCTGATATGCTTATCTTATACATTTCACTCTTGACAGGGAGGGTCAAAGGCTTGGCTGACACAGGCTGGCCACTCAGTAGACCCTTGGCGATTGTTGTTAAGTAAATAGATAAAAGAATGCTC
Organism: Miniopterus natalensis; assembly: GCF_054644295.1. Classification (NCBI taxonomy): domain Eukaryota; kingdom Metazoa; phylum Chordata; class Mammalia; order Chiroptera; family Miniopteridae; genus Miniopterus; species Miniopterus natalensis. The sequence continues at coordinate 66,154,638 of NC_142103.1, forward strand.
AGACCCTTATCTAAAGCTATCTTCTTTCCTAGAAAGTTTGACTGCTTCTCTCAACATCTTCACTCGCATCTTCCAGTTTGTCCACATTAGTGTGGAACTCACATGAAAATAAGACTGGTAGAGATGACAGGATAACCTTTGTGTCTAGGTCATCATTTTACTTTTTTTATGGTTTTTTCTGTTTCTTTTTTGAGTTATTTTCTTAGTGGGCCTTCTGCTCTTTCTTTCTCATTCCAGTTTCTTTGAGTCTTTTACCCTCAGATTTGTGCTGCATTTGCAATTGATGGAAACCTTAGTCTCCTGGCTCCAGCCCTCTCTGATTTCATGGCTATCTCAGCATGCCTAGCAAGGCCAAACCTGCCCTGAGATCTCATACTTGACTAGGTTATGGCTGGCTTTGTTCCCTGTTCATCTCCTAACAACAACTTTGTATTCTACAGGCTCACATACAACCTGTGCTTGGGACCAATCTTGGATCCAGAGGGCCTTCAACTGAAGGAATTCCAAGTATATGATGTCAGTCCCAGTTGCATCTGCCACTGACACTACACACTCAATCCTACAGGGGCTGCCCTCCAAGGGAAGCTTATGTCTTCTAACCTTTTTATCTTTGCAACTTCCTTTTCTTCCACCTAGACTGCCCTCTTGCAATCTATTAACAGAGTTTCAATTTTCAAATGAGACCTCTTCCTGAAGCCTTCCCTATTTCTTAGTGGATTCAAAGAATCTTTAAATTGAAAGAAACCTCTGCTGAACTCATCTAATCCAATAACCCATTATACAGATGGGAAAACTGAAGCCCAGGGAGGGTGTGGCATGTTCAACACCACAGAATACATCAGTAGCACAGTGGGGACACAAGTGCCACTCTCCTGATATTTACCTTATCTCATTCTATAACTTCCTTCTCACTTGGTTGTCAGTTGTCTCTAAGCAGTAGAAATACAGTTGCACCTCAATTTTAGAATGTAATCCATTCCAGAAGACCGTTAGAGTTCTGAAACGTTCGAAAACCGAGGTGATGTTTCCCATAGAAAGCAATGCAACATGGATTAATCTTTCCCAGACCTTTAAAATCAACCCCTAAAACAGCAATTTACGTGAATTTTACCATCTAACTATACCACAGATCCATAAAATGATACATAAGGAAAACAATAAACACAATACACTGTGCTGTAAAAGCAATAATAAATAAACACAATGTAAAAACAGTACTGTAGATGATAAAAATGAAAATGTAATTTTTTCTTACCTGCAATGATGATAGTCATGGTTTGTATGGAGGGTTCCCTTCAGTAATCACAATACGTGACTGTTCTTCAGATCTTCTGTGGTCTTCTTCCAGAATCACAGTAGGTGACTGTTGTTCAGGTGTTCTATAGCCCTCTTCCATAACCACTGTAAGTGACTCCTCTCCTGCCATTCCTTCCCTTGATTTTTTTACACCACAGACACCTGGTTCAGACTCACTGGATCTTTTCCTCACTAAAAATTTTTCAATTGACATTTGCTTTTTCCAATGTTTTAAAATTTGTCTAAAGTGAGACGTAGCATTATCATTGAAAGTGTTAGTGGTATGACTTACACCAGCTTTATCAGGGTGATATTTTTCAACAAAAATTTGCACTTCAGCCCATTTTGCACACATTTCTTTGATCAGTGCAGTAAAAACACTTTCTCTTCCCTCCTCCTCCTCCAAAGGCAATTCTTCAGTTGCCAGCTGTTGCTGCTCCGTCAGAATGTTTGGAAGTTCCTCTGTGGTGAGTTCAGTCCTGTGGTCCTCCACTAACCCCCCCACATCACTGCTCATTTCCAAGCCCATGGAATTTCCCAGAGACACAATGTCCTCAACAATAGGAGCATTCTCTTCAACATCTTCAAATAAACATTCAGGGACAGCTTCTGGCCACAATTTCTTCCATGCTGACTTCATTGTTCTGTGAGATACATCTCTCCATGCTTTGCCTATGAGATGTAAGCAATGTAGGATATTGAAATGATTCTTCCAGAACTTTCTGAGGGTTAGCTCTGTGTCTGAGGTCACCCCTAAAGCACCTTTGGAACAATACTTTGGTGTAAAGCTTCTTAAAATTAGATAAGACCTGCTGGTCCATGGGCTGGATGAATGGAGTTGTATTGGGGGCCAAAAACCTTACATTTATAAAGCTTAACTCTTTCATCAACTCATCCTCCAAGCCTGGAGGGTGAGCTGGAGCAGTATCCATAACAAGCAGGCACTTCATTGGAAGATTTTTGTCTTGGAGGTATTTTACATTTGGCTTGAACACTTCATGAACCCACTCAATAAAAAATTGCCTGGTTATCCAAGCTTTACTGTTTGCCCTCCACATCACATACAATTTGCTTTTTATGAAATTGTTTTTCTAAAATACCTTGGGATTCTCAGAATGGTAGACTAACAAAGGTTTCAACTTAAAATCCCCATAAAATAAAAGGATTGGCATGGCTTTCATGGGTTTGTGTCCTGGCATTGATTTCCCCTCCTTTGTTATGGAGGTCCTTTTTGGCATTTTCTTCCAAAACAGGCTTGTCTCATCACAGTTGAAAACTTGTTGGGGAAGGAAACCCTCTTCCTCTACATAATCTTTAAATTCCAAAACAAATTGGTCAGCGTCTTATTTGTTGGCACTGGCAGCTTCACCATGTCTCACCATACTGTGTATGCCACTTCTTCTCTTAAACTTTTCAAACCACCCTCTAGTTGCCTTGAAAATATCACTCTCAGCACTTGTTCCAGGGGTGTTTTTGATAAGGTCAGCATGCAAATATAAAGCTTTTTCACAAATCTTGCTCTCAGAAATGCTGTCACCCCCAACTTTTTTTCTTTATCCATATGAAAAGCAATTTATCCACTTCTTCAATTGTCTGTGTTATTTGTCTTGTAAGTTTTTAACATCTCTTGCAACATTGGCTCCTTTAATGGCTTCTTTATTTTTTAAGATAGTACAAATTGTAGATTTGGCCATACTAAACTGCATTACCAGATCACATACATGGACACCACTTTCATATTTGGAAATAATTTCCTTCTTCACCTCTGTTGTTGTTCTGTTAATGATTCCCTTGGTTTTGCAGCTTTTATCCATTTCTCACAGCAAGGGGTAATTGGCAGAGGGCTCCTGAGATAACATGAACACAGATTGATTGCACACAGTCACAAAAACAAATTGGTTGCAAGTGTGCTCCTGAGATGAGCACAGATTGATTGCACACAGACACCAAATAAGCTCAAATACCATCTATGTGTTGCACGGGTGCTCAGGATTCAACAGCCCGTAGCTAGGCCTCAGGATCTTGCACTCAACTGAAGCCATATGGCATGTTTGACTTCCCAGGCTCGTTTGAAAACTGAAACATTTACTTCCAAATTTACAAAGTTTGTAAACCAAAATGTTCATCAAAGGAGAAGTTCGAAAACCAAGAAAGCACTGTAAAGCAAACACACATAAATCCTCACTGCTCAGAAAGACTAAAGTAAATATTGGAAGAAAGCACTTCAAAATATTAACTGTGACAATCTTCAGTGGGTGGAATGTGGGTAATATTTTCTACTTTTATTTGAAATGTTTCAAATATTCTTTAATTAGCATATATTGCTGGTAAAATGGGTAACGTCAATATATATACAAAGATGGAGGAGTAAGAGAGAGGAGGAAGAGGGGGAGGAGGAAGGGGGGGAGGAAGAGAAAGAAGAGGAGGGAGGAAAGAAAATGGTTTGCAAGCCAGTGTGGATGTGAGAGCATTTTGGAGAGCCCAGTGCTTCCTTGTCAGACCTTGCACATCCCTCATGGGTAGAGAAAGCGAGACAGCTCTCCTTTAGTTTACAATGCACACTGTTCTCATCAGCCCTAGCCCCAAGCCCAGCCCCAACCATGTCCTGGGGAGAGGCTGCCTGTCCCAGAATTACTGACCTCCTGACCCACATCTGCAGTGGTGACTTCTCACTTCATATTCAAAGATTTCTTGGGTTACTGGGCTCCTTCGCAAACACTGAGCAGTCATCTATTCAACACTAGGTGCTAGGGAGTGGGCTATGGGGGAAGTGTGATAGAAACAGGAATCAGATGCCATTGGTAGCCCCGAGGCTGTCAGTTCATTGAAGGAGTCAGATGTCCACACAAATAAGGCAAAGGCAAGATAGAAGGAGCTTTCTGATTCTACCTCAGATGCCTGAGAGATGATGTCAAGCCCATCTTTGAAGCACAGCTCTCTTTATGGGACATCATCTCAGCAGCTGCTTTCATGACTGCTAGAATTGGTTCAGCTATCACTTGCTTAACTTGACGTGGCCAGGGTGGGCCCTTACAGGCATAAATAGGCCTTTTTCTAAAGAAGCTCACCTTCTGGGACTCATCTTTCCAGTCTTCTATCTGCATCAATGGGGATAAGAGGGCCCATGTCTGGATCAGGCAGGGGTTCTGTGAACAGCTTCTATGTAAAAAGCCCAACCAAAGAAGCTGAGTGGCCTTCTGCAACATGATGGGTCCTGGCACAGTGGGCCTTTGCCTTGCTTTAGCTCTTGGTTTTGTCTCCTCTTCCAGTTTGCCAACTTCATTTCTAGTTCTTTTCTCATATAGGTGTGACTGTCACAAAGTTGCATTCACTCGGTGCCTTTCCTCCCTCCCTCTCTCCTCTTTCTGCTGGAGAAGCCCTTATAGCCCTACCATCTCCCTCCTCTAACCCCAGAAGTGAGGTCCTTTAGCAGCCTAGCAAGAAGCCTGCTTCTAAAAGCCAAGATATAGCAAGTCCTCAGAACTGCCCTTTCCTGCTTGTGTCCCTGGGCCACCTGGATGCTTGTGACCAGGTTTCGGTGGGGGAAGTGTATACATATGCTTTCCAGGACAGGAGTGTTGGACAATAGGACTGCCAGGGCAGCAGCACTAAAAAAAAACAAACACAGGAAGTGGAGCTGGAGTGAGAGTGGCTGCAATCTGATTTCATGTGCAGTTAGAACCACCCCAGATCAGAGGGTTGTTTCTCAGAGCAAACTGAGTTTCCCAGTGTGACTCAACTCTGTGCTGAGTGATCAAAGGGAGTGGGGAAAGCAGGAATCTCTATGCCAGGGGCTGGGGAGTTCAGAGGAGATGGCATTGGATTCTGCCTGAAGTTTTCTGGGAGAGTTAAGATTGTAGCTAGACCTCGGAAAGTGTCCAGGTTTTCTAAAGGGTGAAAAGGCTATGTGAGTAAAAGTCTCTGAGGACAAGAGCTTCAGTGCATCTGTCATGCCAGGTATAGTGTAGGAAGATCATGAAAAGGGCCTGGGTTTCATTGGGTCTAAATTTGCAGCCCCAGGAACAGACCTGTTGCCAACATGGCACTGTTCCACATGGCACTGTTCTCCAGTAACTGTGGTCAAAGGACCTGGGGTGTGGGGGAAGAATGGCTGTTCTTATGCATTCCTTCTAGACATTATCTTCATTCTCTGCTCTCTGGTTATCTTTGGCTGGCATTCTTGGTGTTGTGAGTGGTGACCCTTGATTGTTTCAGGTGTCAAGATGAGCTTGTCAGCTGCAAGGCATGAAGAACACAATTTACTGTGTTGGTGCTGAGCCATAGTGTGTGTGTGTGTGTGTGTGTGTGTGTGTGTGAATTCTCACCTGAGGATATTTTTTCCATTGTTTTTCAGAGAGAGTGGAAGGGAGGGGGAGAGTCAGAGACATCAATGTGAGAGAGATGCATTGATTGGTTGCTTCCCACACATCCCAGCAGGGCCCTGGATTGAGCCTGTAACTGAGGTGCATGCCCTTGACTGGTATTGAACCTGCGACCTTCCAGTCCATTGGCTGACGCTAGGGTGGTGTGTGTGTGTGTGTGTGTGTGTGTGTGTTTTCTGCCCTTAGAAGTATGCCTTCCACTTCATTTGGGGTTAATTACAGCCCTCAGAGACATTCAGATGAAACCTACTTGCACACCTGAGGGTAAGAGCCTTTTGTCAGAAGCCACATACCACATGCCATGCATCACCCAAGCACACAACCACCATCATGGAAGGGGGGAGGACCCTAGCTTCCTGAAGGTTCTCAAAGGCCTGAGTTGGGCTGGGAGATGTGGAAACAGGAAGCAGAGACTTCTGCAGTCAGTATTCTAAAACAACATGCTGCTGTTTTTAGAGGGGTGTTAGGTGGGAGGAAAAGGAAAGGAAAAAGAAATGATTTGTTTTTCACTAGGAATAGGGCCTAGTAATCATATTTTCAATCAATGTTTCTGTTATGGGCTGAATTGTGTCCCCCACTAAGTTTCATATATTGAAGTCCTTACTCCCAGGACCTCAGAATGTGACTGTACTTAGAGCAAGGTTATTTACAAAGATAACTAAATTAAAATGGGGTCCTTGAAGTGGTCCCTAATCCAATATCACTGGTGTCCTTATAAGAAGATGATGTTAAGACACAGACACACACAGAGGGAAGACCATGTGAGGACAGAAGGAAAAGAATCATCTGTAACCCAAAGGAGAGAGGCTTGGAACAAGTCCATCCCTCACAACCCTCAGAAGGAAAAAACCCTGTTGAAAACTTCATCTCAGACTTCTAGCATCCAGAACTGGGAGGCAATAAATTACTGTTGTTTAAACTATCCATCCTGTGGCACTTTGTAATGGAAGCTCCACAAACTCATACATCTTCTCTAATATTAGGATGTCTAAAAAAATCACAGGGCAGCTAGCTAAACAATAGATGTCTATTTTCTCATAGTTTATGGAGGCTAGAATTTCAAGATCAAGGTGCCAGTGTGGTTGGCATCTGGTGAGGACTCTTTTTCTGGCATGCATGTGGTCGCCTTCTCACTGTGTCCTCACATGGCAAAGAGAGAGGGACATCAAAATCTTTGGTCCTGGCTTGGTTTCCACATCTGAATGTGGCCTTGGGCATGGCCCAGCCCCTCTCTGGGCCTCTTTATTCTCTTCCTGGTGGGGACAGTCAGGCAGAGCCCCTGGAAGCTGTACCTCCCGCCTCTTATTGCTTGGGAGTGGCAAGCGATAAGAGGGAGGAGGTACAACTTCTAGTCCTGTGCCTTGCACACAAAGGTCCTGCCTGTGTGGACACAGGATGCCAATCTTTCAGGCCAGGTTTTTCCAGACTGTGGTTAGGAGACAAAATAAGAAGGGCCTTTCTGCCTGGAAAAGATCTTGGAAAGACGTTGCCTAGTCGGTGCATTTCTAGCACAATGACATTAAAATGATACTGCTATGGCAGAAATCTTGGGAATCTTCAGGGGGTCCAGGAGCCAAGGTTAGAGTGGACAATGGGAGGAGGTATCTCTGTCTCTTGGTTCCCCATGCCATTTATTTTTTTGCTTCTAGATAGACCGATCTATTTAGTTCTTGGGGGAGGAGAGGGATTGTCACAGTAAGCAGTTCACTCTCAACATGTACAGATTCATAGCAGCAGACCTTTCAAGAGGCCTCTGAGAGGTTTGCAGCCCTTGACTGAGCTATCATAAAACATTCTTGTTAAAGCCTGTCAGCTCCCTCTCTGTAACTGATCTCCTTGTGCTATAGAATGCATATTTTTGCCCTCCACAAATTCATATGTTGAAACCCTAATCCTTAATGTGATAGTATTAGGAAGCGAGGCCTTTGGGAGGTTATTAGTTTACAAGGATGCAGCTCTCTTGATGGAATTAGTGCTCTTATAAGAAGAGACATAGAGAAGTTGCTTTCTCACTTTCTGCTCTCTGCCACATGTGGACAAAGCAAGAAGATGGCCATATACAAACCATGAAGAGGGCTTTCACCCAAGAACCCAATTGTGCTGGTGCCCAGATCTAGGATTTTTCACCCTCCAGAACTGTGAAGAATAAATGTCTATTGTTTAAGTCACTTAGTCTATGGTATTTTATAATAGCAGCCTGGGCAGACTAAGACACTCTTGCCTTGCCTCCCAATCTATTCTTTCATCAGCAGCCAGAGTGATTTTTAAAACCACTTTTTTGAGGGATAATTGATATACAAAAATTTTACATATTTAATGCATACAACTTAATGATTTTATTTTATTTATTTATTTTTTATGATTATAGAATTAAGTATACATTGTGAAACCATCGCCACAATCTATACCATAAATATATCCACTACTCTAAACATTTTCTCCCACCTTGTTTCTGGTTTGTTTGTTTGTTTATTTATTTACTTAAGAACATTTAACATAAAATCGACCCTGTTAGAAAATTACTAAGTATACCCTATAGTGTTGTTAGATATAAGTGTTATGCTGTAGAGTAAATCTTCAAAACTTACTCATCTTGTGTAACTAAAACTTAGTGCCCTTTGAAAACTCCCTATTTTCCCACCCCGCTGCCTCTGGAAACCATTTATCCTCTGCTTCTACGATTTTGACTGTTACATTTTTCATATAAGTGGTATCATGTAGTATTTGTCCTTCTATGTTTGACTTATTTCATTCAGCATAATGTCTTCAAGTTGTTGCAGATGGCAGAATTTTCTCTTTTTTAAAGGCTGAATAATATTCCAGTGTGTGTGTGTGTGTGTGTCTCATATTTTATTATCCATTCAACTGTCAGTGTACATCGAGGTTGTTTCCATGACTTGGCTATTGTGAAAAATGCTGCAATGAATATGGGAGTGCAAATATCTCTTCACTATCCTGATTTCAATTCATTTGGGTATATACCTAGAGGAAGGATTGATTGATCACATGGTAGTTCTATTTTTATTTTTTTGAGGGAACTCCATGCTTTTTCCCATAATGTCTGCACCAATTTACATTCTTACCTTTAGTGTACATCCTCACTAACACTTGTTTTTCTACATCCTCAACAATACTTCTCTCTCTCTCTTTTTTAGTAATGGACATCCTAGTAGGTATAAAGTGATATCTCTTTGTGGATTTTATTTGCATTTCCCTGATGAGTAGTGATGTTGAGCACATTCTCATGTAGCTGTTGGTCATTTTTTTGTCTACTTCAGTGGATAAATGAAATCAATAAAGTTGCAGGATACAAAGTGCAAAAATCAGTTATGCTTTTATAAACTAACAATAAATTATCTGAAAATAAAATAAAAACAATCTTATTTATATTAACATTAAAAAGAGCATCCGAGCTGGTTTGAGTCAGTGGTTAGAGTGTTGGCCCACTGATTGAAGGGTCCCAGGTTCTATTCTGGCCAAGGGCACATACCTCGGTTGCAGGCTTGATCCCCGGACCCAGTCAGGCACAGGTGGGAGGCAACCAATTGATGTGTCTCTCTCACATTAATGTGTCTCCCTACCTTCCACTCTCTCTGAAAAACAATAGAAAAATAACTTCTGGTGAGGATTAAAAAAAAAAAAAAAGTAAAATTTAACCTGGAAGTGAAAGACTTGTACACTCAAAGCTACAAAACAACAATGCAAGAATATAAAAAGACACAAATACATAGAAATATATCTCATGTCTATAGATTAGAAGAATTAAAGTTGTTAAAATATGTATACTATCCAGAGCCATCTCTAGATTCAATGCAATTTCTTTCAAATTCTCAATGGAGCTTTTATAAAAATACCAAAAAATCCTAAAATTCATATAAAACCACAACAGACCTGAAAGAAACAAAGCAATTTTGAATAAGAGGAAATCTGAAGGCACTACATTTCCTGATATCAAAATATGTTATAAAGCTACAATAATCAAAACGGTTGTATAGACCAACAGAATAAAACAGAAAGCCCAGAAATAAACCCTCATATATATGTCCAAATGTATTTTGACAAGAGTATCAGAATACACAATGGAGAAAGAGTCTCTTCAATAAATGCTATAGGGGAAACTGAATGTCTACATGCAAAAGAATGAAAGTGGACACTTATAACATACACAAAAATCAACTCACAATGAATTAAAGACTTTATACTGTAAAACCTCTTGAAGAAAACATAGGGAAAAAACCTCTTGTCCTTGTTCTTGGCAATAATTTCTTGCATATGACGCCAAAAGACAAGCAACAAAAGTGAAAATAATCAAGTAGGACTACATCAAATAAAATCTTCTAAACCAAAAGGAAACAATCAATAAAACAAAAAGGCTACCTATAAAATGGGAGAAAATATTTGCAAACCAAATAGGTCATATAAAGTGATTTTAAAATGCAAATCACTTCACTATCTTGATCAAAACCTCCCATGGCTGCCTATTGCAGAGAGAATAAAATGAACTCATCTTATCCTGACTTCCAGGTTACCCAGTTACCTGGCCAAATCTACCACTCCAACCTCAACTGGTTGCTAACCTGTGAGCTTTTTTCCCTCCTTTTCCTTAAACAGACCAAACTCAGTCCCTCTTTAGAGCCTTAGTACTTCCTTTCCTACTTGCTTGAAAACTCTGCTTCTCAGATCATTATATGCCTGGTTCCTTTTTTAATCACTATCAACTCAAATGTCATTTTCACAGAGAGGCCTTATCTGAACTAAAGTAGCTACAGGGCTGCTTTCACCATATGCTAACCTGTGAGCTTTTTTCCCTCCTTTTCCTTAAACAGACCAAACTCAGTCCCTCTTTAGAGCCTTAGTACTTCCTTTCCTACTTGCTTGAAAACTCTGCTTCTCAGATCATTATATGCCTGGCTCCTTTTTTAATCACTATCAACTCAAATGTCATTTTCACAGAGAGGCCTTATCTGAACTAAAGTAGCTACAGGGCTGTGAGCACACTACCCTGATCATTCTTCCTTATGGCACTTATAACTCTCTGAATTATCTCTATATGTTTATTTGCTTACTTGCTTTTTGTGCATCTTTTCCACTTGAATGTAAGCTCCACAGGACCAGAACATTGTCTCTTTTGACCTTCATCGTATTTTCAGTGCCCAACACTCAGTAGGCACTCAGAGAATGTTTGAAGGGTGAATGAATAAATGAATGGTGTGTAGAAGTTATACAGGGAAAGGTAATGGTGAGTTAGACCCTTGGTTTCTTAGCTCTCATGCTGTGGTCACAATGTGTGACAATGTAATTGTTACATGGTTGCCTCTCCCAACAGATGCTAAATTCATGAAGGCCAGGATTATTTCTGACTTATTCTCCACTGTATGCTTTGTATCTTGGAATGCTTAGCACACAGGAGGTCCTCAATAATCTTTTGTTGGTTGACTGAATGACTGAATATATCCTCCTCGATTGATGGGACATAGAAGGAATGAAAACTAAAAAAAAACTATATTTTACAAATGAGAAAACTGAGACCCAGGGATACCTGCTCACTGTCACGCCCGAGTCAGGTCAAAATTCTGGTCTTAACCGCAGGAATATTTTACTATAAATTATTCAAAAGTTGGCTCAACTGAGATGGCTTTTCCAAGAAGAGCAACTAAGCAAACAAAGCTAATCCATCACTTTTGCTTGGAGATGAAGAGAATCTCATTACAGCAGCAAAGGGTATAATTGATGAAATGCCATCTCATTCAGGACAGGATTAGCCTAGACAAAATATAGGAATAGAGCAGCTATGTTGACCCCTGGTATGCACCTGGCCACACTAATAGAATCCAGGCTACCTTCCACCTCTGCCAGTGTCCCATCATCCCAGAAACCCCATACAGATGCCCTCATCCTATAGAAGGTGTTGCCACCAGTTTCTGATGGTAGAGGTCACAAGCAAGGTTGATGTTTTCTAAGGCAGTCTTGTGTAGTTTCTTAAGAACATCATAAGTAGACAGGCTTTAGATTTAAACACAGATCTAGATTTGAATCTTGTATTTTCTATTTACAAAACTTCACCACAGTCAAGCGACTCATCTCTCTGAAACTTAGTGGCCTCATCTGTAATTTGTGGATTATAAGAGTAAGATCTTTTGTAAAAGGCTTTGTGAGAATTAGGTGAGATGTGAGTACTTGGCATTGTGCAGCTCTGTGTTTATGCTCTTCTAGGATCTTTAGGTATCTGCCCAGTTTGTATTCAAGTGCTTGCTGATGCTCTTTGAGGATAGAACTGTTGTTATTTTTTCCTGGGCAGCTCATTTGTGCCCAGTATAGAACTGGACATAGAGTGGGTGCCAGTGCAATTTGCTACCCTATCTGGGATCTAACACTCAGAGGATAGGAAGAGCTGTTGCCAAGGCTGGCACAGTTGGTCTTTATGAATGTGCTGTCAAAATAGTGGGTATCATGCTTAAGTCTAAGGGGACAGGCAGAAAAAGGTCCTGTGTAAGCAGGATAGTTTGTGATAATGCAGTTTGCCCCAAGGTAGTTACAGTACATGAAGGCAACCACAATGTGGAACCCACAGTAGATTCACAGTTAGGTACATGAAGTTATTTAGCACTCCCCCCACCTAAATCAGTCTGAGGACCTTGCCCACTACCCATCTACTCAATGGGAGAGAGGTTGGGCCATGAAGTCATAGCTCCTATGTTCTTAGCTGCTGGAAGGGAGTCCTTGGCTTGGTGATCTGAAGCACAGACAAGGGAAGAGACAAGATTGAGGTAAAGCAGGTTGAGGTAAGCATTGGTCTAGGCCACTGCTGGATTAAAAATATTGCGTAGGAGTTATCCAGAAGCAAAAACTACTCCTTAGCTGTGGCCTGAGCTACATATTACCAACCAACCAACTCAGAATCACTCAAAAAGTAAGACTACAGTAAATTCAAAAGCTGTTTCTGTATTGCCTGAAGTGGAAGCTGGATTGACTTTGAAGATACTTATTTCATTGGAAGCATTACTCTGAGCAGTTGTATTGATTACATACATAGTAAATATTTATCTAAGGTAAATCCAAAACTAGCACCCAGATTTGTACAGTTTTCCCATCTATCACAAGCCCCAGCCAGCCCATAGCCATGTCTGTGATGAAGACTAAGTCATTCATCGACACCCATTAAGTTGGGGAGAAGATAGTAATAAAAAATGTTAATGCTTAGTGAATGAATTTAAATTTGGTTCCAGGCAAGACTTTATTCCATTGCTTATCTCTTCTGTCTTGTGTCATCAACCTCCCTTGAATTTTTATTCCTGCCCAATGACTGTCCCAACTTGTCCTCCCTTTCACAGCCAAATTTTTGAAAAAAAAGTAGTCTGTTATTGTTTCATGAAACCACAACAATAAAGTTACCACTACCACCACCACCACCACTCTACATAATAGTCGTTTGATAAATATTAAAGTTACCAAGTATAGAGGTTTCTTTAGTCTTTATCGATATTGAATATTTGGTCACCAGGTCACTTCCTGAAGTTTTCACTTCTTTTGGTGTCAATGACATCGCACTATGTATCTAAATTGCTTTTGCTCTCTCCTTCCTTCACTGATTTCTCTTCCTCTTAGATGTGGGCTTTCCACAGAGTTCTTTCCTAGGTCCTTTTTCTCTTGTCATTCTACACAGTCTCTCTTGGAGAGTGCATGACCATCTACACATTAATGACTTCCCACCTTTATCTTTAGGCATTTAAATGTGAGACCCTAGGTATTCTCATTGGTGCCTGTGGCTTCATTTATCATCTATATGCAGAAGACTCACAAACTTATCTTCAACCCACAAAACTTTCTTCTGAACTCACAACTGTATATCTGAGTGTCTGCTAGACATCTTCACTTGGATATCTCACAGACACCTAAAATTCCAGTTTAAAACTAGTCTCCTGGTCTCTTCACCACCCCAATCTCAGTAAATCCTGCATCAGACACTCAGCTGGCCAAACTAAATTGTGGGTGTCATCCTTTATCTCTCCCTTCGCCTCATGCCACCTTTCATCCTCAGCTACTTAACATCATTGTTTTTAAGATAAAAACAAAAATACTTAAAACGGCCTACAAAGTCTTGCACTTTCTGGCCCCTATCTGTCTACCATATTTTGCACCATATTCACCCCTGATCATGCTGAGTTTATTTCTATTCCTTGAACACAGCATGCTTCCTTCTATTTAAGGACTTTTACGCTAACTATTGCTTTTCCTAGAGCTTCATTTACTTAATTCCTCTTCATCCTTTAGATCACAGATAAAGTGTAAGTTCCTCAGGAGCCCCCTTTCTGACCTTAACCACCCTTTAGATCATGCACTTGTCCTCTAGGGTGTTGTTGTTTTTTAATTAATAGACTATTTTTTTTAGGGCAGTTTTAGAATTACAGAAACATTGAGCAGATAGTACAGGGAGTTCCCATATACCCCTCTACTCTGCCCTATTGTTAACATCTTACATTAGTGTGGAAACTTTGTTATAATAATAAACAATATTGATAAATCATTAACCAAAGTCTGTAGTATATTCAGATTTACTTAGTTTTTACTTAATATTTTATTTGTGTTCCAGGATACCACATTGTATGTCTAAATATATATCTCCTGGCTGTCACAATTTCTTAAACTTCCCATGATTTTTGATGATTTTGACTGTTTTGAGAAGGACTGGTCAGGTATTTTGCAGGATGCCCCTCTATTTGGATTTGTCCGATATTTTCCTTATGATTTTACTAGGGTTATGTTTTCAGGGAGAGCAAAATTCCAGAAGTAAAGTTACATTTTCATCACATCATATCAGGGCAACATGTTATCTATATGATTTTATGATGGTTGATGTTGACTTTGATCATATGGCTGAAGTAATGTTTGTCAGGTTTCTCCACCATAAAATCACTCTTTCCCCCTTTCCACACTGTCCTCTTTTTAAAGAAGTCACTATGTGCAGTTCACACTTAAGGAGTAGATGTTATGCTTTCCTTTCTTTAGGGTGGAGTATCTATATAATGTATTTGGAATTCTTTTGCATCAGAGGGTATCTCTCCTCTCCCATTTATTAACTTATTCAATCATCTATTTATATCACTAGAGACTCATGGATATTTACTTTATATTTTGAGTTATATTCAAATACTAATTAATCTAATTGTTGCTCAAATTATTCCAGCTTTGACTTTGGGAAGTCTTTTAGTTGGCTCTGGTGTCACTGACATTTCCCTCATAGTATCATAGAGAGATTTAAAAAAATCAGTTAGAGTTTTCAATTACAGTTGACATACAGTATTATATTAGTTTCAGGTAACATAGTGATTAGACATTTATATAATTCACAAAGTGATCAACTTGATAAATCTATTACCTGTCTGACACTATACATACCTATTAAATATTAACTATATTTTCTATGCCATACTTTACATTCCCATTACTATTTTATAACTACCAATTTGTATTTCTTAATTCCTCCCTCTTTTTCACCCATTCCCACAAACCCTAGCCATCTGGCAACCATAAATGTCCTCTGTATTTATCAGTTTGTTTCTGTTTTGTTTTTTAGATTCCACATACAAGTGAAATCATATGGCATTTGTCTTTCTCTGTATCACTTATTTCACTCAGCACAATACCCTGTAGGCCTATCCATGTTGTTGCAGGTGGCAAGACTACATTCTTTTTTATGGATAGGTCATATTCCACTGTATGTATGTACCATTTCTTCCTTTTATTAAGTCCTCACTTGAGAAAATATTTTTATTGATTTTAAGAGAGAGAGGAAGAGAGAAAAGGACAGAGAAAGAGAGAGAGAGAGAGAGAGAGAGATCAAAGTGAAAAAGAAACATTAGTTGGTTTCTCCTGAATGTGGTCTTACTGGGTATCAAACCTGCAACTTAGGTATGTGTCTTGATCAGGAATCAAACCCACAACCTTTTGGTGTACAGGATGATGATCCAACCAACTGAGTCACTGGGCTAGGGCACCACTTCTTTATCTATACATCTATTGTTGGACATTTAGGTTTACTCCATGTATTGGCTATTGTAAATAATGCTGCAATATACATGTGGATGCATATGTCTTTTCAAATTAGTGTTTTGGGTTTTTCAGATAAATACCCAGAAGTGGATTTGCTGGGTCCTCCTGTGTCTCTTGTTGTAGCCTTTGTTTTAAAGTCTATTTTGTGTGGTATAAGTATTGCTACCCCAGCTTTTTTAAATTTTTATTTTCATTTTCATGAAATATCTTTTTCCATCCCTTTACTTTCAGTCTGTATGTGTCTTTTGATCTGAAGCAAGCCTCTAGTAGACAGCATATGTAAGGGTCTTGTTTTCTTATCCATTCAGCCACCATATATCTTTTGATTGGAGCATTTATTCCATTAGTATTTAAATTAATTGCTGATAGTTACATATTCATTGACACTTTATTATTCTTCTATTTCTTCTCCTCCTTCTCCTTCTCCTTTTTCTTCTTCTTCAAGAAGACCTTTTAACATTTTTTGTACTGCTGGTTTGGTGGCGGTGAACTCCTTTAACTTTTTCTTGTCTGGGAAGCTCTTTATCTGTCCTTCAATTTTAAATGATAGCTTTGCTAGTTAGAGTAATTTTGGTTGCTGGTCTTTGCTTTTCATCACTTTAAATATTTCTTGCCAATCCCTTCTGGCCTGCAAAATTTTGGTTGAGAAATCAGCTGACAGTCTTATCGGAGCTCCCTTGTACATAACGAATTGCTTTTCTTTTGCTGCTTTTAAGATTCTCTCTTTGTCTTTAACCTTTGGAATTTTAATTATGATGTGTCTTGGTGTGGGTCTCTGGATTCATCTGGTTTGGAACTCTGCACTTCCTGGGCTTATATGTCTATTTCCTTCACCAGGTTAGGAATGTTTTCTGTCATTTCTTCAAATAGATTTTCAATTCTG
This sequence comes from Miniopterus natalensis, assembly GCF_054644295.1. Lineage (NCBI taxonomy): Eukaryota > Metazoa > Chordata > Mammalia > Chiroptera > Miniopteridae > Miniopterus > Miniopterus natalensis. Next base: position 66,171,249 of record NC_142103.1, read on the forward strand.
TGCTCTCTTTCTTCTTCTCCTGGCATCCACTGATACAAATGTTGATATACTTAATATTGTCCTAGAGACCCCTTAAACTATCCTCATTTTTTTTTTTTTCTGTTCTAATTGGATGACTTCTCTTACCTTATCTTCCAAATCACTGATTTGATCCTCTGCTTCATCTAATCTACTGTTGATTCCCTATAATATATTCTTCATTTTAGTTATTGTATTCTTCATTTCTGACTGGTCCTTTTTTATGTTTTCTGTCTCTGTTTTTATGTATCCTATCTCTTTGTTGAAGTTCTCACTAAGTTCATCTACTCTTCTCCAAAGTGCATTGAGCATTTTTATAACCAGTGTTTTGAACTCTGTATCTTGTAGATTACTGTTTCCATATCATTTGGTTTATTTTTCTGGCATTTTGTTCTGTTCTTTAATATGGGACATGTTTATTTGTCTCCTCATTTTGGCTACCTTCCTGTGTTTGTTTCAAAGAGCTCTTATGTCTCCTGTTCTAAGTAGAGTGACTTTATGTAGTAGTTGTTCTTTGGGGCCTAGTGATACAGTCTCCCTTGCCAGCTGAGACAGGTGTTCCAGGTATGTCTCCAGTGTGGGTTGTGTGTGCCCTCCTGTTGTAGTTTAGCCTTGATTATTGTTGGCACATCAGTGGGGAACATTGACCCTCAGGCTGATTGGTTGTGGGGACTTGTTGTCACTACAGTGGAGGAGCATTTGTGCAGTGGTTGACTCTATGGAGCAGGATTTACTCTAGCGGGGCTCTGGTGCTTGAGTTTGCCCTTTGGGTGTGTCATTTGTGGAGGTGGTTAGATGATGCTTTGGTATGGTCTGAAGCTGGCCACTGGGTGTGTTGGTTCTGGGTCCAGTCGGGAAGTGCAGGCCAAGGTCAGCTACTGCCTGTGCCATATTTTGGGCTACCTGGTATGAGCTATACAAAGTGATCTGAAGATGGTTGTTAAATGTGCTGGGCTGGGAGATGTCTGGGAGAGGTTTAGCTACAAACCACGACTGACTGCCACTAGTGCTGTACTTGGGTTTACTTAGCAAGAGGCATGGGGCACACTGAGGCCAGATGCTGCTTGTCTGGAGTTTGCAAACCTTTGAGAGAATTCAAGAAAGTTTACAGCATGAGGCAATACAGGCCATTTGTATGGAAAAGCCACTGGAGACAGCTTGGGTGGGCCCACAAGTTGGTTGGGGTGGAGTCTCAAGGAATAACCAGGGTGGGGGAATAGTGTTAGTTAGGTTGATAGAGGCTCAGATGTAGCACTCACTTGTGCCTGCAGGGGGTGTTCAGCAAAGGAACAATGGCTTCCATCAGAACTTCTATCTGGGAGAAAGCTGCCCTTCCCCCCAGCCCTTGCTCTGAAGTCAGACAATTCAGTTCCTCTCAATATATCTCTGGCACCTTTTGAGTTGTTCCAGTGATGGAGGTCAGAGGGAGTGAGTCAGTCAGTAAGTAAGTGTGTGTGGACCCTTTAGGAGGAATGCCTGGGACTCCAGTAGCCCTTTGTCTCACTCAGCCACAATCTCCACTGATTTTCACAGCCAGAAGTTATGAGGACTTATTTTCTCCACACTGGAACCCTAGACTAAGGAGCCTGATGTGGGGCTGGGATTCCTCACTCTTCAGGCGGAAACCTCCACAGCTGAGATATCTCTCCCAGTTTTTAACCATAACCTGTGAAGCGAGCCTGTTCCAAGTCTCCTTTCCTCCCTACCAGTGGCTTGTTTTGTACATTCTTAGTTGTAGCACTTCTATTCAGCCAGATTTCAGGCAACTACAAATGATGGTTGTTCTGTAGCTTAATTGTAATTTTGATGTGGTTGTGGGAGGAGGTGAATGCAGCATTTACCTATTCCACCATCTTGACTGGAATTCCCATGGTGAAATCTTGTTTTGTTTTGTTCTTAGCACTTTTTATCTTTATGGTGTTACAATATATTTAGCTTATCAAATACATTTCCTACCCTAGTTCTGAAATCAGTCATCTCTCCAGTGACCTTTGATTCCTCAAATTTGAGATAGATATTAGAAACCAAGATCTAAGTTGTAAGTGTGCTTGCTGTAGAGCACTTTTATTAGTTGCCACTTTACATCTATTTGTGTGATTATTCAATAAATGTATTTCTCATGCACAAGGTGTACTAGTAAGCTGAAAACCATGTATGATTTTGTTCTTATTATGTCTCCCATGACAAGCTTTGTTACATAATACACATTTAATAAATACTTTCTAGATGAAAGAGGGTTTATGTTTCAGAGAAATGTCATCTTCTTTCTCATCCAGAACAGAAATATTAAAGTAATCTAAGTCTCCATCATTTTTCTCACTCTTCACAGCCAGTCACCAAGTCCTGATAATTTCTAGAATGCAGCTCCTAAGTTCCACTCTACCACTGCATTTATTCAAGCACATGTTTCCTATCTATGGACAACCACCATAGCATCACAAATGATATAAATGTTTCCAGTCCAATCTGCATTTCATATTGCTACAAAATTAATCTGCCTAAAGCACAGCTCTGACAGAGACACTTCTCTAATTAAAAATCCATTACAAGAATGGAAACATATACAATTACATTATTTGTGAGATATCAATTTTCACAAGTTGATTTATAGATTTATATATTTTATTTATATATTTACAGATTTAACACAGTCATGTCATAATCATGACAGGGTTTTTTGGTAGAAATTGACAGGCTTGTTCTAAAATTTACATGGAAATTAAAAGGACCTAGAAAACTTAAAACAATATTGAAAAATATGAACAAAGTTGGAAGACTAACCTTACCTAACTTCAGGCCTATTTCTTAAGCTATATTAATCAATATAATGTGTTACTGTCATAAGTATTGACCAATATATCAATGTGATAGAATCAAGATCCCAGAAGTAGATCCACATTTATACAGCTACTTTCTTTTTTACAATGATTCCAAAGCAATCTAAAGAGAAAGGAAAATTCTTTTCAATAAATGGCATGGGAATAACTATGCATTCATATAGATAAGTGAACCTTAAACTTAGCTTCAAACCATACACAAAAATTAATTTAGAATATATCAGGAACATAAAGTAAAATACCATAAGCTTTTTTGAAGGAATTTATAGAAGATTATAGTTGTTATTTGGAGGTAGGCAAATGTTTCTTATCCAACACACAGTTAACAGAAATAATGAGAAAAATTGATAAATGAGAATTCATAATAGTTAAAAATGTCTGATTATCAAATGATACTGTTAATGAGATGAGTAGGTAAGCTATGTATTGGAGGAAATTGTTTTTAAAAATACACTTGACAAGAGTCTGGCATTCCAGATATATAAAGATGGGGGTTTGGAAAAGCAGACCTTGGAGATCATCTTTGTCTTGGCCGAACACACGCAGCTCCAGCAGAGAGAACCACAAGCTGTGGAGTGTGGAAAACTTCAAACAGGGGACTCAAGGACAGTCACAAACAGCATCTGATACTGGCTTTCACCAGAGAATATCCAAAAGACTGGGAGTCTTAGCAGATCTACCTAATACACAAAAACAAATCTAAACAGACAGCCAAAATGGGGAGACAAAGAACAAGCCCCAAATGAAAGAACAAAATAATTCTCTAGAAGAAGAACTAAATAAAATAGAGATAAGCAATCTATTAGGCATAGAGTACAGAATGATTGTAAGGATGATGAGAAAAGACAGGGAAACTATGAAGGAAATTAAGAATAACATAACAGAAATAAAGAATACATTGGAAGGAATAAACAGATTAGAGGAAGCTGAGGATTGGATCAGAAAATTAAAAGACAGGGTAGAAAAAAATTACTCAATTGGAAATCCAGAAAGAAAAAACAATTAAAAAACAGGATAGTTTAAGGGAGCTGTGGGACAACATGAAATATAACAATATTAGCATCATAGGAGATACAGAAGAGGAAGAGAATAAGCAAGGGATAGAGAATTTATTTGAAGAAATAATAGCAGAAAACTTCCTTAACCTGGTGAAGGAAAAAGATACACAAGTTCAGGAGGCACAGAGAGTCCCAAGCAAGAAGAACCCAAAGAAGCTCATGCCCAGACACATCACAATTAAATGCCAAAAATTCCAGACAAAGATTCTTAAGGCAGCAAGAGAAAAGCAATCTGTTATCTACAAAGGAGCTCCCATAAGTCTGTCAGCTGACTTCTCATCAGAAACTCTACAGGCCAGAAGGGAATGGCATGAAATATTCAAGGTAATGTTTTAATTCAGATCAAAACAAGGATCTGAAACCAAGACTACTCTATTCAGCAAGGCTATCATTCAAAATAGATGGTAAAATAAGAGTTTCCCAGATAAAAAAAAAGGCTAAAGTTTACCACCACTGAACAAGCATTGCAAGAAATGTTAAAGGGACTGCTGTAATAAGAAGCTGAAATAAAGAGAAAGAAATATAATGGCAATAGATAAGTACCTATCAATAATAATCTTAAATATAAATGGATTAAATGTCCCAATAAAACATAAGGTAGTTGAATGGATAAGAAAGCCTAATCCAACTATATGCTGTCTACAAGAGTCCTACCTCAGAACAAAAGACTCACACAGGTGAACAAATAAAAAAACTTCTGGTGGACGTTAAAGGAGAGAGGGACAGCAATACAGTCATAGTATGGGTCTTTAACACTCCACTGACTTTACTGGATAGATTTTCCAGACAAAAAATCAACAAGGAAACAGTGACTCTAAATGACACAGTAGATCAGATGGATTTAATTGACACTTACAGAACATTTTATCCCAAAGCTGCAGAATATGCATTTTCCTCAAGTGCACATGGGACATTCTCAAACATAGACCACATGTTAGGACACAAAACAAGTCTCAACAAGCTCAAGAAGACTGAAATCATATCAAGCATCTTCTAGGACATTTACACCATGGAATACTATGCAACTGTGAAAACAAAGGATCCCTTACTCTATGAGAGCATGGCGGGACCTGGAGAGTATTAAGCTAAGAGAAATAAGCCAGCCAGAAAATGACAAGTATCACATGATCTTACTCATATGTGGAATCTAATGAACAAAATAAACCGATGAAGAAAATAGATCCATAAACATAGAAGCATGGAACAGACTGATGAATCTCAGAGGGAAGGCAAGAGGGAGAGTGGGTGAGTTTTGCGAGATTAACCTAAGAACTTGTATGCATATATGCATAACCCATGGACATAGACAATAGTGTGGTGAAGGCCTGAGGAGAGGGGACATTTGTAATGCTTTCAACAATAAAAATAAATTTTAAAAAAGATTTATAAAAAACTTCTACAGATCAATAATAAAAAACAAATAACTAAGAATGGGAGGAAAATCAATGAACACTTCCCAAAAGAAGATATGCAAATGGCCAATAAGCACATGCAAAATTGCTTATAACATCCGTCATCTTGTAAATGGAAATTTCAATCACAATGATGCATCATTGCACACCTACCAGAATAGTTACAAATAAAATGACTGACAATACCAGATATTGATGAGGATGTGGAGAAAGCAGAACTGTCACACATTGTTGGTAAAGAAAGTACTCAATTTGGGAAAATGTCTGGTAGTTTGTTATAAACTTAATATCTACTTACCCTATGACCTAATCATTCAATTCTTGGCTTTTTATCCAAGAGCCATGAACATACATGTCTATAAAAAGGATCATCTAAGAGTGTTCATATCAACTTTATTGATAATAGCCTAAAACTGAAAATAACTCAGGTGTCCATCAATAGGACAATGATAAGCAAACTGGATAGACTTGTATACAAAAACTGGATACAAAAATTATGGTATATTTATTCAATAGACACTGCTCAGCAATAAAAGAGAATCACTGATGCATGCAACAGCTTGGGTTTATCCCAACATTATCATGCTGTGTGAAGTAATCTAGACACAAAAGAGTACATTTTTGTTCAGATTCAGATTTCTGTTTCCTTCAGATGACATCATGAAAGAGACTAGTATTAGACTGGGGCTTTTTTATTATTTTCCTTTTCTTCATGAGAAGATCTAAGTTAATGTTCCCCCCAATACCTATCCATTTATCTTAACATAGTTCTATACTGATTTGAGATGCCTCCTTTAACATATACTAAATAATCATATCTTTGAGTCTGCCTCTAGACCTATTCTGTACACTAATCTGTCTCTTCTATTACATCTTATTGTAAATATTGTGACTTTAGAATGCATTTTAATATCTGTTATGCAAGTGTTCCTTTATTTGTTTTTAAAAAAATATTCCTAGCTATTATCAATTGTGTATATTCCAGATCAACTTCAGATTGATCCTGTATAGGTTCCCAAAATTCGAGTTGGGATTATGTTAAATATGTAGATTGATTTGGGGAGAGTTGACATTTTTTTAATAATGAGGTTTCCCATATAATAATAAGGTCTCTGTTTTTGTTTGTTTAATTGTCTTTTAAATGACAATATAATTTTATATTTTTGTCATATAGTTGAAAACTGAAATGGCCAATGAGGCAGGGATACAGCAAGGCAAGGTAGGGCCACCAGTACAAAACTCCTCACTAGACAGAGAGCTAGCTGGGGAATAACAAAACACAAAAACCTCTATCCCTCTCCCTATGTGGCACCAACTCTTCCCTAGTGATCTGGTCCATTGTCTGGTGAGCTGTTTATGAGTCATTTGTACATTTGTTCTCCATACTTATTCCAGAAATTCCATTTGGGAAAAAGGGTAATCCACTGTTTAATATGGTAGCCACTATTGGACAGTGTTGATCTGGGACACTGGTTTCTAAGTAAATCTGGGATTTGGGAGGTGGCATGGAGACTCAGATTATTTGTATGGGCACTTTGGCCACCAAAAGAACAGTACCAGCAGATTTTTAGTTGTCTTTAGCCCCAGTGTCCATATGTGCTAATTCCATTTATGAGTAGGCTTCTCTTGACCTCTCTTGCTGGCTATCTGAGTGCTCCTGGGGCAATCCCAACTCAGTTTGAGAACTTTCTGATGACCCATTAGACAGACAGAGTTCTCTAGCCTCATTAGTTTCACTAATTTTCTCTCATCAGATCTTGGTGCTATGAGCCAAAGGCTTGGATAATTAGCTTTGCTATCACCCCCACATGGAAGACAGAGCACAGGCCTCTCTAGGCCTTTTCACTGTCATTGACACTTAGGCTCACTAGAAAATAGGAAGGACATTAACACTGAGGTAGAGGTCTGTGTGCTGAGGCTTGGATTGGGGAAGGTATCCAGGAACTTGAGGCCCATTCCAATTGCTGCAAGTAATCAGTAAAGGGGTCCAGGCAGAAGTCAGTGCCATGAGTCACAGAGCAGAGTTAAGCCAAGCCACAGGCCAGGGATGAAACACTGAGGTTCTGGGATCAGGCAGTTGCTGCATAGACTTGGCCAGGAGGAGTAGCAGGGAAGGGTAGAAAAACAAAGCGGTAAGGAAAAAAGGGGATGCTGGCATGCCAGAAGCTGTTCCATCCTTGCTGCTTGACACAGTCCTTCAAGGAGGAGACATTTGTACAGCCAATGCTCCATGGGACTTGGTGTATAGCATATCTCTCTTCCCATGCTTGTTCCCCTTTCTAACGCTCTGTGTCCTGACCTGAGTTACTGCACCAGAAAAGGGCATTGCCCTAGCTGGAAACTTTTCCCTAGCAGGGGAGTCAGATGGGACTGGAAAAGACAATGATTCAGTAAAAGCCCCAATGAGTATGGGAAAATCATGTGCTGCTTATAAGGAACTCAGACTGTCAGCAGAAAGTTTAGGACTCGTTAGGCACACTACCACAGGAAGTTCCCCACCAGGGAAAAGGCCTTGGTCTGGGCCCCTGCTGATTCCCTGGTTCCTGGGCAATCCACAGAGAGTCCACCAGTGAGTTCCCACTAAAGAATGTATTACTGGGGGATGTTCATATTAATGGAAAACTCTGAGAATCCCCATAAGGAAAGAGCAGTCTAGGAAAGAGATTATTTCAATCTACACCTGAACCCTTATCATATACAGAATATTACTACGAGGATGGACAGCTGCAGGGAATGTAAACAGAGAGAATAAGGCTAGGTGCCAGACAGGTGGTCAATCACCATAGCTAAAAACAATCACACACAAGCTACATAACCCTTACTTAGTACTTGCAAAATCTTTACATAAGAAAAACTGGCTTAGTTGTTCTCCTTTTAACTGTGTGGTAGAGCAATAAAATAGTAACTTCAGAATATAAATAACAAACTAGAGATTAACCTGTAGAATAGCCTATAGAAATATAAACTATAGGTAAGACTAAAAATTAACATACCTAAACAGATGTAAATTATTTAGCAAAGAAGTTATATTCATTAACTGTGAAAGGCCAAAACAGAAACCGGAACATAGCATGATGTCATGTTGTTTAACCAGCAATAAAATCAAATAGTATAAATACAGTTGTAAGAAGGCAATAAAGAAAGAAGATGATTGTCATGATGCTCTGAATGCTGTCTCCGTATACTTCCGTCATTCTTTGCCGATGTCTTCCACGCCTTTGGGGACCCCTGGACTGCTGGGGCTGGACCTGGGCACTGGCAGATACTAATCTTATGGGCATCCAGAGTCACTCCAAAGAAGGTTGGTTATTTTTTCTAGAGAAGGGCTCACTTTCAAGGCTCCTCAGAGCAGGTCAGCTGAGGCCAGAAACCAGATGAGTTACTGAGGCAGGAGGTGAACTATAAACAGCAAAGTTAGGAGGAAACAGACCACTGATGTGGGAGAGAGGCTTCTCTGAGTCTGAGCGGGAGATCTAAGTTTCTGGGTAAGAACCTCTGGCCAAACAGAAGCTGATTAAGGGAAAGAGTGGTGCAAAGATAGGCCTTGTTGAAGAATCCATGCAAACAGAAAGTGAAGCCGAGTCTCATACTGGTCAAGGTAAAAATATCAGGTGAGATGGCAAGGACTTATGGGGTCTCAGATCAGTCTATCAATACTTGGGGAGTGACAAAAGGCTGACAGGGATCTCTGGGTTCTGTGAAACCCTCAAGGTGTGCCCTAGAACCTGAGATCATTCCTAGAACTCCCCTTCACTTCCTGCTGCTCTAAGGCCACTGCCTGATTCTACTTCCCTCTTCTTGCTACATTGGGACCCTCTCCTTCATTTGGGAAATCACCTGAAAAAATCCTCCTGGATCCCACTTTCATTTATCTTGCACTAAAGAAGTCACAGGCCTTTTGTACTAGGGAGTTCTGCCAAACGTTCTGGAATCTTCCAAAGGTCTCCTGTACTACCTTTTTTTCTCTGGTCTTCGTATCCTCCCTCTTCTACAATGTCTCTGTGATAGTGTCCAGAATCCCATACCTCAGGATTCCTCTATTGTCCTGGAGGGAAAAGCTCATCACATTTTTCTGATTTATCAGCATTTCTCCATTCTTTGCATCTGCAGGTTCCTGCTTCCAAAGCTTTCTTTCTAGCTCTTTATCTAAATAAAAAACTGGACACATTTCTTCCAATCAGACTCAAATGAGTTGTTTCCATCTCAGGAGCTGTGGACCAAGCAACTCCCAAGTCCCCGAGTTCCTATCCTCACCCCATAAGAAAAAAAAAAATCACAATTGGGCATTTCCTACAAGGACCCTAGATGGATTCTACAGTGGAGAACTCTGACGTTGGGTCTGATTTCACAGCACAAATGGAAAAAAAACATTTACATAAGCTTGTTTAAAAATCTGCTTATGCTCTTGGAATATTCTCTTAATCATTCCATTATGTCATAATTCAGTTTCCCAAGTCCAAATCCTAACATAAAACAGTTTGAAGAGTGGTGATTGCTAAGGGATCATCCAACATATATTAAGAATACCATATGTTTTAGAGAGCAAGGAACTTACATTTGGAGAAGGAACATTTAATCCCTCCTGAGTAGGGGGAAAAAGACAACCACAGAGTTTCATGCTAGGAAGCAGCCCCTACATGGCCATTTTTCTCCCCTTTTGGATTCTCTCAGATTCCTTGGAAATAAAGGCAGAAGCACTATTTTGAGAAGAAAATGGCAACTCTTATTAATGACTTCAGTAGAGGGCTGTTGGGGACAGTCACAAGATTGATTCCTTCAACATCACAGCTCGTTAAGGGGGAGGCTGGTGTCAAAGGAGAAGTGGAAAAGTTGTTCTTCATTAGATCCCTTGCCTGAGATGGCAGTCAAAAATTTGAAGGAAGCTCAGTATAAACCTGATATAGAAACTAGCAGATTAAAGCAAGAAAAAGAGAAGGAAACTGCTGGATTGATTAGTTTAGGCCTAGCAAGGAAGTCTGTTTAAAGTTCCCAGGAATTTGTATTTGTCTAAACCTTGCTCTAATTGTGCATCCTATTAACTCATTCCAGTTTATCTTAATGCCCAGCTGTATTAATGAAGCTGTCTCCTTGTTAGGTTACTACTGAGTAGTAAAGCTTATTAATTTTATTCATGTAGCCATTCCCAAAAAATGTCTAGCTATATTTTACCAGAATTACATAACCAAGACTCTAATATCTATTACCCAGTGACTGTCTTAATTACAGGATAGCTTTAGGGAGGAAATAGCCTTCTTCTTAAACTCTACCCACACAAACTCCTATTTCGAAAACACTGGTGATTCCCAGGGTATTTGATGGACCTCGAGCCTACTTTAATTTCCTTGTGATTGGGATCTGTGGGGAACAAGATCCAGCTGAGATTTCTAATTCAGAGAATCTTGGATAGTTCATTTGTCTCATTTTTGTCTTTTGGGAGATTATTGGTGTGTCTGGCTTTGCCTTGGAGATTGGACTCATTTTTAAAAATTTATCTTTATTGTTGAAAATATTACAGATGCCTGTTTATTTCCCCATTGACTCCTTCAACCCTGCACCCACCTCCCATTCTAGACCTTCACCACACTATTCCCTATGTCCCAGGGTTATGCATATATGCATATACATTCTTTGGTTAATCTCTCCCCTCCCACCCACCCCCACCTTCCCTCTGGAAATTTCTCAGTCTGTTCCAGGATTCTATGTCACTGAATCTATTTTGTTCATCAGTTTATTGTGTTCTTCAGATTCAACAAATGAGTGACATCACGTCATATTTGTCTTTCTCTGACTGGCTTATTTCACTTAGCATAATATTCTCCAGGTCCATCCATACTGTCCCAAAGGGTAAGAGATCATTCTTCTTTGCAACTGCATAGTATTCCACGGTGTAAATGTCCCACAATTTTTTCATCCACTCATCTACTGATAGACACTTGGGCTGTTTCCAGATCTTAGCTATTGTAAATTGTGCTGCTATGAACATAGGGGTGCATATATTATTTCTGATTAGTGTTTCAGGATTCTTAGAATATGTATTCCTAGAAGTGGAATCACTGGGTCAAAAGGCAGTTACATACTTAATATTTTGTGGGACATTCATACTGTTTTCCATAGTGTTTGCACCAGTCTGCATTCCTACCAGCAGTATACCAGGGTTACTCATTCTCCACATCCTCGCCAGCACAGGTCGTTTGTTGATTTGTTGATGGTAACCATTCTGACAGGTGTGAAGTTATACCTCACTGTGGTTTTAATTTGCATCTCTCCAATGATTAGTGATTTTGAGCATTTTTTTCATGTCTCCTGGCCAACTGTATGTCCTCTTCGGAAATGTGTCTATTCAGGCCCTTTGACTATTTTTAATTGGATTATATGTCTTCCTCTTGTTGAGTAGTATGAGTTATTAGTGCACTTAGGAAATTAGCCCCTTATCAGATACATCTTTGGCAAATATGTTCTCCCATACCACGGTGTTCCTTTGTATTTTGAGGCTGATTATTTTTTGCAGTGCAGAAGCTTTTTAGTGTGATGTAGTCCCGTTTGCTTACATTTTCCTGTGTCCTCATGCCCTAGATGTATTGGTGAAAACTGCATTATGTGAGATGCCTGTGACTTTACTTCCTATGTTTTTTTCAAGGATATTTTTGGTTTTGCCACTTCCATTTAAGTCTTTTATCCATATTGAATTTAATCTTGGGTATGGAGTAAGTTAGTGGTCTAATATCTTTTTTTTTTTTTTTTTTTGCATGTACCTGTCCAATTTTCCCAACACCATTTATTGAAGAGGCTGTCTTTACTCCACTGAATGCTTTTGACTCTTTTGCCAAATACTTTTTTTTATTGTTCAAAAATTTACATATGTCCACTTTTCTCCCCATTGACTGCTTCCACCCTGCACCCACCCCTTCCCCAGTCCCTCACCATACTATTATCTGTGCCCTTGGGTTATGCATATAAATTCTTTTGTTAATCTCTCCCCACCCCCACGTTCTCTCTGAGATTCATCATTCTGATCCATGCTTCTATGTCACTGAATCAATTTTGTTAATCAATATATTAAGTTCTTTAGATTCCACATATAAGTGAGATCATGTGATGTTTATCTTTCTCTGCATGGCTTATTTCGCTTAGCATAATATTCTCCAGGCCCATACATACTGTCGCAAAGGTACAAGATCCTTCTTCTTTACAGGGGCATGGTATTCCATAGTGCAAATGTCCCATACCTTTTTCACCCACTCATCTACTGATGGGCACTTGGGCTGTTTCCAGATCTTAGCTATTGTAAATTGTGCTGCTATGAACATAAGGGTGCATAGATTTTTTCTGATTAGTGTTTCAGGATTCTTAGAATGTATTATTAGAAATGGGATCACTGGTCGAAAAGTAGGTCCATTTTTAATTTTTTGAGGACCCTCCATACTGTTTTCCATAGTGGTTGCACCAGTCTGCATTCCCACCAGCAGTGTACCAGGGTTCCCCTTTCTCCACATCCTGGCCAGCGCATGTCACTTGTTGATTTGTTGATGGTAGCCATTTTGACAGGTGTGAAGTGATACCACACTGTGATTTTACTTTGCATCTCTCTCATGATTAGTGACCTTGAGCATTTTCTCATGTGTCTCTTGGCCATCTTTATGTCCTCTTTGGAGAAGTGTCTGCTCAGGTCTTTTGCCCATGTGTTAATTGACTGTTTGTCTTCCTCTTGTTGAGTGGTTTGTACACTTTGGAAATTAGCCCCTGATCAGATACATTCTTCGCAAATATCTTCTTCCGTACTGTGGGATTTCTTTGTATTTTGAGGCTGTTTTCTTCTGCTGTGCAGAAGCTTTTTAGCTTGATGTAATCCTATTTGTTTATTTTCTCTTTTGTTTCCCTTGCCCTAGGAGATGTATCAGTGAAAATTCCACTATGTGAGATGTCTGTGACTTTACTGTCTATGTTTTCTTCCAGGATTTTTATGGTTTTGGACTAACACTTAAGTCTTTTATGCACTTTGAATTTTTTCTTCTGTATGGAATAAGTTGGTGATCTAGTTTTATATTTTTGCATGTAGCTGTCCAATTTTCCCAGCACCATTTATTGAAGAAAGTGTCTTTACTCCATTGTATGCTCTTGCCTCCTTTGTCAAATATTTACTGACCATAATGGCATGGGTCTATTTCTGGGGCCTCTGTTCTGTTCCATTGATCTTTATGTCTGTTGCACCAATACCAAGCTATTTTGATTATAAAGGCTTTGTAGTATAGTTTGATGTCTGTAAAGTCATCCTTCCAACTCTGTTCTTCTTTCTCAAGATGGCTGTGGCTAATCAGGGTCTTTTTGGTTCCATATAAATTTTTGGAATATTTGTTCTAGCTCTGTGAAATATGCTGTTGGTATTTTAATAGGAATTGCATAGAATATGTAGATTGCTTTGGGAAGTATAGATATTCTAATGATGTTAATTCTCCCAATCCATGAACATGGTATATTCTTCCACTTGTTTGTATATTTCTTTATTTCTTTTTTCAGTGTCCTGGAGTTTCCTGAGTACAGGTCATTCACATTCTTGGTTAAGTATATCCCTAAGTATGTTTTTGTTTTTGCTTTTGTTTTTGTTTTTGTTTTTGTTTTTGTTTTTAGTTGCAATGGTAAATGGTATTGTTTTCTGGTTTCTCTTTTTGCGAGTTCATTATTGCTGAGTAAAAATGACATCAATTTTTGAATGTTAATTTGTATCCATCTACCTTGCCAAATTGACTTATCAAACATAATAGTACTTTGGTGAAGTCTTTAAGGTTTCCTATGTACAATAGCATGTCTACAGCAAATAATGACAGTTTTACTTCCTCCTTTCCAATTTGGATACCTTTTATGTTTTTGTTTCGAATCACTGTGACTAGGACATCTAGTATTATGTTGAGTAAGAGGGGTAAAGCAGACAACCCTGTCTTATTAATGTTTTTAAGGGAAATGGGTGGTTGTTTTTTTGTTTGTTTTTACCATAAAGTATGATATTGGCTGTAGGTTTGTCATGTATGGCTTTTATTATGATAAAGTATGTTCCATCTATTTTCAATTTGCTAAGAGTTTTTATCTAAAATGGGTGCTGGATTTTGTTGAATGCACTTTCTGCACCTATTGATATGATTATATGATTTTTGTCCTTCATTTGTTTATGTGGTGTATCACATGTATTTATTTGCCAATATTATAGTAGCCTTACATCCCCAGAATAGATCCAACTTTGTTGTGGTGTGTGATCTTTTTAATGTATTGTTGAATCTGATTTGGTAATATTTTGTTGAGGATTTTAGTATATATTCATCAGGGATATTGGTCTGTAATAATCTTTCTTTGTAGTGTCTTTATCTGGTTTGGGGATTAGGATGATGCTGGCTTCATAAAAAGAGCTTGAGAGTCTCCCCTCCTCTTAAATTTTCTGGAAAAGTTTGAGGAGAATAGGTGTTAATTCTTCTTTCAATGTTTGATGAAACTTGCCTGTAAATCCATCTTGTCTTGAACTTTTGTTTGCTGGGAGTCTTTTGATTACTGCTTCTATTCCATCAGTTGTTATTGGCCTATTCAGCTTTTCTGCTTCTTCCTGATTCAGCTTTGGAAGATTATATATTTCTAGGAATTTATCCATTTCACCCAGGTTGTCCAGTTTGTTGGCATATAGTTGCTCATAGTATTTTCTTACAATCCTTTGTATTTCTATTGGATCAGTTGTTATATCTCCTCTCTCATTTATGATTTTATTTATTTGGGTCCTCTCTCTTTGTTCTTGGTGAGTCTGGCTAAAGTTTCATCAATCTTATTTATCTTTTCAAAGAGCCATCTCTTGGTTTCATTGATATTAGGCTCTATATCATTCATTTCTGCTCTGATCTCTATTGCTTTCTTTCTTCTGCTTCCCCAGGGATTTTCTTGCTTTTCTCATTCTAATCCTTTTAGCTGTAGTGTTAGATGTTTTATTAGAGCTTTCTCTTGTTTTTCGAAGTATGCCTGTAATGTTATGAACTTTTCTCTCAGGATTGCTTTCGCTGTGTCACATAGATTTTGGGTTGTGTGTTCATTTTCGTTTGCTATTAGAATGTTTTTTATTTCTTCCTTGATCTCACTGGTACCCTATTCATTGTTTAGCCTATTTAGCCTCCATCTGTTTGAATATTTTTAGTTTTTTATAGTGGTTGATTTCTTGTTTCATGGCACTGTGATCTGAGAAGATGCTTGGTATAACTTCAATCTCCCTGAATTTGTAGAGACTTACTTTGTGCCCTAACATGTGGTCTATTTTTGAGAATGTTCCATGTGCACTGGAGAAGAATGAATATTGAGCTTCTTTGGGATGAAATGAATTGTAAATGTCAATTAAATTCATTAGCTCTAGTGTGTCATTTAAGGTCTCTGTTTCCCTGTTGATTTTTTGTCTGGATGATCTATCCATTGATGACAGTGGGGTGGTAAATTTCCCTACTATGATTGTGTTTTTGTCAATCTTGCCCTTAAAGTCCACCAATACATTTTTTAAAAATATATATTTAAGTGTTCCTATATTGGGTGCACATATATTTATAAGGGTTATATCCTCCTGTTGGATGGATCCCTTTAGTATTATGTAGTGACCCTCTTTGTCTCTTGTTATGGTTTTTATTTTGAAGACTATTTTGTCAGAAATAAGTATTGTTACCCCAGGTTTTTCTTCGTTTCCATATGCATGGAATATTTTTTTCCATCCCTTCACTTTGTCTGTGTGAATATTTTGTTCTGAGGTGGATTTCTTGTAGACAGCATATATATGGGTCATATTTTCTTATCCATTCATTTATCTGTGTCTTTTCTTTGGAGCATTTAATCCATTTGCATTCAATGTTATTATTGATATGTACTTGTTTAACTGCTCCCCCCCCCCCCTTTATACCTATGTACCTTACCCTCAATATTTCTTCTTCTTAAATCAGTCCCTTTAGCACTTCTTGCAATGCTCTTTTGGTGGTACTGAACTCCTTTCACCTTTTGTCTGGGAAGCTCTTTATTTCACCATCTATTTTGAGTTATAGCCTTGCTGGATAGAGCAGTCTTGGGTACAGGTTCTTACTTTTCATTACTTTGAAAACTTCATGCCAATCCCTTCTGACCTGAAATGTTTCTGTTGAGAAATCTGCTACAGCCTTATGGGGGCTCCCGTGTAGGTCACTGATTGTGTTTCTCTTGCAGCCCTTAGAATTCTCTCATTGTCCTTATCATTTGGCATTTTAATTATGTTTTGTCTTGCTGTTGACCTCTTTGGGTTCATCTTGATTGAGACTCTTTGTGCTTCCTGAACTTGTGTAACTTTTTCTTTCATCAGGTTAAGGGAGTTTTCTTTGATTATCTCTTTAGACAGGTTCTCTACTCCTTGCTTACTTTATTCTCCTTCTGGTATCCCTATGATGTGTATGTTGTTACATTTCATGTTGTCCCAGAGTTCCCTTAAACTACCCTCATTCTTTTTAATTCTTTTTTTCCTTTCTTGCTCTGTTTGGGTGTTTTTTTCTACCTTGTCTTCCAAATCAATGAATATATCCTCCATTTCATCCAGCCTACTTTTCATTCCTTCCAGCGTGTTCTTGATATCAGATATGGTATTCTTTATGTCCAACTGGTTTTTATTTAGACTTTCTATTTCCTTCTTCACATTGATGTAGCTGTCATCGAGTTCTTTGTAGTTCTCAATACATTTTTTGAGCATCCTTAGAACCATTATTTTTAACTCTGTGTCTGATAAATTGAATGCTTCCATTTGATTCAGTACTTTTTCTGTAATTTTTTTCTTTTCTTTCATTTGGGTTTTGCTTCTCTGTTGCCCCATTTTAGTTGTCTCTCTGTTTTTGTTCTTATGTGTAAGACAAAACTACTATGACTCCCAGTCTTTATGAGGTAGCTTTATGAAATAAGTATCTTGTGGGACATGTGGTAAAATCTCCTTGAACTCCTGAGCTGAATTCTGTAGTAATGTCCCTTGTGTCGGTTATGTGGACTCTCCTGTTGTAATTTGGAGCTGATTGTTGTTGGCCCATTCATGGGTGGGATTGACTTTCACCCCACAGAATTAAGCTTAGCAGGATGGAACCAGCCTGGAGATTGGAGTGCAAATCCAACCCTCCCTTTCAATGGAGTGACACAGGACTTCAGACCTTGAGAGTGGAACTAGCTGTTTGCCTTTTAGCTCAGCGATTCCCCCTCCCCTGAGGGTAAGCCCTGATGGGGTCACAAAAGATGACCTGTCTCTGGTCTATGCCTCCTTTCCCCTGTGAGCTTCCCTAGCAGGGATGTGCAGGCAAGGCTTGGAGGAGGAGAAAAAGGCTGTCCTCCTCATCCTCTTGAGAGAGAGAGCTGATCACTTTCTTCTATCTCTGCAGTGCTCTGCCAGAGGCCTTGTTGGAGTGCTCCAATTGAGTCAGTTCCAATATCCAAGCTCTGCTTTACATTCCTTTCCCTTAGTGGATATGAGATTAGCAGGGCATGGCCAGCAGAATCTGGGGATGCTAGTCTAATCCACCCTTTGATTGAGGTGGCAAGGGTCCTTAACCCTCAAGAGAGGAAGTAGATGCTCTCCTTTAAGCTCCATGCCAGAGCTCTGGAAGGGAGGATACTAGAGGGATGCACCAGATTTCACAGTTCTGATTTGTTACCCATTTGCACCTGCAGGACAGTGTAGGTAGGACGTGGAGTAATAGATCAAGGCTACTCTTCCACTTGGGGTTACACCAGATTTTGTAGGGGAGTAGAGAGCTTGTCACCCCCCATCCTTGCAACTCATTGCCAGAAGTCCTGGTGAAGGGCACTGGGGCGGGGGGGGGGTGTCCAAAGTTCCAGTTCTGGTTTGCACTTTGCTCTGGTTGTGGATCTGTGCTTGGTTTGTAGTGCAGGCAGGTTTTGAAATGCAAATCCAGGCTTTGGGACTGCAAATTCAGGCTGCCCCAGCTGAGGTTGGCATAGGCCCTTAGCAGGTTAGTTAGCTGCTGGCTTTCTAGCTTGGTGGTGCCAGACCAAAGATCCTGAAGGAAGGCTTGCAAGTGCATGCCTCCCCTTAACTCTTCAGCTGCCTTCAGCCTGAGGCCCTGCCCAGGGTTCCTTCCTTTGGGGATTGTGCTTACCTAACCTGTGTGAGGGGGGTAAAACTGGCTTTTGTTCCCCAGTCACTCAGTTCAATGTTCCTCTAAGGCTGTCTATAGTTTCTCCAGAGGGAAAAGCACTGTTCAGGTCCCTTTTTGGGTACAGCCTATAGTTCTCTATGCCAGACTCAAACTTGGCTGAGTAGTGTAGCCAGTATTTGGAGGACAGGGTTAGTGCACTTTCTCCAGATGGTGCTGTTAAAATAGAAGTGCTAGACCCTGAGAGATGGCATCTGGGGATATATGGGGTGTTGGTTCAGGACTGGGACCTCAGAAGCCTTCCTTCCTGATCTCCAGCGCTATTCCACCCTAATCTCCTTATGGCTTCTGTGCACCCTGAATCTCGTTCCCTTCACCAGAGCCACGAGTGAGTGCCTGAGAGTGAGTCCCTGTGTCGTAGCCTTTATGGAGAATGCCCAAGATTCAGGCAGACTCCTTCTCCTTTCCAGTGGGCCAATTCCCCACTTATTTTTTGCTGCCAAATTTTATGCAGGTCCTTCTTTCAGGCCCTGGTGTTCTGGGTTAGGGGTCCTGGCATGGCATTGAGAGCATTTTTTCCTCTGGGGGTTGTTTTGCAGTGGCAATATTTCTCCAGCTGAAGCCACTGCCCCTGGGTGCAGGGACCAGCCCTTTCTGAGCCTCCACCCCTCTTACCAGTTTCTGTGTAGCTTATTTTTTTCACCCCTGGGATATAATACTCCTGTTCAGGTGTCTTTTTGTTGTTAATTCAGGTTAATTGCTCTAAGCTTTAACTGTATCTCCAGTTTGCTATCTGGAGCAGGTGTGTATTGTTTTCACCTATTCTGCCTCCATCTTCAACTCCCCCGGATATTGGCCTCTTGCTTGTAACCCACACATAGTCTTGGAGGTCACAGAAGCAAGAGAAACAATAAATTATTCTCTAATTGACTAGAACCAATGCATCTGACCTTTTTCTGAACAAAGCTATGAATCTTTCGACAATGAAACAGTCACTTGGTAGATTAGTCATTGTCAGGTTTGTAAAGGGCTGACCTACGCAGACAGAACAGCTCCCCAATACTAACGAGAAGAAAGAATGTGTACTCAAAGACACTGCTAAATCTACCTCTGCATAGTGTCAGGTATTTGTCTGCTTGTGTGTGTTTGGGGTGGGGGGAAGGAGGGCTAACATATAGGGCAGCAATGGTTCACAAGTTAACAAAGATCAAGAGCTAGCTAGGTCATACAAGCATCAAAAAAAAAAATCGACATCGAGTACCAGAGTTCAGAACTGTCCAGAAGGTAGGCTGGGCCAGACAATGAAGGGGAAAAGTCACAAATGGGAAAAACATTTAAGGGAAGGTAAGGACCATAAGAATCAGTAGGCGTTTTCCAGAGTGCTTATGGTCTCCCATTTTCTAGCAGAGAGCTCTTTGGCTAAGGCAGAGCTTGGTCTTCCTGCAGCCCTGGAGTGACCTGCATAGAGAGCTGCTTTCCTGAGCTGTGGAGGACATGATCAACCGTTTCTTTTGGCTACATTCAATTCTGCTTTGGTGGGAACAAGCTGGACTGAAGTTTCAACCATAGCATATGTCTCATTAATCAAATGCATTTTTCTAACACCTACATTGCTTAGAACACTTTGTGAGGCCAGGTCAGGACAGGCCAGTTGGAAGGCACTGATTACCAATACCTCCCCATTATCTTCAGGACAAAGTCCAAGCCCCTCAGCCACTTTGGTAAGCTCTGGGAGCTGTTCACAATATACCTCTCTAGGTTCATCTGCCACCTCTGTCCCTCACTCACAGACCTTCTTTCAGTCATGCAGATTGACTCTCTGTTCCCCAAACTAATGCCTCTCCCTGCTACTGTCCTTTTTTGCTCAAGCCTTTTCTTTCATTCCTGTGATAACTAACACTACCTCTTCTCCATTGCTCATTTACTCATCCTTAAAGCCCAGTCTAAGTGCTTTTTTTTTTTTTTTTCCAAGAAGCCCATCCTTATACCTACACCCTCTTCTCTGTTTTTTTGGTGACAGAGTTAGGTGTGTGCAAGTGACCAAAGGGAGCTAGTGGCAAACAGGGACCAAAGCTGACTCAGCCCTGTGCCGCCAACAGGTTTTGTCCAAATCCTGGTCTGGAGCAGGTTCCAAATACATGCTTGCTAGAATGAAATGCATGTCTTCCACCTCAGAGAAGTAGCAAGTCTTTTTTTCCCCTTTTTCCAAACTTTCTCAGTTTTGATTTATGGAGTTCACTAACTTGGTTATTGCCCCTCTTCTCATCTTTTGTGACTGGTTCTCCAGAAGGCTGATTTTTTAGTTCCAAGGTAGAATTCAATAAGTGACTTTGTGGGACACTTTGTAGTTTTCAAAGCACTTTCTCATCTACTACTTAATTGATCCCCACAGCCACCTGTGAATTATTCCTAGTTTATAGCTAAGGAAACTGGCTCCAGTGTGAAGTAACTTGTCCAGGTCAGAGCAATGAAGTGGTCGACCAGGGGCAAGAATCCAAACTGTCTGCCTCTAAATCATGTTCTCCCCACTAACAGCAACCACAACCACAAGAACAACAGCTGTGGGCATTTCTTGACTACTCAGTTCCAGAAACAGTGCTAGTTACCACACATGGGTTTTCCTGTTTTATACCAACAACAGTGTTGTGAGAGGTAGGTGCTATTATTTCTAGTTTACAGAAGATTTGGAGGTTGAAAGCGCTTGGCAACCAACTGAAGGGAACATAGCTAGTAAGTGATGGAGTTGGCACTTCAAATCCAGGTCTGGCAGAATCCACAGAGGCAGATTGCTGAGAACTGCAGTTTTTGAGTGTCCATGTGTGTTGGGAAGGGCTGGTACCTTGGCATTTCTAGCCACCTGTGTGCATCCACTAGACTAGAAGAACCAGTACTATCCTGGGAGTCAGAAGCTTTGTGTACCAGTCCTGGCTTTATGACCTAAGCTTAGGAAATCACTGACTATTACTGGACTTCAAGTTTTCATTTTTAAAGAGAAATGATATTTCTATGGATTTGAGCATTGAAGAAGGACTGGAAACTCTAGGTCAACTGGGTGTACCCTGACTCTGGTTCAAGGTTGTTGGTTATGTCTTGTTTGCTGGTAACATTCTGTTTAACCCAAACTTTATTGTTTCCAAATCAGTTCTTCTGAGGCCTTTACACACTTGTTTCACTACCAATCACACTCTCGCTCCCTCGCCTGCAGTAAACTTACCTCCTACTTTGAGTTCTATAAGGCCATTCAACACAAATGAACGAGGACTTGGATCTTGTCCCTTAGACCTGGGTTGGAGTCCTGTCTGTGTCCCAAACAAGCAGTGGCATATTTGATCTTTGTGAGTTTTATTTACTTCCTCTATAGAATATTGGTAATAATTGTACCTACTTTATGACACAAAATAATGCCTGAGGAGTACTCAGCCTGATGCCTGGCACCTTGGATGTATATGCTTAAGGAATGGTAGTTGTTGATGGCATCATTTCTGCTCTCAAGCATAAAATGTTGCATTTTTTCCACCTCAATATTTCTCTTCTCCTTTAGTCCTGAGGCCCACCTCTCTACTGGCACTCTCACTGCCTTCCCCATCCAGTTTTCTGAGGTCTCAGCTTTGTGAATCACCACCACCCATGCTTATTTTCCAGCCTCTCTTCCTCTATTGGTTTTGGCTCTGGAGTCTAGAAAATTCCTAGACATATCCTACTTTCCTGAACTACTTTGTTTTTTTTTTCCTTTGCTTTCACAACAAACATCTGGAGAGTAGAGATTGCCTTGAAGGCCATCCCATTCTCACCCGGGCTTCCTCCTAAGCTCCCAGCCATTTGTCTCTGTTTCTCAGTACTTTCCAGAACCTGATCCCACAACAAGCACCCAAGATCTCCTAACTGCCAAATCCAATGGCTCAAGTTTGCCTGTTGCTTCCTCAAGCTCTCTGTACAGAGCTACCAGCCCCACTCTCCTGAGATGAAGCTCTTTGCTTCCCGGCTGCCATATCTTACATTGCAGGCTTGGTCTTCTCTCTCACTAAACATACCTTGCATTTGAGTCTCCCAGAAGGTTTCTGAAAACTACCAACAAAAAGCACCGAGACAGAAATGTTGGCCTCTTCTCTACCCTGTTGACTCCCGTTGGCTACTCTCCCTCCTCCCATCTCTTAACACTCTTTAAGTTTCTGTCTTTGGCCCAGTTCTCTAGCTTGACACTCTCTCCCTTGGAGATCTCTCACACTCCCACAGTTTCTGCACTCACTTTTTCGTGGATGGTTCCCAGATTCCTATTTCCAACAGTGCAGAATCTTCAAACATCTGAAGCAGCACTGTTTCCCCCATCAAACCTGTTCTGCCTGCTTAACATATTTCTGACCATGGCACCAACACCTCTTAATCACCAAGACTTGACACCTGAGTCATCTAGTAGAGCCTCCTTTGTGTTTTCTCCCATTATAAATCAAGTGATAGAAAATCATCTCCTGCATTAGAGCTTCTTTCCACCTCTCCTCTCCTAGCCCACTAACCTTGCATCATTCAAGCTTTTACTATTTTCACCTGGATGACTATGGTGGCTCCTACCTCGTCCCCTGACATCCAACCTTTTTTCTTCTCACTCTTTCCTCCATCATAGCAGCCAGAGGGATCTTCTTACAACCTAGACATTACTTCTTTCCATTGAGATGCCACCTCTTCTTTAAGAGATGATACCTTCCCTGTGTGGCCCGTGTGGCTCAGCGGCTGATTTTTGACCTATGAACCAGGAGATCATGGTCCAATTCCCTGTCAGGACATGTGCCCTGGTTGCAGGCTCCATCTCCAGTACAAGGTGTGCAAGAAGCAGCAAATTGATGATTCTCTCTCATCATTAATGTTTCTATCTGGCCCTCTCTTTTCCTCTCTCTGAAATCAATAAAAACATGTTAAAAAGAAAGAGAGAGAGATGATACTTTCTCTTAAATTGAAAGGAAATTAAATTTTATGTTTTTGTTTAAGATATCATTTATACAAGGATACCACCCAACCGGGTGTGGCTCAGTGGGTGAGTGTCAACCTATTAACCAAGCAGTCATGGTTGGGTTCCTGGTCAGGGCATATGTCCAGGTTGTGGGCTCCATCCCCAGTGGGAGCGTATAGGAGGCAGCTGATCAATGATGTTTCTCTCTCATCAGTGTTTCTCTCTATCCCTCTCCCTTCCTTTCTCTATTTAAAACAAAAAAATCAATAAAACTTTTTTTTTTTTTAAATAAGGATACCATTTAAAATTGTTTACCTCTCTTCCTCCATTGTGTCTCCCCCCATCTCTCTACTAATTCTCAGCTCTAAGTATGAACATAAAGGCAAGGTTAAGATGAGGTTTCCCTTAACAATGATTATTGTGTGGGGGTTGAAGTTATTTTTAATTTTATTCTTTGACCTTTTCTGTAATGATTTAGTTTCTAATTAGGAGAACACATAAATTTTACAAAAACAATAAAGTCATTCTTAAGGGAAAAGAAAAAAAAAGCTTCCAATGACTCCTTATTATTCCTAGATCAAGGTTCAAACTCCTTAACCTGGTTTAAGAGGCTCCCAGAGATTGACCTCTGTCCACCTCTCTCTTCACTAAAGGCCACTCTCTCCTTCCTCCACTGTTCTAAGCTCCAGCCTCTGACATTCTTGCAGGCTCACCATTCCTAATACATACCTTGCCCTTCTTTTTCTTTTTAATACCCTTTGAAAGTATGTCTATCCTGCCGTGTAAGCAAACAATGAAAAAAATTAGATATCTCTGTGGACTGATAGGTCTCTCTGTTTCTCAAGCATAGTCCTGTCCTCAGAGTCAGTTATTGACAGAGAGGAGATCATCCTTCCCTTCAAGTGTTGCAGCCTTCTGAGGGGAGGAGCAGGACTGGGAACATGAACCTGGCATAGGTTGATTAAACCTTGATTCTGAACAGAACAGAAATAGTGGCTCAGGAAAGAAGGAGTTGGGAAACCAGGTGGCCATGGTGGGCTTTGCCACCCTTTGCTCCTCTGGTGTATACGTGAGCTTGGTGACCTACCTTCTTTCCCAGACCAAAACAGGAGGCAGGAGGAGTATATGCTTTTAGTCACCAAAGGGACCTCAACCATTCATATCCCGGGTAGTACAATAGTCTCCACTCCAAACATGGGTCTCCTGTGGTGACACAGAGCTCTGCAACCGAAGGACACTGTGTTGGATAGCTCCTACCCACCTTTTCTCAGTCTTGCCTATCACCACTGGTCTTATGCTACTGTAAAGTTGAAGGGAAAGGTGTTTCATGAAGGACACCATCATCATCCCTCATAAACCCAGCTCTGTTTCCACAAGGACATCTTTGCAGAGATTTCTTAACTATTCCTCCACTACCTCAAACACAATATACCCAAGACAGAACCTAACCCTTCCTCTTCCCATCCGCCATCACCACCATCACAAGCTATTCTGCCTTCTGTGTCCCAGATCACAACTAATGGTGCTACCATCTTCCTCATCCCTGGCTCACACACATGCATCATGCTGTTTCACATTTCGCTGCTGTCACATATGCTGTGCACTTGTTTGCAGTACCTGTCCCCTCTTCCTTTCACCCTGTCCCCATCAAGACAGCTCAGCAGTTAACCCTTGTGAAAATTTTTCCTTTAGCTTTCCAATCTTCTTGAGATTATATCTGAAGCCCTTCCTCTGTGCTCCTCAGCAACTAGAGATACACTATTGTCAATTTCTTGCCTGCTTTTTCCATCAGATCTGGAGCTAACTGAATGCAGGTTCCATGTATTATGTACCTCTGGGCTTTACTTTGAAGCACAGAGTTCTTTATACATTTGATGCTCAGAAAAACTAGTTAAAATATTTTATGGATTCATAAACCTTAATGTCATATAGATTCATGAATCCTCAACTTTTTCCTGGCGATTGTGTCCCAAATTCAGTCAGTCACTGTGCCCATCCCTTTATCTTCTTAATGATCTCAGGATAAAATCTACTTCTCTTCAACTCTAGGACCTTCAGGCCATCATCGTCTCAGTGTCCAACCACTCCAGCATCCTGAGTGATTTTCAAACCCCAAACAGTAGCCAGACAGAGCTTTTTAAAGCATAAATTTTCTTGTGTCACCCTTCTTCTCAAAATACTTCAGAGGCTTGGCACCACCCTCTGCACAAAGTCCAAGCCCTTGGCAAATTCAGCTTCTCCAGCCCTCCTCAGCCTTAATTCCCACACTCCTTTCCCAGAGTTCTAGAGTTCAAGAAAACAAAACAGTTTGCTGCTATTTTCAATCACTGAGTTTTCTACCTCTATCCCTTTGCTTGTGCTCTTAGTTCAGACTGGAATCCCCTCCTCAATGTGGAATCCCCTCCTTTGTATACCTTCTGTCCAAATTGGTTTTTTGTTTTGTCTCCACTTTGGTGCCCTCTTTCAGGAGCCTCTGGGAATCCTGGCCACCACCAAGTCAATGGCCAAAGATGTAAATCCCTTAGGCCATCTGAGAAAGGACAGACATCCTCCAGGTGAGGCCTTGACTGGGACATAGAACTGCTAAGCATCCCTGTCTCAGCAGAGGCTCTTTGGCCCAGAGAAACTACTAAATATGGAGGTTAGAAGGAGGCCACTGACCACTCCGGATTTCTCAATGCTACCACTCTGCCCTACAGCCGTTCGCAAGGCTGTGGGTTGCTGTCTCCACATGTAGAAAGCCTTAGGTCACTTATAAGAATGAATATCGCTGAGTGCTGGGACTTCTCCCCAAAACACAGCCTTCACATCAACCAAGTCAAACTCAGTACATGACTTAGGAGATGAGGCTGAGGAAGCCACATGTAAATGAGCTTGATCTTGTGGTGTGTTTGTTTGGGAACTATGGTTTTTTTCTCGAGATTGGGAGAAATTTAGGCCCAGAGCTTTCTTTGCTAGCAGATGGATAACTTGGTTGAAGTGACCAGGAGACTGCTAATAAAGTAATTCTGTGCTAGGTCAGGAAAAAATCACAAGGTGGTGACTGAATAACATGGGGGTAGAAGGGACTCCTTTGCCCAGAGCTATGCCAAGAAAAGTAGAATGTAATCCAGGGTACACCTGTGGGCAGGATTCAGGTACTTCTAAGTCACGGCTCTTGGATTCCTAGGAAAACATCTTTTATTCTGAATTCAGGGAGGGATTCAATGAAAACAATATTAACAGAGTACTTACTCAGTGTCAGGTACTAGGGACACAGAAATGACACAGAGGTGACTGTCCCCCCTCCCTTCCTTCAAGAAACTTCTAGTCTAGACTGGAAGGGTATTACATCCTTAATGGACCTGTGTGCTTGGATGTGGAAGCAAAGGAGAAGTAGAAATTAGGAAGAGTTAGTGAGGTTCCTAAGCCTACCTCACGGAGCTATGGAGACCTCACTCTTCTCTACCTCCAAACATGTAGTAGTTTTAAATTTTTTTTCAGCTTGGATTGAATTAGTGCCAATAATGCTTTGCAATGTGGAGGGGAGGTGCAGGGCAGGGGTTCTCTGTTGGGTTGCTTCCAATTTTATCATATTTCTGAGATCTAGAAGTTTTAAAAAATAGCTCATGTGGAATTTCTTGACCTATTCTCTTCTTTTCCTCATCTCCTCTGCAATGACTTAAACATCAACCCTTAAACATCAGCTCTGACTTCTTACATTGATAGATGTAGCTGGAGGGCTATTTTGGCTAAGAGGTGAAAAATGAAACACAGCTGGTTCTAATCTCTTGTTTTCTCAAAGCCAAAAGTGCTTTATTGACCAGTATATCTATAGCCTTACTCCTCAGCTTGTCTCTGAGTCACTGTGACTGTGTCAATAACAGTACCACCAATGTGTTGTCTTAATGGCTGAGGCCGATTGACCGTTTGCTGACCTGATTGATTTCTTGACTCCCAGCTTGAATCTGTCTCAAAATAGCACCTTCAGTGGAGCACATGGGCTCGTTCTATGAGGTTTTCACACAATCACTTCAACCTTCTGTGCTATGGCTTCCCTGTCAAGTCAATAGGTTTGTTGTGAGTGGGTGTGCTGATTTGCTGAGAATACCCAAAGGATTTAGTGGAGGCTGAGGACAAATGTGCCTGAGTGAGTAAGCCTTGCTGGCGCCAAGATGTTTCTGGAGACCTGATGTTTGTCTTAGTCAGGTCCCTTAGGACCTCCAAAAATAGAAAAGAAGATGCAAGCCATGTGCACATACACATACCAGTGTGTGAACATGAGGTTCTCTCTCCCTTGAATGTCTCTCCAAGACCTCACTACCCAACCACCACAAGTACCTAGGTAACTCAGATCTATTTACTCATTAGTTCCTTGTGGAGACCTCCCCCAACTCCTTGCACTAGGCCAGGCCATTTTGGTTCACTTTCAGGGCAGCTTGCAATTTTCCACTTATTTCCATTGGTGACGATAATTCATTTCTGTGATTGTTTGGTTAATGTCTGTCTCCCCAACAAAGAAGTTCCACAAAAAGGAGACCACAACTCTTTCACCTCTTGAACTCAGCAGAGTCCTATAAGTAGTATAATCCCTTTTCTTTCTACCTCTGTAGGTACCACTGCAGTCTATACACCTTTTCCTCTCCTACCTACATTGGCCAATAGTTTAAGTTTAGCCGCTAGTCACTAGATTTCACCCTTGCCCATTCTGCTCTCTCTCCAGTCTCTGAAGCCCATTCAGATGCACTGATGCCAGATTAAAGCCAGATGTGGCTTTAATCATCCTCGGGTGCTTCTGGATCACCTAGACAAGTGTGTTACTTCTGCTGTTGCTTCCACCCTCTAACCCCATTTTCCCTATCCTACATTATATTTTTTTTGCTTTAGTAAAGCCAATCTTCTTAGGTATTGTACTCCATGCACTGATTCTAGCTTTTTATGGCAATCTAGGTCCACCATCCCTTCCTTATCTGGTATAAAATGTAATATTTTTCATGAATTTTTTCTTGATTAAACCCATTCACCTAAGACATCTCCTGGCTCAGTACATCAAACACAGTGTTCCTTAATAGATACAGTGTAGTGAGGTGTATATCATCACTTAGGTTTTATTTAACAATATTACTGACCACTTACAATTTCAGATACAATGTTGGGCCTTGGGGATATGGCTAGGACTATGAATGACATAGTTCTTTCTCCATGAACTGAGCAGTCCAGTTGGGAAATCCAGACATGGAACAAGTGTGATTAATATTTTATTTATTTACTTACTTATTTACACAGAGACAGAGAGAGGAAGGGAGAGAGAGAGAAGAGAGAGAGAGAAGAGAGAGAAACATCCACTTATTTATGCATTCAATCATTGCTTCTTATATGTGCCCTGACTGGGAATCAAACCTGCAACCTTGGCTTATCTGGATGATACTTTAACCAACTGAGCTACCTGGCCAGGGCTGTGATGAATATTTCAAAAGTGCAAGTTCAGTGTTCTTGGGGACACTGATTCAGCCTGGGATCAGGCAAAGCTTCCCCAAGTAAGAGCCATCTCAGCTGAAACATAAAGATAACTAAAAGTTAAACTGGCCAAGGAGTCGAATAGGGGCAGGAAGGGGTAGGGTAGAGAGGGGTTCTAGGAAGAGAAATGGTTTGTGAAAAAACAATGCATAAAAAATAGCAAAGAAAAAAAGTGGTAAAGAGAGGCAAGGGCACTACCCCTCTAGCCCTGGGCTCAGGGACAGGAAATAGCTCTGGGTTTAAATAAAGAATTAACTATTCATACTTAAATTTGTTCATGACCATGGTCCAGCATTTCTTAAAACATGTTCCATAGAAAGCTAGTTCCTCAGGATATTAATAAATGATAAATGAGGTGGAGGATGTTCATTTACAAAAGCTTTCATGTCCAGCATTTTCTCTGATCTCACAATTCCATGATTGGGCTTAAAGTGGCGGGTCAGACTGGAAATAAGACTAAACTGGGGAACATTCACCTAGAATTACCAACTGAGGTCCAGCTGAGGAGGAGACATATCATGGAAGGACAGAAAACACCTGGAGATTGATAGGACAGGCGAGGTCACAAGAGAGGCTGACCCAGCTTTCACTAGCAGCAGGCAGAGAGTGAAGACAGATGTTCAGGTATGTGAGGGTCTTTTCCCTGAGAAGATCAAGGCCCAGAACCCAAGCTGAGAGCTCCATAGCCTGGAAAACCAAAGCTGAGACCAGTGGCCCACATAACATCCAGCTGTGAAAGGTGGAAGGGCTTCCCAGCCCAGAACATAAGAACTGAGAAAGGTGCCCACATAACATCTGTCTGTGAAAAGCAGTGGGTTTCTGTCTGCCAGGGAGAGATGGCTGGAAAGCCAAGAATCCCCTTAAAGGGCCAATGAACAAAGTTTGGTGTGCAGCCACTCCCCTTGGGTTCCAACAAGGGAGAACAGAGTGGACTAGAGCTATGTGAGGGGAATCCAGGAATGCAGGATCTGGAGATAGAGCTTGGAGGGCACACATCTCTGTTCCAGTACTGAGTCATTCCCCCACACTGCAGAGGACATCTTTCTCAGTCAAACCTTTATCATCCAGGCAGTTTTTGCTGGGGGTGAGGGGTAACAATTTCCTCATGTGCTGAAAACTTCTCATCCTTTCCTGTGGGGTTTACACCTTGATGTGGTCTACAGCCTGAGGTTCATTAAGAAACTAAGAATATCAATCAGCCTGCAAGCATAGGCAGACATCTGGATGTTTCCAGTCTCTGCCTGATCTGCTTCTGGATGAAGGCTTAGAAAAGCAGAACTTAGTGACCATCATAGTCCTTTCTAACTGCAACCAGCTCCAGCAGAGGGAGCCACAAGCTGTGGATCACTGACAGCTCCAAATAAGATACTCACGGCCAGTCACAAACAATGTCTGACATTGGCCTGCACCAGAGACCCTCCAAAAAGATGGGAGTCATAGCAGATCTAAGTAATACATAGAAACAAACCCAGACAGCCAAAATGGGGAGACAAGAAACAAGCTCCAAATGAAAGAAAAAGAGAATTCTACAGAAGAAGAGATTAATGAAGTGGAGATAAGCAATCTATCAGATCTAAAGTACAGAATACTGATTGTAAAGATGCTCAACAGCATGAGAAAAGATATAGAAGCTATGAAGGAAATTAAGAATGACATAGCAAAAATAAAAAATACATTGAAAGGAATAAACAGTAGATGAAGAGAAGCTGAGAATTGGATCAGTGAATTAGGAGGCAGGTGTTGGAGAAAAGGGAACCCTAGTACACTGCTGGTGGGAATGCAGACTGGTGCAGCCACTATGGAAAGCAGTATAGAGATTCCTCAAAAAATTAGAAATGAAACTGCCATCTGACCCAGTGATCCCACTTCTAGGAATATATCCTAAGAAACCTGAAATACCAATCAGAAAGAACTTATGAACCTTTGCAATAGCTAAGATCTGGAAACAACCCAAGTGCCTATAAGTAGATGAGTAGGTAAAAAAATCTGTGGTACATTTACACCATAGAATACTATGCAGCTGTGAAAAAAAGGATATTTTATCCCTTGGGACAGCATGGAGGAAAATGGAAAGTATTATGCAAAGTGAAATAAGCCAGTGAGAGAAAGACAAGTGCCACATGATCTCACTTATATGTGGAATGTAATAAACAAAATAAACTGATGAACTGAGGCATAGAAGAACGGAACAAACTGAGGGAATCTCAGAGGGAATGTGAGTTGGGGGAGTGGGTGGGGAGAAATTAATCAAAGAACATGTATGTTTATAAGCATAACCCATGGACACAGACATTGGTATGGGGAAGGCGTGGGGGTGGGGTGGATGCAGGATGGAGGAAGTCAATGGGGGAAAAAGGGGACATCTGTAATACTTTCAAAAATAACAATAAAAAAATAAAAAATAATATAAAATAAAATAAAATAGAAAAAAATAAAAATAAAAAATAAAAGCACATTCCCTGAGGCTGTGTCAACATGATCTGAATATATCAAAATCAGGGCTCCTTTCCATGCCAAAAGTGACATAAGTGTGCATACTTTCTTCTCCCTGTGTCATGCCCTATTTTGTAAAGCTGTACACATTACATAAATCTCAAGTCTTACAGGCAAAGTAAGAGATGGAACGCATTGATGGCTCATGACAACACATAAACATTAAAATAAAATTAAACTGAAAAAAGAATCAATGAATACAAGACCTGATTTTGGAAAAGATAAAGCAGATTAATGAACCTTTAGCCAAACTCATCAAGAAACAAAGAGATGCCTGGCAGGGCATGGCTCAGTGGTTGAACATTGACCTAGGATCCAGGAGACTGCAGTTCAATTCCCTATCAGGGCACATGCCCGGGTTGTGGGCTCTATCCCCAGTCAAGTGCGTGCAGGAGGCAGCCAATCAATGACTCTCTCATCATTGATGTTTCTATCTCTCTCTCTCCCTCTCCCTTCTTCTCTCTGAAATCAATAAAGATATCTTTTTTAAAAAAGGAAACAGAGAACACTGAAATAAAGTCAGAAATGAAAGAGGAGAAGTAACAACTGACACCCCAGAAATACAAAGGATTGCGAACAGGATGGACAACTTGGAAGAAATTGACAAATTTCTATTGAAAATAAAACAAAAACAAAAAACCTTCCAAAACTGAATCAGGAAGAATCAGAAAATCTGAATAGGCCCATAACAACTTATATTATTGAAGCAGTAATAAAAAAAACCGCCCAGCAAACAGAAGTCATGATCTAGATGGTATCACAGGGGAGTTTTACCAAATATTCAAAGAAGAAATAAAATGTATCTTCCTAAAACAATTCCAAAAACTCCAAGAGAAAGAACACTTCCAAACTCTTTATGAGGCCAGCATGAGCCTATTCTCAAAACCAGATAAAGACACTACAACGAAAAAGAAATAGAAGTGAATATCCCTGATGAATATAGATAATTCCTCAACAAAATATCAGCAATTCAGATCCAGAAATGTATTAAAAAGATTATACATCATGACCAAGTGGGATTTATTCCAGGGATGCAGGGCTGGTATGATACTTGCAAATCAGTAAATGTGATATATCATATAAACAAAATGAAAGACAAAAATCCCATGATCATATCAATGGATCCAGAAAAAGCATTCGACAGAATCTAACGCCCATTTTTAAATAGAAACTCTCAGCAAAGTGGGAATAGAGGGATCATACCTCAACATAATAAAGGCCATATATGACAAACCTACAGCCAATATAATACTAAATGGGCAAACACAAAAAGCATTTCCCCTAAGAACAGGAACAAGACAGGGATTTCTGATTTCACCACTCTTATTAAATATAGTACTGGAAGTTCTAGCTGCAGCTATCAGACAAAAAGAACAACAATATAAGGCATCCAAATTGGAAAGGAAAATGTAAAATTGTCATTATTTGCAGATCACATGATATTGTACATAGAAAACCCTAAAGACTTCACCAAAAAACTATTAAGTTTAATACATGATTAGGCAAGGTAGCACGATATAAAATTAACACCCAGAAATTGACAACATTTTTATACACTAATAATGAGACCTCAGAAAGAGAAACTAAAAAAAATTCCATTTACTATTCCAAGAAAAATTAAGACACTTAGGAATAAACTTAACCAAAGAGTTAAAGACTTGTACTTTGGAAAACTGCAGGACACTGTAAAATGAGATAGAAGAAGTAATCAAGTGGAAGAATATACAGTATTCATGAATTGGGAAAATTAACATCATTAAAATTCCCATACTACCAAATGCAAACTACAGATTCAATGTAATTCCTATTAAAATACCAATGACATATTTCACAGATTCAGAATAAATACTCCAAAAATTTATATGAACCCAAAAAAGACCTCTAATAGCTGCAGCAATTTTGAGAAAGAACAATAAAGTTGGAATGATCACAATACCAGATATCAAGTTATGCTACAAACCCACAGTAATCAAAACAGCTTGATACTGACACAAGAATAGGCATATACATCAGTGGGACAGACAGAAACTCCAGAAATTGATCCAAGCCATTATGCTTGATTAATATTTGACAACGGAGGCAAGAGCGTACAATGGATTAAAGGCAGTCTTTTCAATACATGGTGTTGGGAAAATTGGACAGGTACATGCAAAAAAATGAAACTAGATCAACTTACACCATACACAAGAATAAACTCAAAATGCATAAAAGACTTAAATGTAAGACATGAAAGCATAAAAATCCTAAAAGAAATGTAGGCAGCAAAATCTTAGATATCTCTTGTAGCAATATGTTTGCAGATACATCTCCTAGGGCAAGGGAAACAAAGAAAAAAAATAAACAAATGGGACTACATCAAAATAAAAAGCTGCATAGCAAAATAAACCATCAAAAAATGAAAAGGGAGTTCACTGTATGGAAGAACATATTTGCCAGTGACACGTCTGATAAGGGGTTAATATAAAAACAATATAAGGAACTCTAATAACTTAAAAAAAAAAAAGACAAAAAATCCAATTAAAAAATAGGCAAAGGACCTAAATTGACAGTTCTTTAAAAAAGACATACATTTGGCCAAGAGACATGAAAAAATGCTCAGTCACTAATCATCAGAGAGATGCAAATTAAAACAACAATGGGATAGATATCACTTCACACCTATCAGGATGGCTACCATCAACAAATGAATAAATGGCAAGTGCTGTTGAGGATGTTGATAAAAAGGAACCCTAGTGCACTGCTGGTGGTAAGGCAGACTATTACAACCATAGTGGAAAATAGTGTGGAGTTTCCTCAAAAAATTCAAAATGAAACTTCTATTTGACCCAGTGATCCCAGTTCTAGGTATATAGCCCAAGAAGCCTGAAACATCAACCAGAAAATATATATGCACCCCTATGTTCATAGCAGCGTTGTTTACAATAGCTAAAATCTGGAAACAGCCCAAGTACCCATCAGCAGATGAATGGAAAAAAATCTGTGGTACATTTGCACAACGGAATAATATGCAGCTATAAAAAAGAAGGATATCTTACCCTTTGAGAAAGCATGGAGGGACCTGGAAAGTATTACGTTAAGTGAAATAAGCCAGTCAGAGAAAGACAAGTATCACATGATCTAACTTATACTGTATGTTGAATCTAATGAACAAAATAAACTGATGAACAAAATAGATACAGAGACATGGAAGCATGCAACAGACTGATGTATTTCAGAGGGACATGGGGGAAAAATTATGCAAAGAACTTATACACATATATGCATATATAACCCAGGGACACAGACAAGAGTGCGGTGAAGGCCTACGGAATGGATGGGAGTGGGGTGGAGGGGCCAATGGAGGAAAAATGGGAACATCTGTAATACTTTCAACAATAAAGATAAATTTTTTAAAAAAAGAGTGATAAGAAAATAAAGTGAAATGCAAGTGCTGGTGCATGCAGGATTTTTAGGCCATGGGAAGGAGTTTGAATTTTTTTTTTTACAATTGGGAAATCATTTACTTATTATTATTATTTTCTTAGTTTTTATTGTTGACACTATTACAGATGTCCCTCACTTCCTCCACTCGCCTTTTCCCCACCTTCACTCAGCCCCCACCCCCATCCCCTGGCCTTCACCACAATGTTGCCTGTGTCCATGGGCTATGCCTATATATTCTTTGAATAAACTTCTCATGGAAATAAAAGGGGGAACATGTTGTAAAGTATATGATTTTCACTTTCTTATATCCAGTTCTGCCCACCCCCATCCCCTCTGACATTTGCCAGTCTATTCCAGTTATCCATGCCTCTCTTAATATTTTGTTCATCAGTTTATTGTGTTCATTAGGTTCCATATGTTAGTAAGTTCATGTGGTATTTGTCTTTCTCTGACTGGCTTATTTCGCTTAGCACAGTAATCTCCAGGTCCATCCATGCTGTAGTAAAAGGTAAGAGTTTCTTTTTTTTTTTTTTTATAAATTTTAATTGTGCAAAGAATAGATTTTTATTGTATATTTATTTATCCTCACCAGAGGATTTTTTTTCTATTGTTTTTCAGAGAGTGAAAAGGAGACAGAGAGAGAGAGAGATAGAGAGAGAGAAACAGTGTGAAAGAGACACATTGATCTGTGCCAACTGTGGCCAGGATTGAGCTTGCAACCGAGATACCTGTCCTTGGCTGGAATCAAACCCAGGACCCTTCAGTCCACAGGTCGATGCTCCCACCACTGAGCCAAACTTGCTATTGAAAGAGTTCCTTCTCTTTTACAGCTGTGTAGTATTCCACCGTATAAATGTACCACAGCTTTTTATCCACTCATCTTACCAATGGTCAGTTAGGTTGTTTCCAAATCTTGGTTATTGTAAATAATGCTGCTATGAACATTACGTGCATAACTTATTTCTGATTGGTGTCTGGGGATTCTTAGAATATATTACCAGAAATGGGATCACTGGGTCAAAAGGTATTTTCATCATTTTTTTAAAATTATATTTTTGTTTAAAATATTATAGATGCCCATCCGGGCATGGCTCAGCGGTTAAGTGATGACCTAGGACCCAGGCAATCGGGATTTAATTCCCAGTCAGGGCACATGCCCGGGTTATGGGCTCGATCAACGACTCTCTCATCATTGATGTTTCTCTCTCCCTCTCATTTCCTCTCTCTGAAATCAATAAGATTAAAATAAAATAAAATAAAATAAAATAAAATAAAATAAAATAAAATAAAATAAAATAAAATAAAATAAAATAAAATAAAATAAAAATAAAATAAAATAAAATAAAATAATAAAATATAAAATAAAATGAAATAAAATAAAATAAAATATTACAGATGTCCCTTTTTCTCCCCAATAACCCATTCCACCTCACCCCACCCCCCTCCCCAGTCCCTCACTCCACCATTGCCCGTGTCCTTGAGTTGTGCATATATGCATATAAATTCTTCAGTTACACTCT
Source organism: Miniopterus natalensis (assembly GCF_054644295.1). Taxonomy (NCBI): domain Eukaryota; kingdom Metazoa; phylum Chordata; class Mammalia; order Chiroptera; family Miniopteridae; genus Miniopterus; species Miniopterus natalensis. Next base: position 66,207,569 of record NC_142103.1, read on the forward strand.
CCCCCTCCAGCCACCTGCCCTCCTCCATCCTTCTGACATTAATCAGACTGATCTGTGCTTCCATGTCATTGAATCTATTCTGTTCTCTAGATTCCACATATAAGTGAGATCATGTGAAGTTTGTCTTTCTCTGCCTGGATTATTTCACTTAATATAATTTTCTCCAGGTCTATCCATACTGTCCCAAAGAGTACAATATCCTTCTTTAAATCTGTGCACTATTCCATGGTGTATATGTCCCACAGCTTTTTTATCCACTCATCTACCGATGGGCACTTGGGCTGTTTTCAGATCTTAGCTATTGTAAACTGTGCTGCTATGAACATACAGGTACATATATACTTTCTGATTAGTGTTTTAGGATTCTTAGGATATATTACTAGGAGTGGGATTACTGGGTCAAAAGGCAGCTCCATTTTTAATTTTTTGAGGAACCTCCATAGAGTTTTCCATAGTGGCTGCACCAGTCTGCATTCCCACCAGCAGTGTACCAGGGTTCCCCTTTCTCCACATCCTCACCAGCAGAAGTTGTTTGTTGATTTGTTGATGGTAGCCATTCTGACAGGTGTGAAGCGATACCCCATTGTGGTTTTAATTTGCATCTCTCTGATGATCAGCGACATTGAGAATTTTCTCATGTGTCTCTTGGCCATCTGTATGTCCACTTTGGAGAAGTGTCTATTCAGGCCCTTTGCTCATTTCTTAATTGGGTTGTTTGTCTTCCTCTTGCTAAGTGGTATGAGTTCTTTGTACACTTTGGAAATTAGCCCCTTATCATATACATCCTTGGCAAATATGTTTTCTCACAGTGGGGTTCCTCTGTATTTTGAGGATTTTTTCTTTTGCTGTGCAGAAGCTTTTTAGTTTGATGTAGTCTCATGCGTTTATTTTCTCTTTTCTCTCGCCCTAGATTTATCAGTGAAAATGCCACTAGGTGGGATGTCTGTGACTTTACTGCCTATGTTTTCTTCCAGGATTTTTATGGTTTTGTGACTTAAATTTAAGTCTTTTTTCCATTTTGAATTTATTTTTGGGTATGGTGAAAGTTGGTGGAATAGTTTCTTTTTTTTTTTTTGCATGTATCTGTCCAATTTTCAATCACCACTTATTGAAGAGACTGTCTTTACTCCATTGGATGCTCTTGCCTCCTTTGTCAAATATTAACTGACCATAATGGCATGAGTCTATTTTTGGGGTCTCTGTTCTGTTCCATTGATCCTTATGTCTGTTCTACCAATACCAGGCTATTTTGATTAAAATGGCTTTGTAATACAGTTTGAAATCCAGTAATATGATCCGTCCCACTCTGTTCTTCTTTCTCAAGATGGATGCAGCAATTCAGGGTCTTTTTTGGTTCCATATCAACTTTTGTAATGTTTGTTCTAGGTCTGTGAAATATGCTGTTGGTATTTTAATAGGAATTACATTGAATTTATAAATTGCTTTGGGTAGTATGGACATTTTAATATCAATTGTTCCAATCTGTGAGCATGGTATATTCTTCCACTTGTCTAAATCTTCCTCTATTTCTTTTATCAGTGTCCCTTAGTTTTCTGAGTACACGTCTTTTACATCCTTGGTTAAGTTTATTCCTAGGTATCTTATTTTTTTAGTTGCAATGGTAAATGGTATTGTTTTTTTTTAGTTTCTCTCTCTGAAAGTTCATTGTTGGTGTATACGAATGCTATTGATTTCCAGATGTCGATTTTGTATCCAGCTACCTTGACAAATAAGTTTATCAAATCTAGTAGTACTTTGATGAAGCCTTTAGGGTTTTCTATGTACAATATCATGTCATCTGCAAATAATGACAGTTTTACTTCTTCCTTTCCAATTTGGATACCTTGTATGTTTTTTTTCTTGTCTGATATTTGTGGCTAGGACTTCCAGCACTATATTGAATAAGAGTGGTGAAAGTGGACATCCCTGTCTTGTTCTTGTTTTTAATGGGAATGATTTTAGTTTTTGCCCATTGAGTATGATGTTGGCTGTAGGTATGTCCTATATGGCCTCCATTATATTGAGGTATGATCTCTCTATTCCCACTTTGGTGAGAGTTTTTATCAGAAATGGGTGATGAGTTTTGATGAATGCTTTTTCTGCATTTATTGATATGGTCATATGATTTTTGTCCTTCATTATTTTTTATGTGACATATCACATTTATTGATTTGCGAATGTTGTACCAGCTTTGCATCCCTGGAATAAATCACACTTGCTCGTGGTGTATGGTCTTTTTAATGTATTGTTGGATCTGGTTTGCTAGTATTTTAGTGAGGATTTTTGCATCTATGTACATCAGGGATATTGACTTGTAATTTTCTTTCTTTGTAGTATCTTTATCTGGTTTTGGGATTATGATGATGCTGGCCTCATAAAAAGAGTTGGGAGTTTTCCCTCCTCTTGAGTTTTCTGGAGTAGCTTGAGGAGGATAGGTGTTCATTTTTATTTGAATATTTGGTAAAACTTGGCTGTAAATCCATCTGGTCCAAGACTTTTGTTTGATGGGAATTTTTTGATTACTACTTCAATTTCTTTAGTTGTTATTGGCCTATTTAGATTTTCTGGCTCTTCTTGATTCAGCTTTGGAAGGTCTTATGCTTCTAGGAATTTGTCCATTTCCCTCATATCCAATTTTTTGGCATATAGTTGCTCATAGTATTTTCTTACAATGTTTTGTATTTCTGTTGGGTCAGTTGTTATATAGCCTCTTCATTTCTGATTTTATTTATTCGGGTCCTCCCTCTTTGTTTCTTACTAAGTCTGGCTAAAGGTCCATCAATTTTATTTATCTCTTCAAAGAATCAGCTCTTGGTTTCATGGATTTCTTTGTACATATTTTTAGTCTCTATGTCATTAATTTCTGCTCTGATCTTTATTATTTCCTTCCTTCTACTTTCTCTGGCCTTTTCTTGCTGTTCTTTTTCTAGTTCTTTTACTTATTGTGTTAGATGGTTTATTGGATCTTTTTCTTGTTTCTTGAGATAGGCCTGTAATGCTATGAATTTTCCTCTCAGGACTGCTTTTACTGTGTCCCATAGATATTGGCTTGTTGTCTGTTCATTTTTGTTACTTCCGTGAAGTGTTTGATTTCTTCTTTAATCTCATTGGTAACCCATTCAGTTTAATAACATGCTATTTAGCCTCTATGTATTTGAATATTTTTGAGTTTTTTTATAGTGGTTGATTTCTAGTGTCATGTCACTGTGACCCGAGAAGATGCTTGATATGATTTCACTCTTCTTGTATTTGTAGAGACTTGCTTTGTGCCCTAACATGTGGTCTATTTTTGAGAATGTTCCATGTGCACTTGACAAGAATGTGTATTGTGTTGTTTTGGGATGAAATGTTCTGTAAATGTCAATTAAATCCATTAGGCCTAGTGAGTCATTTAAGGTCTGTGTTTCTCTGTTGATTTTTGGTCTTGATCTGTCCAATGCGGACAGTGGGGTGTTAAAGTGCCCCGCTATGATTGTGTTGCTGTAATCTCCCCCTTTAAGTCCCCCAAGAAATTTTTTACATATTTAGGTGCTCTTATATTGGGTGCATAGATGTTTATAAGGGTTATTTCCTCCTGTTGGATTGATCCCTTTAGTATTATGTAGTGACCATCTTTGTCTCTTGTTATGGTCTTTATTTTGAAGTTTATTTTGTCAGAAATAAAAATTGCTACTCCAGCTTTGTTTTCTTTTCCTTTTGCATGGAATATTTTATTCCATCCTGTCACTTTTAGCCTGTGTGAGTCTTTTGATCTCAGGTGGGTCTCTTGTAGATAGCATATATCTGGTTCCTGTTTTCTTATTCATTCAGCTACCCTATGTCTTTTGATTGGACCATTGATTCTGTTTACATTTAAGTTTACTATTGATATAAACTTATTTAATGTCATTTTTCTGCTTTATGCTGATGTACCTTTCTCTCACTATTCTTTCTTTTTCTTAGAGCAGTCCTTTTAGCATTTCTTGCAATGCTGGTTTTGTGTTACTGAACTCCTTTAGCCTTTTTTTTTTTTTTTCTGGGATGCTCTTTATTTCACCTTCAATTTTAAATAATAGCCTTGCTGGATAAAGGAATTTTCATTACATGTTCTTACTTTTCATTACTTTGACAACTTCATGCTACTCCGTTCTGACTTGAAGACTTTCTGTTGAGAAATCAGCTGTTAGCCTTCTGGTGGTTCCCTTGTAGGTCACTGCTTGTCTCTCTCTTGCAGCCCTTAATATTTTCTCTTTGTCCTTGACATTTTCCATTTAATTATGATGTGTCTTGGAGTGGCTCTCTTTGGGTCCCTCTTGTTTGGAACCCTCTGTGCTTCCTGAACTTGTGTGGCTTTCTCCCTTAACAGCATAGGAAAGTTTTCTGTCATTATTTCCTCCACCAAGTTCTCTATCCCTTGTTCTCTTTCTTCCCCCTGTGGGATTCCTATAATGCGAATGTTGTTTTGCCTCATGTTGTCCCAAAGCTCCCTTAGACTGTCCTTATGCTTTTTAAGTCGTTTTTTTTTGTTGTTGTTGTTGCTCTGATTGATTTTTTTTTACCTTATCTTCTAAATCACTTACTCTATCCTCTGCTTCATTGAGCCTGCTTTTAATTCCTTCCAGTGCATTCTTGATATCAGATACAGCATCCTCTATTTCTGACTGATTTTTGTTTATGTTATGTGTCTCTTTTCTCATGTTTTCCCTAAAGTCCTCAGTCTTATCCTCTATTGACTTGTTTTTCTCTTTTAGTTCCTTGAACATCTTCATCATCAATACTCTGATCTGTTTCTTATAGCTTATTTAACTCCATCTCATCAAACACTTTTTCTGGCGATGTTTCCTTTTCTTTAATTTGGGAGCTGTTTCTTTGTCTCCTCATTTTGTTATGTCTTAGTGTTTGCATCTATATATGAGACATAGTTGCTGTCTCCCAGTCTTGTGGAATGAGATTTTGTCTAGTGGAGCCCAGAGGTGTGTTTTGCTTATACTTTGAGCTCTTTGCTTTAGGCATGTTCCTTTTGTGGGTGTTCCTTTTGTGGTTCTTTAAATTCTCCTATTGTGGTTGGTTCTAGATTTTCATTGACCAGTTTTTGGGAGGACTTTCCTCTCAGGTTGGCTAACTGTGTGTCTAAGACCCAAGCTTGTCATGTAAGCTCTTTTACAGGTGCTGGCAAGGAAGGACAATACACAACTAAACTTTCAGGAAACGAGGGGTATCTTACAAAATATTTTGACAGTCACAATGAAAACAACCCAAGTAAAAGTAGAACTGGAAGAGTGAAGGGATAACACACACACACAAAGTTAAAAAAAAAGAACGAAAGAAAAGTAATGCTTTGAGAGAGATGTATATTGTTAATAGTGATCAAAATTTAGGAAATAATAATAAACTAAAATGTAAAAATAGAGGAGCTACTAGGAGATAACAGAGGCAGAGAAAAGATTCTGAAAGAAGAGCCAGAAAAAATTAAGGGAAAGAATAGGAAGAGGATAATAGTTAAAAATGAAAAAATAAAAATACAATAAAGAGAATAAGAGTCACTAACAATCGAATAAAAAGACAGGAAGACGGAATGGAGGATAACAAAAGAATGAAAGAAAAGAAGAAAAAGAAAAAGAAAAAAAAAGTTATGCCAATGGATCCAGAGGAGAGAGAGAGATAAAGCCTGGGCAGGGTGGGAGTTCAGTAAGAGATTTGGCGGAAACTATAGAGGAAAGCAGGAAACTTGGTTATAATGATAAATGCCCAGTCATTAAGCAATTAAGCAGAGATATCAAGAAAGTCTTGATAGTAGAAGCGAGGATAAAACAAAACAAAGCAAATAAACAAAACAGAGAAACAAAACTAAAAACAAGCTAAGCAAGACAAAATTCTGTTATTAAAAAAAAAGAAAAAATTTAGTTAAAAAATATTTTTTAAACAATTTTTAAAAATTATTTTAAAATTTAAAAAAGAAGAAAAAAAACAAATAAAATTTTCCCTCTTTCTTTCTTATTAAGGGAAAAAGAAAAAACAAACACACAAACAAAGAAAACATAAACAGAACAAAACAAAACAAAAACAGAAGAAAAAAAGATAGTCAATCAGGTGAGTTTCTTCTGAGCAGCTTATGTTGTCTGCAGCTCATTGGTTTGTATGCTGATTTCTGTTCTCTTGGGAGATACTTATGTATCAGCCAATGTGAGGAGCTGTCTAGGTTTGGCTCTGGTGTCCTTAGGTAGATGGTTGACCTGAGGCTCTCCTTGGACCACCTCTTCCTGTCAGCTATTTTGCAACTTTGTAGTTGCCTGGTCTGACTCCAGAGTCTTCTATAGAGTCTTTAGGGTGCAGGATGGCTAGTGTAGCTCAGGGTATCACTCCCATTACAGGTTTCCTGTCAGGCTCTCACTGTGAGGGAGTCAGTTTCTGCTCCACAGCCAGCTCCTCAGTCCCTACCCTGTCCTCTGATTCTAGTTCCCCATGCACCAGTCTGCTGCAGCTTCAGATTGATTTTAGTCTGTTGCCTTTTCTGTAATGGGCAGTTTCAGCAGCCTGTGCTCAGTGGGTTTGATTAAAAAAACATTCTGGTGAACCCTTTGCCTGTTGAACCCCAATCAGGGGTTTTCTGCTTTTCCTCCAGTTCCCAAACAACAGTCCCTGAGAGTGTTATTCTCTTAATGTCCTCCTGTGAGCTGCTCTCCCTTTCCCCTCAGGACTGTGCCCTGCGGGTTATCTGAGGCTTCAGTGAGCTGGAGTAGACCCTTTCCTGTTGGAGGCGGTGCTCCTAGGCTGAAGGTGATGTATGCAGGCTCTGCCCCTCCCTTCCCAGTTCTGGTTGGCTGGTCACACTAGACCCACTCCTCAAACAGTCTACTGTGCAGACCCCAATCCCAGCCTCCGCTGGTCTGTGAGCCCAGGGCATGCCAGAAAGGCGGGAGCAGTTCAGGGATCAGAACTCAAAAATGCACAAAGCAACACACAGGCAGAGAGTCCACCCTGCAAGAACCCACTGCCCGTGCACCAAGGCACCTAGCGGGAGGAGACCAAAAGTCAGCTCCACACAGCTCCAGGAACCACTGGTTTCGGCAAAGCTGTGGTGGCTCCTTGAGCCACCGGGGCACCCCTCAGAGCTGGTAACAAATCCCAGCCTCTCCACACCCGGAGCTCAAGGGAGGAGGGCTCTCCTCCCCTCCTCCATGCCACACAGATCCAATGTTTTCTGGGGCTCAACACAATGCCTTACAAGGATGCAGAGGGTCCTTGTGTGCTGCTGCTCAGGGAAGACCTCTGTTCCCTTACTACTTGGGTGCCACACACTTTGGGACAGCCTTTCCTATGGTTGGCACCCTGAGCATTGACTCTGGTTTCATCCCCGCTAGAAGCTTTGTTTTGCTAGGAAGGTGCCATCTGCCATTAGAATCTTCACTTCCTAGGAAGGTGCTGTCCCCTCATCTGGGACTCACTGCTCCCTTGGGTCCCTCTGCCCTCTGTGCAGGGCGCTCCTTCCGAGATCTTCGCTTTTGGATGCTGCTCCACACTCCTGAGGGGAGAAGCTTTGCAGCCTCCAAGCCTCCCGGCTCGGAGCCCAGCACAGGCTTCAAGGAGGACTCCCCCTTACTATGCCCCTCTCTCTTACTGGACTCTATAATGTTTCTTAAGTGCTCCCTATTCGCACTCTGTCCCCTCAGGTATGTTTCTCTGTTTTTTACAAGCTAGCTACGTAGTATTTTAGGAGTAAATCGAGTCTGTGGCTGGGAGCAGGGGTGCTCTACTGCTTCTCACAGTGCCACCATCTTCCTTCTCTCCCCGTTTAAGTTTTGAGGAAATTCTGTACTGTTTTTCACAGTGGTTGTACCATTCTGAATTCCCACTAAGAGTTCATAAGAGTTCCCTTTTCACCACATTCTTGCCAGCATTTTTTTGTTGATTTATTGATGGTATCCAATCTGGAAGTGTGAGGTGATATCTTGTTTTAGTTTTAATTTGCACCTCTCTGATAATTAGTGATGTTGAGCATTTCTTTATATGTCAAATGGTCATCTGTATATCTTTTTTGGAGAAGTGTCTATTGAGGTCTGCTACCCATTTTTTAAAAATTTTATCTTTATTGTTGGAAGTATTACAGATGTCGCCTTTTTTCCCCATTGACACTTTTTACCCTTCACCCACCCCCACCTCAGACCTTCACCACACTATTGTCTGTGTCCATGGATTATGCATATATGCATATAAATTCTTTAGGGAATCCCAACACACCCACCCACTGACCCACTCCTACCTTCCCTCTGAGATTCATCAGTCTTTTATATGCTTCCATGCCATTGAATCATTTCTGTTCATCAGTTTATTTTGTTCTTTAGATACCACATATAAGTGAGATCATGTGATATTTGTCTTTCTCTGCCTGGCTTATTTCACTTAGCATAATGTTCTCCAGGTCCATCCATGCTGTCCAAAGGATAAAAAAATCTTTCTTTACAGCTGCATAGTGTTCCATGGTGTAAATGTCCCACAGCTTTTTTATCCACTCATCTACTGATGGGCACTTGGGTTGTTTCCAGATCTTAGCTATTGTAAATTCTGCTACTATGAACATAGGGGTGCATATATTCTTTCTGATTAATGATTCAAGATTTTTAGGATATATTGCTATAAGTGGGATCACTGGGTCTAAAGGTAGTTCCATTTTTAATTTTTTGTGGAACCTCCATACTGTTTTTCGTAGTGGCTGAACCTGTCTGCATTCCCACCTGCAGCATACCATGGTTCCCTTCCTCCACTTCCTTACCAGCACCTGTCACTTGTTGATTTGCTGATGACAGCCATCCTGACAAGTGTGTAGTGATACCTTATTGTAGTTTTAATACGCATCTCCTTGATGAAGTGCGATGTTGAGCATTTTTTCATAAGTCTCTTCGCCATCTGTATGTCCTCTTTGGAGAAGTGTCTATTCAGGTCCTTTGACCATTCTTTAATTGGATTGTTTGTCTTCCTCTTTTTGAGTTGTATATGTTCTTTGTACACTTTAGAAATTAGCCCCGTATCAGATGTATTCTTGGCAAATATGTTCTATGATACCTTGGGGTTCCTTTGTTCCTTGAGGCTGATTTCTTTTGCTGTGCAGAAGCTTTTTAGTTTGATGTAGTCCCACTTGTTTATTTTTTCCTTCTTTTCTTTTGCCCAGTGAAAATTCCACTAAGTGAGATGTCTGTGACTTTATTACTTATGTTTCTTTCATGATTTTTATGCTTTCGTGACTTACATTTAAGTCATTTATCCATTTTGAATTTATTCTCGTGTATGAAGTTGATCATCTAATTTTATTTTTTGGCTTGTATCTGTCCAATTTTTCCAACACCATTTATTGTAAGCTTTTGTTTCCTTTGTCAAATATTAATTGACCATAATGGTGTGTGTCGATTTCTGGATCCTCTGTTCTGTTCCATTGATCTGTATGTCTGTTTTTATATCAATACCGGGCTGTTTTTATAACAGTGGCTTTGTAATATAGTTTGATATCCAGTAAAGTGATCCCTCCAACTCTGTTCTTCTTTCCAAAACTGCTGCAGGTATTTGAGATTGTTTGTGTTTCCATATAAATTTTTGGAATATTTGTTTTAGTTCTGTGGAATAAGCTGTTCATATTTTAATAGGAATTGCATTGAATCTATAGATTCCTTTTGGTGGTATGGACATTTCAATGATGTTAATTCTTCCAGTCCATGAGTATGGTATATTCTTCCACTTGTTTATATCTTCCTCTATTTCTTTTTTCAGTGTCCTGTAGTTTTCTGAGTACAGGTCTTTTACATCCTTGGTTAAGTTTATTCTTAGGTATCTTATTTTTTTAGTTGTAATGGTGAACTGTATTGTTCTTTTAGTTTCTCTTTCTCAGAGTTCATGATTGGTGAAGAAAAATGCGATAGATTTTTGGTGTATATAGTATTGTTTATTCAATTTCTCTTTCTGAGAGTTCATTGTTGGTGTATAAAAATGCCATCTATGTTAATTCTGTATCCTACTACCTTGCCAAATTAATTAAATCTAGTAGTACTTTGGTGGAGTTTTTTAGGGTTTTCTGTGTACAGTATCATGTCAACTATGAATAATGTTTTATTTCCTGCTTTCCAATTTTGATACTGTTAATTTTTTCTTAGTCTTTGATTCCTGTGGCAAGGACTTCCAGTACTATATTGAATTAGTCATAAAAGTGGGCAACCTTGTCTTGTTCCTGTTTTTAAGACAAATTGTTTTAGTTTCTTACCATTGAGTATGATGTCGGCAGTAGGTTTGTCATATATGGCCTTTATTTTTGTTGAGGTATGATCACTCTATTTCCACTTTGCTGAGAGATTTTAGCAAAAATGGGTGTTGGATTTTGTCAAATGACTTTTTTGCGTCTATTGATGTGATCATATGATTTTTGTTCTTTATTTTGTTCATGTGGTGTATCACATTTATTGATTTGCAAATATTATACCAGCCTTGCATCCCCAGAATAAATCCCACTTGGTCATGGTGTATGATCTTTGTAATGTATTGTTGGATACGATTTGCTAATATTTTGTTGAGAGTTTTGGCATCAATGTTCATCAGGGATATTGGTGTGTAATTTTCTTTCTTTGTAGTGTCTTTATCTTGTTTTAAGATTAAGATAATACTGGTCTCATAAAAACAGCTGGGAGTCTTCCTTCCTCTTGAATTTTCTGGAATAGTATGAGGAGAATAGATGTTAATTCGTCTGTGATTGTTTGGTGAACAATCACCTGCAAATCCATTTGGTCTTGGACTCTTCTCTACTGGGTGCTTTTTTATTACTGCTTCAATTTAATCTGCTGTTATTGGCCCATTCAGGTTTTCTGATTCATCCATATTGAGTTTTGGAAGATTGTATGTTTCTAGGAATTTGTCCATTTCATCCAGGTTGTCCAGTTTGTTGGCATATAGCTGCTCATAATATTTTCTTACCATTGTTTGTATTTCTGTGGTGTTATTTGTTATATCACCACTTTCATTTCTGATTTTATTTATTTGGGTCCTCTTTGTTTCTTGGTGAGTCTGGCTAAGGGTTCAACAATCTTATTTATCTTTTCAAAACCAAGGTCTTGGTTTCATTGATATTTTGTATGGTTTTTAGTTTCTATGTCATTTATTTCTCCTCTGATCTTTATTATTTCCTTCCTTCTTCTTCCTTTGGGCTTTTCTTGCTTTTCTCTTTCTAATTCTTTTAGTTTTTGTGTAAGATGTTTTTATAGAATTTTTTCTTGTTTCTTGAGGTATGCCTGTAATCCTATGTATTTTCCTCTCAAGACTGGTTTCACTGTGTCCTAAAGATTTGGAGTTGTTGTTTGTTCACTTTTTGTTTTCAGGAAGTTTTTGATTTCTTCCTTGATCTCGATGTTTAATAACATGTCATTTAGCCTCCATGTGTTTGAATATTTTTTATTTTGTTTTTAGTGTTTGATTTCTAGTTTTGTGCCACTATGGTCTAAGAAGTTGCTTGATATGATTTCAATCTTCTTGAACTTGTATAGATTTGTTTTGTGCCCTAACATGTAGTCTGTTTTGAGAATGTTCCATGTGCACTTGAGAAGAATGTGTATTGTGTTGTTTTGGGATGAAATGTTCTGTAAATGTCAATTAAATCCATTAGATTTAAGGTCTCTGCTTCCTTGTTGATTTTTGGTCTTGATGATCTGTCCAATGCTGACAGTGGGGTGTTAAAGTTCCCAACTATGATTGTGTTGCTGTTGGTCTCCTCCTTATAGTCCACCAAGAATTTAAAAAATATATTTAAGTGCTCTTATATTAGGTGCATATATGTTTATAAGGATATATTCTCCTGTTCTGCTGCTCATTTTTAATTTGGATTGTTTACCTTCTATTTGTTGAGTTGTATGAGTTCTTTATATATTTTGGAAATTAACCCTTTATCAGATATATCATTGGCTAATATTTTCTCCCATACAGTGGGTTCTCTTTTAATTTTGTTGTTGGTTTCTTTTTTGTACAGAAGCTTTTTAATTTGATGTAGTCCAATGTGTTTATTTTTTCCTTTGTTAGCCTGTTCTAGGTGATATATTGGCAAAAATATTGCTATGAGAGATGTCTGAGATTGTACTGCTTTGTTTCCTTTTAGGATTTATATGGTGTCATGACTTACATTTTAGTCTTTAATCCATCTTAAGTTTAATTTTGTGAATGGTGTAAGTTGGTGGTCTAGTTTTTTGTTTGTTTGTTTGTTTTTTTAATGCACCTGCCCAATTTTCTCAACTCCATTTATTGAAGAGATTGTTTTTATAAATTTTTAAAAATATGCTTTTATTGATTTTAGAAAGATAGGAAGGGAAAGGGATGAGAGTGAAATATTAACTGTCTGCCTCCTGCATACCCCCTACTGAGGACCAAACCTGCAACCTGGGCATGTGCCCTGATTGGGAATCGAATTGGTGAACTCTCTGTTTAGAGGTGGATGCTCAATCACTGAGCCACACGGGCTGGTCAAGACTGTTTTTAATACATTGTATACTCTTGCCTCCTTGTCAAATATTAATTGGCTATAAAGTCATGGTTTGATATCTGGGCTCTTTGTTCTGTTCCTTTCATTTATATGCTTGTTTTGTGGAAAAGTGAAGTAATGGGATATGGTTTTCATTTTGAAAATACTACTCTAATTGCCTCAAGGAAAATGGATTGCAGGTGGGTAATAATGAAAGCAGAGGGATTAGCAAGTAGGCTGTGTTGTTTACCAACTTATGGCCCCTTTACTCCAAATTTACCCTTTTTGCCTGCTTTGTGAAATTGGATCTGGTTTCTCCAAATATTTTTTCCTTGCCAGTTTTCACTAAAACTTTGTTAGTCAGGGGCACTGAAGATACATTGCAGGAGGAAAAGGGTTGTGTGTTTTTTTTTCTTCTGCTTGTGGTCTGTTCCATCATTAGTCTCTTGCACATGCATGGATGTTTTCAGGTCTCTCCTCTACAGTGCATATGGCTTACCCAGTGTCTGGTTCCTACAGTACTTGTAGCTTTTCCAGAACTGAGATCCTTCAGTGCACAGCAGTCAGCAGCACCCAGTGGCTAGCAACTTTCTCTGACACCTCCCTTGGGTAGTTTCGGTGAGATAACTCCCAGTTAACAGCTTTCCTCAGCACTCAAGAGGGCAGACTTTTGACAAGTCTCAGAGGGTGGATGTCCAGCAAGTCTACCAGTGCAGAATCACAATGACATACCTGGATATGTCCTCCCAACAAGGTATGCATCTCCAAGGTCAACAATACTTAGAGGATGTGAGGGGACTTTTCATTGGGTGCTGCATGTCAATCCTTGGGGTAGTGCCTGCTCCTTACAGCTGCTATTCCTATGACCTTCAGTGTTCTCTTTACTTGCTCCTAGCTAATCCTTTATTAATCCAACCCCCTGTAATAGTTAATAATTCTTTTTAAAAAATAGTTTTATTCAAATATAATTTAAAAACATAAAATCTATTAGTTTTAAGTTGATAATTCAAAGATTTTAAATACATTTTGAAGTTTCAAAACCATTAGCACAATTTTAAAAATATTGTGCCCATTAGCAGTCACTCCTTGTCCCTATCTTCAGCTTTGGACAACCACTAATCTACATTCTGTCTCTATAATTAACCTTTCTCTGGACATTTTCAGAATAAGTGTTCTTCGATGTCTGGCTTCTTTCAGTGAGCATAATATTTCTTTTAAAAATTGTGATTGGAAGCATATGCCATGCTTATGGATAGGAAGAATTAACATTGTTAAAATTTCTATACTACCCAAAGCAATCCATAGATTCAATGCAATTCCTATCAAAATACCAATGACATTTTTACAGAACTAGAGCAAATAATTTAAAAAATTACATAGAACCAAAAAAGACCCTACATAGTCACAGAAATCTTGAGGAAGATGAACAAAATTAAAGGAATCATACTACCTGATATCAAACTATACTACAAAGTCATAGTAATCAAAACATCATGGTACTGGCATAAAAAATAGGCATATAAATTAATGGGACAGAATAGATAGCCCAGAAATAAACTTATGCTTATATGGTCAATCAATATTTGACAAAGGGGGCAAGAACATACAATGGGGTAAAGACAGTCTATTCAATAAATTGTGTTGGGAAAATTGGACAGCTATGTACAGAAAATAAAACAAGACCACCTCCTTGCACCATATAAAGAATAAACTCAAAATAGATTAAAGACTTAAATAGAATACTAAATACCATAAATCTCCTAGAAGAAAACGTAGGTAGTAAAATCTCTGAGATTTCCTTTAGTAATATTTTTTCAGATATATCTCCTCAGGCAAGGGAAACACAAGAAAAAATACACAAATAGGGCTACATCAAACTAAAGAGTTTTTGCAAAACAAAGGAAATCATCAACAAAATGACAGGACAACCCACTAAATGGGAGAATATATTTGCCAATGATAAATATGATAAGGGGTTAATATCCAATATTTATAAAGAACTCACACTACTCAACACCAAAAAACCCAAACAATCCAATTAAAAAATGGACAATGGTTCAGCGGGTATGGTTCAGTAGTTGATCATTGACCCATGAACCAAGAGGTCACTGGTTCAATTCCCGGTCAGGTTCGAGCACATGTCTGGGTTGTGGGCTCAATCCCCAGTAGGGGGCGAGCAGGAGGCAGCCGATCAATGTATCTCTCTCACATCAATGTTTCTCTCTATCCCTTTCCCTTCCCTTCCCTCTCTTAAAAAAAAATCAATAAAAAATATACTTTTTAAAAAAGGGCAACGGATCTAAATAGACACTTCTTCAAAGAGGACATATAAATGGCCAAAAGACACATGAAAAGATGCTTAATGTCACTAATTATCAGAGAAAAACAAATTAAAACCACAATGAGATATTACCTCACACCTGTCAGAATGGCTATCATCAATAAATCTACAAACAAGTTTTGGTGAGGATGTAGAGAAAAGGGAACCGTAGTGCAGTATTGGTAGAAATACAGATTGGTGCAGTCACTGTGTAAAACGGTTTAGCGGTCCCTCAAAAATTTAAAAATAGAACTGCCACATGATCCAGTGATTTCACTTCTAGGCATACATCCAAAAAAACCCCCAAAATATTAATTTGAAAAAATACATGCACCTCTATGTTCTGTGTATATTGAGTCTTCAGTTCTACACCCTCTCCATGTTAAGCAACCATTTTTCAAAATGAATACCACAAAGCTCCTTAATCTGACCAATGCTCCAACATGCAGCAGCTGAAACTACTTTGCCATGACAGTCCTCTATGTTCCCTTGTCTCTCCATTTTGATTTCTTATTCCTACTGATCCTCAGGCCACCTTTTCACTCCCTGTTGACAATTATTATTAGAGTGATCTGTTACCTTACCCAGCCAGTTTCTCCTTGATATTTCTAATGAATCCAGCCTGCATTCCTGTAAATGCAACATTGACAGCTTTGATGTTTTATTTCTGACCTTGTGGGGAGGAAGCAGGGAAAGGGCTTGTGGAACTATGCTTACAAAGTCTACATTGGTGGACAGTAATGCCCTAGGCCTTCACATTCACTTACTACTCACTCACTGACTTACCCAGAGCAACTTCCAGTCCTGCAAGTTCCATTTATGGTAAATGCCCTCTAGAAGTGCACTGTTTTTTAACTTTTTTACTGTATTTTAACTGTACCTTTTCTATGTTTAGATATGTTTGGATACATAAACACTAATCATTGTACTGCAATATCCTAAAGTAGGCAGTACAGTAACATTCTGTACAGGTTTGTAGCCTAGGAGCAAAAGGCTAGACCATATAGCCTAGGTGTGTAACAGGCTATACCATTTAAGTTTGCCTAATTACACTCCATTATGTTTACACAATGACAAAAATGCCTAGTGATGCATTTCTCAGAATGTATCCTTGTTATGTTGGCTTTATTTCTCTGGAAAACCCTAGCAGGATTGCTATTTTACAGTTATGAAAGCAGAATTCCTTCTTTGGGAAACCTGAGCCTTTGCTTCTAGGGTTTCAGCTGATTGGATGGGGCTTACCCACATTACAGAAGGTCATCTGCTTTACCCAAAGCCTACTGATTATAAATATTTATGACAGCTAAAAAACTACCTTTTTAGCAACATTCAGTCTGGTGTTTGACCAAACAGCTGGACAGCATAGCTTAACCATCACATCTACTTTAATTTTCACCAATCTGTGAGGGAGAAATCATTTCTACAGTTCAGATAAGAAAATTGAGGCTCAGCAAAGCTGATTAATTTGCACAAATTCACCCCGCTAGTGGGTGGCTGAGCAAGGGTTAAAACTCAGGTCTTTGGGACTCCATAGACTCCCAAAGAGAGGCCAAAAGGTTATTTCTCTGGTGATTCTTGAGTCTTATGTTGTGCTGACCTGAGTAATAGAGGCCTTAGAATTACTTCCCTTTGCTCAATCAGAGGGACAATAGGCTCTCTTTTCTCTCTTCCTTTTATATCTGCTCCTTCCCATGGTCCTCTGGAGCTAGCCGCTCTTTGCCCTTTGTTAACTTGCTGAGGAGATGACCTTCCTTCCTGACCCCCACTTGTCTCTCCTACTCCCCTTCCCAGTTAGTCAGGCTTTTGCTAACACCTTGAAAGAACTTTTGTTTGTAGCTCTGGGTTTTGCTCTGAGGAGCAGAGGATAAGGTATCATCCTATCCCTCATCTTTTTCCTCTGGTATACTCATATCTGGTTGGTGGGTTTTGACATTTCTGCTCTCCTTTCTAAAGGGCTTCCCTTTCCCCTCCTTCTAGGAAGCCTGGGATATAAAGTTATATCTTTACAATGACTCTAGAGTAGTGTTCCAAGCACCATCTTACTAGTGTAAATGATAAATATTCTAAGGGATTATTGCAAAAATAAAACAAATCTTCATTTGCAATCAATGTGATACATTTCTCTAACTCTTGCTTCTGGCACACTGGTTTTCTCCACAGCCGTTTGCTCAGGTATATGGTGTGAATAATCATTCCCTCAGTAGAAGAACTCATTCCCCAATAATAACCTCAAGGCCATTCAGAGTGTCTGAGAGAAACTGGGGAAAGACCCAGGAAGTCTGATACCCTGAGCAAGGAAGAGGATGGTAGAATATGCTGTTAGAGCTGAGTTGTCAAACAGGTGACTTCTCAACCTGGATGGTTTGGCTCAGTGGTTAGAGAGTCGGCCTGTGGATTGAAGGGTCCCCAGGTTTGATTCGGGCCAACGTCACATATGTTAGTTGCAGGTTTGATCCCTGGTTGGGGTTCGTGCAGGAGGCAACCGATTGATGTGTCTCCCTCACATGGATATTTCTATCTCTCTCTCTCCCTTCCACTGTCTCAAAAGCAATGGGGGAAAAATGTCCTCAGGAGAGGATTAAAAGAATAATAAAAAAATAAATAAAAGTTCTTAAATAAATAAATAAATAAATAAATATAAATAAACTGTTGACTTTTCAGAGAGACTGAGGACTTTCTAATTCCTGCTCTAGCTATCCCCAGGGTTTAAGTCTACCAAGCAGGCTCACTAGGATCTACAGAGGCTGTAGGCATCAAAGTATTGCAGTTCTATCAGAAATGCCATTCAGTTTAGCAAACATTCCCTGAGTACCCATGCAGCACCTTGCACAGCATGACTCAGACATGAGCTCTGCACCTAAGGAGTTCATAGGAAAACGATAGAAGTGAGAAAAACTGCCTACATGGTATGTTGCTTGAACTAAATCTTGAAGGAAGGACCAGTGAAGATCTCAGAAAAGGATATTCCAAGAAGAGGGATCAGTTCAGTAATGTTCCTGTAAATGTTTTTTTTAAAAATCAGTTTACTGGAAAAAGAAATTTTGATTTGTGTTTTTCTTTTTTACTTTCCATGGTGTAAATAATCCCACGATGGTCGGTTTCAAGCTACTAGCCTGACATCACTGAATGTACAGTGGGGAACAGATACACACATTGGGGTGTCAGGACCAATGAACTGGCTCCAGCACACCACTGATTAGCCACTTCAGAGGCTTGAAGTAGCCCATTTGGGCAGCTTGGTGGTCTTCAAGGCTAAAGAAGTGGCTCTTGGGCTAATAGCAGATAATGTTAGAAAAGTCAGCAGGACTATGTCATGAAGGGCTTGTGGGTTATGCTGTAGGCAATGAAGAACCATTCAAGGGTTTTAAGCAGAAAATACGATTACATTTTAGAAATATCTAGATGCTGGCTGGTGTTCATAATCAACATTTTTTATTACTTGCCCTATCAAAAAACATTTTCAAAATCATCTACTCACAATATATAAACATGTACAACTGAACTGAACACACTGTGTACATAAATACACTTAAATATAAAGGGACATAATAAGATAATACCTAAACAAAGTTGGATAATATTTTCATCCTGTATCCCAATGGGTTATCCTGCAGCAAGCTCCTGCAGTACTTGACAAGCTAAGGCCCTGCAGGAACCACTGGCAAAATGGGTACCATTTTAATGGAACTAGCAGAAACTGTGGTCCATTCCTACAATGTTCTGCTTTTTCTGGGTGCTTAGGGAGCACTCCCTGATCCTTTGCCATGTGTTTTCCTGACTGCCAGCAGGCCAGGAAAGTCCCAGCATCACTTGTGTGGACAATGAGCTTCATTCTGGAGGCTGAGCAACCTGTTTAAAGTTCAGGTGTGAAATAACAGAGTCATGGACTGTAAGGTAGCAGAGGGGATGGAGAAAAGTAAGAGATATAAGAGAACTCTTAATGAGGTAAGATCCACAGGACTCAGTGATGGATTGAAAATTAGGGTATGAAAGAAGGAGGAGACAAGGGTGACTGATTGCCTTTGGCCAGCTGCATGGGTGAAGTCTAACTCACTGAGATGGAGAATGCCAAAGGGCAACCAGAGTCATTTTTGGCAGGGAGAGAAAGATGAATCATGATAATTATTGCAAATGAGATATTTACTAAGTAACTAATGTGTACATGGCACTGAAGAAAGCACTGCAGAGGATGTGGGGAGTCATCAGGTATTTGTCCTATGCAGGAATAACAGCAGTATTTGAGACTGGTCCCTTTGCCTCTGACCCAGAGGCCTGGCCTGCTGTCCTTCCCTGCAGCCTACAGACCATAGAATCTGTGGCTGGATAAGGAAGTGAGAGAGGAGATCTAGTAGAGACTGTATTCCACAGTGTTTGTCCTCATAATTGTATTCAAGGGCAAGGAAGGCTTCTCTTTCTATGACATTTGTGCAGGGAGCTGCAGCTGACTAAACACTCCAGGCTGCCCTTTGTTCTTCTCAACTGTTATTTACTGTACCAACAGCATTATAGCACCATTAGGGTACATTATAGAAGAGTTAAAAAGAAAAATACAGCTCAGAATTCCAACATCCTAGTGCATAAGAGTATATTTTTTATCCTACATTGCCTCCCAGGCCTTGGCCACATTAATTTTTACGTTGCATTAATTTTTACGTTGTTGT
Organism: Miniopterus natalensis; assembly: GCF_054644295.1. Lineage (NCBI taxonomy): Eukaryota > Metazoa > Chordata > Mammalia > Chiroptera > Miniopteridae > Miniopterus > Miniopterus natalensis. The sequence goes on from NC_142103.1 coordinate 66,227,010, forward strand.
AATTACAGTGTATTTACAGTTTTATATTCAGCCTTTTCCACTTACCATTAAATCATAAGCATTTTCTATGTTGCAAGATTATCTTCATAATGACCATTTTTAATGGCTGCATAATATTCTTTGAAGATGATGTACAACAATTTTTTTAACCATGTCCATATTGTCTAACATCTAAATTGTGTCTAATTCCTTGCTTTTATAGATAATGAAGCATGGATTACATTTGTCTGGGTTCTATTTTTGGTTAACTCTGATTTGTTTGAAGTAAAAGGCTGCCTTGTTTTCTCCTTTTAAAAGGGAAACATTATACAAGCATTGTTTTCAGCTAAGAGGGGCCAGAACACAACAAGATACAAATGCTTCCATTTTCTGGTGGTGGAAAATAATTTGCCTCCTTACATTCAGTGAGGAATGGAAAAGTACCCAAGGCAGGTGTTGAAATCAGATGCAGTAAGGCAAAGACTGAGACCAAGGTTAGAATGTGTGTGTGTGTTTATTTGTATGTATCTCTTTGCGCATTCACTTGCATATGTGCTATTAGGTTAAAGACCAGGAAGCAGGCCAGAATGAGGTTGTATCCAAGCAGAGCACATGACATTAGGCAAGGCTATGGGCAGGGTGGGGGGTGTATTCGATGTTTGAGCATTGTGACATTCTTAAAAAAACACCCGAATGTGTCAGCTGTTTTAATAAATACTATGCAAGTATGTATAGCAATGCCACACCTTTCCAGAAGCACCTCCATCTCACTCCCAATGTAATCCCATACCTCTTCTTAGTTTAAGCTTTTTGTGTACCTCTCTCATTGCAGACCCTTCCTTAGAGGCTGCAGAGCTACACTAAGCAAAGGCCTTCTGTACCTTAGGTAGGTTCTCCAACTCTGGATCCTGAGAATAGTCTGGGGTAGACCATAACTGCAGAAGTGGTAGCCTCTGCTTTTTCCCAGATATGACTTGCCATGATTGGTCCTGCCTCCTGGTCCTAAAGTCTCTGCCAATGGAAATGCTCATTACAGTTAGTTATCAAAATACTGCTTTGGCCAAAGGGAGATCACTCAAACTTGAATATGCCTCAGCCACTTCAGATGACAAAACTTCATCTCTTACATTAGGAACAGTTGAAGATAATTTTTTTTATTTTTATTGAATTTAACAGGGTGACATTAGCTAATAAAATTATATACGTTTCAAAGATGGTGGCACTCCAACAAGAAGCAGAGCACCCTTGCTTCCAGCCACAGACTGGATTTACAGCTAAAAAGCTCTGTAGCCAGTTTGGAAAAACAAGAGAAATGTAGCTGATGGTCATACTTCAAGTAAAGAGCACTGAAGAAACATCATAGAGACTGGTAAGAGAAAGGAAGCGTACAAAGGGGGAGTTCCCCTTAAAGACAGTTCTCATCTGCGAGGCCTGAGGGTTAGAGTCTACAAAGCTCCCTCCCCTTGGGAGTGTGGACTGGCATCCAACAGCTGGGATCTCAAACCCAGAGCAGAGGAGAAGGGAAGGACAGCCTATGCATGGTGGGACAGAGGGGGCTAGGAAAACAGTGTGACGGTAAGAAGGGGCCTGCACGTTCCCACTGAAACAACATGCCCAATGGCAGCAGCCCTGGCAGGAGAGATTCACCCTGGGTGCTGACCACAGGAAAGGCTGTACCACAGTGTGTGGCTTCCAAATAGAAAGGGGCCTATATGCTGCACCCAGCAGTGACTGAAAGGGGCCCTCTGCTTTCCTGTAAGGCATTGTGCAGAGCACCTGAAAGCATTTGAACTGTGTGGCTCCAGGAAGGGGAAGAGAGCCCTTCTGCTACCAGAGAGGGATCAGAGCTGCCAGTGGAATGGATCTGGATCTCTGCCTCCAGAGAGACTGGAGTTGTTGGTGGGGTAGATTGAGACTCCCACAGCCAGAGAAAGGGATTGGAGCTGCCAGTGGGGAGGATTGGGTATTTTTTACCTTCTCTGAAGAGAGCCAATATAGCTCACAGAGTTGCCCCAACTTTACTGACTGAGTTTGTAACCCCTCCTGCTTTGATCCGAGGCACAAGGGTGCCAGATCCTCAAAGAGCAGGTTTTCTGCCTGTTTGTTACTTTATATGTTTGTGATTACTGGTCAGCACCTCACGGCATCCACCTTCTTGAATTACACTGGGAAGACAGATCAGCAAAAGCTGGGATATGTGTTTGTATTGTGGAGAGTTTAAAGGACCACCTTGTGGGATCAGCCAACCAGAACTGGAAAAGGAAAGGTGGAGCAGGCCTACCTCTCCTGCAGGCTAGGAACACCACCCCCAATATGAAAGGGGCTGGTTCAGTTCACGGAAGCCCCAGATTACCCTCCTCTCCCGCCAGGCACAGCTCGGTAGGGGAAAGGGGAGCAGCTCATAGGAGGACATTAGAAAAATAAGACTCTCAGGGACTATAGTTTGGGAACCAGAGGAAATGTTTAAAATACCTTCTGGGGGCTGGGCAGGCACTATGCACACCTGAGTCTCTTTTGATCAATCCCACTGAGCCCAAGCCTCTGGAACTGCCCATACAGAAAAGACAACAGACTGAATTCAATCTGAACCTGAAGCAGGCCATTATGTAGGGAACTAGAATTAGAGGATATGGTAGAAACTGAGGAGCTGGCTTTGAAGTAGAGATTAACTTCTCCACAGTGAGTGCCTTATGGTGAAATCTCCAAGTAAGTGATGCAATCAATAGCCTGAGCTACACTAGCCAGCCTGCACCCTAAAGTCTCTCTTTGGATGACCTTAGAGTACAACCAGGCAACAAAAAGGGGGAGGCAAAATAGCTGACAGGTAGAGGTGGTCCACAGTGAGCTTCAGACCAACCAGCTCCATAATGAGACTGGAGCCAACTCTAGACAGCTCCTGACATTTGCTGACACAAAAGTACCTCCCAGGAGACCTGGAATAAGCACACAAAGCTGTGAGCCTCAGACAACATAAGCTGCCCAGAAGAACCTCACTTGTTTGGCTGTTTGTTTGTTTTTTTAAAGAAAAACGAGAAAAATTAAAAAAAAAAAAAATGTTTGTAGTTTTTTATAATTTTATAATCTTTTAATTAATTTTTCTTTTTGATTTGTTTTCTATTCCTTTGCTTGTTCTGTTTCTTTTTGTTTTTGTTCTATTATCAACATTTTCTTGATATTATCTGCTTTATTGCCAGGATATTATTATTATAACCATTAAGTTTATTGCTTTTCTCTATTGTTTCTTCCATATCTCTTATTGGTCTCCTTCCCAACACTTGCTTTACATTTTTCTCTCTTCTTGTTCCTTTGGCATACCCTCTCCCCTTTCATTCTCTGTATTGCTGTCTCTTTTTTTGTTTTTTTTTTAAATCATTTTCTTATTCCTAGTCTCTACCCTTATATTTTTGCTCACGCTTCTTTCCATTCAGAAACTTTTCTCTGCCTCCTTTACCTCCAAGTAGCTTCTCTATTTTTTATCTTTCATTATTGTATTTATTTATTTATTTACTTTACCATTAGCAATAATACACTTTTCTCTGTTTCTCTTTGGCCTTAGAATTTGTGTTCTCACTTCACTTTTCAAATTCTGTATTCCCTTGGGTTATTTCCATTGTGATTGTCAAGATAATTTGTAAATACCTGTTTCTTTTCTGTTAGTTTAGTTGTGTTTCATTTTGCCCTGTCAGCACCTGTACAAGAGCTGACCATGATGTGGTTGTGGCTGAGTCTCATAGTTAGCCAGCTTGAGAGGAGAGTCCTCCCACAAACAGATCAACAAAAATCTAGACCAAATCACAACAGCAGAGCCCAAAGAACCCAGAAAAGAGACACAACTTAGAGCATACAACACTGAAGTATAAGGAAAACACACCTCTAAGTCCCACTGGACATTCACTATGAAAGCCTAGCCCACAAGACTGGAAAAAAGCAAATAAAGCTACTATGCAGATACAACACACAAAGAGATAATAAAATGGGGAGACAAAGAAACAACCCCCCAACTAAAGAAAAAGAAAAATCACAAGAAAGAGACCAAGGTATGATGAGATAGAGGTAACCAAGTTTTTCAGAAATAGAGTTCAGAGTAAAGGTTATAAAGTTGCTCAAGGAATATGTGAGAACCACAAGACACTTAATGGGAGCATTCAGGAACTTAGTGGAAACACAAGAACTTAGTGAAAGCTACAACAGGATAAAAAAAAAAAAAAGATATAAATACTATGAATAAGAACCATGCAGAAATAAAGAATACTACATATGACATCAAGAATAGGTTGGAAGGAACTAAAATCAAACTCAGTGAAGCAGAGGATCAAATAAGTGAATTAGAAGATAAGGTAGAAAAAAACACTCAAGAAGAGCAGCAAAAAGAAAGAATACTTAAAAAGCATGAAGACAGTTTAAGGGAAATTTGGGACAACATGAAACAAAACAACATTAGCATTATAGGGGTGCTGGAGGGGGAGGAAAGAAAGCAAGGGATAGAGAACCTGTTGGAAGAAATGATGACAGAAAAGTTCCCTATGCCGGTGAAGGAGGAACCCACACAAGTTCAGGAAGCACAGAGGATACCAAACAGGAGGAACCCAAAGAGACCTACTCCAAGATATATCATAATTAAAATGGCAAATGGCAAGAACAATGAGAGAATCTTAAGGCCTGCAAGAGAGAAACAACCAGTGACCTACAAGGGAGCCCCTATAAGGCTGACAGCAGATTTCTCAACAGAAAAACTTCAGGCAAGAAGGGTTTGGCATGAAGTTTTCAAAGTAATTAAAAGCAAGAACCTGCAACCAAGACTCCTCTATCCAGCAAGGCTATTATTCAAAATAGATGGTGAAATAAAGAGCTTCTCAGACAAAAGAAGGCTAAAGGAGTTCAGTACCACCAAAGCAGCATTGCATGAAATGCTAAAGGGATGCTTTAAGAGGAAGAAATTTTGAGAGAAAGGAACATAGGCATAAAGGGAAAAAATGAGGTTAAATTAGTATACATTAATAATAACCTTAAATGTAAGTGGAATAAATGTTCTAAGAAAAAAACATAGGATAGTTGACTGGATATGAAAACATGACCCCATATATATTCTGTCTACAAGAGACCCACCTCAGAACAAAAGATTCACATAGGCTGAAAGTGAAGGGATAGAAAAAATATTCCAAACAAATGGAAAAGAAATAAAATTTGGGGTAGCAAAACTTATTTCTGAAAAAATAGACTTAAAAATAAAGACCATAACAAGAGACAAAGAAGGTCACAAGATAATATTAAAGGGATACATCCAACAGGAAGATGTAAGCCTTAGAAACTTATGCATCCAATATAGGAGCACCTGAACATACAACAAAAAACTTATTGGTGGGCCATGAGGGGGAGAGCAACAGTAATACAATCATAGTGGGGAATTTTAACACCTCACTGTCATCAATGGATAGATCACCCAGACAAAAACAACAAGGAAACAGAGACCTTAAATGGCACAGTAGATCTAATGTATTTAATTGATATTTACAGAACATTTCACCCCAAAGCAGCAGAATACACATTCTTCTCAAGTGCACATGGAACATTCTCAAAAATAGACCACATGTTAGGGCACAAAACAAATCTCTATAAGTTCAAGAGGATTAAAATCCTATAAAACATCTTCTCAGACCACAGTGGCATGAAACTAGAAATCAACCACTATTAAAAAACTCAAAAATATTCAAACATATTGAGACTAAATAGCATGTTATTAAACAATGAATCGGTTACCAACAAGATCGAGGAAGACATCAAAAACTCCCTGGAAACAAACAAAAATGAACAAACAACCCAAAGTCTTTGGGAAACAGTGAAAGCAGTCCTGGGAGGAAAGTTCATAGCATTATAGGCATACCTCAAGAAACACTACAACTAAGAGAATTAGAAAGAGAGCAGCAAGGAAAGGCCAGAGGAAGGAGAAGGAAGGAAACAGAAAAGATCAGAGCAGAAATAAAAGACATAGAGACTAAAAAATCAGTACAAAATATCAGTGAAACCAAGAGATAGGCCTTTGAAAAGATAAACAAGATTGATGAAACTTTAGCCAGACTCACCAAGAAACAAAGAGAGAAGAACCAAATAAATAAAATCACAAATGAAAGTGGTGATATAACAATTGACACCAGAGAAATAAAAAGAATTGTAAGAAAATACTATGAGCAACTATATGCCAACAAACTGGACAACCTGGGTGAAATGGACAAATTTCTAGAAACATACAATCGTCTATAACTGAATCAGGAAGAAGTAGAAAAGCTGAGTAGGCCAATAACAACTGATGAAAATGAAGCAGTAATTAAAAAAACTCCCAGCAAACAAGAGTCAGGGACCAGATGGATTTACCGGTGAGTTTTACCAAACATTCAAAGAAGAATTAATACCTATTCTCTGCAAAATATTCCAGAAATTCAAGAGGGAAGACACCCAAGCTGTTTCTATGAGGCCAGTAATATCTTAATCCAAAAACAAGATAAAGACACCAAAAACAAAGAAAATTACAGACCAATATTCCTGATGAATATTGATGATAAAATTCTCAATAAAATATGAGCAAATCAGAACCAGCAGTACATTAAAATGATCATACACCGTGACCAAGTAAGATTTATTCCAGGGATGCAAGGCTGGTGTAATATTGGCAAATCAATAAATGTGATACACCACGTGAACAAAATGAAGGACAAAAATCATATGATCATGTCAATAGATCAGAAAAGGCATTCAACGAAATCCAGCACCCATTTTTCATAAAAACTCTCAGCAAAGTGAGAATAGAGGGATCATTCCCCAACATAATAAAGGCCATATATGACAAACCTACAGCCAACATCATTCTCAATGGGAAAAACTAAAACCATTTTCCTTAAAAGCAGGAACAGGACAGGGTTGTTTGCTTTCACTCTTATTCAACATAATATTGGAAGTCCTAGCCATAGCCATCAGATAAGAAGAAAAAATTAAAGGCATCCCAATTGGAAAGGAGGAAATAAAATTGTCATTGTTCACAGGTGACAAGATACTGTACATAGAAAACCCTAAAGACTCCACCAAAGTACTACAAGATTTAATAAATGAATTCGGTAAGATAACAGGATACAAAATTAACATCTGAAAATCAATGGCATTTTTATACACCAATAATGAACTTTCAGAAAGAGAAACTGAAGAAACAATGTCATTTACCATTGCAACTAAAAAAATAAGATACCTAGGTGTCAGGAACCAGCCTGAAAGATGAACAAACCTGAGTTTGAGTGGTGGGAATTAAAGACAAACACAGTTATGGGATCAGGAGGGCTGCCCTCCAATGAGGTGCAGCCTCAAATGGCTTCAACGCCTTTATTATATAGTGAGTAACAAACAACTGGTAAGAAAGTGAGGCTGATACAAAGTAGTTCTTCCCAGGCTGCACAAACACACTTTCAGCATAAATATCCTGCCTCCTGCATGAGCTCAGACCTTTGTAACTATCTTAATTTCGGCTCCCCACAGGAACCTGTGGGGAGGGTTGAGTCCCTGGCTCCAGAGCCTCAGGCTATGTGGACCATGTCCAGACACATCACCGGCTCCCAACACCTAGGAATAAACTTAACCAAGGATGTAAAAAACCTGTACTTGGAAAACTACAGGACACTAAAAAAAGAAATAGAGGAAGATATAAACAATTGGAAAAATATATCATGTTCATGGATTGGAAAAACTAACATTATTGAAATGTCCATAGTACCTAAAGCAATCTATAGATTAAATGCAATTCCTATTAAAATAGCAACAGCATATTTCATAGAGCTAGAACAAATATTCCAAAACTTTATATGGTACTGAAAAAGACCCCAAATAATCACAGTAATCTTGAAAATAAGAACAGAGTTGGTAGGATAACTTTACCAGTTATTAAACTATACTACAAAACCATTGTAATCAAAACAGCCTGGCATCGGTACAATAACAGGCATATAGATCAATGGAACAGAACAGAGACCCCAGAAATTGACCCACACCATATGGTCAATTGATATTTGACAAAGGAGGCAAGAGCATACAATGGAAGAAAGATAGATTCTTCAATAAATGGTTTTGGGAAAGTTGGACAGATATGTGCAAAAAATGAAACTTGACCATCAACTTACTTCATATCAAAGAATAAATTCAAAATGTATAAAAGACTTAAATGTAAGTCATGAAACCATAAAAATCCTGGAAGAAAACATAGACAGTAAGTCATAGACATCTCATATAGTGGAATTTTCACTGATACATTTCCTAGGACAAGAGAAACAAAGGGAAAAATAAACATATGGGACTACATCCAACTAAAAAACTTCTGCACAGCAAAAGAAATCAGCTTCAAAATACAAAGAAACCCCATGGTATGGGAGAATATATTTGCCAAGGATACATCTGATAAGGGGCTAATTTCCAAAGTGTACAAAGAACTCATACAACTCAGCAAGAGAAAGACAAACAATCTAATTAAAAAATGGGTAAAGGACCTAAATAATCACTTCTCCAAAGAGGACATACAAATGGCCAAGAGACATATGAAAAAATGCTCAATGTTCCTAATCATGAGAGAGATGCAAATTAAAACCACAATGAGGTATCACTTCACACCTGTCAGAATGGCTACCATCAACAAATCAACAAATGACACATGCTGGCAAGGATATGGAGAAAAGAGAACCCTGGTACACTGCTGGTGGGAATGCAGACTGGTGCAGCCACTCACAGCATTGAGGTTCCTAAAAAAATTAAACATTGAACTTCCTTTTTACTGAGTGATCCCACTCATAGGAATATATCCTAAGAAACCCAACACACTTATCAGAAAGAACTTATGCACCACTATGTTCATAGCAGTGCAATTTACAATAGCTAAGATCTGGTATCAGCCCAAGTGCCCATCAGTAGATGAGTGGATAAAAAAGCTGTGGGACATTTACACCATGGAATACTATGCAGCTGTAAAGAAGAAGGATCTCGTACCTTTTGGAACATCATGGATGGACCTGGAGAATATCATGCTAAGAGAAATAAGCCTGGCAGAGAAAGACAAATATCACATGATCTCACTTATATGTGGAATCTAAAGAACAAAATAAATTGATGAACAAAATAGATCCAGTGACATAGAAACATGGAAGAGATTCACGAATCTCAGAGGGAAGGTAGGGGTGGGGGGGGGAGATTAACCAAAGAATTTATATGCATAAATGCATAACTCATGGGCACAGACAGTAGTGTGGTGAAGGCTTGGGGTGGGTGGTGGGTGCTGGGTAGAGGGGTCAATGGGAAAAAACGGGATATCTAATTCTTTCAAAAATAAAAATTAATTTAAAAAATTATAGTTTTAAGTGTACAGTTCTATAATGCATCATCTGTATATTGTATTGTGTGTTCATTTCCCCAAGTTAAGTCTCCTTCTATCACCACTTATCCCTCTTACACCCTTTTCTACCTCCTGGCCCATCCCACTTTCCTTTTTGTGATCACCACCCTATTGTCAGTCTATGAGGGATTTTTTTCTTAATCCCTTCACCTTTTCACCCAGCCTCCTAACACCCCTCCCCTCTGATAGCTGTCAGTCTGTCCTCTATGAGTCTCTCTTTTGTTTGTTAGTTTAATTTGTTCATTAGATTCTACACATGAGTGAAATCATATGGTACTTATCTTTCTCTAACAGGCTTGCTTCACTTTGCATAATACTCTCCAGGTCCCTCCACACTGTTTTAAATGGTATGAATTCCTTCCTTTTTACAGCTGCATAGTATTCCCGTTGTGTAAATGTACCTCAGTTATTTTAATCCATTCATCTACTTATGGGCACTTTCCAGATCTTAGCTATTGTAAATAACACTGTTATTAACATGGGGTGTATATATTCTTTCTGATTGGTTTTTCGGGATTCTTAGGATGTATTCTCAGAAATGGAATAGCTTAGTGATAAGGCAGTTTCATTTTTAATTGTTCAAGGTAACTCCATACTGTTTTTCAGAGTGGCTGCACCTATCTACATTTCCACCAACATGCACAAGGGTTCCCTTCTCTCCACATCCTCGCCAACACTTTCCGTTTGTTGATTTGTTGATGGTAGCCATTCTGACAGGTGTGAGGTGAGAATCTCACAATGTCCTTGATCATCACAGAAATGCAAATTGAAACGACAATGTTGTGCATCTTTTCATATTGCCTCTAACAATCCCTAAATAATCTGAGGAAAAAAAGAGAAGCAGCTCTGGGATTGAACACAAATGACTTTTCCTAAGAGCAATCAGAGAAGCAGTCTGAGTAATTCAGAGAGGAAAACCCTGAAACTTTCACCTCAGGTCTAGGGCAGAAGTGCAGGAGAGCTGGCTCTGTTCTCATTAAACAAACAAACCTGGTTCATTTTTAATTGCAGCTCTCTTTTTATAGCTATGATTATGCCAAGAGACAAGTTACACACTTCTTCCTCCAATATAATAACATCAGGCAAACATGACCCAGTAAAGTCAGCACAGAAGGTGGTGCAGAGGTAATGTGAATGAATGCATGGAAAACAGGATACTGTTAAGAAAGAGAATCTCAAGAGAAAAAGGTTGATCCTGGTAGTGCCTCATTATGTGACAAGGTGACATTTTGCCTTATTGGGAAATTAGGGCTCCTTTTCTGACTAAATGTGGTGGAAGGATCAGAAAGAGTTTTTTCAGCGGGCTTCTTACCAGGTTTGATCTACCATGGTATAAAAAGTACAAGACTTAGCAGGCAGGAAACACTCGGCAGCTGTTATTCTATCCCCTCTTGTTCTTCTTTATCCCTTTTTCATTTTATTTGAATTGAGCCAACTGCTGCTCTTAAGAGACAGGAATCTACAACTAACCCTTGTGTCAAAAGTACCATTAGAAAAAAAAGTAACATAAGGAATCCAGTAGCCTCATTCTCTTTTGACAGGTGAGGAATACTTTCCTAGTCTCAGTTTCGTTTTTCCAAAGAATGGCAGACTCAGCGGTGGAACTGCCACCCTTCTTGGTTCTTCACAGGTAGTGTTATAAGAAAGCTGGTAGGGAAACAAAAGGCTTAAAGCCAGGGAAAATAGATAAATGTCTTGATTTTTTTTTTTTTTAAATGGGCTCAGGAAAGCTAAACAGACCAATGACCATGTAATGCTGTAGTGATGATCAAAAGCTAACCTCTTATCAAAAGGACCAGTTCCAGACAATTTTATAGGTTGGTTGTTTGATCAAACTTCCCAAGAAAAAATAATTTCTTTCCTCTACATTTTGTTCCAGAGATCAGAAAAAGAGGGAAAAGTGCCCACTTAATTTAGGAGACTACTATAATTCTGATGCCAAAAGAAAAAAAAAACATTTATAGGAAATGTCACTTGAGAATATAGATAGAAATTGCTAAACCAAATATTAACTAAATCTAATAGTGTAATGAAAGCAAAATAAGACATAACAAGGAAAATTTCATCATTGCCCAGTAAAATTTATCCCCAGGATGCAAGAATGGTTCAGCATCAGGAAATCTGTCAATGTCATTTATCACATTAATACAGTCAGGGAAAACAGTGAAAAAAATATCTTTATAGATGCATAAAATCATTTTATAAAGCTTAACACCTATTTGTGATAAAAGACATTAACATTATTAGTCAAGGGATCCCCCTCACCCCTATCAAGAACACCTATTAAAAACTCACAGCAAATATCATACTTAATAGAGGAGAAACTTTGGAAGCATTCCCTTTAACGTAGGAAACAAAGGGAGGATGGTGCTATTACATCCCAAATTAATACAAAAGTCCTAGAAAGAAATAATAGTATAAGGATTGTTAAGGAAGAAACAAAATGAGTGTATTTGGAAATGATATGAACATTTAAATAGAAAAACGGAATTAGACAAACTGCCAAAACTAATGAGAGTCTAGCATGTTTACTAGATGAAAAATCAATACTATAATATCAATAGTATCTTCTACACCAGCAATAACCAATTACAAAATATAAAGGCACCAATATAAGACAAAGTAAATGAAGTATGGAAGCTGTAAATGATGGAGATATATAGTAGTTAAAGGGGAAGAATTATGTACTTGGGTAAATCTCAAGATAGTATTTTAGAGTGACAAGAATAAGAGATATAATCAGAATACATTACTAGCTACCACTTATTGTGTACCATATTCTGCACACCATTATTTTAAGTGCTTCCCACTTAATCCTCACCTCAACCTTAGCAGGTTGATATTAAAAGGATTCCTTTATTGGTAAGAAAATGGAGTTCTGTAGTATTCCATGGTGTATATGTCCCACAGCTTTTTTATCCACTCATCTACTTATGGGCACTACACATCTGTAAAGAAGGAGGATCTCATACCCTTTGGGACAGTATGGATGGGCCTGGAGAATATTATGCTAAGTGAAATTAGCCAGGCAGAGAAAAACAAACATCACATGATCTTGCTTATATGTTGAATCTAAAGAACTTAATAAACTGATGAACAGAATAGATTCAATAACATGGAAGCACAGATCAGACTGATGCATGTCAGAGGGATGGAGGAGGGTGGGTGGGTGGAGAGATTAACCAAAGAATTTATATGCATATGTGCACAACCCAAGGACACGGACAATGGTGGGGAGAGTGACTGGGGAGGGGGATGAGACAGGGTGGAATGGGTCATTGGGGATAAAAAGGGACATCTGCAATATTTTAAACAAAAATAAATTTAAAAAAGAGAAAAAAGAAAATGGAGTTGCTGAGAGGTTAGTAAATTGTAAAGGTAGGGCCCAAATCAAGCCTACCTGGCTTCAGCCTATGCTAGCACCCAGTACTGCTTGTGTGGCAAGAGCATGAAATGGCCACAAATTTGTAGTGTCCTCATGATTTATCTCTCATTTAACACTGTACCTTAAAGTTTGTATATCAGCTTCTCATCCAAGATCTCATGTGGTCCTCATGAGACATTTACAGATGAGAAAAGTGGAGCTCAGAGGTTAAACAACTTGTCCAAGTAAAGGAAGGAGCCAGGACAAGAACCCTGATCTTTTGACTCCCACCTGAGTGCTTTTTCCACTATGCTAGAGCCATGATGCCATGGCAAGGCTGGAAACAATCTGGTGTGAAGCACCTATTTTTAGTTTTGTTTTGTTTTGTTTCCCTTAATTATCTTTTTACATTTTCAAACTGCATGGAGCAATATTTTGGTAAATGCAATAAAACTGAATTATTAGGAGGGAGACAATTAAGACATAAATTATTTATTATTATTTTAGTAAGTTTATTAGACATTATTAAATTACTATAAGAGTTTTGAAACCCTTACTCTTAATTTCTGTACTTACCTCATTGCAGTCTGGCACAGATCCATAGACCACACTCTGAATAATGCTGTTCTAGTGTTGTGCATCCATTCAGCCTTCCATCCCTGTCATTCTTCTCACCTTTTTCCAGAGGCCCAGAAAGGAAGCCTCCTTCTATTGTAGACAGTGGGAACAGTACTGGGTGTTAGTCCAGTGGGGTCAGACCGGACTTGGGTTCAGAAACCTAAGTACTTGGGTCCTGGGTAGGAAAGAATTCAGAGCCAAAACCCAAATTCCAAGAGAACATTTATTTGATAAATCACAGAGGTAGAAAAAGTAATTCCTAGGAGAAATGGGCCTAGGAAACAAGTTATAGAAGCAAAGGAAGGGTCTAGGAGCTTGGGAGTGAGGAAGATAATGCTAACTTGCCTGGGAGAGGGGGAGAAAGAGAAGGGAAAGGGCAGAGGAATAGGCAAAGACAAAGGCTTGGGCTGCTCCCAGGAGGCAGAGAGCTGGGTCCTCATCCTGAAGGTTTTAAGGGAGGAGATTTTAGGGGCGATCCCAGGGGAAGATCTTAATAGAATATTTAACAGTTTTCCAGGTGTGTCCTTTCAGGGTTGTGGTCTCCACTGATTGATTGGTCAGTGCCAGGGTGGGGGTCATTATCCAATGCAGCTGGTCCTGAGGTCAGCTTTGGCTGGTTTTGTTGCTTTTCTGGGCCTAGAGCTGAAATACAACTGAGGCCTAGATATTATCTCTAGGTGATGAGGTGCAATAGTCTGAATATTGTGATTTATAGTTTGATTGTATAACTAGTTGTTCTTATTTCATAGTATGATGCATGATATATTGTTACAAGTTTGTCCTTTCCAGACTCTTGGTGTTCCCTTTGAATTCAGCAGACTGGTTTATGGTTGGACGCAAACCCACAGGGCAATAAGAATAAAGTCACAAATCTAGAGGCACAGAACAGTCAGAGATGTATGCTGACCACAAGACTCAGATACTGTTTTGTCTGTGTATCACAAGATTGGTCAAGAACAATAGCTGATGTCTGCGGACCTCTGGGGCTGCACATAGCTGCATTCCATTCACAACCTCAACTTACCCCATTCCCCTTTATATTCACCATGCTGTGAGACAGGTTTTGGATGCTCCTATGCTCCCTGTCTTCTTGGTTGGCTGGCCTTCTCAATAAACGCCTTATGTAATTCAACCCTGCCTCAGTTGAATTGGACACAGCGATGGCAGCCGGAACACAACTGGGGTTTCCCAGTAACATAGAGAGGAAAGGTCAGGGGGTCGAAACCACATGACCAGTAATATGCTAGGGGAGGAAAGGCCACCCTGGGGGCGAAGTTCCACCCTAAAATTGTCTTTTGCTAGCATCCAGGGCTTTCCATAATGATGACTTTCTGTATCTGGCCCACTGTCCTTGCTCTGGTCATGTTTGTCTAACTGCCTATCTGACTTCCTCCCGGTGTTACCTGAGAGATCACCGAAGAGCCACCCATAAGAAGCCACATTACTGTCAGGAAGCAGAGTGGGGCTAGAAAAGAGGGCCTGTGCCCCCAAGGTCCAGCAGGCCATTTGGCTCCTGTCCTGCAGTATATCTGTGCTGGGGGCAGGTGTGCATAATGGGATGGTCGGGAGAGTGGAAATCACTTGAAGTGATGAGAAAAAGTAACAGATGGATAAAAGGCAGTTACTAGTTGATGACAGAGGAGATCTAGTTATCCACCAGGTGTGTGGTGTCAGAACTCTGATTCTGAGGGCTTTAGCTACAGATAACCACCAGACAGCTGCCTGGTGGGCTCTTTGGAGAAACAACCTGGAGGGAACTCTTTGCTTAGAGGTGTCTCTTCCAGTGTGAATATCTTTCAGATTAGCATATGAGTTTGCTCTGGATTGTCTTTAAAAAGGATCAGAGAACTGAGGATAGATTTGGAGCAGGGTCCATTTCATGGGCATACAACCAGTGTAGTCGCATGGGACTCATGCTGGATTTTATGCTCTGTTGTCCCTATTTTGAAATCCTTAATCACTTTGAAGAAGGGGCCCTACGTTTTTATTTTATACTGGACTCCACAAATTATTTTGCCAGTCCTGATATGTGGTTTGTGTCCAACAGGGCAACCCACAGAGTACCACCATGGGAAGCACTGGGTAAAGGACAATCAGGCTGGATTTCCTCTTACAGGACAGAACAAAAAAGCCAAATCCCCTACAGAGCAGTAGAGAAATTGGCAGTCACTCCAATCACATATTTCTCCTTGTAAGTCAGACAACATCAATTGTGTGAGGGTGTACGGAAGAGGCGGGATGGGTGTAGAGGTGTAAACTTATTGAGAATACCCAATGATATGTTAAGATCTGCTGTGTTTCCAAGCTGAAGTAACTCAAAGATTGTTTTTGTTCACCCTCAATGAGATTCCAGTGACCTCAGGAGAAAGATTAATTAACATAGATAGTGGCTTCAAATGTATTATCTCTTTTAATCCACTTGTTTCCTTCAAGGTAAATGTCATTAACTCCAAATTGTCAACAAAGAAACTGAGACACTTAAGAGTTAAGTGGTTTGCTTCAAAGCCCATTGTCTCACACAGATAACACTCATATATCAGACCCTCTGGGCTCTGTGTGAAAGTACTGGTGGGCCAAAGGGAAGAAGTGCTTCCAGATATTGGCACCAGCTTCTGAGCAGTGAACATGCAAGACAGCCACCATGCAGGCTATAGTCTGTGAGGAAGTGGAGTGCTGAGGTCCTGGGAAGATGTGTTCTCACATATACACAAACTCTCTCAGCATGACAGCTTGCCTCCTGCTGAGTACACCTGCCAGAGCCCTCTCCTCTGCCCCACCCTCTCTCTTCTCCTTGCCCTCTGGAGCTAAGAAAGACCCCTCTCTCCTCCTCAACAAGGGTCAGGCACTTGACTCTCTGCTTTTGGGTCTCTCTGAGTCCCTCTGAGTGAGCTGCTCTCAGGCAGCCCTAGGGCAAAGGTGATTGGACAATGGAAGGAAGGTAACGGGAAGGGCCACAGGGCAAGAAGACAATAAATGGTCCAGAGATGTACCCCCCATTCTTCTCTAGAAATGGAGCTGTACAAGTATGCTGCTTTTATTTGGCCTGGGAATTTGTCACCTCCTTTCTAACCACCTAGAACAACATATTATTAAATATGACTAATGTCACCAGAAAGGGACCAGGCCAGAGTGGGTCTGCCTTAGGCCAGATGGTAGTGTATGGGTTCTTGACTTCATGCAGGAAAGATTTAACAACAAAAGTCCAGGTGATTTTGAGAGTATGTTTATTAAAGCTGGGAAAAGTAAAATGAAGGAAGGGCTTAGGATAAAAGAAGCAGGAGAAGAGAGCTTAGGTGGTGCTCTGCTTTGGCTCTCTAGAAACATTATAGGAAAAAAGTAGACAAGGTGGCATTATTGTTAGTTCACTAAAAAGCCTAGGAAAGAAGAAGCAATAGGAGAGAGCCTAGGTCGTGCTCTGCTTTGGCTCTCTAGAAACACTGTAGTAAATAAAGAAGTAAGACATTCTGGGCTGCATGGACTCACAAAGAAGTAAAAGTCACAGTGACAGAAGTGAGCCAAGGCAAGGCTGCTGTTAGACCACTGAAAAGTCAGAGAAAAGGGGGCCTTGGAGGCAGATCCAGGGATTTAGCCTGCTGCTATTCCCCTGGTTTCAAGTCTCATGTAGGCCCTTAGAATTTAGGAGGAAAAAGTAAAGATGCACACCTGAGAGGGAAGAAAGGTGTGGGTGTGCTCCAGAGAGAGTCTAAGCTGGGTCTCTGTCTTGAGGGTTCTTAACTGTTTTCTAAAAGAGGGAATTTTAGGGGAGGTCTTAGGAGAAGATCTCAATAGAATATTCATCAGCTTTATGGTGATGCACCAAAATGGGATTTAGTCCCTTGACTTCATCTGTCCTTTGATGTGGTTGGCACAAATAGTACAAATTGGATTCCTGTTATATCTCTCTAAGTAAGGTTATTTAAGCTATTTACGCTCTGGTTGGGGAGAAGTGTAAAGCATTTATTCTGAAGTGTCCTTGGTTAGGGAAGATAGGATTTTGTGATTTAATAGATGGCTATAAACCACTTGGCCGTTTAACTATGTCTCAGTTTCCCTATTCCATTTGTCCTGTGTTACTAATTTGTTTCAACTAAGTCTAGGATCTAAGGTGATTATGCTCAACTGTTGGTGGACATAGAATAAATCAAGTAAATCTTCAAACTGATCTATCACACTTTTTGGTAATTTATCCAAAATTCTTTTCTCTGTAACTGTACATTTACCAAGCACTTTCTTTTCATCTACCTTTGTCCAACAAAATCCTATCCCCCCTTTAAGGCCTAAAGCTAATGTTGACTCTTTCTTAAGCTCCCACTAAGCAAACTTCATCACTTGAAGCATGTAACCCTCATTTTTCAATCATGAAGCATGTAAACCTCATTTTTAATCTGTCAACCCTGTTCTATATCCCTGAACAAAGTTACAAGCTAGTGCCAGGAAATAGCCAACCATAACGGTTAAACAATGCTTGTTTTAGCTTCTGTACATTGCTTTGCTAGGTTCCTACCCCTCTCCATGCCAACCAGGATGCAGTTTTGCCTTTATATTCTCCCTGTGAAGACTGTTCAGGGCTGCGAGTCTGTTTAGGGCATGAGCCCACTCATAGCCACCGGTAAAATAAATTCCAAATGCTCAATTTGGTCTCTCTGTAAATTAATCTCACAAAAACTGGGCATAACACACTACCTGATTTTTGTATTACTGTGTTTCTAGCAACTCAGCTTACTCATATTTTATGCCAATTATCTAGTCCTGTGTCTTTCTCCACCATTGGATTGAACTCTGTGAAGGTAGAACCATGTCTTAGTCCTCTCTGGATCCCTAGGATCTGTTTCATAGTAAATGCTCAGGATAAAAGCCTGCATGCAGCTTTCTACCAGAAGCAAGAGATTACTCGTTGGATTCCTGTATCAAATATAGGCATTTGTTACAATGTTTATCCAAGTGGACTGCAAGCCAGGTGAGGTTATGGCTACTATCATCTCTCTCTCTGTCTCCTGCACAGAGCAAACTGTCAAACAGTGTCCTTAAATAAATTAAATAAAAGTCAGCTAATACTATGAAAGCTCATAGTTTTATTTACACATTAAATTGTATTTGGAGAAAATCTATAAAGTCAGCTAAAGCCCTAAGTCATCATGACTCTATAGGTGTTATAGAGCAGGGGAGATGAATGAAAAAGTGTGTGAGTGAGGAAGTAAGCAAGGGAGGAAAGAAGGAGTAATTAATAGTGTGTGAGCTAGTAAGTGAGCAGATGATAAGGAAGAGAAAAAATTAACTGAGCCACTGACTAGAAGAAGGAATGAATGAATGAGTGACTAAATTAACTAATTTGATAAGCAAGTGAATGTGTGATTGAGTGAATAAGCAACCATTTGTTTATACATTGTTTTTCCTTTGAATTTGAGGGTCACATTTAGCTTTCTGGGTTTCCTGATCCCTTGGCTGAGGTTTCAGGCACAGTTTGGAAAAGTCGCTGCTTCCTCGGTTTTAAACTGCAGTCCACTGAGGCTCTTCCCAAGGATGATGTACTCTCAAACATATATATTTAAATTGCCGTGAAAGCAGTGACACTTGACAACTCTATTAATTACTAACATTCTTCATCATTTGTTAAGTGCTGGTTATTGCTTGTAATCTTTAAAGGGAATTAAACTAAAGATTTAAGAAACAATTATGTCTGGAAAAAAATAATCCTCCCCAAATCTAATCACCTTCTGATGGAGAGCTTCCTGCTGAGGTGGCTGGGGAGGGAGATGGGGGAGAAGTGCCCAAGCACCACTGAAGTTCCTGTGGCTGGTCTGGGGGGAAATGAGTCATAACCTGACCGTGTGATGTGGGAGACAGCAGTTTCTTACAAGGGCTCAGGAAGCAAGGCTGTGTCCTATTCTGCCTGGTGAAGCAGTGCTATTGCTTGTGTGGGTGGGAGTCCCTGTGCCTCCTAACACCAGGGGCCCAAGAGTGCCAAGCTTCTGTGTTTCAAAAAAGCTTCAAGCCCCCTTCTGTGAATTCCTGCCCCTTATCACTGTGGAGAGAAAGACGTTTGACTTGGGGCAGTTGGGGAAGGGCAAAAGCCATGGGACAAACACTTACCTGAAAGATGGCCAGTTTCAAGAGTTACTGGGTAAATATGGAGCTTCACACTTAAGTCAGTTCTCATCTTTTCAGCACTATGCAGGCATTACTTAACTAACATGCAGGTTGACCACTGCTGCCCATCTTTACTCTCTCCTATTCCAGAACTGGAAAAAGAGGCTTGAGACTCACTGTGCCTGGCCTCCACCCTGAGAGAAATGTGAGTGTGAGTCTAAGACCGCTTCTCCCAGGGAGATACCCCAAAGAACTCAAGCTAACACGGGGCCCTGATACTTGGACCTTAAAAGGTGGAAACACCATTTCTGGGTGCTAGTACCATGACTAAAAAAAAAGGCTATTCCAGGCACGGAAGATGGCGGCACTGTGAGAAGCGGCAGAGCGCCCAGCTCCCAGCCACGAACCCGATTTATTCCTAAAATCCTACATAACCAGCTTTAAAAAAGCAGAGAAACACACCTGAGTGGATGGAGTGCAAGGGGGGAGCACTGAAGACACATCACCGAGTCGGGTAAGAGAGGGGGGCCGTAGGAAAAGGGAGACCCCCTGAAGCCTGTGCTGGGCTCTGAGCCCGGAGGCTTGGAGGTTGCAAATCTCCCTCCCCTTGGGAGTGCAGATGGCCTCCAAAAGCGGGGATCCCACACTCGGAGAGACAAGGGGAAGGAGGGCCCTGCACACAGGGCAGAGGATCCCAGGGGAGCAGTGAGTCCCGGAGGGGATGGCACCTTCCTAAGAAACAAAGCCTCTAGTGGCGGCTGAGACCAGCATCTGGCGCTCGGGATGCTGACCATAGGGAAGGCTGTCCCAAGGGAAGTGGCACCCAAGTGGTAGAGGACCAGAGGACGGAGCTGAGCAGCCGCACACAGGGACCCTCTGCCTCCCTGTGGGGATTGTGTTGAGCCCCCAAAGTGCTGAATCTGCATGGTGTGGAGGAGGGGAGGAGCCCTCCCTGCCCTGAGCTCCTGGTGCTTAGAGTCTGGGATCTGTGACCAGCCTGAGGGGCGCCTTGGAGGCGCCTGAAGCCGCTCCAGCTTTGCTGAGACTAGCAGTGCTGGGAGCTGCATAGAGCTGACTTTGGGTCCCCTCCCGCTGGGTGCTTTGGAGAGAGGGTGGCAGGACCCTGCAGGGCAGACTTTCTGCCTGTGTGTTGCTTTGTGCATTTGTGAGTTTGATCGTGGAACTGGTTCCCACCTTCCCGGCTGGCACGGCACAGACAGACCAGCAGAGGCTGGGGTTGGGATCTGCACAGTGGACGGTCTGAGGGGTGGGCCTGGTACAACCAGCCAACCAGAGCTGAGCAGGGAGGGGCGGAGCCTGACTGCCACTCCTGCAGCCAGGAGTACCCCCCAACAGGAAAGGGGCGGGTACTGCTCACTGAGGCCCCAGACACCCCGCAAAGCACAGTCCTGAGGGAGAAGGGAGAGCAGCTCACAGGAGGACTTTACAAGAATAAGACTCTCAGGGACTGTTATTTGGGAACTGGAGGAAACGCAGAAAACCCCTGCTGGGGGCTGGACAGGCAAAGGGCTCACAAGAATGTGTTTTTAATTGGGCCCACTGAGCCCAGGCTGCTAAAACATACCATACAGAAAAGGCAACAGGCTGAAATCAATCTGAAGCTGCAGTAGGCCAGTGCCTGGGGAACTAGAATCAGAGGACAGAGTAGGGAATGAGGAACTGGCTATGGAGCAGAGACTAACTCCCACAGAGTGAGCACCTGACAGCGACACCCCTAAGGGGAGTGATACCCTGGGCTACACTAGCCACCCTGCACCCTAAAGACTCTACAGAAGACTCTGGAGTAAGACCAGGCAACTACAAGGTTGCAAAATAGCTGACAAGAGGAGGTGGTCCACGGAGAGCCTCAGGTCAACCATCTGCCTAAGGACACCAGAGCCAAACTTAGACAGCTGCTTACACTGGCTGATACACAAGTACCTCCCAGGAGAACTGAAATCAGCACACAAAACCGTGACCCTCAGACAACATAGGTAGCCCAGAAAAAACTCACCTGGTTGACTACCTGTTTTCCTGCTGTTTTTTTCTTTTGTTTGGTTATGTGGGTTTTTTGTTTTGGGGTTTTTTTGTTTGTTTTTTTTTGTTTTGTTTTGTTTGTGGGCTTGTTTATTTTCTTGTTTTTCCTTAGGAAGAAGAGAAAGGGGAGAAAATTTGTTTTTCCTCCTTTTTTAAATTTTATAATATGTATATACTTTTTTTTACATTTTTTTAAATAATTTTTTTTTCTTTCTCCTTTTTATAAAATAATTTTGTTTTGCTTTGCTTGATTTTTAGTTTTGTTTTGGATATTTGCTTTGTTTTGTTGTATCCTTGCTTCTAATATCAAGACTTTCTTGGTATCCCTGCTCAACGCCTGAGACTTTATCATTACATCCAAGTTTACTGCTTTCCTCTATAGTTTACCCCAAATCTCTTACTGGACTCCCTCCCCGACTGGACTTTATCTCTCTCTCTCCTCTCAATCCATTGGCATAATGTTTTTCTTCTGTTTCTTTTTTCTTTTTTTACTCTTCTTTCATTCTTTCATTATGCTCCCTTCTGTCTTCCTGTCCAATTTTTAGTTTCTCTTATTCTCTTTATTGTATTTTTGTTTTCTCATTTTCAACACTATCCTATTTCTATTCTCTCCCTTAATTTTTTGTTGGCCCTTCTTTCAGAATCTTTTCTCTGCTTCTGTTACCTCTCAGTAGCTTCTCTAATTTTTACATCTTAGTTTACTATTAATTTCTTAATTTTCACCAGTATTAACAACTATATACATCTCTCTCTCTCTCTCTAAGCATTACTTTTCTTTTTCTCTTTCTTTTTCTTTTAAAGCATCTTTTTCTTCTTTTTTTTCTTGTATGTGTGTGTGCATGTGTGTGTGTGTATGTGTTGTGTTCTCCCTTCACTCCCCCAGTTCTATTTTCACGTGGGTTGCTTTCATTGTTACTGTCAAGATATTTTGTAAAATACCTCTTGTTTCCTGGAATTTTAGTTGTGCATTGGCCTGCCTTGCCAGCACATGTACAACAGCTTACATGTCAAGGTTGGGGCTGAGGCAGTGAGCCAACCTGAGAGAAGTGTCCTCCCAAGGACTGATCAACAACAAACTAGACCCAACCACAACAGGAGAACATAAAGAAACCACAAAAAGGATACACACAAGAGGGACAAGCCTAGAGCAAAGAGCTCAGAGGTATAAGGAAAACACACCTCTGGGCTCCACTAGACCCACAGGACAAAATCCCATCCCACAAGATTGAGAGACAGCAAATATATCTAATATATAGGTACAAACACTAAGATCTACCAAAATGGGGAGACAAAAAAAAAACCCCCAAATTAAAGACAAGGAAACATCGCCAGAAAAAGACTTTGATGAGATGGAGTTAAGCAAGTTATCAGAAATGGAATTCAGAGTATGGATGATGAAGATGTTCAAGGAACTTAAGAAGACTCTAGATGATAAGATTGAGGACCTTAGTGAAAATATGAAAAAAGAGATACATACCATAAATAAAACTTTGACAGAGATAAAGAATGCTGTATGTGATATCAAGAATTCAGTGGAAGGAATTAAAAGTAGACTCAATGAAGCAGAGGATAGAATAAATGACTTAGAAGACAAGGTAGAACAAATCACACAATCAGAGAAGCAAAAACAGTCTAAGGGAGCTTTGGGACAACATTAAGCGAAACAACATTCGCATTATAGGAGTGACAGAGGGGGAGGAAAGAGAGCAAGGGATAGAGAAGTGGCATGAAGTTCTGCAAGTAATGAAAAGCAAGAACGTGCAATCAAGATTGCTTTATCCAGCAAAGCTATCATTTAAATTTGAAGGTGAAATAAAAAACTTCCCAGACAAAAAAAGGCTAAAGGAGTTCAGTTCCACTAAACCAGCATTGCAAGAAATGCTAAAAGGACTGCTCTAAGAAAGAGAAAGAATAATGAGAGAATGAGACATCAGAGTAAAGGGAAAAAATGGCATTAAATAAGTTGATATCAATAGTAACCTTAAATGTAAAAGGAATAAATGCTCCAATCAAAAGACAAAGGGTAGCTGAATGGATAAGAAAACAGGACCCAAATATATGCTGTCTACAAGAGACCCACCTCAGAACAAAAGAGTCACACAGGCTAAAAGTAAAGGGATGGAGTAAAATATTCCATGCAAATGGAAAGGAAAGGAAAGCTGGAGTAGCAATTCTTATTGCTGACAAAAACAGACTTCAAAATAAAGACTATAACAAGAGACAAAGATGGTCACTACATATTACTAGAGGGATCAATCCAACAGGAGGAAATAAGCCTTATAAACATTTATGCACCCAATACAGGAGCACCTAAATATATAAAAAATTTCTTGGGGGACTTCAAAGGGGAGATTGACAGCAACACAATCATAATGGGGGAATTTAACACCCCACTGTCAGCACTGGACAGATCATCAAGACAAAAAATCAACAGGGAAATGCAGACCTTAAATGAATCACTAGACCTAATAGATTTAATTGACATTTACAGAACATTTCACCCCAAAGCAGCAGAATACACATTTTTCTCAAATGCACATGGAACATTCTCAAAAATAGACCACATGTTAGGGCACAAGGAAAGTCTCTACAAATATATGAAGATTGAAATAATCTCAAGCATCTTCTTGGGTCACAATACCATTAAACTAGATTAACCACTATAAAAAACCTCAAAAATATTCAAGCACATGGAGGCTAAACAGCATGTTATTAAACAATGAATGGGTTACCAAGGAGATCAAGGAAGAAATAAAACACTTCATGGAAAGCAATGAAAATGAACAGACAACAACCCAAAATCTATGGGACACAGTGAAAGCAGTCCTGAGAGGAAAATTCATAGCATTACAAGACTATCTCAAGAAACAAGAAAAAGATCTAATGAACCAACTAACACAACAACTAAAAGAACTAGAAGGAGAACAGAAAGAAGGGCCCCGAGGAAGTAGAAGGAAGGAAATAATAAAAATCAGAGCAGGGATTAATGACATAGAGAGTAAAAAAACAATACAAAAAATCAATGAAACAAAGAGCTGGTTCTTTGAAAAGGTAAATAAGATTGATGCACCTTTAGCCAGACTCACTAAGAAACAAAGAGAGAGGACCCAAATAAATAAAATCAGAAATGAATGAGATGATATAACAACTGAACCATCAGAAATACAAAGTATTGTAAGAAAATATTATGAACAACTATATGCAAACAAATTGGACAATATGGGGGAAATGGACAAATTCCTGGAAGCATACAACCTTCCAAAATTGAATCAAGAAGAGGCTGAATACCTGAATAGGCCAATAACAACTAATGAAATTGAAGCAGTATTCAAAAAACTCCCAGCAAACAAAAGTCCTGGACCAGATGGATTTACAGGTGAGTTTTACCAAACATTCAAAGAAGAATTAACACCTATTCTATTCAAACTGTACCAGAAAATTCAAGAGGAGCGAAATCTCCCAAAATCTTTTTATGAGGTCAGCATCATCCTAATCCCAAAACCACATAAAGACACTGCAAAGAAAGAAAATTACAGGCCAATATCCCTGATCAACATAGATACTAAAATCCTCACTAAAAAAACTACCAAACCAGATCCAGCAATACATTAAAATGATCATACATCATGACCAAGTGGGATTTATTCCAGGGAGGCAAGGCTGGTACAACATCCACAAATCAATAATTGTGATACATCAGATAAACAAAATGAAGGACAAAAATCATATGATCATATCAATAGACACAGAAAAAGCATTTGACGAAAAACAGTACCCATTTCTGATAAAAACTCTCAGCAAAATGGGAATAGAGGGATCGTACCTCAACATAATAAAGGCCATATACGACAGACCTACAGCCAAAATCATCCTCAATGGGCAAAAACTAAAACCATTTCCATTAAAAACCCGAAAAAGTCAGGGATGTCCACTTTCACCACTCTTATTCAACATAGTACTGGAAGTCCTTGCTACAGGCATCAGAGAGTAGGAAAACATAGAAAGTATCCAAATTGGAAAGGAGGAAATAAAACTGTCATTTGCAGATGACATGATATTGTACATAGAAAACCCAAAGGCTACATCAAAGTACTACTAGATTTGATAAACGAATTTGGCAAGGTAGCTGGATACAAAATCAACATCCAGAAATCAATCACATTCTTATACACCAACAATGAACTTTCAGAGAGAGAAACTAGAAAAGCAAGACCATTTACCATTGCAACTAAAAAAATAAGAAACCTAGGAATAAACTTAACCAAGGATGTAACAGACCTGTACTCAGAAAACTACATGACACTGAAAAAAGAAATAGAGGGAGATTTAAACAAGTGGAAGAATATACCATGCTCATGGATTGGAAGAATTAATATCATTAAAATGTCCATACAACCCAAAGCAATTTATAAATTCAATGCAATTTCTATTAAAATACCAACAGCATATTTCACAGATCTAGAACAAACATTTCAAAAACTTATATGGAACCAAAAAAGACCCTGAATAGCTGCAGCCATCTTGAGGAAAAAGAACAGAGTGGGAGGGATCACATTACCAGACTTCAAACTGTACTACAAAGCCATTGTAATCAAAACAGCCTGCTATTGCTACAACAACAGACATATAGACCAATGGAATAGAACAGAAACCCCAGAAATATATCCATGCCATTATGGTCAGTTAATATTTGACAAAGGAGACAAAAGCATTCAGTGAAGTAAAGACAGTCTCTTCAATTAGCGGTGCTGGGAAAATTGGACAGATATATGCAAAAAAATGAAACTAGACCAACATCTTTCACCATACACAAAAATAAAATCGATAGAAGACTTAAACGTAAGTCTCAAAACCATAAAAATCTTCTAAGAAAACATAAGCAGTAAAGTCACAGACATCCCACATGTGAAATTTTACTGATACATCTCCTAGGGCAAGAGAAACAAAAGAAAAAATTAACATATGGGACTACAGCAAACTAAAAAGCTTCTGCACAGCAAAAGAAAACAGCCTTAAAATACAAAGGAACCCCAAAGTCTGGGAAAACATATTTTCCAAGGGTGTATCTGATAAGAGGCGAATTTCCAAAGTGTACAAAGAACTCATAGCACTCAGCAAGAGGAAGACAAACAACCCAATTAAGAAATGGGAAAAGGACTTAAATAGACATTTCTCCAAAGAGGACATATGGATGGCCAAGAGACACATGAGAAAATGCTCCATGTCACTAATCATCAGAGAGATGCAAATTAAAACCACAATGAGGTATCACCTCACACCTGTCAGAATGGCTGCCTTCAACAAATCAACAAACGACATGTGCTGGCGAGGGTGTGGAGAAAGGGGAACCCTAGTGCACTGCTGGTGGGAATGCAGACTGGTGCAACCACTATGGAAAACAGTATGGAGGTTCCTCAAAAAATTAGAAATGGAGCTGCCTTTTGACCCAGTGATTCCACTCCTAGGAATGTATCCTGAGAATCCCGAAACATTCATCAGAAAGGATCTATGTACCCCGATGTTCATAGCAGCACAGTTTACAATAGCTAAGATCTGGAAACAGACCAAGTGCCCATCAGTAGATGAATGGATAAAAAAGCTGTGGGACATTTACATCATGGAACACTACACAGCTGTAAAGAAGAATCTCGTACCCTTTGGGACAGTATGGATGGACCTGGAGAATATTATGCTAAGTGAAATAAGCCAGGCAGCTAAAGACAAATATCACATGATCTCGCTTATACGTGGAATATAAAAATTTAATAAACTGATGAACAGAATAGATTCAATGACATGGAAGCATAGATGAGACTGATGAATGTCAGAGGGATGGAGGAGGGCGGGTGGGTGGAGGGGGAGAGAGTAACCGAAGAATTTATATGAATATATACACAACCCAAGGACATGGACAATGGTGGGGAAAGGGACTGGGAAGGAGGAAGGAACGGGGTGGAACGGGTCATTGGGGAGAAAAAGGGACATCTGTAATATTTAAAAAAAAAACCACACACACACACACACAAAATGAACAAAAAAAGAAAAAACAACAAACAAACAAACAAAAAGGCTATTCCTTAGAAATGTGTCCAGTTAGATATATGTAAGAGTAATGTCTCTCTTGCTTCCCAGGCCATATTCTTATTAAGACACCACCTGTTCAATGCCTACTAATGCTTCTCTAAGGAATAGCCTCCCTTTCAGCCATGAGACTAGCACCTAAAAATGTTCTATTTGCACATTTTTAAGGAGCAAGCATCAAGACTCTGTCTGGGTTCAGCTGGAGCTCTTTGCGGGTATCTTCCCTGGGAGAAGGGGTTTTAAGCACTGCTCAGACTGATGGCCTAGCAAAAGTGCCACTTGGGAAACAAGAGACCATGATCTCATGTGTACCCTAATGGACTACCTCAGGGTCATCACTTCCCATTACCCGGAACCTTGTGCCCTGTGAGTATACAATATTTTGGCTTTCTCTGGTCCTCCGTTTCCTCATCTCTATGAGGCTGGATTAGAGCAATGATTTTCAAGCTTTTTTTTTCATGCATCAGAATTCCTTGGAACTTTTGTTAAAACACTGATTACTGTGCTCACCATCTGAAGTTTCTGATTCACTAGGTCTTGCATTTCTAACATGTCCATATGTCATGCTGATGCTGCTGGTCTGGGAACTACACTGGACTCCTTGATACCAAGATGTGTGTTGCTGGGTAGAAAGCAGTGTCTCTTTATTTACTCTTCACCTTCTCAAAAAAAACAACAAAAACAAACATGACCTGAGGAATCTCTGCACATTTTAAAGGTGGGAAGCAGGCTCACGACAGTATTCAGACTTGCATAAAATCCAACTGCCAGTGAACAGTGAAGCCAAAATCTGAAGCCAAGACTTCAGTGTCCAGACCTTGTTTTGCTCCCCACACACCCTATGGCCTAGGGGAATATGTAACTTAGTTTCTAGCTTCTATATATGCCACTCACATTTGTAGTGCTGTGAAGATGGCAAGAACCATAATACTGATACATAGTTTAGTACACACCAGGTACTTTTCTCAGTGCTTTATAGGTATTAGAGCATTTAATTGTCACCCTAACTCTAGGAAGTTGATGTGCTATTATTACCTTCATTTTAAAGATGAGGAAACTGAGGCATAAAGAGGTCAGCTCACTTTCCCAGGGTCACAGAGCTAAGAACTAATGTAGTTGGAACTCAACCATGAGCAGTCTGACAGCTAGGTCTCAGATTTGAGCATTATGCCTTAGGGACAATGGTACTCTTATAAGGCTGGCTAGGGTCAATGCCCTGCAGGGAAAGGGATCTCAGAGAATAAGCTCAGTATCTCTAAAGACAGAAGTGACCCTGGGCCAGGTAGAGGCTTCCTGCTATGGAATTTTCCACAGATTTTCACAGTATGCCTGTTGTGTTGTCATTTTCATGTCTGGGGCTCCCAATTTCATCCCTGCATCATCACTACAGCCCCCGCATGACCAGGGCTGTCTGTCAAAGGAACACTAGGCACACTCAATGAAATGTAAGATGTAGTAGTCAGGGCACGCATGTAGGCATGTGAGCCTGCCGGGCTGGATGCAAAGGCTTGATTGAATAATGGTATTTAGAAAATGGCACTTGAATTTTCTTCATAGACCTTCAAAGTGATGAATTTGGGGCTTATTGAAATGGTCTTAAATCAAGGCTTCTGTGCACAACAGTTTGCTCAGATTCATACAAAGTGGATTTCTCAGAGTGTCTGATACCAGTAGCTCCCTACCACTGGCCGCTTTCTGGGTTCAGGGGCTGGGCCAAGGGCCAGAGTCATGGAAAAGAAGAGCTTGGAGCCAGAACACCCCACAAGACAGAGTGTGTCCAGATGGGGACTCTGAGGTCCCAAGAGGAGAAGGGACTATCCTAAAGGCACATAGTAAACCAGTTAGGCAACTGTCTTCTGAGCCCTTCCAAACCTTCTGATGGCTATCTCCCCATGTGGCTACTCTGAGGTCTGCCTAAGTGGGCAGTATACTGCCTAAGACTGCCATTTGCTCCAATGGGTCACCTATTTTCTGGGTTTTTCTCTTCCTTCTCTACTAGATGGGTCTGGGTGATCTACAGGATGCTAAATTCACTTCCAAACCCTGTGAACTCTGGGGATACTGTTTTTTGTGACTTCAGTTTATACACTTCTTCCACCCATCACCTTCAACCCATCCCCACCACCATCCTGAGAGTTTGTAGGACACTTGCATGAAAATAGCCCATCTAATCTCCTACACCAATCTTCCAGAATCTGAAGCCTCAGCTGCTTTGTCTAACTACAGAATCTCATTCTCAGGTGGCAACTATGAACTTACATGAGTCCCCAAATAAGTGTCTCTAAATTCTGCACCTTAGTCCAGGCTCGTCCTGCCAGCCGTTCTTGACCTTTTGTCCAGGAAGCAGCATTTTTCTGGAGGCATTAGTGACCCTTCCACTTTTTAGTGCCTTAGCTTTTCCATCTGCTAAGTTAAAATAATGGGGATCCCTGGATTCTCTATATCACTAAGTGGTGAGGGGACCCTGTGGTTGGAAGATGGGGGGAAAGTCTTATAGACTGCAAAATGCTGTGGCTGTGGCTGTGGTTCTGTTTATGGGCTTATCTCTATTTGGATTTCTCTTTGGGCCATTTTTCTGGACTTCTGCAGTAGAAGCTGCTGTGTAACCAACTGAAACCAGACCCCCATGGGATTTGGATTAAGCCTCCAGGGTCTGGTAGCCATGGTACTATAGATATAAAGTAAAACAAAACACTGCTACTACCACCACCACCAAAACATCAGAAAAAGCCCTGGCCAGTGTGGCTCAGTTGAATGGTGTCATCCTGTGTACCAAAATGTTGCTGGTTCAATTCCCGGTCAGGGCACATGTCCAGGTTGTAGGCTTGTACCATGGTAGGGGGCATACAAGAGTCAGTGATTGAAGTTTTGCTCTCACATTGATGTTTCTCTCTCCCTCTCCCTTATTCTCTCTTTAAATATCAATAAAAAATCTTTTTTAAAAAACAACAGAAATAAATAAAATAATGAATATGGAATTAATTAATGCGATTTAACAACAAAATTCTAATATTTTTAAGAGCAAGAAGACCACAAGCAAGGCAGGGCTTTGCATAAAATGGGCTATGAGTGTGCATCCTGTACACAGGAGCTAGAGACAGAGATGATAGAGCAATTCAGACAAAGTCCTTGCTTCAAGGATCCTTCAGTTCTGGGAACAGATGTATTTGGATATGATTGCATACTCCATAATAAGGATGAATGATTAGGAAACAAAGGAGGCAGTGGAAATAAAGAAGAAAAGCCCATAACCCAGGCTCAGTAACAATATGGGAGACAGAGAAATCTTATAGCAGCTGATGCTTGAACTGGGAATAGAAAAATGAATAGGAGTGTACCATTTGTAGAGAAAAGTGTAGGGATACCCCAAGCAGAAGGGAGAACATGAACAAAGCCATGGAGATAAGGAGCACACAAGTTTTGGAGAACAGCATGTGCTTTAGGAAGATTAAAACCTTGGATACAAAGTGTGGTGAAAGGGAGACAGACAAAGACAAAAGTTTTCTAGAGTGAGATCAGAGAGGGCCTTAAAACCATGCTTAGGAGGAAGATTGGGTAAAGATGACAGTAGGTAAATCAGATGCTCAAATCCTCCTACAACCACATAAAAGATTCAACTAAACTACATCATTCAGAAGCACCTGAAATATAACTGTACATAAATTCTGCCACTAAGGAAATAAAGAAAACACATCAAGACTGGTAGGAGGGGTAGAGATGGAGAACAAACTGGTCACACACCCACATGTGGAGGATAAAAATAGGGAAGGATATCTCAGTAGTCATGAATCCCTTGAAGAGTGAGGATTCCCAGTCCCACATCAGGCCCCCCAGGCCAGAGTTCCAGTGCCAGGAAGAGAAGTCCTCATAACTTTTGGCTATAAAAACAAGCAGGGATTGTGGCTGAGCAAGATGCAAGTCTGATGGAGTCCCAAGCATTCCTCCTAAAGAGCTTGCAATAGACTCACTCGGACTCACTCACTCTGAGCTTCTGCCCTCAGACACCTGCTCAAAAGGCACCAAAGACATATGGGAAGGAACTAAATTGTCTTGCATCAGGGTGAGAGCTTGAGGAGCAGCTTTCTCACAGACAGAAGTGCTGGTAGAGGCCATTGTTTCTTTTCTGAGACCTGCCCTCACAGAGCAGGTAGGTGGGTCCCCTATCTGAGTCTCCATCAACTTGGCTAACACTGTCTGCCCTGCCTTGGTGATTCCCTGAGACCCCATCTCACTCATCATGTGGACCCGTCCAAAACATTTCCAGTGTCTTCATTACAAATGGCCTGTCTTGGCTAATGCTTTGAACTTTCCTAAAACTTATCAAACAAGTAACACCTGTCCTCAGCATGCCCCATACGTCTCTCTAAGTGGCCCCAAGACTGGATCTAGTGACAGCCAACCTTGGTTCACAGTTTGGCCTCTCCTGACCATGTTCTAGCCCAGAACTGGGAGCAGCCATCTGAAGACCTCTTTTGTAGCTCAGGCCTGGTGGCCATGGGCAGGGTACAGGTAGTGGCTGACTTTGGCTTTCACCTCCAAAAAAGGCCCCAAAATCAGTGCACCGAGTGGACAGCTTAAGGCCACACTGAAGAACCACCTAACCACCTCCATAAGTCACACACTCAAGGGGCAGAGTTAGTGGACACCAGAGCCCTGTTGAAGTGAGCCATGCTCTGTGGGGTTGGCTTCTGCACAGCTGATTCTTCAAGGTGGTCACAGCCAGTCTTAGCAACCAATTGGCTTGTGGGTAAATCCCTCCCATTAAAGTCACAACAGCAATCAAGGCTCAACTACCTGGAGTACCCAGCTCCATGATTAGAGAGGTTATGAAAATGGATCTTAAAGGACAACTACTGCATAAGACTATTCTACCAAGCCTGAGAGATGTAGCAGCAAGTCTGCCTAATACATAGAAACAAACACAGGGAGGCAGAAAAAATGAGGAGACAAAAAAACATGTCCCAAATGAAAGAATAGAGCAAAACTCCAGAAAAAGAACCAAGCAAAATGGAGACAAGCAATCTACCAGACGCAGAGTTCAAAAAACTGATTACAAAAATGCTCAATGAACTCAGAGCAAGAGTAAATGAACTTAATGAGAACTTCAACAGAGAGATAGGAAACATAAAAACAGAGCTGGAAAAAATTAAAAAGAACCAGTCATAGATGAAGAATATATGACCAGAAATGAATACATTACAGGGAATCCACAATAGAGTAGATGAAGCAGAGGATCAAATCAGAGACTTGAAAGATAAGGTAGCAGAAAATACCCAATCAGAACAGGGGGAAAAAAAGAATCTAAAACATTAGGATATTATAAGGAGGCCCTGGTACAACTTCAAGTGTACCAGAGTAGGTTTTCTACCTGTTTGTTACTTTATATGTTTTTGATTACTGGTTGGCACCTCATGGCACCCACCTTCCTGAATTACATTGAGGAGACAGACCAGTGAAAGCTGAGATTTGCGTCTGCATTGTGGAGAGTTTGAACTGAGCACCTTGGGAGATCAGCCAACTAGAACTGGGAAAGGAGGGGTGCAGCAGGCCTACCTCTCTTGCAGGCTAAGAGCACCACGCCCAACAGAAAAGGGGTTGGTTCAGTTTACTGAAGCCCCAGATTACCCTGCCCCCACCCTGGACACAGTTCTGTGGGGGAAGGGAGAAGAGCTCATAGGAGGACATTAGAAGAATAAGACTCTCAGGGACTATAGTTTGGAAACCAGACAAAATGCTTAAAACACCTTCTTGGGGGCTGGGCAAGCACCACGCACACCTGAGTGTCTTTTGAACAATCCCACTGAGCCCAGGTCTCTGAAATTGCCCGTACGGAAAAGGCAACAGGCTGACTTCAATCTGAACCTACAGCAGGCCATTGTGTGGGGAACTAGAATTGGAGGATATGGTAGAAACTGAGGAGCTGACTTTGAAGCAGAGATTAACTTCCCCATAGTGAGTGCCTGACAGAGAAACCTCCAAGTAAGGAGAGCAATATCCCGAGCTACACTAGCCAGCCTGCACTCTAAAGAATCTCTTTGGAAGACCCTGGAGTAAGACCAGGCAACCACATGGGGGACGAAAAATAGCTGAAAGGTGGAAGTGGTCCACAGGGTGCCTCAGAACAACCAGGTACATAAAGATATGAAGAGCCAAACCTAGACAGTTCCTGACAGTGGTTGACACAAAGTAGCTCCCAGGAGACCTGAAATCAGCATACAAAATAGTAAGCCTGAGAAAACATAACCTCCCCAGACGACTTTTGGATTTGTTTTTTCTTGCTTTGCTTGTGTCTGATTTTATTGTTCTATTATCAATATTTTCTTGATATTCTCTGCTTTATTGCTTGGATATTATTACAATCAATTAAGTTTATTGCTTTTCTTTATTGCTTCTTCCATAGCTCTTATTGGCCTTCTTCCCTATCCTTGCTTTGCCTCTCTCTCTTTTCTTGTTCCCATGGCATAACTTTTTTGCCCTTTATTTCTCTGTCTTCCTGTCTTTTTGTCTTTTTAACCATTTTCCTATTCCTACTCTCTACACTTATGTTTTTGCTTGTTCATTTTTCCTTTCAGAATCTTTTCTCTGCTCCTTTTATCCTCCAGTAGCTTCCCTATTTGTTTTTTTGTTTGTTTGTTTGTTTTGTTTGTTTGTTTACTATTAGCAATGCTATCCTTTCTTTTTTGCCTTAGTATTTGTGTTCTCACTTTGATTACCTAATTCTACTTTCCCTTGGGTTGTTTTCATTGTGATTTCAGGATATTTTTCAAGATCTTGTTTGTTTCCTGTCAGTTTGGTTGTGTTTTGTTTTGCCTTGTCAGCACCTGTACAACAGCTCACATGTTGTGGTTGTGGTTGAGCCTCACAGTTAACTGGCCTGAGAGGAGAGTCCTCCCATGAATGAATCAACAACAATCTAGACCCAATTACAACAGAAGAACCCAAAGAACCCACAGAAAGTGTACACCTACAGCATACAGCTCAGAACAATAAAGAAAACACACCTCTGGGTCCCACTGGACATTCACTATAAAAGTCCACCCTACAAGATTGGGAGACAACAAATATATCTAATACACAGATACCAACACAGAGATGTTAAAATGGGGAGACAGAAAAACAGCCCCCAAACTATAGAAAAGGAAAAATCGCCAGAAAAGACATTGATCAGATGGAGGTAACCAAGTTATTAGAAACAGAGCTCAGAGTAATGGTTATAAAGATGCTCAAGGAAATTAGTGACACTTAATGCGAGCATTCATAAAATTAGTGGGAAATACAAGAAACCTAGTGAAAGCTACACCAGCATAAAAAAAGATACAGATATTATGAATAAGAACTAGGCATAAATAAAGAATACTATATCTGACATCAAGAATAGGCAGGGCCCGGCTGGGCATGGTTCAGCGGTTGAGCATCGACCTACCATCCAGGTTATTGGGGTTTGATCCCCAGTCAGGGCACACGCCTGGGTTGAGGGCTCTATCCCCAGTTGGGAGCATGCAGGAGGCAGCCAATCAATGACTCTCTTATCATTGATGTTTCTATCTCTCTCTCTCCCTCTCCTTTCCTCTCTCTGAAGTCAATAAAGATATATATATATTTTAAAAAAGAATAGGCTGGAAGGAATTAAAAATAGGCTCAATGAAACAGAAGATCGAATAAGTGAATTAGAAGATAAGGTAGAAAAAAACACAATCAGAGCAACAAAAAGAAAGAATACTTAAAAAGCATGAGGACAGTTTAAGGGAACACTGGGACAATTGAAACAAAACATTAACATTATAAGGGTACCAGAGGAGGAGGAAAGAGGACCAAGGATAGAGAACCTGTTGGAAGAAATAATGACAGAATACTTCCCTGAGCTGGTGAAGGAGAAAGCCACACAAGTTCAGGAAGCACAAAGGGTTCCAAACAAGAGAAACGAAAAGAGAGCCACTCCAAGGCACTCAAATTAAAATGGAAAATGCTAAGGAAAAAGAGAATCTTAAGGGCTGCAAGAGAAAGACAAGCAGTGACTTACAAGGGAGCCCCTATAAGGCTCTCAGCAAATTTCTCAACAGAAATACTTCAGGCCCGAAGAGATTGGCATGTTTTCAAAGTAATGAAAAACAAGAACCTGCAACCAATACTGCTCTATCCAGCAAGGCTATTATTCAAAATAGATGGTGAAATAAAGAGCTTCCCAGACAAAAGAAGGCTAAAGGAGTTCAGTGCCACCAAACCAGTGTTGCAAGAAATACTAAAGGGACACTTTAAGAAGAAAAAGAAATATTGAGAGAAAGGAACACAGGCCTAAAGGGAAAATATTACATTAAATAAATATATCAATAATAACCTTAAATCTAAACGGAATAAATGCTCTAATCAAAAGACATAGGGTACCTGATTGGATAAGAACACATTACCCAAATATATGTTGTCTACAAGAGACCCATCACAGAACAAAAACTCACACAGGATGAAAATGATGGGTTGGAAAAAGTTTGCCATGAAAATGGAAACTTAAAAAAATCTGCAGTAGCAATGCTCATATCTGACAAAGAAAGACTTCAAACTGAAGGCCATACCAAGAGACAGTGAAGGCCACTACACAATACTTGATACAACAAGAGGATATAACCCTGGTGAATACATACCCAAATATATGAAATGTTCTGGAGGACCTAAAGGGAGAGATCAACAACAGTACAATCATAGTAGTGGACTTTTACACCACACTAGCATCACGGGATATATCTTCTAGACAAAAAATCAAAAAGGAAACCGCAACCGTAAATGACACATTAGATAAAAAGAATTTAATTGGCATTTCCAGAATATTTCACCCCAAAGCTGCAGAATATACATTCTTCTCATTTGTACATGGGACATTCTCAAAGGTAAACCACATGTTAGGACGCAAACTAAGTCTTTACAAACTCAAGAAGATTGAATTATATCAAGCATTTTTCTCAGATCACAATGGCATGAAACCAGAGATAAGCAACAATAAAAATACCTTTAAAAGATTCAAACACATGGAGACTAAATAGCATGTTATTAAACAATGAATGGGTTACCAATGAGATCAAGAAAGAAATAAAAAGTTCCCTGGAAACAAATGAAAATGAACACCCACAAACCCCAAATCTACGGGACACAGTGAAAGCAGTCCTGAGAGGGAAGTTCAGAGCATTACAAGCCTACCTCAAGAAACAAGAAAAAGCTGTAATAAACTATCAAACACTGCAACTAAAAGAATTAGAGAAAAACAAGGAAAGGCCCTAGTAACTAGAAGGAATGAAATAATAAAGATTAGAGCAGCCCGGGCGGGCGTGGCTCAGAGGTTAAACATCGACCTAGGATCCAGGTGATCGGGGTTTGATTCCCATCAGGGTACATGCCCAGATTGCGGGCTCAACCCCCATTTGGGGGGGTGCAGGAGGCAGCTGATCAATGACTCTCTCATCATTGATGTTTCTATCTCTCTCTCTCTCCCTCTCCTTTCCTCTCTCTGAAATCAATAAAGATATATTTTTTTTAAAAAAGATTAGAGCAGAAGTAAGTGACCTAGAGATGGAAAAAAACAAAAAAAGAACAAAAACAAAAAACACAGTACAAAAGATCAAAGACTCCAAGAGACAATTCTTTGAAAAGATAAACTAGACTGATGAACCTTTAGGAAAACTGATTAAGAAACACAGAGAAGAGCCAAATAAATAAAATCAGAAATGAAAGTGGTGAAGTAAAAACTGACATCACAGAAATAAAGAGGATTGTAAGAAAATACTATGAACTACTATAGGCCAACAAGCTGAACAACCTGGGCAAAATGTACAAATTCCTAGAAAAATACGAATTCCAAAACTGAATCAAGAAGATTCACAAAACATGAATAAGCTGATAATAACTGATGAACTTGAAGCAGTAATCAAAAGACTTCCAGCAAACAAAAGCCCTGGCTTGGGTGGCTTCCCAGGAGAGTTTTACCAAATATTCAAAGAACTAACAAGTATCCTCCTTAAACTATTCCAAAAATTCCAAGAGGAAGGAACAGTTCCAAGCTCTTTCCACAAGGCCAGCATTATCATAATTCCAAAACAAGATAAAGACACTACAAAGAAAACTACTGGTCAATATCCCTGATGAATATACATGCTAAAACCCTCAAAAAATTTAGCAAACCAGATCCAAGAATACATTGGAAACATCATACACCATGACCAAGTGAAATTTATTCCAAGGGTGCAAGGTTTGGGTAATATTAGCAAATCAATAAATGTGATACATCACAAATACCAATAGAAAGACAAAAATCACACTATCATATCAATAGATGCAAAAAAAGCATTCAATAAAGTCCAACACCTATTTTTGATAAAAACTCTCAGAAAGTGGGATTAAAGGAATCATACCTCAAAATAATAGAGACCGTACATGACAAACCTAGAGCAATAATCACACTCAGTGCTAAATTATAAAAGCATGTCCCTTAAAAACAGGAACAAGACAGGGTTCTGCACTTTCACCACTCTTATTCAACATAGTACTGGAAGTCCTTGCCACAGCCATCAGACAGGAAGAAAAATAAAAGGCATCCAAAATGGAAAGGAGGAAGTAAAACTGTCATTATTCGCAGATGTCATGATATTGTACATAGAAATCCCTAAATACTCCACCAAAAAATTATTAGATTTATTAAATGATTTTGGCCATGTAGCAGAATACAAAATTAACAAACAAGCATTGATGGCATTTTTATACAACAACAATGAACTCTCAGAATAAGAAACTAAAAAAAACAATCCCAGTTACCATTGCAACAAAAAATATTAAGATACCTAAGAATAAACTTAACCAAGGAGGTAAAATACCTGTATTCTGAAAATTACAGAACTTTGAAAAAAGAGATAGAAGAAGGTATAAACAAGTGCAAGAATATACAGTGTTCATGGATTGGTAGAATTAACATCATTAAAATTTCCATACTACCAGAAGCAATCTATATATTCAATGCAATAGCTACCAACTGCATATTTCACAGACCTAGTACAAATACTACAAAAATTAATGTGGAACCAACAAAGAACCCTAATAGCCACAGCAATCTTAAGCAAGAAGAACAAAGTTGGAGGTATCACAATACTAGATATCAAGCAACACTACAAAGCCAATGTAATCAAAACAGCCTGGTACTGGCACAAGAACAAACATATTGATCAGTGGAACAGAACAGAGAATGCAGAAATCACCAAAGCCATTATGCTTGATTAATATTTGATAAAGGAAGCAAGAACATACAATGCAATAAAGACAGTCTCTTCAATAAATGGTGTTGGGATAATTGGACAGATACATGCAAAAAAATGAAACTAGACTACCAACTTACACCATACACAAGAATAAACTCAAAATGGATAAATGACCTAAATGTAAGCGATGAAACCATAATAATCTTAAAAGGAAACATAAGCAGCAAAATATCAGACATCTCACCAAGCAGAATTTTTACTGACACAATGCCTAGGGCTAAAGAAACAAAAGAAAAATGAGCAAATAGAACTACATCAAACTCAAAAGCTTCTGCACAGCAAGAGAAACAAGCATCAAAATTAAAAGGGAACCCATTTTCTTGAAGAACATATTTGCCAATGACACATCTGATAAGAGGTTAATTTCCAAAACATATAAAGTTTGTATACAACTGAATAAAAAGGAGGACAAACAATCCAGTTAAAAAATGTGCTGAGGACTGGAAAGATGGTGGGACTGTGACAAGAAGCAGCAAGCCCTTGCTCCCAGCCACAGATTCGATTTATGGCTAAAATACA
Source organism: Miniopterus natalensis (assembly GCF_054644295.1). Classification (NCBI taxonomy): domain Eukaryota; kingdom Metazoa; phylum Chordata; class Mammalia; order Chiroptera; family Miniopteridae; genus Miniopterus; species Miniopterus natalensis. The sequence goes on from NC_142103.1 coordinate 66,266,401, forward strand.
ACATAAACAGCTTGGAAAAAGAAGAGAAACATATCTGAGTGGACATATTTTGAGTAGGGAGCACTGAAGAAACATCATAGAGTCTGGTAAGACGGGGGGCATAAAAAGGGGAAAATGCTAAAAGGACAGCTTTAAAAAGAAGAAGGAATACTGAGAGAAAGGTACATTGGCATAAAGGGGGAAAATGGCATTAAATAAGTATATATCAATTGTAACCTTAAATATATATGGAATAAATGCTCCAATCAAAAGGCATAAGGTAGCTGAATGGATAAGAAAACAGGACCCACATACACCCTTTCTACAAGAGACCCACCTGAGAGCAAAAAAATCATACAAGCTGAAAGTGAAAGGATGGAAAAAAATATTCAATGCAAATGGAAATTTAAAAAAAAGCTGGAGTTGCAATATTTATTTGACAAAATAGATTTCAAAATAAACACCATAACAAGAGACAAAGAGAGTCACTACATAATATTAAATGGATCAATCCAACAGGAGGATATAACCCATATAAATATATATGCACCCAATATAAGAGCACCTAAATATATAAAAAATTTCTTGGTGAACCTTAATTGTGAGATAGACAGCAACACAATCATAGTGGGGGACTTTAACATCCCACTGTCATCATTGGACAGATTATCAAGACAACAAAATCAACAGGGAAAGGCAGACTTTAAATGACACATTAGATCGAATGGATTTAATTGACATTTACAGAACATTTCATCCCAAAGCAGCAGAATGCACATTCTTCTCAAGTGCACATGGAACATTCTCAAAAATAGACCACATGTTAGGGCACAAAGTAAGTCTCTACAAATTCAGGGAGATTGAAATCATATCAAGCATCTTCTTAGGTCACAATGGTTTGAAACTAGAAATCAACCACTATAAAAAAATTAAAAAATATTCAAAGAGATGGAGGTTAAATAGGTTATTAAACAACAAATGGGTTACCAATGAACTCAAGGAAGAAATTAAACACTTCATGGAAAAAAATGAAAATGAACAGACAGCAATCCAAAATCTATGGGACACAGTGAAAGCAGTCCTAAGAGGAAAGTTCAAACCGGTACAGGCATACCTCAAGAAACAAGAAAAAGCTCTACTAAACCGTCTAACACAACTACAAGAATTAGAACGAGAACTGCAAGAAAAGCTCTGAGGAAGTAGAAGGAAGGAAACAATAGAGATCAGAGCAGAAATGAATGAATGACACAGAGACTAAAAAACAGTACAAAAGATCAATGAAACAAAGAGTTGGTTCTTTGAAAAGATAAATTAGATTGATGAACCTTTAACCAGACTCAGCAAGAAACAAAGGGAGAGGACACAAATAAATAAAATCAGAAATGAAAGAGGTGATATAACGACTGACGCAACAGAAATACAAAGGATCATAAAAAAATACTATGAACAACTATATGCCAACAAACTGGGCAACCTGGGTGAATTGGACAAATTCTTAGAAGCATACAATCTTCCAAAGATGAATTAGGAAGAATCAGAAAACCTGACTAGGCCAATAACAACCAATGACAATGAACCAGTAACCAAAAAACTTCCAGCAAACAAATTCTGGGACCAGATGGATTTACTGGTGAGTTTTACCAAACATTCGAAGAAGAATTAACACCTATTTTCCTCAAATTATTCCAGAAAACACATGAGGAGAAAAAACTCCAAAGCTCTTTTTATGAGGCCAGCATTATCCTAATTCAAAACTAGATAAAGACACTACAAAGAAAGAAAATTACAAGCCAATATCCCTGATGAACATAGATAGTAAAATCCAGAACAAAATATTAGCAAAAGTTATCCAGCAATACATTCAAAGATCATACACTACAACCAACGGGGACTTATTCTGGGGATGCAAAGCTGGTATAACATCTGCAAATCAGTAAATGTGATCCATCACATAAACAAAACGAAGGACAAAAATCATAAGATCATATCAATAGATGCAGAAAAGGCATTCAATAAAATCCAGAAACAATGAAACTTAAATCATTTCCCTTAGAAACAGGAACAAGACAGGGATGTCCACTTTCATCACTCTTATTCAACATAGTACTGGAAGTCCTTGCAACAGCCATCAGACAGGAAGAAAACATAAAAGGTATCCAAACTGGAAAGGAGGAAGTAAAACTGTCATTATTTGCAGATGACATGATATTGTACATAGAAAACCCTAAAGACTCCACCAAAGTACTACTAGGATTTATAAATGAATTCGACAAGGTAGCTGGATATAAATTTAACATCCAGAAATTGATGGCATTGTTATACATCAACAACAGACTCTCAGAAAGAGAATCTAGAAGAGCAATAGCATTTACCATTGCAACTAAAAAACTAAGATACTTAGGAATAAATTTAACCAAAGATGTAAAAGACCTGTACTCGGAAAACCACAGGACACTGAAAAAGAAATAGAGAAAGATATAAACATGTTCATGGATATACCATATTCATGGATTTAAAGGATTAATATCATTAAAATGTCCATACTATGCAAGGCAATATATAGATTCAATTCTATTCCTATTAAAATATTAACAACATATTCACAGAGCTAGAACAAATATTCTAAAAAATTATATAGAGCCGAAAAAGATCGCAAATAACTTCCACAATCTTGAGAAAGAAGAACAGAGTGGGAAGGATCACTTTATCAGATATCAAAATGTATTACAAAGCCATTGTAATCAAAACAGCCTGGTATTGACGCAACAACAGACATATAGATCAATGGAACAGAACAGAGACCCCAGAAATAGACTCGCAACAATATGGTAAGTTAATATTGACAAAGGAGGCAAGCGTGTACAGTGGAGTAAAGACAGTCTCTTCAGTAAATGGTGCTGGGAAAATTGGACAGCTAGATGCAAAAAAAATGAAACTAGACCACCAACTTTAATCATATACAAAAATAAACTCAAAATGGATAAAAGAATTAAATGTAAGTTATGAAACCATTAAATCCTGGAAAAAAAACATAGGCAGTAAAGTCACAGACATCTCACATAATAGAATTTTTACTGATACATCTCCTAAGGCAAGAGAAACAAAAGAAAAAATAAACATATGGGACTACATCAAACTAAAAAGCTTCTGCACAGCAAAAGAAAACAGCCCTAAAATACAAAGGAACCCCAAGTCTGGGAAAACATATTTTCCAAAGATTTATCTGATAAGGGACTAATTTCCAAAGTGTACAAAGAACTCATACTACTCAGCCAGAGGGAGACAAACAGTCCAATTAATAAATGGTTAAAGTGTCTGAATAGATACTTCTCCAGAGAGGTCATACAGATGACCAAGAGACACATGAGTAAATGCTCGACATCGCTAATCATCAGAGAGATGCAAATTAAAACCACAATGAGGTATCACTTCACACCTGTCAGAATGCCTACCATCAACAAATCAACGAGCGACATGTGCTGGCTGGGATGTGGAGACAGGGGAGCCCTGGTACACTAGTTGTGGGAATGCAGACTGGTGTAGCCACTATGGAAAACAGTATGAAGTTTCTTAAATAAATTAAAAATGTAACTGCCATTTGATCCAACAATCCCACTTCTAAGAATATATCCTAAGAATTCCAAAGCACCAATCAGAAAAAATATATGCACTCCTATTTTCATAGCAGCGTTATTTACAATAGTTATGATCTGGAAACAAACCTGGTGCCCCTCAGTAGATGAGTGGATAAAAATGCTGTGGTACATTTACACAACGGAATGTTATGCAGCTGTAAAAAAGAAGGATCTCTTGCCCTTTGGGACAACACGGAGGGACCTGGAGAGTATTATGCAAAGTGAAATAAACCAGTCCAGAAAGGCAAGTATCACATGATGCAACTCATATGTGGAATCTAATGAACGAAATAAACTGATGAACAAAATAGATCCAGAGACATAGAAGCATAAAACAGACTGACTAATCTCAGAGGGAAGTCAGGGGTTGGAGTGGTGGGTGGATAGAGATTAACCAAAGAACTTATATCCATATTTCTATAACCCAAGGACAAAGACAATAGTGTGGTGAAGGCCTGGGCAGAAATTTGGGGTGGAGGGGACCAATGTGGAAAAAATTGGTCATCTGTAATCCTTTCAACAAAAAAGATAAATTTAAGAAAATTAAAAATGGGACTGCCATTTGACCCAGTAATCCCACTTCTTAAGCATATATCCTAAGTATCTTGAAACACCAATCAAAAAGAATATATGTACCCCTATGTTCATAGCAGCATTCTTTACAATAGCTTAGACCTGGAAACAGCAAAAGTGCCCATCAGTAGATGAGCAGATAAAAAATCTGTGGTACATTTATGCAATGGAATACTATGCAGCTCTGAAAAAGAAAGTTCTCTTACTCTTTGTGACAACATGGAAGGACCTGGAGAGTATTATTCTAAGCAAAATCAGCCAGTAAGAGAACTACAAACATCACACAGTCTCACTTATATGTGAAATCTAATGAACAAAATAAACTGACAAACAAAATAGAGCCAGGGACATGGAAGCATGCAACACATTGAGGATTCTCACAAAGAAGGGGGGAGGTGGGAAGATATTTACCGAATAACTTACATGCATATATACATAATCCATGGACACAGACAATAATGAGGTGAATGCCTGAGGAAGGAGCAGGAGTGGGGAGGAGGGGGTCAAAGGATGGGAAAGGGGACATCTGTAATACTTTCAACAATAAATAGAAATTTAAAAAAATAAAATAAAGTGTGGTAAGCCCCACTCTTCCTAGATGTTTTGGGGTGATCAAAAAAAAAAAAAAAGAATTGTAGTTCCATACTGTGTATTTGCTTGCATATATTAGGCATGTACTCAAATTCTTACTGAGCAAGAAACATTCATATATTTGAAAAAAATTACAGACTCTTTGTGTCACTATAACATTATAAAGGGTTCTGTTTTGTAGTTCATGTAGTTTAATGGTAAACTATTATATCAACATACTTGGAAAGAGCACTTAAAATAATAATTTGTGTGTAGGCGTGAATAGGAGGTCTTGGCAGACAAAATTCAGAAAGACCAAGAAAAAAGTGTCTTACTGCAATTGTACAGTTATTTATGATTTGAAAAATTAACAGGAGATTTTTTAAAAAATATATCTTTATTGATTTCAGAGAGAGGAAAGGAGAGGGAGAGAGAGATAGAAACATCAATGATGAGAGAGTCACTGATCTGAGCCCACAACCCGGGCATGTGCCCTGACCTGGAATCGAACCCCGATGGCCTGGATCCTAGGTCGATGCTCAGCCGCTGAGCCAAGCCCGGCTGGGCTAACAGGAGATTTTGATAGCTCCCTTCTTCTCCATCCATCACCACGTAAGTTCTGTGGATGAGACTAAGTGGGGAGATAATGACAACAGTATATTATAGGTGTCATAGTAGCAATATACCTCAGCCTCTGTGGAACCTGAGACAGGATCACTTTTCTTTGCCCAAGGACTGGAGAAGGCCTTCTGGAGGAATTAATGATTGAGCTGAGTTTTGGTGGATGAGTTAACCTCTACTCATACCACCTAAGGACTGCCAGTGTGCTATTGTTCATATTGAACACTGGTGACTGACTAGTAGGCTATAGCTTGGTCTATGTACTAATGAGATTGGACAGACCAGTGTGGAAACTACATCAACCCTGGTCACTACTGTGGTTACTTTACTGAGTATAGAAAGTCTGGATTCTCTTTTAGCACTTTCTTAATACATCCACTCTGTTCTTATATCTCCCATTTCTCCCGTTTGTATTCACCTCAATGCTTAGGTCCTGTTGGATAGAGTTAGATGTGAAATATGACTTAGAATTCTTAAAAATGGTTGGAAAAATATTGTGTTTGTGTGTTATTTGATAAAGTAATGGCCATGTAAAAGTTACAGAAAAATATATAGGCTATTTTTAAAAGGAAAATTTGATGAAGATTGCTAATGTCAAGTGCTGCTGGGGTCAAACTCAGGAGTAACAGAAATGGTGAGTGATCTAGAAAGTTTAGTGCTTTGCTATGCCCTAGCTAAAGGGTAATGTAGGAAGTATGTTGGTGGCAATAGCTAGGACCCAGGAAATTATTTTATAACCTGTGTGACATAATATATACCTTCATATAAAAGAGAGTTTGGGCTTAAACCTTTATTTCCTCCTAATAAAAAGTGATATCATCTCTAAAATCCTTTAATATATAGTTCCTTATGTTCTACCTGGCACAAGAGTGGCACTGTTTCAAGCTGGGGCTAGAGTATTGAGTTGGAATTAGAAGTAACCTGGATATCTAGTGGTCTTAGCCGGAGAAGAGGTCCAAGAGGAAGGGCAAAAAGGTAACTGAAGTAGCTGGGGGACTGGGAAGGTGGTCTCAGAGTGGGCAGAGATTTCAGAGGCTGAGTGGTCAGACATACTTGGGCAGATATAACTGCAGGTCAGGTTAAGGGTTCCTTCTCCAATATCTGTTTTAATAATAAAAATAATAATAGTTGGCCACATTTTTGGCACACTGACAGATTCTATTATAAGTGTTTTTCATGCGTTATCTAATTTAATCCCTACAACAGCATTAGGTAAGGTGCTATTACGATCCCTATTTTACTTATGAAGAAATTGAGGCCCAGAGAGGTTTAGTTACATGCACAAAGTCAAAGAACTGAGAGACGGTAAGGGTGACATCTTGTCTCTTGGAACCATAGATTTTTAATCATACATCTGTCTTTAGGACTATGATGAAAAAGTGTTAGAGGAAGCAGTGTGAATGCTCAAGCAAAGTGTGGGATAGATATAGCAGGCCTGACCATTTTTAATGTGTTTGCTATCCCATCAACCAAAAGCCTTGCCCTGCCTCCTGATTCCTGCCCTCTGCTGACTTCTGCCTTCAGGTTTTCTTATGATTTTACAATATTGTTCTGGCTTTTAATTGCTATGAGGCACTAGCTCTCTAGCCCTATTAAACTTTGAGCAAGAGCCATTGCTCACACAAAAGCTATTGAGGAAGGGACAAAAAGGGAGGGCTCATGCACTTGGGGTGCATTTTGATCATAAGGGAATGGTGAAAAGGTATATTTACCATCCACATGTGGTGTCTAAGTATAAAAGTCAGGTCGTGGACCACACCTGTTGGTCTTGGGGATGGAACTGGAGGGGGCAAGTGGAGGCTTCAGAAAGGAAGTTTATGCTTCCTTCCTTAACCCATTCCTGAGCAAGTACACAAGTCAGTGAGCAATAGTTTTGATGAGAAAAACTTTCTGCACATACCTCAGACTCTTAACTCAATCTGCCTTTAGACCAATAAAGGAAAAGTTCATAGACTCTACACCTTTCTCTTTTGTCTCCTGCTTCAAAGAGCAGCCTGGGGTCAAAAGTTAATAGCCAATTAAAGAGTAGCAAAATCCAAGAGCACAATAAGTCTCTGCATCAGTTAGGGATGGATGCAGTGCTGCTGCTGGCTCCTGGTATAAGAATAAAATTGCCAGAAAAAAGGCACCATAATTTTCAAAACCCTGATGAGTGAAGTTTTTCCATTAATAGGAATAAGCAGGAACCATTAGCTGTATGTCTCATTCCTAGCATCATTTTGTTTCCAAGGCAACTGGATTACCAGGGAGACTTGGGGAGTGTGCATTGCTCTAAACTGTTATCAGAAGTGGCTTCTGCCCTAGCATAGCTTTTGAAACCACATAAAATATGGACTATGATTGTATTTTCCTGGATGTCTTCAGTCCAGTTCTGTGTTCTCCAGTGCTCTGATGCAAATGGTTGGTCAGGAATAAATAAGCCTGGGTACTGCAGTCCCTTTTTTACTACAACTTACATTGATGTGAAAGTTTGCTATTTGACTCAAATTGACTTTCCATCCTGATGAAACCAGGAAGAAAAGTAAAATGATATGAGAATAGACCAGATGATCCTAGATAAAAATGAATGACATAATTCATGGTCTGATCAGCCCCTCTTCACTCAACATCAGGCCAAGAAGAATAATTGATTCTGTTGGATGTTTGACTGCTAGTGGTGGTAGAGATTGAGTGTTTCAGCCTATCTCATGCCTTTGTACTGTCTTCCAAGACTAGCAACCCCTCGACACAGAAGATAAAGTGAGGAGAGTCAATAACATTAAAATGCAGTAAGCATGTAAAGGACCAGATTCCAGAAAAAGAAATAGACAGAACCCCAGTATGACAGGAAAATAGAGGGTAATCAAGGATCACAGGTGTGAAATGAAGCTCGAAAGGTAGGCATTGGAGGAAGTCATTGGAGGATTTAAGTATGAAAGACAAATGATTTAATTTGTTTTTCCCCCCCATTTTACTTATTTTTTAATATTTCAATTATAGTTTACTTTAAGTATTATTTTGTATTGGTTTCAGGTGTACAGCATAGTGATTAGACAACCGCACACTTTACAAAGTGTTACCCCAGATATTTCCAGTATCACTTGGCATCATATATAGTTATCAAAATATTATTTTTTTAATTTTAATTTTATCTTTCTTATTGAAAGTATTACAAATGTCCCCTTTTTCCACCCATTGATCCCCTCCTCCCTGTACCCTTCCTCCCAGGCCCTCACCCCACTATTGTTTGCCTCCATGGGTTATACATACATGCATATAAATTCTTGTGTTAATCTTTCCTTACCCGCCCACCCACCCCTCCTTCCCTCTGAGATCCGTCAGTCTGTTCCATACTTCTATGTCTCTGGATTTATTTTGTTCATCAGTTTATTTTATTTGTTAGATTCCACATATGAATAAGATCATGTGACACTTGTCTTTCTCTGACTGGCTTATTTTGCTTAGCATAATATTCTTCAGGTCCCACGATGCTGTCTCAAAGGGTAAGGGATCCTTCATTTTTACGGTTGCATAGTATTCCATTGTTATCACAAGACTATTGATTACGCTCCCTATGTTGTAGTTTACATCCCCATGACTATTGTTTAACTACCAATTTGTACTTCTTAATTCCCTCACCACTTTCACCCAGTACCCCAAGCCCCTCCTTTCTGGCAATCGCCAGTCCTGTCTCTGTGTCTATGAGTTTGTTTCCCAATTGTGTTTGCTTATTTTGTTCTTTGCATTCCACATATAAATGAAGACATATGGTATTTGCCTTTCTCTGACTGACTTATTTCACTGAGAATAATACCATCTAGGTATTATTCCTAAATCATAAGATTTTGTTCTTTTTTATGGTCGAGTAAGACTCCATTTTATATATATATATGACCATTTTTTATCCACTAGTTTATTGATGGGCACTTGGGTTGCTTCCATAGCTTGGCTATTGTAAATAACGCTGCAATGAATGTGGGGTGCATATATTCTTTTGAATTATTGTTTATATTTTATTCAGATAAATACCCAGAAATTTAAATACTGGGTCATAAGGCAGTTTCATTTTTAATTTTTTGAAAAACTTCCATAGTGTTTTCCATAGTGGCTATACCAATCTGAATTCCCACCAAAGTGCATGAGGGTTCCCCTTTCTCCACATCCTCACCAACACTTGCTGTTTCTTAATTTATTGATGATAGTCATTCTGACAGGTATGAGGTGATATCTCTGTAGTTTTAATTTTCATTTCTCTGATGATTAGTGATGTTGAGCATCTTTTTATATGTCTATTGAACATCTGTATGTCCTGATTGGAAAAGTGTCTATTCAGCTCCTTTGCCCATTTTTAATTGGATTATTTTTAGTGTTGAGTTGTATGAGTTCTTTATAAATTTTGGATATTAACCACTTATCAGATGTATCATTGGTGAATATATGCTTCCATTCAGTAGGTTGTCTTTTCATTTGGCTAGTGGTTTACTTTGCTGTGCAAAACCTTTTTAGTTTGACCTAATCCTATTTGTTTATTTTTTCTTTTGTTTTCTTTTCCTGAGGAATTATATTAAAAAATATATTGCTAAGAGAAATGTCAGATTTTACTGCCATTGTTTTCTTCTAGGAGTTGTATGGTTTCAACTTTTACATTTACATTTTTAATCTATTTTGAGCTTATTATTTTTTTAAAAAAATTATCTTTATTGTTGAAAGGATTACAGATATCCTTTTTCCCCCCATTGACCCCTTCTACCAAGCTAGTATATGGTGTAAAAGGGGGTCTACTTTCATTTTTTAAGGTATGTGTTCAATTTTCCCAACACCATTTATTGAATAAACTTTCTTTACCCATTGTAGATTCTATCTTCCTTTGTCAAATATTAACTGATAATAAAGGTGTGGGTTCATTTCTGGACTATCTATGCTGTTCCATTGATCTACATATCCATTTTTATGCCAGTACCATGCTGTTTTTATTGCTATGGCCCTCTGTATCAACTATGGCTATAGTTGATACCAGGTAGCATGGTGCCTCCAACTTTGTTTTTCTTTCTCAACATTGCTGTGTCTATTTGAGGTCTTCTGTGGTTTTATATTCATTTTTGGATGATTTGTTTTAGTTCTGTGAAATATGCCATTGGTGTTTTCATAGAAATTGTGTTGTACCTATAAATTGCTTTGGGTAGTGTGGACATTTTAATGATGATAATTCTTCCTATCCATGGGCATGGTATATGCTTCCATTTATTTGTATTTCCTTCACTTCCTTTCTTCAGTGTCTTATAATATTCTGAGTACAAGTCTTTTTCACCCTTGGTTAAGTTTATTTCTAGTTACTCATGTTTTTAATGCAATTGTAAATGGGTTAGTTTTCCTAGTTTCACTATCTGAGAGTTCATTAATGGTGTATAAAAATGCAACCATTTTCTGAATATTTTATATTCTGTTATTTTATTGATTTCATTTATCACTTCTAGTAGCTTTTGGTAGAGTCTTTAGGGTTTTCTATATATGGTATTATGTCAGCTGCGAATAATGACAGTTTTACTTTTTTCTTTCCAAATTGGATGCTTTTTATTTTTGTCTGATTCCAGTACTATGATGAATAAGATTGGTGGAAGTGTATATCCCTGTCTTGTTCCTGATCTTATAAAAAACATTTTTAGTTTTTCCCCATTGAGTATGATGTTATCTGTGGGATTGTGATATATGGTCCTTATTAGGTTGAGATATGTTCCCTCTATTCTTACTTTGCTGAGAGTTTTTGTCATAAAGGGGTGTTGATATTGTCAAAAGATGTTTCTGCATCTATTGATATCATGATATGATTTTTATCTTTCACTTTATTTATGTGGTGTATCACCTTATTTGATTTTTAGATATTGTACCAACCTTGCATTACAGAAATAAATTCCACTTGATCATGGTGTATGATCTTTTTAATGTATTGCTGAATAGGGTTTGCTAATATTTTGTTGAGGATTTTTGCATCTTTGTTCATCAAGGATATTGCCTATAATTTTCTTTCTTTGTAGTGTGTTTATATGGTTTTGGAATTAGGGTAATGTTGATCTTGTAAAATGAACTTGGGAGTCTTCTCTCATCTTGAATTTTTTGGAATAGTATGAGAATGATAGGCGTTAGTTCTTTTTTGAATGTTTGGTAAAATTTGCCTGTGAAACCATTAAGTCCAGGACTTTTGTTTGTTGGATTTTTTTTTCTTACTGTTTCAATTTAATTAGTTGTAATTGGTCTGTTCAGGTTTTGTGTTTCTTCTTGATTCAGTTATAGAAAATTTTATGTTTTTATTAATTCATGCATTTCTTCCAGATTGTCCAGTTTGTTGGCATATAGTTATTTGTAATATTTTCTTATAATTCTTTGTATTTCTGTGGTGTCAGTTGTTACTTCTCCTCTTATTTCTGATTTTATTTACTTGGGTTATCTCTCATTTTCTTGATTAGTGTGGTTAAAGGTTTATCAATCTTGTTTATCTGTTCAAAGAACCAACTCTTGGTTTCATTGATCTTTTTTATTCTTTTTTTTTTCTAGACTCTATTTTGTTTGTTTCTGATCTTTAATATTTCCTTCTTTCTACTCATTTTGGGTTTTGTTTGTTGTTCTTTTTCTAGTTCCTTTAGGTATAAAGCTTGATAGTTTAGATGAGATTTTTCTTGTTTCTAGAGGTAGGCTTGTAATGCTATGAATTTTCCTCAGAGGACTGCTTTCACTGTGCCCCATAGATTTTGAGCTGCTGTGTTCCCATTTTCATTTGTCTGAAGGTATCTTTTCATATCTTCCTTAATTTCATTGTTAGTCTATTCATTGTTTAGTAACATGTTATTTAGCCTTCATGTGTTTGTGTTTTTCAAGTTTTTCTTCCTGTAATTGATTTTTAGTTTTATGCCATTCTGGTCAGAGAAGATGCTTGATATGTTTGACACCTTTTTCAACTTATTGAAGAATTAATTTATTGTCTTAACATTGGTCTGTTTTAAAAAATGTTCCATGTGCACTTGAAAAGAATATTCTGCTTCTTTGTGGTGAAATGCTCTAAAAAATATCAATTAAATCTATTTGGCCTATTACGTCATTTAAGGGTGCTGTTTCCTTTATTATTTTCTTTTTGGTAGATCTATCAATTACTGTCAATGAGGTGTTAAATTCACTACTATGACCGTATTACTATTGATCTCTCCCTTTATGTTCATCATGATTTGTTTCATATATTTAGGTGTTCCTACGTCAGGTGCATAAAAGTTAACAAAGGATATATAGCCTTGTTAGATTGATCATTTTATTATTATTAACACCTGTGTTTTTTAAAAATCTTTATTGTTGAAAGTATTAGAGCTGTCCCCTTTTTCCTCCCATTGACCCTTCCACACCATTTCCATCCCACCCCCAGGCCTTCCCCACACCAATGTTTGTGTCCATGGGTTATGGTTCTTTGATTAAGCTCTCCCCACCCACTCCCCCATCCCCACTTTCCCTCCGAGATTCATCAGCCTGTTCCAAGCTTCTATGTCCCTGGATCTATTATGTTCATTGGTTTCTTTTGTTCATTAGATTCCACATATGAGTGAGATCATGTGATTCTTGTATTTCTCTGGCTGGTTTACTTCACTTACCATAATACCATGCCGTCTCAAAGGATAGGGATCTTTTGATTTTACAGCTGCATAGTATTACATGGTGTAAATGTCTGAGAAGATGCTGGATAAGATTTCAATCTTCTTGAACTTGTCAAGACTTATTTTGTGTCCCAACATGTGGTCTATCTTTGAGAATGTTCCATGTGCGCTTGAGGAGAATACATATTCTGCAGCTTTGGGGTGAAATGTTCTGTAAAGGTCAATTAAATCCATCTGATTTAGTGTGTCATTCAGGGTCACTGTTTCCCTGTTGATTTTTGTCTGGAAGGTCTATCTAAGCAGTGAAGTCAGTGGGGGGAGGGGGGAGGGCGGTTAAAGTCCCTACTGTGATTGTATTGCTGTTGATTATTCCTTTAAAGTCCTCCAGAATTATTTTTACTTTTTCAGCCTGTGTGAGTCTTGTTCTGAGGTGGGTCTCTTGTAGACAGCATATATTTGGACCTTGTTTCTTATTCATTCAGCTACCCTATGTCCTTGGAGTGGAGCATTTAACCCATTTATATTTAAGATTATTGATAGGTGCATATCTATTGCCATTTTAGTTCTTTATGCCTGTGTTTCTCATTTTCTTTGTCTCAACTTCTCATTACAGCAGTCCCTTTGACATTTCTTGCAATGCTAGTTTGGTGGTGATAAACTCTTTTAACCTTTTCTTTTTGTCTGGGAAGTTCTTTGTTAAACCATCTATTTTGAATGATAACCTTGTTGGATAGAGTAGTCTTGGTTTCAGATCCTTGTTTTGCACTACCTTGAATACTTCATGCCATTCCCTTCTGGCCTGTAGAGTTTCTGATGAGAAATCAGCTGACAGCCTTATGGAAGTTCCTTTGTAGGTAACAGATTGCTTTTCTCTTGCTGCCTTTAAGATTCTCTCTTTATGTTGAATTTTTGGAATTTTAATTATGATGTCTCTGGGCTTGGGCCTCTTTGGGTTCTTCTTGCTTGGGACTCTCTCTGCCTCCTGAACTTGTGTGACTTTTTCTTTGAGCAGGTTAGGGAATTTTCCTACCATTATTTCTTCAAATAGATTCTCTAACCTTTGCTTATTTTCTATATCTTCTGGCACCCTTATGATGAGAATATTATTAAGTTTCATGTTTTCCCACAGCTCCCTTAAACTTTCCTCCTGTTTTTTAATTTTTTTTTTCTCTTTGGTTCTTTGATTGAGTGATTTTTTTCTACCCTGTCTTCTAATTGCCTGATCCTATCCTCAGCTTCCTTTAATCTGCTGTTAATTCCTTCCAATGTACTTTTTCTTTCTGGTATTTTGTACTTAATTTCCTTCATAGTTTCCATTTCTTATCTCATGCTGTCCAGCATCCTTATGATCAGTATTCTGAACTCTATATCTGATATATTACTTATCTTCATTTCATTTAGCTTTTCTTCTAGAGAATTCTTTTGTTCTTTCATTTGGGGCTTGTTTTTTGTCTCCTTATTTTGGCAACTTGTCTGGATTTATTTCTCTGTATTAAGTAGATCTGCTAGGACTCCCAGTCTTTTGGATGGTCTCTGGTGCAGGCCAATATCAGACCCTGTTTATGACTGGCCTTGAGTACCTTGTTTGAAGTTTTCTGCATTCCACAGTTTGTGGTTCCCTCTGCTAGGTAGGGCTGGGTGTGTTTGGACAGGAACAAGATGTGCATCAAAGTCTGCTTTTCCAAGCCTTGGGTTGAGAAGCAAATCAGGCAAAGACTCAAAGCACCCACAGGCTGTTATTCAGTCTCTTAGTGAGCCCCAGGCTGTAGAGATTCCACAGGGTGGGGAAGAGGTTTTCTAGCAGCATGGGGCAATTGCTTCTCCCCCTAGGCAAAACTGCTTGGAAGGTAAATGTATGCTTGAAAAAGATGTCTTCTGCAGTATGGGGGAATGACTCAGCACAGGAATCCAGATGGCTGCCCTCTGAAAGTTATTCCCCTTGCCAGCACCCTGAATTATCCTCACACATCTCTAGTTCACTCTGCCCTCCTTCTGCTGGAGCCCAAGATGAGTGGTTGCACTGAAACTTTGTGCATTGGCTCTTCAAGGGGGTTCCTGCATTTCCAGCCATCTCTCCTTGGCAGGCAAAAACTTTGTTGCTTTTCACAGCCAGATGTTATGTGCTCAGTTGTGGTGATCTTGGCTGGGAGGTCCAGCCTGGAGTTTAGGCTCCAGAGTCCTCAGTGGAAAGCCTCCTCCCCACCAGCTGAGATATTCCTCCAGAACTTCAGCTGCTGCCTGTGGGAGCTTAACCAGCCCTCTCTCACCTCCACACTCCCTACCAATCTTTATGTGGTCTCCACTTTAGGTCCTTGGTTATGAGGGTGCTCTCCAGCAAGTATTCTGTTGTAGCTGATTATTTAGGATGGTTTTTCTATATTTTAGTTGTAATTCCATTTGATCCTGGGAGAGTGTGAGTGCAGCTTCCTCTTAATCTGCTGCCATCTTAGAATCTCTGTAGTTGAATCTTGAATGCTGTTGGCTCCAGTGTGCATGGGGCTGACCCTTAGGTGGGCTGACTGTGAGAACTGACCTCAATCACAGTATAAGAGCCACTGTGTGGGTGCTGACCACATGAAGCAGAATTCATTCCAGGAAGGTCTAATGCCTTCTGAGATCTCCCCTTGGTTGTGCCACTTGCGAAGCTAATTGGATTCTTCTCCGATGTGTCCTAAAGCTCACCACTGAATGTGTGGGTTCAGGGGCTTTTTGGAAGGGTCTCTGATGCAAGTCAATGTCAGATGCTGCCTGTGACTAGCCCTGGGCTACCTGTTTGTAGCTACAAAGTGATTCACAGTTTTTGGCTGTCTCTTTTCAGTCTAGGTGTGCATGGGATAAGCCAGCTTCCACTAGCGCTGAGCCCGGGGACAGGTCAGCAAAAGACTCAAGGCACTCAGAGATCCCCTTCCACCTGTCTCTGGTTGCTTACTGCCTGTTAGGCTCAGTCATTGAAAGAGCCTCTGGCAGTACATGAGTTGCATAAGGTAGGTTCTCATTGAGTCACCAAGTAGTGGTGAGTGTTGTCCATCACACTGATACAGAATCAAATTCAGTGCCAGTGCTGAGTCTGAGACAACTGAACAAAAGTCCTTGGGTACATCAAGGCCAGCCACAACCTCTCAGGTGGCTCTGAACCTTTGTGATGGTGCAGGGTCCCAGGATTTTGTCAGGGTGATGCCAGCAAATTTCACCATGGCTAAGTGGACTCAGATTTTTCTGTTTTAAAGGAAAGTTCAGCATGGGCCTGTCATGCAAAGGAAGAATGTTCCCTTTTCTAAAAACACGCAACTAAGTCTGTTCCAGATCTTGGATGGTCCTCCTCAAGAGCCCTATATTGGCAGAGCATGGCTTGCAAGAGTCAGGAGAGTGGGGTTATTGCATTACCCCAGGCTGATGCCATATAAAGGGGTGTGCTCAACTCAAGAAATATGGAATCTGTGGGTATGTAAGAGTGGGACTCATCACAGGGACCGTGGCATTTGTACCTTCACTCTCCAGAGCCACACAGCCCAGTTTCTCCTTACGTGAATTTAGTCTGCTGTGAGCTGCCCTCCATTCACAGGAACCAAAGCTAAGTGGTTGTGAATGAAATTTTGTGCACTGGCCCTTTATAGGACCACCTGGGTTTTTAGCAGACTCCTGTCTCTCCCTGGCAGACAGAATTCCTGCTGATTTTCACAGCCAGATGTTATGTGGGCTCTTCTTCTTGGCTCTGGTGCTCTGGACATGGGGTTGAGATACCATGTTCTTCAGGGGGAACTTTGCAGCTGAAATATCCCTCCAGATTCTCAGCACTTGAATGCAAGGCAAGCCCTTTTTAGGTCTCCACCCTTCCTACCAGTCTCATTGTGGCTTCTTCTGTAAATATTTGGTTATAGGACTTCTGTTCAGCTAGTCTTCAGTTGGTTATTCAGGTTGATCAAAATGTAAAATACATTTTAGTTGTAATTCCAGTTTGGTCCTGGAAGGAAGGTAGTGTGACTTTCATCGACTCTGCTGCCTTCTTGGAGTTTTCTCCTTGATTTATTTTTTTAAAAAGATCACTTTGCTAGGTAAAGAATGGACTGTAGAGGTATAAGAGTGGAAACAGATCAATTAGAAGGTATGCACAGAGATAATGGCAGCTTGTAAAGGGGTGGTGTCAGTGTCCATTGTGAGAAATGGGAGGATCAGAGAGATGTTTAAGAGGTACAATTGATGGAACTTAGAGATCCATTAAATGTGGTAAGTGAAAGAGAAATTGGGGTCTAGAATAACTGCCACTTTTCTGGCTTGGAAAACTGAGAGTAAGGTGGTACAGCTTACTGATATGGACAAAACTTAGGAAGGGTGTTGCTTAATTAGGATATTGGGAACTTATTTTCAAAGAATCCAAATCCTTCATGCTTTTCATATCACCACCAATAAACATGTGTTATGTGTTCATGTAAAATAACTTAAAGTCTCTTTGAACCATTTCTTCTGAATGTATTCTTTTTTAAAAACTTTTAACTGAATTTATTAAGGTGACATTGGTTAATAAAATTACATAGGTTTCAGGTATACAATTATATAATACATCCTCAGTGTATTGTATTGTGTGTTCACCACCCCATGTCAAGTTCCCTTCCTCCAACATTTGTCTTCTTACTAGAAATAGAAAACTTATTTTCATCAAATGGAGCCCATCTTATCTAAGTATTATTTCTAATTTTTTGTTCTACATTCTTTTAGGGAAAATGTAGATGTTCTCTTTAACTCAAAGTTTACAATCCCTTCATCAGTAAATCCACAGGAACTATGATTGCTCATTCTGAAGATAAACTAACTTTGATTTATCATCTTATTTCTTCATTCAATCAGTCAATGTTTATTGAAGACTTGCTTTGTGTCAAGGATCTCTGATGGCCATTGGGGACATAGAAGGACATCACAGCCATCCATCCATCCATCCTTCAGTCACCACTATTTCTTAATTCTTTCACATTCTATTGCCAAGACCTGCCAAGAAAAAGAAGTTTTGGTTCACTTGTAGAACTAATTAATAAATAGGGTGAGGGGAAACTGCATAGTGAAGGAAGATGAAAGAAAATCTAACTAAAATTAACTGTTTTAAAATGACATGTTCCAAGGGGTTCATTCAACTCCAGTGACCAATAACACCTTGTGTTTGGACCACTTGACAGCCACTCTACATCTACTCCTGGTCCTTGCAATCCATTCTCCCCAGAGCAGCCACTGGTATCTTTTAAAAAACTAAAACAAGTCAACTTTTTTCCCATGCTTAAAGGCTTCTGGTGTTTTCCCATCATCTTCCAAATAAAATACACATACCTTTCCATGTTCTTGCAGAATCCTAACTGCCTCTACAGTCTCACCTGTCACCCTTATTCCCCTGGGTAATTCTGATTTATCCCTCAGGCCTTCTTTCTGTTTTTTTAAGAAACTAAGTGATTCCTCAGTGTTTGCTCACGCTGTCCCCTCTGCTTGGAATCTGTTCTATGATCTTGGCAAGGCCAAATCTTTGTTATCATGTCTCAATTCAGATGCTGCCTCTGTAGGGAGGCCTTCTCTGATCACACCGTTTGTTTATTTGCTTATTATATGACTTCTAACAGAAGGTCCAGGAAGGTAAGATAATGTCTGTTCTTTTCACTCATGTACCCCAAGTTCTTCCACAAGACCTGATGCAGAGTGGGTGCTCAATACATGTTTGTTAAATGAATGAAGAAGTGAATAAATTGACCCTCATATTCCACCCTGGGAGGTAGCTCTTAACATTTCCATTTCATTGATGTGAGGATTAAAGAAGTGAAACAACTTTCCCAGGATTGAAGCTCAGATACAATTACTTCCTAGGTACATAGTTCTAATGTCAATGAAGAAATCTTCTTCCCTGGTCTCATATATTACAAAAACAAAACAAAACACAAAACACAACCTTTTTAGTCGAGCTCTACCAAGTTTTTTTCTTTCCCCTTTCTCTTATCAGCTCTGATATTCTACAAGAGGCACAGTGGTTAGTAACCAAATTCCATAGACCACTATGCATGAATCACCCAGGCCCAGTAATAAGTCCAGGAGTGCTATCAGCACCATCACAGTTATTTAGAGTGAGAGATTAGAAGCAGCAGTTCATTACTTGCCTGCTCACTTCTGTACATGTGGGATGGCTCATTCTGCTCAAAGAAATTGGTCAACAATGGAGGACTTAAGTCAGATATGTAACAGCACACAGCCAGGGGGGAAATGTATGTGATCAAAGGCAACTAAATCCAGTACAATTGGTTTATAAGCAAAGGCAGTCTTTCATCCTGGTGCATAGTTTTACTGTGGGCACAAAACTAAATGCCAATGAATAAATATTCAGAGCTGATGGCTGCTGTCATTTGGGCTTACATGATCACAATTGCACCTCATACACTCACACTCCAGGTGGTGGAATTCACTATAACAGGGGCTGACTATAAGTTTAAAAGGCCCAAAGCTACACTAAACCAGCACTGCAAGAAATACTAAAAGGAGTGCTTTAAGAAAAAGGTGAAATATAGAAAGTAAGATACATAAGCACAAAGGGGGAAAATGGCATTAAATAAGTACTTATCGATAATAATCTTAAACTTAAATTGATTATATTCTCTAATAAAAAGAATGGATAATAAAACATGACCTATATATATATACTGTCTACAAGAGACCCACCTCAGAACAAAAGATTCACACAGACTGAAAGTGAAGGGATGGAATAAAATATTCCATTCAAAAGGAACTGCGAAAAAAAGCTGGGGTAGCAATACTTATTTCTAACAAAATAAACTTCAAAATAAAGACTATAAAAAGAGACACAGATGCTCACTACATAATACTAAAGGGACCCATCCAAGAGGAGGAAATAACCCTTATAAACATATATGTACCCAATATAGGAGCACCTAAATATATAAAAAAAATTCTTGGTGGACTTTAAGGGTGAGATGAACAGCAACAGAATTGTAGTAGAGGAATTTTAACACTCTACTGTCATCATTGGAAAAATCATCCAGACAAAAAATCAACAAGGAAATAGAGAACTTAAATGACATACTAGACCTAATGGATTTTATTGACATTTACAGAATATTTTATCCCAAAGCAGCAGAATACACATTCCTCTCAAGTGCACATGGAACATTCTCAAAGATAGACCACATACTAGGACACAAAACAAGTCTCTACAAGTTCAAGAAGATTGAAATCATATCAAGCATCCTCTCAGACCACAGTGGCATGAAAAGTATAAATCAACCACTATAAAAAAAACTCAAAAATATTCAAACACACAGAGATTAAATAGCATATTAGTAAACAATGAATGGGTTACCAATGAGATCAAGGAAGAAATCAAAAACTTCCTGGAAACAAACAAAAATGAACAGACAACAACCCAAAATCTATGGAACACAGTGAAAGCAGTCCTGAAAGGAAAATTCATAACATTACAAGCATAACTCAAGAAACAAGAAAAAGCCCTAATAAACTATCTAACACTACAACTAAAAAAATTAGAAAGAGAACAGCAAGAAAAGCCCAAAGGAATTAGAAGGAAGGAAATAATAAAGATCAGAGCAGAAATTAATGACATAGATGCCAAAAAATCAATACAAAAGATCAATGAAACCCAAAGCTGGTTCTTTGAAAAGATAAATAAGATTGATGAAACTTTATCCAGAATCACCAAGAAACAAAGAGCAAAGACCCAAATAAATAAAATCAAAAATAAAAAGTTGATATAACAACTGACAACACAAAAATACAAAGGATCATAAGAAAATACTACGAGCAACTATATGCCAACTAACTGGGTGAAATGAACAAATTTCTAGAAACACACAATCTCCCAAAACTGAACCAAAAAGGATCAGAAAACCTGACTAGGCCAATAACAACTGATGAAATTGAAGCAGTAATCAAAAAACTCCCAGCAAACAAAAGTCCAAGACCAGATGAATTTACAGGCAAGTTTTACCAAACATTCAAAGAAGAATTAACACATATTCTTCTCAAACTATTGCAGAAAGTTCAAGATGAGGGAAGACTCCCAAGCTCTTTTCATGAGGCCAGCATCATCCTAATCCACAAACCAGATTATGACACTATAAAAAAAGAAAATTACAGGTCAATACCCCTGATGAACATAGATGTAAAACCCTCCACAAAATATTAGCAAATTGAATGCAGCAATACATTCAAAAGATCACACACCATGACCAAGTGAGATTTATTCCTGGGATGCAAGGTTTGTATAATATTTGCAAATCAATAGATGTGATACATCACATGAATAAAACAAAAGATCAAAATCACATGATCATATCAATAGATGGAGAAAAAGTATTTAACAAAAACTAGCCCCCATTTTTGATAAAAACTCTCAACAAAGTGGGAAGAGAGGAAACATACCTCAACATAATAAAGGCCATATATGACAAACCTACATCCAACATCATACTCAATGGGCAAAAACTAAAACCATTTCCATTAAAAACAAGAACAAGACACGGTTGTTTCTTTCACCACTCTTATTCAACATAGTACTAGAAGTCTTTGCCACAGCAATCAGATTAGAAGAAAACATAAAAAGCATCCACATTGTAAAGGAGGAAAATTGTAATTATTCACAGATGACATGATATTGTACATAGAAAACTCTAAAGTCTCCAGATTTAATAAATTAATTTGGCAAGGTAATAGGATACAAAATTAATACCCAGAAATCGATGTCATTTTTACACACCAGTAGTGAACTCTCAGAAAGATAAACTAGGAAAACAATACCATTTACCACTGCAACTAAAAAATTAAGATACCTAGAAACAAACTTAACCAAGGATGTAAAAGACCTATACTCAGAAAACTACAGGACACTGAAAAAATAAATAATGAAATATATAAATAAGTGGAGAATATAACATTTTCATGGATTGGAAGAATTAATATTAAAGTGTCCATACTACCCAAAGCAATCCATAGATTCAGTGCAATTCCTATTAAAATACCAATTGCATATTTCACAGAACTAGAACAAATATTCTAAAAATGTACATTGAACCAAATAGACACAGAATAGCTGCAGAAATCTTGAGAAAGAAGAACAGAGTTGGAGGGATCACTATACCAGATATCAAACTATACTACAAAGCCATTATAATCAAAACAACCTGGTACTGGCACAAGAACAGGCATATAGATCAATGGAACAGAATAGAGACCCCAGATATCAACCCAAGCCATTATTTCCAATCAATATTTGACAAAGGAGTCAAAAGCATACAATGGAGCAAAGACAGTCTCCTCAATAAATGGTGTTGAGAAAATTTGTCAGATAAATGCAAAAAAATGAAACTAGGCCACCAACCTACACCATACACAAGAATAAATACAAAATATATAAAAGACTGAAATATAAGTCATGAAACCATAAAAATCCTAGAAGAAAATATAGGCAGTAAAGTGACAGACATCTCACGTAGCTGAATTTTTGCCATTAGATCTCCAAGGGCAAGAAAAACTAAGGAAAAAATAAACAAATGGGACTACATCACACCAAAAAAATTCTGCACAACAAAAGAAACTATACTCAAAATACAAAGGAAGCCCATGGCTTGGGAGAGCATATATGACAACAATACATGTGATAAGGACTTAATTTCCAAAATATACAAAGAACTCATACACCTAAGCAAGAGGAAGACAAAGAATCCAATTAAAAAATGGGCAAAGGACACAAGTAGACACTTGTCTGAAGAGAACATACAGATGGCCGAGAGATGTGAAAAAAATGCTCAAAATCACTAATCATCAGAGAGATGCAAATTTAAAAAAAACACAGCAAGGTACCACTTCACATCTCTCAGAATGGTTACCATCAACAAATCAACCAACGACATGTGCTGGAAAGGGTGTGCAGAAAGGGGAACCCTAGTATGTTGCTGGTGGGAATGCAGACTGGTGCAGCCACTATGGAAAACAATATGGAGGTTCCTTAAAATATTAATAATGGAACTACCGTTTGACCTAGTGATCCCACTTTTAGGAATATATCCTAAGAAACTCGAAACACCAATCAGAAAGAACTTATGCACCCCTATGTTCGTAGCAGTGCGATTTAGAACAGCTAAGATCTGGAAACAACCCAAGTGCCCATCAGTAGATGAGTGGATAAAAGAGCTGTGGTACATTTACATAATGGAATACTATTCACCTGTTAAAAAAGAAAGCTCTCTTACCCTTTGGAACAGCATAGAGGGACCTGGAGAATATTATACTAAGCAAATTAAGCCAGTCCAACAAAGACAAATATCACATGATCTCACTTATATGTGGCATCTAAGGAACTAAATAAATTGACAAACAAGATGGGATGACAGACATGGAAGCATGAAACAGACTGACAGATCTCAGAGGGAAAGTGGGAAGAAGGGAGGGAAGAAATTTATCAAAGAACTTATAAATATATATGCTCAGCTTATGGGCAGAGACAACAGACTAGGTAAGAGCTGGGGAGGAGTGGGAGAAAAAGGGGGAGGTAAAGGGGAGAAAATGGGCAACATCTATAATACTTTCAACCATAAAATACATTTTTTTAAAGGGCCCTAAACTGGTAAAAGCTTATGCCATCCTCTCATATACAATTTAAAATCTAGTATTATGCTAAGTGATATAAGATAATCAGAGAAAGACAAGTATCACATGATCTCACTTATATGTGGAATCTAATGAACAAAATAAACTGACAAACAAAATAGATCAGAGACATGGAAGCACGCAACGGACTGACAAATAGAGGGAACAGAGGAGGAGGGGGTGGAAAGAGATTAATCAAATAACTTATATACGTATATGCATAACTCAGGGGCATAGACAAGAGTGTGGTGAAAGCCTGGCAGGGAAGGGAGCAAGGTGGAGGGGGTCAATGAGGGAGAAAAGGAGACATCTTTAATAGTTTTAACAGTAAAGATAAATTTTTTAAATGATCTTTAGCTTTTGTATAAACCTTTAAATGAGTGTAAGAATGTTCTACACCCCTGCCGGGCGTGGCTCAGTGGTTGAGGGTCGACCTAGGATCCAGGAGATCGCAGTTTGATTCCTGGTCAGGGCACATGTCTGGTTTGAGGGCTCCATCCCCAGTGGGGGGGCGTGCAGGAGGCAGCCGATCAATGACTCTCTCATCATGGATGTTTCTCTCTCTCTCTCTCCCTCTCTTTCCTCTCTCTGAAATCAGAAAAGGTATATTTAAAATAAGAATATTCTACACCATTTTGATTGCAGACTTGATAGCTGCTTAGGTACATTTTAAAAATGTCTTTTCTTTTTGTTCTTTTTTCTTTCTCTCTTCCTTCCTCCTTCTCCTCCTCTTCTTCCTCCTCCTCATGCTCCCCTCCCCCTTCTTCTTTTCCTCCTCCTATTTATTTTTTCTTCTCTCTGTTTCTCCTTCTTTCTCCCTCCCTCTTCTCCCTTCCTTCCTTCCTTCCTTCCTTCCTTCCTTCCTTCCTTCCTTCCTTCCTTCCTTCCTTCCTTCCTTCCTTCCTCCCTCCCTCCCTCCCTCCCTCCTTTCCTTCCTTCCTTCCTTCCTTCCTTCCTTCCTTCCTTCCTTCCTTCCTTCCTTCCTTCCTTCCTTCCTTCCTTCCTTCCTTCCTTCCTTCCTTCCTCCTTTCCTTCCTCCCTTCCTCTCTTCCTCTCTTCCTCCCTTCCTCCCTTCCTGCCTTCTTTCCTTCCTTCTTCCTGTTGTCCTTAACCTGCAAAACCAGAGAAGTCTAGCAGATTTGGGCCTTTTCAGTGTATAGATGGGACTTGGATGATCTATGAGGGTGACATAGTGGGAAGTGGAGGCTGGCCATTTAAATTGGTTAAAGGTTGATTATATATGATCTTTAAAGAAAAACCAAACAATTTCTTTCAAATACATAAAGTTCATGTATTCTCACAGCAAATTAGACACAAAGTAGTAGCCTCCAAACTTAGAACTGGCTTTTATACAAAGATAAAACTCAGTTGTAATTAACACAATAATTTGGTACAAATGGTATCTCTTGAAATGCTTTGGGTACTTGCAGTCTCCTCTCTGACTGTCATTCCTTTTCTCCCAGGGTAGACCTAATCTGATCTAGGAGGAATAAGCATTTGTGGAGGTTGGAATCAATGGGAAGTTACTGTTGTTTTGAAATATCTGCTTGTCCAATCTACCTGTCTGAGCTTTTGATTAACTGGTAAGTATAAACATGCAAAGAAATTTGCTGACCAATTTCTTAGCAGGGCAGACAGAGCCTTTGTGACTTTGTGTTGCATTCACAACCCATCTGTTTCCCTGAGACCTTGGTGACACTGGACTTCTTACATGCTGTGCATTTCTAGGCTTTTGCAAATGTTTCCCTTTTCTAGGAATGTCTCTCCATCTTTTTAGCTGATACCCTCCAGTTCAGGTTGCAAGGTTCATCTTAATGTCTCCTCTTATGTGAATCTTTCCTGAAAATCCTGACAGATTTAGTCTCTTCTCTGTGTTCCCCAATCCTCTGTTCATCTCTATATTATACCCATGTGTAGTATTATTACCTGTTCCCTTTGTGCAGGAAAAATGTCTTGTTCTTTCATGTATCCCCTTTCATTTCTTCTTGCTTCCCACCCCTCAGTACAGTGATTGGTCTTTGGGAAAATTTTAGTGAGTCCTCACTAAAAAGGAGGTGGTGGTGGTGAGGGACGGAATGCCCTCTTGGGGAAAGTTGTGACTCCCAGACCGGCAGCACCAAGACACCTGGGAGCATCTACATTTAACAAAATACCTAGGTGATTCTAATGAGGATTAAAGTTTGAGAAGCACTGTGTGAGTCAATAGAAGGAGAATGGAATAAAACACAGTACGTTAATGATTTGTCTGTCACAGAAACACGCTAAAGGTCAGAACAGGTTCAAATGCTCACAAATGGGATTCTGAGACTGTTCAGAGCAACTAAAAAGAGCAGCTTGCTAACTGTTATTCCGTATGGTCCCCAGACTCTAGATCAAGTTGACCCTAGCAGGAGCAAACAGAGGGTGTCATAGCTGTGATGTTCTATTGCGAGTGTGCAGCCAGGTGGCCTCAAGGCTGGATCTGTGGATGAAGCTGGCCAGCCAGTGACCAGGCGAGCTTGCTCCGTCACCAAGCTAGCATGTCTCAGCACTTTGTATTTGAACCTCTGGTGACTTCTTTGTTCCAGACTTGCTTTAAGTCATTAAGAGTATAAATCAGTTTGTCCTCTATCTATGAGTCTGTTTCTATTTTGTTTATTAGTTTATTTTGTTCATTAGGTTCCACATATAAGTGAAATCATATGGTATTTGTCTCTCTCTACACTGGCTTATTTCGCTTAGCATAATGCTCTACAGGCCAATCCCTGCTGTCTCAAAGGGTAAGATAGAAAACAGACTGACAGTTGTCAGAGGGGAGGAAGGTTGCAGGGCTGGGTGGAAAACATGAAAGGATTAAGCAAAAACAAAACAAAACTCAGATGCAGACAACAAGCATGGTGGTTACCAGAGGGAAAATGGGGGGGTAGGTAGAAGAAGATATAGGGGGAATAAATGGTGATGGAAAGAAACTTGAGTTGGGGTGGTGAACACACAATACAATATATAGATTATGTATTATAGAGTTGAACAACTGAAATCTATATGACTTTATTAATCAATGTCATCCCAATAAATTCAATTTAAAAAAGAGTACAAATCATTTCCACTGAAACTCCGGGTTTCTGTTAACTTGGCCAATTTATTTTATTATTATTATTTTTTAGATAACAGTGACAACAATTTTAGCCTAATTAATGCCACCCCACATAAGAAAAACTCCATAGTGATCCCACGTCTTTCTAAAGAAATGAAAAGGTCACTATTTCCAAATTACATGCATCTCTCAGTGGTCTAGGAGACAAAATGTCTTCTTTTTAATTAGACATTTGTGATGACTTTTTAATTTGAAAATGTTATTTCCATGTAATTCTTCCGGCTCCCAAGTTTATCACCCCTCCTCAACTCAAAAAAGAGTTGGGACTTTCCAAGTGCACTCACATACTCTCTGCTGTCAAATTTTACCTGAGGCAGAAATCCAGGTTGTTATCACACAATATCAATGGGCAGAGGCATGGAGCATCATTCCAAAGCTCAGATGCTAGAACTTCAGATAAATTGCTCCAAATAGCCCTCAGATCACATTCTCTGAGCATGTGCCCCAGTCCTTTGAACTCTTTTACCCCTTCACTCCCAATATACCTTCTCCTTGACATCAGACAAGTGTCCAGACCCTGGGTGTATCCCTTTAATTTCAGTCCATCAACCTCTTACAAGCCTCTCTTCCTTCTTTCCCAAGCCAGACCCCATACATGATGGATCAGTGGGATAACTCTGTCCCCAGAACTCTGGGTTTCTTTCCACCCATTCATCTTTTTTCCATGCACCCACCCAACAAACCCCAACAGTGGATGAACTAATGATCCACATTCCAACTTCTTTGCTGTTCAGCCCAGCTCTGAGTCCACCTGGAAAGAAAATCACACAAACATGATCAGTCTCATTTTAAATTGAGTTCTGTCCTTAGTTGAGCAATCCTCATTTCCAGGCAATCCTTTTACATAGCTATAATGAACTTCACCCCCATTCATCATCCAGCAGGTAAGAAAGTACCATTAGGCTGTGAGTGGCAGGCAAGCTTAAAAAGACCTTGTATGGCTTGGCTGGAGTGGTTCAGCAGTTGAGCATCTACCTATGATCCACTAGATCATGGTTCAGTTCCCAGTCAGGGCACATGCCAGGGTTGCAGGCTCAATCCCTAGTGCGGGGCTTGCAGGATCAATGACTCTCTCATCATTGATGTATCTATCTCTCCTTGTCCCTTTCTCTCTCTGAAATCAATAAAGATATATTTTGAAAACAAACAAAAAACCTTGTATGTCTGCTAAGAAACTAGCCAGCAAAACTCTTTGAAAGTTTACATTTACCAGTTACTACTCTAAACCATTTCTACCACCTTCAAGCTTCCTAATCAATTGTCTTTCTTCTTGTCTATAGAAAGCAACTGTGTTCTTATTTCTATGATAAAATTGAGGCTATCAGAAATTACATCTCTCAACTTTCTGACTCTTCCTCCTTATCAATTTATCATCGTCTTCTCTGACTACCTCACTTCCAGGGTCAGAGATGATTCTTTCTTCTGTTCAAAGGTAAGCACTTCTCCCATCCTCATACTTCTAAGTCCTTAATCCTTCTTCTGTCACCTCATCACTTTTTCCCTCTCTTTGCTGCTCCTTCATGTTCCTTTTCTCTAGAATCTTCTTCTCCAAACTTGAAAACAAGTTTCAATTACTGTAATCTAAAGACAAAATTCTTGTCAGCCAGCACCATATATTTACCCCATTCCCTCCACTGCAAAACTCCTGGAAAGAGATATGTACATTCACCATTTCCACCCACTTCACACTTAGAATCTACTCTACTCTGGTCTCTGCCCACTACTCCACATAAATTGCTATTGTCAAGGTCATTAATGGCTTCCAGGTTGCTAAATCCTTTGTCAAGTTTTAATCACTTTTTTATTTGACCCCTTGGTAGCATTGAATACTGTTGAACACTCCTCCCTTGAAACTTTGTACTCCTTAGACACACTATTTCTCTTCTCATTCTCTTTGGGGTTGCCACTTACTTAATCATCCATCAAATGTTGGACACTCCAGGGTTCCTTCCTTAAGTCCATGAATTTTCCTCTGGACTTTATCCTCCACTACTATAGTTCCAACTACCACCTCTATGTTCAAGACCTCCAATATAACACACACTCAAACTTATATCTGAAGTTCATAGCTCTCCTGAACTCCAAGTTCATATTACAAACTATCCACCTAACATCATCTAGATACCACATAGGCATCTCAAATGCAACAAGCCCCAAATGAGCTTGTCATTTCCCCCTTACTCTATTCCGGCAAATTAACTCCTTTACTATGTCCCTATTTTGAGTAATGATTATATCGTCTTAATAGTCACTAAAGCCCTAAACTTGGGAGGTATCCAGATAGTCACCATATTCTGCCAATTTCCCTTTCTTAAGTCTGTCTCTTGCTTCTCATCCCTATTGCCACTACCTTAGTCCAGTTCCTCATTGTTTCCTTATTTGACTATTTTCTTATTTTGACTATTACAAAAACCTACACAAGAGGTATGGGTTACTGAGGATGCGCTGTAATCACAGTCCAGAAGGAAGAAGGGAGGGGATCTATGCGAGGAGCTGTTATGGTGTGGAGTTTGCAGCTAGCTGATGGAGACTTGGTGGTAGCAGCCATGAAGCTGGGGAATGGTGCTAAGGATCAAGTACACTGTTTTAGAAAAGAAAACAAAACACAAACATGAGAAAGCAGGTGCCACATCTATGTGGGTTTTGTGCTGTGGGCTACTGAATGAAGTCATGGGAGCCAGAGCTGTCAGGGGCCAGCAAGCAGGACTTGCAGGAGGCACCAGTCCTTTCAGATTTACACCACACTACGATTTTCCCACTTACCCATCAGCACCTACAGAAGGGCCTAATACAGTTTGCAAAGCCTGTGGACTTTCATTTCAGTCCTCAGAAAGAAGGGCTGTATTTGAACTTCTGTGAATCCAAACTGCCTCTGCAGTGGCTGTTGTGATTTTCATGATTTTGGGAACATAAAAACACCTGTGAGAATAGTCTGGTGCCACAGAAGACTTCATAAGAACTAGAATTGAATTTTAATAGAAAACAAAAGAAAGAAGGCTATTGCTTTCACAATGGCTTGTATCTGGCTATTTTAAATGCTTCTTTTCTGTCTGTTTGTTCAGCATGTATATTGTGACTGCAAGAAGGATTTTTGTTGCTCAGTCTTACAAGGAAATCTTCTTAGATGTTCCACCTGTCACTTATTATGAGACTACTTTTCAGTGCCCTCAGTTAATGTGACTGAAAGTGAAGGATCCGAGGCAATATCTCATTCTTAGAAGCATACCAGTTTGATACTTGTGGAGAGAAAGACTTGGTAGATCTAGAACTGTGTCACCATGGGTTGGGCTTTGAGGACAACCTAGACACCAGTGATCTGAATTCCTCAAAGTCCCAGTGTTCTAGGTTTTTTACACATTCATATTTTTCAAGCTATACAGCCCCCTTTTCTATTGTGTCTTCATTTCAGGGAGAGCTAATGGGTAGATACCAGACCTTATCCAAATCCTAGATACCAGGATTTGGAGCGCTGGGAAGGTAAAAAGTGAAATATCTTCAGCAAACACAGAAGATGATGATGATTATGATGGTGATGATGATGATGACAATGATGAAGAAAACTTGGAGGAACGGATGAACCCCTGGTCTCTCTAAGAGGAGATTGAGAGCTTTGCTGTCTGACCTGTCAAACCTTGAAGATGTGTAAGGGATGAGTGTGCACCAGCTGAAGGAAATCCTGGCTCAGAATTTTGTCACCTATTCTGGCTGCTGTGAAAAATGGGAGCTGGTAGAGAAAGTAAACCAGTTATGCAAAGAGAATGAAGAAAGCCAAAAGTCATATGGTGAGTGGCTGCAGCTGCAAGATGAGGAAGATGACAGCCTGTGTTATATCTGCATGGATGCCATCATTGACTGCATCCTGCTGGAATGCAGGCACATGGTCACCTGCATCAAGTTCAGCAAGTGCATCTGCAGGCAGTATGTGGTGTGTGTTGTGCAAATGTTTAAGTTCTGAAGCAGACACTCTCCCAACAGGACACTTGTCCCCAAGCTTGACCCCAGACATTTCAGTGTACAGAAGAGACTGGAAACTTACTGTTCAAAAGTCAAAATTATTTTTAAAAATTATTTTCACTACTCACTGGGGTCAAAGATTCATCCTAAGTTACAGCAACATTGGTCCATGCCATACACCTGTCAGCTCAGTTTCCCAGGTTCAGCCCAGCTTCATCACACGTCTGTGATCATTAATTGCTGAAGTCAGACTGCTTATGGAATCAGCTACTCTCCCTCTGGAGAACACTTATCCTCTTCTCTTATCTCTCCTTCATAGTTTTTACTTAAACTACTCTAATGTTTGAAACTTCTGTTCTCTTTGGATGAAATCACTGTCTACTATTGACTGACATGCTGAGGTACACGCTGAGCATTGGCACCTCTGAAGGTTCACTTTAATAGTCATGTATATTTTAAATGCTAATATTTGATGAATATAAAGTTTTCACATTGTTGTTATTTCTACATTTAAGCTTAATTGTGAACAACTGACATTCTATAGTCAACTACCAGGACCTTAGACTAAACATGCCCATTTCTGTTCAGGTACAGCTTTTTATGGCAAGGGCTGCATCTAGCTTCTTTCACTAGAGAAATATATGCTAAATTCTTTATTAACCTGTAATTGGTTTACACCATTTTGTAGAGTGAAAGTGTATTTTCAGTGCTACTGCTAGCTAATTTGTACTTTAGGAATAAAATTTGATTTTCAAAAATGCTTATAAGAAGAGGTGGGCTACTGATTTTAGGATAGTCATATAGCATCAAATGACATGTTGGAGTCTATAGATAACTTACAAGTAGACAAAAACAACTCTGACTCACAGATTTTTAGGCCATATTATTGATTTTACATTGTCTGACTGGATGTCACTGGAGCTTGGGCAATAATGTCAACAACCAATCCCCAAAAGAAGTATTCTGTAAATACCTCACATAAGAAAGGCCTCCTCTACCTCTCAAAACATTTCATACTTTTATTTCAGGTTTAGCTTCATCCAAACACCTGGCATCATGTTTCAGGAGAGATAGAAAAATGAGCTGCTGAAGTGACCTTTACCTTTACATTGGATATGGGATTCCTGGGAGGTCCTCTCTATTTTCTTATGAGTTCTTGACACCTTGTGACATTTCTCTCAGGATCACTGAATGGCCAGGAATTTACTGGAAGCCTTTGCATGCAAAGTGTCTCTTGGGTCCTCCTCTCTTCTCCAGCATCACTATTAATTCAGTCAAAAATATTAATTGAATATCTATGCCATACCAGGCAAAGTTCTCTAAGTTCTGAAGACTCAGCAATGAAAAACAGGCAAAAACTCTGCCCTCATAGAGCTTACCTTCTAGGGGTTCAGGTACCCCAAATTATGTTCCCCTTCACAGCAAAGCTACTTGAAAACATTATTTCCTTGTGTTGTGTCTACTTTCTCACCTCATATTCTCTCTTCAGTAGTCTCTAATCAAATCTGTATCCCCACATCTCCTCTAAAATGGCTCTGATAAAGATCACAAATGACCAATATGTTGCCTAATCTAAGACACATTTTTGCCCTCATCTTTCTTGACCTCTCTACGATATTCAACACCTGTATATAATCCCTCACTCTTGAAATACTTTTTATCTCCTGACTTCTATGATGCCAAAATTGGTTGATTATTCTCTTGACCTATAAAGGTTGGGGTATCCCAGGCTTCAGTTCTTGAACTTCTTTTCTCTCTGTTCTTGCAACTACTTAAGTGTCTATTCATTCCAAGTCCAACCCATTTTAGTAGCCTTAATGGAATCCCATGTTTACCCAATGGACATCCATTAGACAATGAATTCTAATGTCCATTCATTCCAAAGGACTTAAATGCCGTCTGTAAACCTATGACTCCCAAATGTGTATTTCTAGTTCAGACCTATCCAGACTCATACATTCAACTGCTTCCTCAATATTCCCTCTTACATGTTTTACTAGAATTTCAAATTAAACATGCCTGTATTTGATACCATTTGAGTTGTCTCTCCTGCACTCTGTCCCTTCCTTTTACTTGCCAATAGCTTCATCAAGTTCCATGATTTTCTGAGAATACCCATATATTTCTGGAAACCCAATTTCACCTCCCCAGACTGAGATGAGGAGTACATGACTTAACTTAAGCCAGCTAACATATTTCATTCTCTAGGTCATGGCGATTGATTCCAGGGCAGGTGTGCGACCCAGGATAATTCAATTGGAGTGAACTTCAGAATTTTTTCTGCATGGTAATTTTATATATGTTCTTTCTTGCTCTACAGATGTAATATGTGCATCTGAAACCTACAAGTACTGCAGCCATTTTGCTACCATGAAGCAAGTCAGACTGATGACTTGAGACAGTGCTGAAAGATTAAGAACTGAGCCTGAGGTCTGATCAAACCATGCCTGAAACTTTCCTGTTGTGGATTTTTTAGAGTTCCATGAGCCATTACAGTTCCTTTACTGTTCAAGCAATTTTGATATGGGTTTTATGTTATTTACAGTCAAAAGCATTTGTTATATTGTTCGAAGTAGAATACTCAATTCTCCTCTTCCTGAATATATTGTTTTTTTAATTTTTGTTGGTTTTTTTGTAGCATTAATGGTGTTATTAATTAATTTGTTTGTTTTAATATACTTTTATTGGTGAAAGTATTAAAAATGTCTCCCTTTTTCCCCCCATTGATCCCCTCCATGCTGCACCCCTCTCTAGGCCTTCACCACACTACTGTCTGTGTTCATGGGTTATGCATATATGCGTATAAGTTCTTAGGTTATTCTCTCCCCACCCATCACCTAACTCCACTTTCCCTTTGAAATTCATCAGTCTGTTCCATGCTTCTATGTCTCTGAATCTATTTTGTTCATCAGTTTATTTTGGTCATTAAATTCCAAATATGAGTAAGATCATGTGTTACTTGTCTTTCTCTGGCTGGTTTATTTCACTTAGCATAATACTCTCCAAGTCTCACTATGCTGTCTCAAAGGGTAATGGATCCTTTGCTTTTACAACTGCATATTATTCCCTGGTGTAAATGTCCGAGAAGACAATGGATATGATTGCAATCTTCTTGAATCTGTAGAGACTTGTTTTGTCTCCAAAGATATGGTCTATCTTTGAGGATGTCTCATATGCACTTGAGAAGAACGTATATTCTGTAGCTTTGGGGTGAAATGCTCTGTAAATGTCAATTAAATCCATCTGATTAAGTGTGTCATTTAGAGTCACTATTTCCTTATTGATTTTTGTCTGGAAGATCTATACAGTAAAGTCAGTGAGGTGTTAGAGTCCCCTACTATGACCATATTGCTGTCAATCTCTCCTTTAAAGTCTTCCAGAAGGTTTTTTGTGTGTGTTTTTTTCAGCCCATGTGTCTTTTGTTCTGAGGTGGGTCTCTTGTAGACAGCTTATATTTGGGTCTTATTTTCTTATCCATTCAGCTACCTTCTCTCCTTTGACTGGAACATTTAGCCCATTTATATTTAAGGTTATTATTGATAGGTACTTATTTATTGCCATTTTAGTTCTTTATGCTTATCTTTCTCATTCTTTTTATTTTAACTTCTCATTACAACAGTCCCTTTAACATTTCCTGCAATGCTGGTTTGGTGGTAATAAATTCCTTTAGTCTTTTTTGGGGATCTGGAAAGCTCTTTATTTCACTATCTATTCTGAATGATAACCTTGCTGGGTAGAGTAGTCTTGGTTTCAGAACCTTGCTTTTCATTACCTTGAAAACGTCATGCCATTCCCTTCTGGCATGTAGTTTCTGATGAGAAATCAGCTGACAGCCTTATGGGAGTTCCTTTGTAGGTAACAGATTGTTTTTCTCTTGCTACCTTTAAGATTCTCTCTTTGTCTTGAATTTTTGGAATTTTAATTATGATGTATCTGGGCATGGATCTCTTTGGGTTCTTCTTGCTTGGAACTCTTTGTACCTCCTGAATTTGTGAGACTTTTTCCTTGACTAGGTTAAGGAAGTTTTCTGCCATTATTTCTTCAAATAGGATCTCTAACCCTTGCTTACTTTCTATATCTTCTGTTATTCCTATGATGTGTGTATTGTTACATTTCATGTTTTCCCACAGCTCCCTTAAACTGTCCTCCTGTTTTTTAATTTTTTTTTTTTTTTTTGGTTCTCTGAGTGATTTTTTTCTACCCTGCCTTCTAATTCTCTGATCTGATCTTCAGCTTTCCTTTATTCCTTCCAATATATTTTTTTCTATTATGTCCTTCTTAATTTTCTTCATAGTTTTCATTTTCTCATGCTGTTGAGCATCCTTATGATCAGTATTCTGAACTCTATGTCTGATACATTGCTTATTTACATTTCATTTAGCTCTTTTTCTGGAGAATTCTTTTGTTGTTTCATTTAGGGCTTGTTTTTTGTCTCCCAGTTTTGCCTGCTTGTTTGGATTTGTTTCTATGTATTAGGTATATCTATTAAGACTCCAAGTCTTTTGAATGGTCTCTGGTGCAAGCCAATGTCAGATGCTGTTTGTGACTGGCCTTGAGTACCCTGTTTGAAGCTTTCCACAGTTCACAGCTTGTGGTTCCCTCTGCTGGTGCTGAGTACATTAGAATAGGACAAAGATG
The DNA here is from genome assembly GCF_054644295.1 of Miniopterus natalensis. NCBI lineage: Eukaryota > Metazoa > Chordata > Mammalia > Chiroptera > Miniopteridae > Miniopterus > Miniopterus natalensis. Next base: position 66,301,755 of record NC_142103.1, read on the forward strand.
GACACCAAGGTTTGCTTTTCCAAACTCTAAGTTGAGTAGCAAATCAAGCAAAGACTCAAAGCACCCAGAGGTTGATTTTTATTCAGCCTATTAATGAGCCTCAGGCTGTAGAAACTCTGTGGAGGGGGGGTAAGAGGTTTTCAATGGGTGCAGAAATAGCTTCACCCCCAGGCAGAAGGTGCTTGAAGGTAAATGTCTGCCTGAGAAAGATGTCCTCTGTCTTATGGGGGAATGACTCAGCACAGGAATCTAGATAGCTGCCCTTTGAGCTCTATCCCCCAAGCCAACACTTCTGGATTCTCCTCACAAAACTCTACTCCACTCTGCTTTCCCTCTGCTGGAGCCCATGGTGAGTAGCTGCACATGAAACTTTTTGTGTTGGCCCTTTAAGAAGGTATTTGTAATTTCTTTTTTTTAAAATATATCTTTATTGATTTCAGAGAGAGGAAAGGAGAGGGAGAGACAGAGATGGAAATATCAATGATGAGAGAGCCATTGATTGAGCCTGCAACTTGTGTATGTGCCCTGACCGGGAATCGAACCTTGATCGCCTGGATCCCAGGTCGATGCTCAACCGCTGAGCCACACCCGGCCGGGTGGTGTTTGTAATTTCAGCTGTCTCTCCCTGGCATACAGAAACCCTGCTGCTTTTCACAGCCAGATGTTACATGGGCACCTTTCTCAGTCCTGGTGTTGTGGGCTGGGGACCAAAGCTTGTGGTTTAGACCCAGGGTTCTCAGTGGGAACCCCCACAGCTATGATATTCCTCCAAACCTTCAGCTGCTGCCTGTGGGAGGCCAGCCAGCCCTCTCTGACCTCTCCATTCCCTATCAGTCTCTATGTAGTCTCCACTTTTTTTTTTTGGTAATCTCCACTTTAGATCCTTAGTTATGAGTGTGCTCTCCAGCTCGTCTTCAGTTGATTATTCAGGGTGTTTTTTTTATATTTTAGTTGTAATTCTAGTTTGGTCATGGGAGAGTGTCAGTGCAGCTTCCACTCAATTCATCACTGTCTTGGAATCTGAACATATTGTTCTTGAATCTTCCTCATCTCAATGAACTAGTTGTTCAAACCAAATGTGTAAGTATTATTTTTATTCCTCTTTCTCATTCATCCCATATATCTAATCTTTCATCACCTTTTCATCTTCCAGTCAACATGTTCCCTTTCTTGTACCACTACAACAGCATCCTATTTCATTGTCTTTCTGTTTCCTTTATTCCCCCTTTCAATCCATCCTGCACACAGCAGAGTGAACTTATAAAAACATTATCATGTCATACTACTCTGTGTTGAAATCTGCCTGTGGCTTCTCATCACGCTTAAAATAAGCTCTATGCTCTTTATTACAGTGTACAAGGTCCTACATGATCTGGCCCTTGTCTACCTCTCCATTTGCATTTCTTATCACTCCACTCCTGGCTTACTCCATTCCAGATACATTTACCTTCTTTCTGTTCCTTGAATAAGCTGTTTTCAATCTTAAGACCCTTTGCACTTATTGCCCCTTTTCTTTTATCACTTTTCCTCAAGAACTTTGTATGGCTATTTCCTTTTCATCTTTCAAGTCTGAGTTCAAATATTAACTCCCGTAAAGCCTTCCTTGACCATCTTATACACATGAGCTATCATCCTTCTTACCACCCCTAACATTTTCCCATTTTTGACAAGATATCATAATTATCTAAAATTATCTTGTTTATTTATTGACTTATTTATTTTCTGTCTTTCCACACTACATTTTCAATTTCATGGTGGCAGTAGTGAAGTCTATTTTCTTCACCAATGAATTACCAGAACCTAGTAGGTTATTCATAAGTTGTTGCTGGATGAATAAGTAAATGTCTAAGTGACACAGACTGGCATATCAAGTAAGGGAGAGATAAAAGCAAAAACATGTCACATAATCACAATTTAATGGGTATGATAATGCAGGAGTCTCAGAGAACAATAGCAAAATATACTAACCAGAGAAACAGTAACTCCAGTTGTATACCTAAGCCATGAATCCAGGGAAACCTTTAATTCTGACAAAAGCTTCCCTTAAATCACTTACTGCTAGGATATTGTTTAGGATATTACTTACTACTGTCCATCTTGTCCCTTCGAGGAGAACACTCAGAAGCATTATTTCTTCATATCATTGGAAATAGTTTGGTTCTATTAGCAACTGGTTGGTTTTTATCTTTTTAATCCTGGGAATCACATAATGGAGAAAGTTTCTCTTAGCACTGGCTACTAAAAGATGTCACGTTTAACTGAAAGTTCAGGATCATGAATTGTATGTAAAAACTTAATCTTGGCTTCATCTTTTTTAAAATTTTTATTATTTTGTATTTTTCCTTAACCCCGATAGCCCAATCATTTAAAAATCAGATTGTATTACAAGTGATTTAAAATTTTTTCTCATTCCATTTTTGAGCAAGGGGAAGTATATAAAGAAAAAAAGCTCCTTATCTTATTTTACAGATACACTATGGTCCCTTGTTTTTTGAGATAGGAATATCTTGAGAATGTAGAAAGTGGATAACCCAGGAGCTCTCACTTGGTTGGTCTATATTTATCAGGGTATCTTGAAGCTTTTATTACTCACCAAGGCTATCTTTGAGGGCTCACTTTCCCTTCTGTGAGGAGCAAATCTAAAACTCAGCTAACATCAAAGGGTCATTTATAGCTTGCTTTCCTGGTCCAAATCTTAAAACAAAGCACTGGCAACAACAGTCCTCTCTCCCACCCATCCCACCAACAAACTGAAAAACAAGATAAGGACTTTATCCTGTAAGCAACAGGAGCTATTGAAGACTTAAAGCAAAGTTAGTCCAAGACCTATTACTTTGCCTGCAATATTTGAAGCAAATTAAAGTGTAATTGAGCCAAAATTAGAATTATTTACTGAAAGACTATTACAATAAACTAAGTTAGAAGTAATAAAAGCTGTATCAGTCAGAGTCCAACCAGGAAAACAGAAGCCACTTTAATTTTTAACAAGAAGAGAAACATGATGCAGAAGACTGGTTATATAGGTGATTGAATTACTGAGGAGCTAAACTGTGTAAGATGAAGCAACTTAGAGACAAGCAACAGCAGGAACTGCTACCACCCCTAGGATAGAGGGACAAAGAATAGAATCAAGAGTCTCCAGAGTCCTATGGCAGATTACGTGGTGGAAACTAAAATCATGAAAGGTCTGTTGGTAGAAGATGGAGTCACAGAGAAGGGAGATGCAATCCAAGGCAGAGAAAGAAGAGTACACTCTCTCATCCTCCTTCCCTTCTCCTCTCACCATCCAATATCCCTCCATGAGGGACAATAGTGAAGGAAATTCAGCTTTAATAACAGAGTGGAGCAGGAGAAGGGTGAGGAATGGATCTGAAGGCCTACACCAAGAAGGTGGTGGTGGGGATAGAGAAGAGAGGATGGAGTAAAATCGACAGGAAGGTCAAGCATCAATTTCCACTCCAATGACTGCTGATTAATTGTGGTGGTCTTATTCAGATTAGGCTGTTTGGACCTTTGTTGGAACTGAGATGTCTGTTAGGCCTACAGGTGGAGGAGCCAGGGAGACTATATTCAGCTCTGAAACTCAAGGGAGAGATCATCCTGGAGACAGAGAATGAATGAAATTTGCCAAGGGGTACATGGTGACAGAGATAAGAGGTTGGAAAAGCCTGGAACACAGTCTTGAAGAGTACCTACACTTAATGGTTGGACAGTGGAAACTGAGGGATTGGCCAATGATGGAAAGAATGCCATGAGAAAGTGTTATGTGAGGGAAAAGAAGAAGGCTCTAGGTATTTTATCCTAGTCACTTTGGACAAACCCAGCCCTTTTTTCTCCTGAATTCCCTGCCTCCCTCCTATTGGTTTTTGCTTGTCTCTACTTTAGCAATATGGGGGCATTGCAGAGCCTTCAGTTTGAGAGCTTGCCAGCCCTGCTGCCACCATTGGCAGTTACATGAAACATAATCTAATTGTCTCCTCTCTTTTGTGCCAAACAGTGTACTGGGTAATGTTGGGGCCACCAAGGGGTTCAAAAGCAGTCATGGTCCTCTAGGATTTAAAAGATCCTATATGATAGGCTAAGTGAAATAACTGCATTTGGGGAGCTACTCTTATACAGAAGCATATCCTGTGGAGCTAGAGCATGAGAAGACAGATATGGGAATCCTGAGAGACAACTATAAAGGGGCTGGTTTCTTCTAGGAGGTTAATCAACAGGGGCTAAAGAAAGTAAGAATAGCTACCATCAACAAACCAACAAATGACATGTGCTGACCAGGGTGTGGAGAAAAGGGAACCTTGGTACACTGCTGGTAGGAATGCAGACTGGTGAAGCCACCATGGAAAACAGTATGGAGGTTCCTCAAAAAAATTAAAAATGGAACTGCTTTTTGACTCAGTTATCCCACTTCTAGGAATATATCTTAAAAATCCTGAAACACTAATCAGAAAGAATGTATGCATCCCTATGTTCATAGTAGCACAATTTACAATAGGTCAGATCTGGAAACAGCCCAAGTGACCAACAGTAAATGAGTGGATTAAAAAAAAATCTGTGGTACATTTACTCCATGGAATACTATGCAGCTGTAAAGAAGAAGGATCTTGTACCCTTTGGAACAGTGTGGATGGACCTAGAGAATATTATGCTAAGCGAAATAAACCAGGCAGAGAAAGACAAACATCACATGATCTCACTTATATGTGGAATCTAAAGAACTTAGTAAACTGATGAACAGAATAGATTCAATTACATGGAAACATGGATCAGACTGACGAATCTCAGAGGGAAGGAGGGAGGGAGAGATTAACCAAAGAACTTAAATGCATATATGCATAACCCAAGGACACAGACAATGGTGTGGTGAGGGGCTGGGAAGGAGGGTGGTGTGGTGTGGAATGGGTCAATGGGGAGAAAAAGGGACATCTGTAATATTTTGAACAATCAATCAATCAATAATAAATAAAAAACACCTTATCATTTTTCTAAACTTATTGAAATTCTGTCCCATTCTACCAGCTCCATGAAGCCTTCTCTTACAGGCCTCAAGGCTGAAATGCTCCCTGCTTAGTTTCCTATTGATTTATTAAGAGGATCATGCTTAAGACAAGGAACAGAGGCTGCCTCAATCTGTAGTTATTTCTGGAGAAACCTTATTTGTTTAATAAACTAGATATTCTTTAGTGATAAAAACAAACAAACAAATAAACAAAAACCAGGGGCTCAAGAAAGATAAATCTGAGACAAGAAAGTAAACACGGTAGGAATAAATCCTTAGGGGCAGAGAGGATAGGGAGCAACAGGGCTTAAGCTGGAGCTGGAGCAATGATTTGAGCCAGGTATAATGGGAGGTCAAGAGAGTGAGCTATGAGATTCTGAAGGTAAGAAGCACACTGACCTGACCCCCTCACATTATAACCCTCACTCCTTACCACTAGCCTGGTTTGCTGAGTCCTTGCATGCATTATTACACTATAGCTACATGTCAACCTTAAGGCCCTACCACCTTATTTAAAGTATCCTTCAACTGCTTATCACCACATTTCTCTACTGAATCTTCTTTGTTGAAATTAGCAAGCCTGATATAATCTAATCTGGTAATTTATTTATGTATTCTAACTGCCATCCTTCAATAGATTGTAAGCTCTCTGAGGTTCTGTTTCACTGTACCCGTACTACTTAGCACAATATAACACAAAATTGGTGCTCACTAAATATTTGTTGATTTACTGAAGGTTAGAAAGGGTTGGCAATGTGGTCCACACCATACAGCTGGGGAACTGAAGCTCAGAAGGCTGCATAACCAGGAGGGTGCCAAGCTAAGAATGGGATTTAGGCATCCTGATTCCCATTATACCACAGCTGCCTCTTAGCTCCTAGTGGGAGATTTCAAGTCAAACGATGAGGAAAGCTCACATGCAGTGGATTCCAATCTTGGATTTGCTCCTTAGTGCCTATGAGATTTCCAGATGTCACTTTTCTTAACCTCATTTCTCAGTATGAGAGGCTAGGCCTCAGAAGGCTGTTGGGAAGATTCAAAATCCACAGAAACTTCCTGAGGAAGGCACCTAGCCTCCCAAACTTTGGCACTCAGCCTCCCATACCAGGGACCTTTGGTGAGATAAGTCTCCCTGATTGGGCAAAAACTGGTCCTGGGCCTCCCAGGACATTGTCCTTTGAGTTACCTGGGGATCTGTGAGTAGCTGTTAGCCTGTGCCTAGCTACTGAACTGAGGCAACCATTGGGATTGACACTGGAGGGGTGAAGAGAGACTGACAGGGCAATTCACCTGTCTATCCAGATGGAGGGAGAGTGGCACTCTCTCTGGAGCACAAATGATCAGTGCAACTGCAGGGAACAGTGATGTTTTCAGATGATCCCAGGCCTGGAAGGCATTAGCAGATCAGCTCTGCCGCTGATGGACTTGTTGATGACCTTGGACAGTCCTTGTTGTCTCTGGTCATGATTCTTCCTTCATACAATGAAGACCTCAAAGGCCCCTGCCAACTCTTCAGCCTCCTTACTTGGCAATCATAGCTATTCCTTGATCTGCAGCATACTCTTTTTAAAGGATGTGGAGGGACTTCCATTTGCTTAGGAGCAGGGCTCTGGCTGGCCCAGCTGGGCCACTATGCCAGCTGCAAAAAAGGTCCCACAGTGCAGCACCTAATTAACATTTACATAACACTACCCAACAACAGCATAATACATATTTTACTCAATTGCATATCGAGTACTTACTGAGAGACATGATATTCTGGACCATAAAAGAAACTTTAACAAATTGAAAAGAATAGAAATAATAAAAAGTATGTTCTCAGACCATAGTGTAATTAAACTCATAATTAAAAAAAAAAAAAAAGGATACCTGAAATATGTCCAAATATTGAAAATTTTAAAATATATTTCTAAATAATGTGTAGGTGAAAGAAAGAGTAGTGACAGAAATTTTAAAATACGTTGAATAGAATAAAATATAAATAGATATCCAAAATTTGTGGGATTAAGCTAAAGGGGTTCTTGAGGAAATTTTATATTAAAAAAGAAGAAAGATCTAAAATCAATAACCTAAACTTTCACCCTAGGAAACAAGAAAGAACAAATTAAATTTAAGGCAAGTTGTATAAAAATGCCATTGATTTTCAGATGATAATTTTGTATCCAAATACTTTGCCAAATTCATTTATCAAACCTAGTAGTACTTTGGTGGAGTCTGTAAGGTTTTCTATGTACAATATCATATCATCTGTGAATAATGACAGTTTTACTTCCTTCTTTCCAATTTTGATATCTTTTATGTTTTCTTCCTGTCTGATCACTGTGGCAAGGACTTCCAGTACTATGTTGAATAATAGTGGTGAAAGTGCACTACCCTATCTTATTCCTGTTTTTAAGGAAAATAGTTTTAGTTTTCGCCCATTGAGTATGATGTTGACTGTAGGTTTGTCATATATGGCATTTATTATGTTGAAGTATGTTCCTTCTATTCTCATTTTGCTGAGAATTTTTATCAAAAATGGGTGCTGAATTTTGTAGAATGCTTTTTCGGCATCGATATGATCATATAATTTTTGTCCTTCATTTTTGTTTATATGATGTATCACATTTATTGATTTGCAAATATTATACCAGCCTTGCATCCCTGGAATAAATCCCACTTGGTTGTGGTGTATGATCTTCTTAATGTATTGCTGGATCCATCAGTAGATGAGTGGATAAAAAAGCTGTGGTACATTTACACCATGGAATACTATGCAGCTATGAACAAGAAGAATCTCTTACTCTTTGGGACAGTATGGATGGACCTGGGGAATATTATCCTAAGCAAAATAAACCAGGCAGAGAAAGACAAATATCACATGATCTCTCTTGTATGTGTAATCTAAAGAACATAATAAACTGATGAACATAACAGATTCAGTGGCATAGAACCATGGAACAGACTGACGAATCTCAGAGGGATGGTGGGGGTAGGTGGGAAGAAATTAACCAAAGAATTTACATGCATATATGCATAACTCATGGACACAGACAATACTATGGTGAATATCTGGGGCGGGGAGTGGGTGTAGGGTGTGGGAGGGGTCAGTTGGGAAAAAAGGGGACATCTGTAATTTTTTCAACAATAAAGATCAATAAAAAAATAAAACAAGTTGAAGAGGGAATAATACAAGTTAGAGGAGAAATCAATGAATTTAAAACAAGAAAAGAAAGAAAATTCATAAAACAGAAATCAATTTCTTTGAAAAGTAATAAAATTGATCAAATTTTAACCAAGCTAACCAAGAAAAATGAAAAAAGACACAAATTACCAATATCAAAGAGGGAACATCACTAGTCATTCCATGAATATTAAATAACAAACAGCTCTATGGACATAAATTTAGTAACTTAGATGAAATAAATCAATTCATGGAAAGTTACAAACTACCAAAATTCACACAAGAAAAAAATAAATGACCTCAGCTTATTTTGTATTTTGTATAAAACCGAGGTCATTTATTTTTTTCTTGTGTGAATTTTGGTAGTTTGTAACTGTAACAATAGCAAAAATAAAATTAAAAGTATGTGATCTCACTGAACTTGTATCTATTGAACTGATATACAGGCATAATGCAATTCTTATCAAAATTCCAGCTAGTGTTTTTGTGTATATAGATGAGTTTATTCTAAAATTTATATGGAAAGACAAAGAAATTAGAATAGCTAAAACATTTTTGAAAAACAATTAATTGGGATGAATCAGTCTAACTTATTTTAAAACTTACTATATATCTACAGTAGTCAAGAGCATGTTAGCCCAGCCGGGCATGGCTCAGCGGTTGAGCGTCGGCTTAGGATCCAGGTGATCAGGGTTCGATTCCCTGCCAGGGCACATGCCCGGGTTGCGGGCTGCAGCCGATCAATGACTCTCTCATCATTGATGTTTCTATCTCTCTCTCCCTCTCCTTTCCTCTCTCTGAAATCAATAAAGATATATTAAAAAAAAAAAAGAGTATGTTAGTTTGGTGGAGGGATAGACACATAGATCAATGGAATAAAAAAAACCACAAATGAGTGATGGCCATTTTTTCTCAGTGGTTAGAGTGTCAGCCCTCGGACTGACGGATCCTGGGTTCATTTCCAGCCAAGGGCACCTACCTCGGTTGCAGGCTCTATCCCCAGTCCCGGGGAGGGGGGGAGAACATGTGGGAGGTGACCAGTTGGATGTGTCTCTCTTCCACTGATCTTTCTCTTTCTCTTTCCCTTCCAGTCTCTCTGAAGAACAATGGAAAAAATATTCTCAGGTGAAGATCAAAACAAACAAACAAACAAACAAAACAGAAATAGAATCATACAAATATGCCCAATGGACATTTGATAAAGATACAAAAACAATTCAATGTAGGGAAAACAGCCTGTTTAACAAATGGTGCTGAGCAATTGGATCTTTATAGGCCAAAACAAACAAACAAACAAACAAACAAACAAGCAAATAATAAGAAGTTGACATCAGACTTACACCTTATATAAAAGTTAACATAAAAATAATAACTAACATAGCTGTAAAACAGAAAACTATAAAACTTTTCCAAAAAAATAGAAGAAAATCTTCAGGGTGTAAGACAAAATGAAGAGTTCTTACAACCTGACACCAAAAGCATGATCCATAAAAGTAAAAAAAAAAATGAGACTTTATCAATATTAAAAACCTTTGTTCTATAAAATACACTGTTAAGTGGTTCAGAACACAAGATACAAACAGAGAGAAAATATTTGCAAATCACACATCCAATAAGGCACTAGAATCTAGGATATATAATGAACTCTTAAAACTCAACAGTAAAAAATAAATTAAAAACCCAAGCAATACAATTAGAAAACAGGCAAAAGACATGAGCAGACATTTCACTGAACAGAATGTGCATATGGCAAAAAAACACATGAAAAGATGTTTAACGTCATTTCCATTAATGAAATGCAAATCAAAATCGCAATGAGATTTTGATATACGCCTATCAGAAGGGCTAAAATAAAAAATTGTGACAACAAATGCTGGTGAGGATGTAGAGAAACTAGATCACTCATATATTGCTTGTGGGATACAAAATGGTATGGCCACTCTGGAAAACAGTTTAGCAGGTTTTTATAAAACTAAATATGTGACTACCATATGATCCATACATTCCTGGGCATTTCCCCAGAGAAATAAGAACTTATTTTCACCCAGAGCCTGTACATGAACATTCAAAACAGTTTTATTCATAAGAGCCAAATATCTGAAACAATTCAGATGTCCTTCAACAGGGCAAAGGTCAAACAAACTATGGTGCATATATACCATAGAATACTACTCAGCAACAAAATAACATGAACTATTGATACATACAACAATGACATAGATGAATCTACAGAGAATAATGTTAAGTGGAAAAAGCCAATCCTCAAAACTTACATACTGTCCAATTAAATTTGTAATATTCTAGAAATGACAACAGTATATAAATGGATAACAGATGAATGGTTACCAGGGGTTAAAGGGAGGGCGTGTAGAGGAAAGAGGGAGGAGGAAGTGTTCATAAATGGGTAACATGAGGGATTCTTGAAATGATGAAAATGTTCTCTATCTTGACTATGCCCATGTCAACATCTCAGTTGTGATATTACACTACTACAGTTTTATAGTATATTACCATTAAGGGGAGCTGGCTAAAGGACACAACACTCTCTTTTCATTATTTCTTACCACTGAATGTGAGTCTACAATTATCTCAAAATAAAAAGTTTAGTTAAAAAAATTAAAACCCACTCTGGTCGAGTGGCTCAGTTGGTTGGAGCATTGTCCCATACACCAAAGGGCTGTGGGTTCAATTCCCAGTCAGGGCACATACCTAACATACTTACATTGCTGGGTTGATCCACACAGTCAGGGCAACTGATTGACGTTTCTCTCTCACATCTCTGTCTCTCTCTCTCCCTCTCCCTCTCTCTCTCTCTCTCTGTCTCTCTGTCTCTCTGTCCCTCCCTCTCTCCCTCCCTCCTCCCTCTTCCTCTTTCTCCCTTCCTCTCTCTCAAATCAATAAAAATAATATCCTTGGGTGAGGATTAAAAATTATTTTTTAATTAAAACCTGAAACAATATATGCATCCCTATGTTCCTTGCAATGCTATTTACAATAGCTAAGATTTGGAAGCAGCCCAAGTGCTCACTAGTAGATAGATGGATAAAAAAGCTGTGGTATACATTTAAACAATTGAATACTACTCAATCTTAAAAAGGAAGAAAATCTTTCCTTTGCAACAGCATGAATGGACCTACGGGATATTAAGCTAAGTGAAATAAGCCAGTCAGAGAAAGACACATGCTTTCACTTATATGTGGAATCTAATGAGTGAAATATACAAATAAAATAGAAACAGACTCATTGATACAGAGAACAGACTGACAGCTGTCAGAGTGGAGGGGGCTTAGGGTGCTGAGTAAAAGAGGTGAAGTGACTAAGCCCCCCAAAATAGACACAGACAACAGTATGGTGATTATCAGAGGGAAATGAGGGAGGGGACCAGTAGAAGAGGTTAAAAGGTGGATAAATGGTGACTGAATGAGACTTGACTTTGGGTGGTGAACGCAATACAACACAATATACATGATGACTTGTTATAGAAGACTTGAAACACAGAATTCTTTTAATTCTACTAATTATACTAATTATACTAATCAATGTAACCCCAATAAATTCAAAAAAAATTTCTCTGCAACTTACTGCTTGCACTGGGAATGAACCACTTATTGATTTTATTTTAATAATCACTATTGGTGTACCCTGTAGGTATAAGATTTGGCTTCCACACTGTCAGACATTTCTCAGGAGCCAGACTTCAAAGATTTCACAGATAGTCCTGAGGTCTTTGGCTTTGCTCTGAGGTTACTGGCTGCCCAAGTCATCACTCGAGGTGGTGAATTTTTCTACATTGTCTTGGTGTTGTTCTGGATAATTTTTATTCAGTTCCTCATTTGGTCTATGATAATGGCCACATAATGTTGGCCTTCTAGCTTTCTTCGGTTTTCTTGAAGGGGTAGGAATTTTTGGAAAGGCTCTTTTCCTTGAACTCCCTTAAAGGCATCTTTTTACCTCCATGGTTGTCTTGGGCACCTGGAAGAACAACAGGGTGAGCACAGAAAGACATTGGTTTGGGAGAAGATAGTGAAGATGGAAGGAAAGAAAGCTTAATGAGGAAAAGTGGGGGCTGAGGATGGGGTCTGCCAAGCAAGAACAGGGAGTCTTGGGGAGGTGCCACTGAAGAAGAGTTGAAAAAGTTTGGGTGTGGTCTTTCATCCTTGACATTGGACATAGGTTGACGGGGTTTCTTTCTCTTTTACTTTCTTTTGGTGCTTGGGATTGGTTGTTTCATAACTGTGTTAAGAGTTTGTGGTTTCTTGGCCACCTTTACCATGTCAAAATTTCTCAGGGATCTACCTCAGGCCTGGGGAATATATGCTTTTCTCTAGGACAATGAGGAGCTGCTCCCCCTAGGCTTTCATTAGTCAGCAAGGCTCTCCTCCAGCCAATAGTAGCCCTGGGCGAGAAGCTTAAACATCACAAAGCACCATCCCGACACCTCCATGGGGGAGGGGAGGAGGAGTCCAAGATGCTTTGGTAAGATAAAAGGGATATTTCCTTAGCACTCCTAAAGAGCCTTCTCAAATTTATTGACCCCATGTTCAATTCTGGTGGATCACATGGTAGGACCATGATGTTTCCTCAAAACCTTTCCTTAGGTCATTCATTTCAGTGGTTCATTGTTCTTTCTCACCCTAAACCATTAGTTAGTTTTTCTACGTCTTACCTAAAATCCTTTCAAAGTAATGCAATTGTCTCTGTGGAGATGTGAATCATCCTACTTTCCTGTTACAGGTTGCTCTTATTCACCTTGAAAACAACTAACTTCTTGGCTACTACCAGATAAATTCTCCATCTCACCCCCTTTTCCCACTGTGTATGTGGCTCTCTCTAGTTTTCTGTTTTCAAGGTTGAAATCACTGCCTTTAGGCTATCTTCAGTGAATAGAGTTGCTCAACTGGTTATTTTAGGCTTGTTTAAATCTTGGGGGTGATGTTGATCTTAGTAGGTGTAATACCTAGGCTTAGGTTTTAATAGTATAGGGTGAATGAGGCAGTTATTTAAATTCTGAAAGTTGGGCTTCATGTTTGTATGTAGAAAACTCCACCTCCTCTTGCCCCCACCACCTCAGGGAACTCAGGGAGTCAGACCCTTGGTCTGAAGTTTGTAGAGTCAGGTCCATAGAAGACAGAGGGCCCAGGCTCTGTCAAAGTATGGATCAGAGGGAGGGCTAAAGGACCCTATGGAATCCATCTCAGCCCCTACCATCAAGCTTGGGAATTGCTGGGCCTGGCAGCCTGATGTGACACCCACTGAATTCCCCCAGAGGACTCGGGGCAGTGAAATCTTGATCTGAGGAGTACGGTCGTGGGTCAACAGAGGGAGGATACCAGGACCTGCCAAGGCCCAAGGTGAGGAACACTAAGGAGGACCCTGGACCCCAGAATCAGACTTAAGAGCTCCCTAGGAAGGATGACGACTACACATGACTTCTGCATCCGGGTCTCAGAGAGTTTGAAGGCTTGGTGTACGGAACGGGACCTTAGATATGCAGAGAGCGGGCCCAGGTCCTGCCAGAGTCAAGGTGAGGACATTGAGGGAACAGTAAAGGGACCCTGGACCCCACAACAGAGGAGGCCCCACCGAAGCCCGCCCCTGCTGTCAGCTCTGGGAGTCCTCATGGCGGGATTACCAAATGCGGCATTTCCTGACTTCCACATCCGGGTCTGAGAGAGTCCAAGGATTCATTGTAAGGAACAGGGCCTAAGGTCAGCAGAGAGAGGGCCAAGGATCTGTCAGAGTCAATATGAGGATAGAAGAACCTGGGACCCCACAACAGGGGACCGCATGGAAGCCCACCCCTGCTGTCAGCTCTGGGAGTCCCCAGGGCTGGATGACCACACGCGGTGTTTCTTGACTTCCACATACTGGGTAGGAGAGACTCCTGAAGACTTGGTATAAGGGAAAGGGCCTCAGGTTCACAGAGGCGTTGGGGCAGGCCCTGCTTGAGTCAAGGTGAGGGCACAGAAGGAAGACTAAGGGGCCTTGGATCCCAGAACACTCAGTCTTAGGAGCCTCCAGGGCAGGAAGACCACATGGCGTCAGAGAGATTTTGGAGGTTTGGTTCCTGAAGGAAGGCCTCAGGATGGCAGTGGGAGGACCTAGGTTGTGCCAGGGTGGAAAGGGAAGATGGAGGGAACTTGGACTACAAAGTAGAGTAAGCCTGGGAGGCCCCAATGCAGGATGACCACAGGGGTGTTTCTTGACTTCTTCATCCTGGTCTAAGCGATACTGGGGGCTTAGTATGAGGAGAGGGCCTCAGGTCAGCAGAGGAAAGGTCAAGGTCTTGCCGGGAGTCAAGCTGAGAACACATAGGGAGAACTATGGGACCCTGTCCCCAAGAACAAAGGGGATTTCGCAGAAACAGTCTCCTGCTGTCAATCCTTGGTAGCTTCAGGTGGGGGTGGGGAAGTGTTTGAGAATGTGATGTTTCCTGACTTCTTACTTGAGCATCTGAGGAAGGTGAGGCTTAACCACAGAGGGCTGTACTCACGGATGCAGAAGGAAGAGGTCCAGGCCTTTTGAGGAGTCATGGTAAGGACTGTGAGAGAAGATTGAGTGAACTCACAGGATAATGTATGGAAAGCGAGCCCTCCCTGCAACTTCTTTCAGTCATGAGAGAACGTGAAGTGGTGTGGCTGCATTAGGTGGTCCCTCATTTTCATCTTTGATCTCACATAAAGGTAAGACCTTTGTTTAAAGAGGGGAAACTCAGGTAAACAGAAAGAAGCCTTGCCAAGCATCAAGGTGATGACTGAGAAGACCCCACATCCCACTGAGATGCACTCCACAGAGATGCAGCCACAGCTTACTGTTCCCCTGGAAGCCCTGCTCAGGTGTGGCTAGATATAGGATTCTCTCACTTCATTCTGTTCAGTCTCAGGGATATGTGATCTTGTTCTGAGTTTTGCCTCAAACCAGCAGAGGGGTGGACCCCAAGCTCTGCCAGAAATAAGTTGAGGACCATAAGTGAACACACAGGGGACCAGTACACCAGAACAAAGGGTACCTCTCAGAGTCTGCCTCACAAAGTCCTCACAAAGCTCTGTGAGCACTGGGAGCCTGGGACTGTGTTTGCAGCCTGCACCCTAAGGGGCTACTTTATTTCCTCTTACAGGGGCACCAGAAACTGGAAGGCAAAAGTCTTGATGTGAGGCACATACCCTCAAGTCACAGAGCAGAAGAGGCCTAGGTGGTGCCAGCAGTCAAGGTGAGGTGCATAACCTGAGTGTGTCCCCAAAGTCTCCCCCATCTCAAAACAGACCGGATCCCACAGCACCCAACCCCACTTCACCCTATTGTCAGCCCCAGAACCTTGAGAGTACTGACGGCACCCTGAGGAACAATCTCACTTCCTCATTCAGAATCCTAGGAGACAGACTTCCCCAGAGGAGAGACCTCTGTGAAGCCCAAAAGCACCCCTAAAGAGGAGACCTGTAAGTTGCCTTTGTCAGAGCTGCCAAAGGTATGTTTCTTAGCTGATGCCACTCACACTTGCTTTCTCTCCCAAGCCCGTGGATCTCATCGCCCACCTCCTGTTCATATTCCTGCCAACAAGAGTCATCATGCTTCCTACTCCAAAGTATTGGTGCTACATGCGTGAAGAAGGCCTTCAGTCCCAAAGTGAGGCACAGGGCCACTTGGGTGGACAGATTCCTGAGACTAAGGCGGAGGAAGCCATCTCCTTCCTCTCCAGCTCCTGCCTTTCCTCTCCCTCTTCCTCTTCTTCCTCTACTTCCTCTTCCTCCTCCTCCTTTTCCTCCTCCTCTTCCTCATCCTCCTCTTCTTCCTCTTCTTCTTCATGCTGTTGTTCCTGCTCTTCCTCCTCCTCTACCTCTTCCTCCTCTACTTCTTCTTCTTCCTCCTGCTCCTGCTCTTCCTCCTCCTATGCTTCTTCCTCCTCTTCTTCCTCCTCCTCTTTTTCTCCCCTTTCCTCCTCCCACTGTCAGATAACAGGAATCATGAAGGTACATGCTGATCCTGCTAAGGCACCACATCCCCTCCAGCTTCCTCAGAGCGGCTACTTCTCTCCCACTGTTATGGCAGTGACTCCTTCAATAAGATCATGTAAGGGCTTCAGCACCCAGGAAGAGGAGGGGCCAAGCATTTCCCAAGCTCTGCTAGACACTGGACCCTTGCTTAGAGATGCTATAGAAGATAAGGTTGCTGGTCTGGTGGGGTTCTTGCTCCTCAAGTACAGAACAAAGGAACCAATCACAAAAGCAGAAATGTTGAGTAGTGTCATCAAAGAATACCAAGATCACTTCTTTGTGATCTTTAATGAAGCATCAGAGTGCATGCAGTTGGTCTTTGGCATTGATGTGAAGGAAGTGGATCCTACCAGCCACTCTTATGTCCTGGTCACCACCTTGGGCCTCACCTGCAATGGGATGTTGAATGATGAGCAGAGTGTTCCCAAGACCGGCCTCTTGATAAATATTCTGGGTGTGATCTTCATGAATGGCAACTGTGCCCCTGAGGGGGTCATCTGGGAAGTACTGAGTGTTATGGGGGTTTATGATGGAAGGGAGCACTTCATCTACGGGGAGCCCAGGAAGCTCATCACCAAAGATTGGGTGCAAGAACAATACCTGGAGTACCGACAGGTGCCCAACAGCAATCCTGCATGCTATGAGTTCTTGTGGGGTCCCAGAGCCCATGCTGAAACCAGCAAGATGAAAGTCTTGGAGCCTTTGGCCGAGGTCAATGATACCATCCCCATGGCCTTCCCTAACTGCTATGAGGAGGCTTTGAAAGATGAGAAAGAGAGATCCCAAGCCAGAGCTGTTGTCAGTGAGAGTGGGGCAGCCAGGACCAGGGTCTGGGCCTATTCTAGAGCCACATCCAGCAGCTTCTCTTGCTCTAAGTGAAGCCTGAGGAATATTTTTCACTCTGATTTTGAACCAAGCGGTCACTGTTCTAAGTAGTGGAGAAGCAGAATAGGAACTGGGAGAATTTAGTATATAACAGCTTTGTGTTCCTGTTCTATAAGGGTGGTTTGGAGATATTTTTTCTTTTTTGAATTTTTCAGATGTTTTTATTTATTTATTTTTAATTTTAAGGATTAGCCTCTTTTTTTATTTTTTTAATATCTTTATTGATTTCAGAGAGAGGAAAGGAGAGGGAGAGGCAGAGATAGAAACATCAATGATGAGAGAGTCATTGATCAAGCCCGCAACCCCGGGCATGTGCCCTGACAGGGAATCGAACCCTGATCTCCTGGATCCTAGGTCGACGCTCAACCGCTGAGCCACACCTGGCCGGGCCAGATGTTGTTCTTATTAATGGAAGGTTTAATTAACTTGAAGTTCTAAGTTTACAAATGACGTCACAAATGTATTGCAGTTTACCCAGTTTAATAAGTGTTTTGCCTATTTTGTATTTACAGTTATTTTTACTACAGTTGTCTTTTAACTTTCATACTAGCTTTATGAGTGATTAATCTACTATCTTTACTGTATATTTACCTTTACAACTGAGATTTATACTTTCATATGTTTTCTTGTTACTAATTAGCATCTCTCTTTTCAGCTCAAAAGAAGTCCTTTTAATATTTCTTGTAAGGCCAGTTTAGTGGTAATGAACTCCTTTAGATTTTGCTTGTCTGGAAAACTTGATCTCCCTTCAAATTCTGAATAACTTTCCTGGGAAGAGTATTCAAGGTTGAAAGTTTTTTGCTTTCAGCACTTTGAATATATTGTGTCACTCCCTTCTGGCTTGCAAAGTTTCTGCTGAAAAATCTGCTGATAGTTTTATGGGGCTGGTTCGGGGGTCCCCATGTATATAGCAAGTTATTTTTCTCTTGCTGTTTTAAGATGCTCTGCATTTTGGTGTTTTGTAAAACAAATTGGAAACCTTCCATCTTATTTTGTGACCTGAAACAAGATAGCATGGCACTGAAAAAAGTTTCCTTGGAAATGTAAAAGAAGTCAGCAGAAAAAGTTTTTAAAAATTAATTCTGGCCTTCCCTTATCCCTTTTATCATATTGTTCTATAAAATTATAAGATGTGTACCTGGATATGCTTGGCTTATTAAAAAATGTATGAGAAATTAAATATGATTAAATAATACCTGCTCACTGGCTCGTTTCTTCCATATCATTAATTAAACATTGGCTCTCAGGAAAGCCCTGTGTTAGTAGTGGGGACACTAGCATAAGCAGGACACATCCACCCATAGAATGATAGTCTAGAAACCACAGTCATATAAGGAATGTAATGAGGTGTCCCATAAGACCCACAGAACAAATAAAAGAAGGGGAGAGGTGGTGGGGCTCCAGGGGAGAGCACACAAGTGTAAATGGCCCAAGCCAGGATATTTGGAGCATTGGGAAACTGTGATTTCTTCTGGAGGAGTTAATTGTAACGAAGCTGGGAGATGGCTGCTGCCAGATTCACAGACAGCATGTGCTGGGAGATGAGAGAAAAACCCAGAATGTAAAACTGCACTTAGCAGTGATTTTGGGGATAATGGATAAGCCAGAGCAGTCTCCACCTGGGACATATAGGGAAGGTGTCCTACACTTCTTGTCCCAGAACGCTTGAATACACTGTATAAACTAGATGTTTTATACCCATCATCTGCAAGGATTTCTGGAAAATCCAGTGATATTCTTCTGAAGTGGTACCCAGAAGGCTCTAATACTGATACTCTTTTCCCTGGCTATGGATTGCTATATCCATTCTATTAAATACAGTATTTTAATTAGATTATCTTAGTGTAATTTGCACAACTCTAAGCAAAGGCTTGATATTTGGTAAGGTTGAAATGAATGAAAATTATGGTTTGACTTTAAGAGCAGCTGGGGGGGAGAAAGAAGTTGGTCTTTTACTCAAATTCTGGGACCTTTGAGTTGCTCCTAGGGGAATCTGGGGAAGACTCCCCCACATCCAAATTAAATAATTGATCCTTTAGGAATAAATTGTGCTGAGTTTTATGTATGAAGTAGTAGTTTTGGCTAATTTAATATTCTGTTTCCTATTGCATTTCATTTTCTGTGATATCTGAAAAACAAATAAAAAACAAAAATATATACAGAACTGAACAAAAGGAAGACAAACAATCCAATTAAAAACTGGGAAAAACCCCCGAATAAACACTTCTCCAAAGAGGACATACAGATGGCCAAGAGACATATGAAAAAATGCTCAAAGCCACTAATCATCAGAAAGATGCAAACTAAAACTACAATAAAGTATCATCTCACACCTGTAAGAATGGCTACCATCAATAACAACAAAAAAACAAGTGCCAGTGAGGATGTGGGGAAAGGGAACCTTAGTACACTGCTGGTAGAAATGCAGACTGGTGCAGCCACTGTGGAAAACTGTATGGAGATTCCTCAAAAAAATAAAAATGGAGCTTCCATTTGACCCAGTGATCCCCCTTCTAAGAATATATCCTAAGAATCCCAAAACACCAATCAGAAATAACTTATGCCCCCCTATGTTCATAGCAGCATTATTTACAATAGCTAAGATCTGGAAACAACCCAAGTGTCCATCAGTAGATGAGTGGATAAAAAAATCTGTGATACATTTACACAATGGAGTACTATGTAGCTGTA
The DNA here is from genome assembly GCF_054644295.1 of Miniopterus natalensis. Taxonomy (NCBI): domain Eukaryota; kingdom Metazoa; phylum Chordata; class Mammalia; order Chiroptera; family Miniopteridae; genus Miniopterus; species Miniopterus natalensis. The sequence goes on from NC_142103.1 coordinate 66,321,484, forward strand.
TAAAAGAAAGATCTCTTACCCTTTGAGGCAGCATGGATGGACCTGGAGAATATTATGCTAAGTGAAATGAGCCAGTCAGAAGGAAACAAATATCACATAATCTCACTTATACGTGCAATCTAATGAACAAAAGAAAATGACGAAAAAATAGGTTCAGAGACATGGAAGCATGGAACAGACTGAAAGATCTCAGAGGGAAAAGAGGCAGGGCCAGAAGAGATTAACCAAATAACTTATATGCATATATGCATAGCTTATGGACACAGACAATAATGTGGTGAAGGGGTGGGGTGGGAACTTTGTGGATGGGGTAGAGGGGAAAATGAGGGACATCTGTAATACTCTCAACAATAAATTTTTATAAACCCCCAAATTTTCCAGAGTTGAGGGTAGTAAGGCTTGGGGGTAATATAATATTAGAAATAACTGCCATTCATCATAGTTCCAATATACACGAGGCACTTTGTGAGGTGCTTTACAAACACTCCATGCATTTCCTCAGTCTTACAAGACAGGGCTTATCAAACCCACCTACTTCACAGAGGAAGAACCTGAGGCTCATAGGGCCTGGTAATTTTCCCAGGACCACATTGCTTGTGAGAGAGCTGACATTAGATCCCTCTTCTGAATTCATCTAAAGTCCATGTTGTTCTTATCCATCCCAGCCTGTGGCCAACCTTCTGATTCATAAACCATTTTTCTTCTCAGTACTGCATGATGTCTCCCTGGCAACTCAAAGTGGGACCCTGAGGCCAAGGTGCTAAAAGCAAGCCTAAGGAAGGAAGGTGGCAGTGCCAATCAAACACAATCTGGGTAATGTCCATGCCTTATTTACCAAGGTTCTTCCTGCCCAAGTCCCAGAGTTCCTTGAGAGATGAAATATTGGCATTTCTATCTAGTCCAAGCACTTTCCCACATAACAACACCCTTCCCCCTGGTCTTCCCTGTGTGCCCTCCTGTCCAAATCTGGAACCTGGCTTATTGACCAGCTCATCACTGTTGTCTCCTCTGAAGGCTTCACACACTCAAAGTGAAACAGTCCCAAATATCGTGCCCTACCCCCAACATAGAGCACTTCTACTCCCTGCTAAAGTCTCATGATCATCCATCCTTAACTCTAGAATCCCCCTGATGGCAAAAGTTCCTTCGAATTTGAACAGTGATCTTTAGGTACTTGGTCATTCTGTTGGATATCTTCAACATATTCTTAAAATGTTTTACAAATGAACCAGTGAGTAGAGTATGATTTGGCCCATAATTTCCCAAATTTGAGGATGTAACCCTGACATTAGAGAGAGGGTTTTTAAAAATACCTCATATTTACAACAAGAGTTTAATGAAGTATCTTATTTGAACCTGCCCACTGAACACATACATGGATGAATCAGCTTACCTAGGTGGTCAAAACCCAATGCCTCCCTCATAAGTGATAGATGAAGGAAGGGGATGGAAGTCACTGTGGAGCAAACATCTACGGAGTTTAAATTCCCCCAAGCTTAGATCTCCCTAGTAGGTGAAAAATGATTTCTATGTAGACATGCTCATCCTAATTAAAAAGTAATAATAATGATCCTTTCTTCCACTGCTTCTTGTCTGTGTATCTGTCCCACAGCAAAATAATAATTTTGGTGTGCCTGATGGCACCTATAAAGGTATTCAGGTGTGTTCAGTCATGTAGAGGATAGCAGAAACTCACAAGATTTAGGAGATATATCAAAAGGAAGGAGAATATGCTCAACCAACTGAGATTATACAGGTTATCTAAAAGGGAAGTGCAGAAAATTGTTGTTGAGTGAAGATGGCAAACCCACTCAACTGATATTTACAGGATCCTTTCTTTTTTTCTTTTTTATATGCTTTTCTTGATTTCGGAGAGAGGGGAAGTGAGGGAGAGAGATAGAAACATCAATGATGAGAGTCATTGATCGGCTGCCTCCTGCATGCCCCCTACTGGGATGGAGCCCACAACCTAGGTGTGTGGCCTGACCAGGAATCCAACCTTGATCTCCTGGATCATAGGTCAATGTTCAACCTCTGAGCCACACTGGCTTGGCACAAGATCCTTTGAAAATTACATGTGATCCTGTGTTAAAAATCACCTGTCACTTAGTAGTCATCTAAAAAAGTTGGCGAATTTATGGCAAATTTGACCTTCTCATAAATTCCTCCAAGAAATGAAGGTTATTGTTATCAGCATAGAAGCTCTTATTTCTCCATCTGCTAAGATTGTTGAAGAAGGACAGTTGAGTCTTTCTCCAGACATACACAAGTTTTTGTCCCTCCCAAGTTCATACTCATACCCAATGACTGGTCAGTTCAAGAGTATACCTGCCCAACACCTTTTCCCTGATTTATAAAAATTCAGAAGGCCCATCCCAATTCTAAAACTTCTCATGTGGCCCGGCCGGGCATGGCTCAGCGGTTGAGCGTCAACCTAGGATCCAGGCGATCGAGGTTCGATTCCCGGTCAGGGCATATGTCCAGTTGTGGGCTTGATCAATGACTCTCTCATCATTGATGTTTCTATCTCTCTCTCACTCTCGCTCTCTCTCTCTCCTTTCCTCTCTCTGAAATCAATAAAGATATATTTAAAAAAATAGTTTTAAAAGCCCCATGTGTTCATATGAAGCCCTTATTGTAAATGCATTGTAGGTCAATCCCTTCTCCCATAGGCATTGACCCTAAGAGAATTCCCCAGTCAATCCCCTACATGCTAATCTCAGTCTCAGAGACTGCTTCAGAAAAAAACAAACCAGTGACAGTGTGTTTTTCTATGTATTAATATTTGTTTTTATTATTAATTCTTAGTATGGACAAACTTATGAATATTTTTATAGCTTCTGGTGTTTTATTTCCCATCCCCAAAATATAAACATATTCACCTATATTGTCTTATGGTTTTTATAGAGTTTGTAAGATTTTGATTGATCTATGTAAAGAGAGTAGACACCCAGTCTTTTTATTGTTTTTTGTCATGATTAAATAGTTCTCTCTACAGTATTTATTTAAAAAATTAATCTTCTCCGCCCAGCCGGGTGTGGCTCAGGGGTTGAGCATCGACCTAGGATCCAGGCATTAGGGGTTAGATTCCCAGTCAGGGCACATGCCTGGTTGCGGGCTCGAGCAATGACCCTCTCATCATTGATGTTTCTCTTTCTCTCTCTCTCCCTCTCTTTTCCTCTCTCTGAAATCAATAAAGATGTATTTTAAATAAATAATAAAAAATTAATCTTCTCCAAAACTTTTCTAAGGTGTAATGTGTGTGTTTTTATATTCACTTAATTATTTTTATTTCTTATTTTTTAAATTTATCTTTATGGTTGAAAGTATTACAGATATCTCCCCTTTTTTCCCCATTGATCCCCTCCAACCTGCGTCTGCGCCACCCCACAAGGCCTTCACCACACTATTGTCTGTGTCCATGGGTTATGTATATATGCATATTGTTCTTTGATTAATCTCTCCCCACCCAGTCCCCCATCCCCACTTTCCCACTGAGATGCATCAGTGTTGTTCCATGCTTCTATGTCTCTGCATCTATTTTGTTCCCCAGTCTATTTTGTTTATTAGATTCCAGATATGAGTGAGATCATGTAAAACTGAATCAGGAAGAATCAGAAAACCTGAAGAGGCTAATAACAACTAATGAAATCAAAGCAGTAATTAAAAAAACTCCCAGCAAACAAAATCCCTGGTCTGGAAGGCTGCACAAGGGAGTTTTCTAATTCTTTAAGTTGTAGGATTAGATAGTTTACTAAAAATTGTTCGTGCTTTGTGAGTTAGGCCTGTAGTGCTATGAACTTTCCTCTTAGGACTACTTTCACTGTGTCTCTTAGATTTTGGGTTGTTGTGTGTTCATTTTCATTTGTTTCCAGGAAGTTTTTGATTTCTTTCTTGATCTTATTGGTAACCCATTCATTGTTTAATAACATGTTATTTAGTCTCCATGTGTTTGAATGTTTTTGAACGATTTTACTGTAGTTAATTTCTAATTTCATGCCATTGTGATCTGAGATGCTTGATGTGATTTCAGTCTTCTTGAACTTGTAGAGTCCAGTTTTGTGTTCTAATATATGTTGAAAATGACCCTTGTGCACTTGAGAGGAATGTATATTCTGCAGCTTTGGGGTGAAATGTTCTGTAAATATCAATTAAATCCATTTGATCTAGTGTGCCATTTAGAGTCACTGGTTCTGTGTTGCCTTTTTGTCTGGAAGATCTATCCAGCAAAGTCAGTGGGCTGTTAAAGTTCACGACTTTGACTGTGCTACTGTTGTTCTCTCCCATAAAGTCCTTAAGGTTATAATTGATAGGTCCTTATTTATTGCCATTTTAATTCTTTATGCCTATGATTTTCTCTGTATTTCTTATTATTACAGCAGCCTCTTTAACATTTCTTGCAATGATTCTATTTTTACTTCTAACTACAGCAGTCCCTTAAACACTTCCTGCAATGACAGTTTGGTGGTGATGAACTCCTTTAGCCATTTTTTTGGGGGGAGGGGGGGTCTGGGAAGCTCTTTCTTTCAACACCTATTATTTATATTTTATTTTAGTATTTTATTATTTATTTCTTTTTATTTTTATTTAAAATATTACAGAAGTCCCTTTTTCTCCCCAATGACCCACTCCACCCAATCGCATTCCCTTCCCCAGTCACTCTCCCCACCATTGTCGGTGTCCTTGGGTTGTGCATATATGCATATAAATTCTTTGGTTACTCTCTCCCCCTCCACCCACCCACCTTCCTCCAACCCTCTGACATTCGTCAGTTTGATCTATGCTTCCATGTCATTGAATCTATTCTGTTCATCAGTTTATTAAGTTCTTTAGATTCCACATATAAGAGAGATCATGTGATGTTTGTCTTTCTCTGCCTGGCTTATTTCACATAGCATAATTTTCTCCAGGTCCATCCATACTGTCCCAAAGAATACGAGATCCTTCTTTATAGCTTCGTACGTAGTTTTTCTTGGTGTAAATATCTCACAGCTTTTTTTATCCACTCATCTACTGATGGGCACTTGGGCTGTTTCCAGATCTTAGCTATTGTAAATTGTGCTGCTATGAACATAGGGGTGCATAGGTTTTTTCTGATTAGTGCTTCAGGATTCTTAAGATATATTCCTAGAAATGGGATCACTGGGTCAAAAGGCAGCTGGATGCACCAGTCTATATTCCCAACAGCAGTGTACTAGGGTTCCCCTTTCTCCACACCCTCACCAGGGTTTGTTGATGGTAGCCATTCTGACAGGTGTGAAGTGATACCTCATTGTGGTTTTAATTTGCATCTCTCTGATGATTAGCGATGTCGAGCATTTACTCATGTGTCTCTTGGTCATCTGTATGACCTCTCTGGAGAAGTATCTATTCAGACACTTTAACCATTTATTAATTGGACTGTTTGTCTCCCTCTGGCTGAGTAGTATGAGTTCTTTGTACACTTTGGAAATTAGTCCCTTATCAGATAAATCTTTGGAAAATATGTTTTCCCAGACTTGGGGTTCCTTTGTATTTTAGGGCTGTTTTCTTTTGCTGTGCAGAAGCTTTTTAGTTTGATGTAGTCCCATATGTTTATTTTTTCTTTTGTTTCTCTTGCCTTAGGAGATGTATCAGTAAAAATTCTATTATGTGAGATGTCTGTGACTTTACTGCCTATGTTTTTTTTCCAGGATTTAATGGTTTCATAACTTACATTTAATTCTTTTATCCATTTTGAGTTTATTTTTGTATATGATTAAAGTTGGTGGTCTAGTTTCATTTTTTTTGCATCTAGCTGTCCAATTTTCCCAGCACCATTTACTGAAGAGACTGTCTTTACTCCACTGTACACGCTTGCCTCCTTTGTCAATATTAACTTACCATATTGTTGCGAGTCTATTTCTGGGGTCTCTGTTCTGTTCCATTGATCTATATGTCTGTTGTTGCGTCAATACCAGGCTGTTTTGATTACAATGGCTTTGTAATACATTTTGATATCTGATAAAGTGATCCTTCCCACTCTGTTCTTCTTTCTCAAGATTGTGGAAGTTATTTGCGATCTTTTTCGGCTCTATATAATTTTTTAGAATATTTGTTCTAGCTCTGTGAATATGTTGTTAATATTTTAATAGGAATAGAATTGAATCTATATATTGCCTTGCATAGTATGGACATTTTAATGATATTAATCCTTTAAATCCATGAATATGGTATATCCATGAACATGTTTATATCTTTCTCTATTTCTTTTTCAGTGTCCTGTGGTTTTCCGAGTACAGGTCTTTTACATCTTTGGTTAAATTTATTCCTAAGTATCTTAGTTTTTTAGTTGCAATGGTAAATGCTATTGCTCTTCTAGATTCTCTTTCTGAGAGTCTGTTGTTGATGTATAACAATGCCATCAATTTCTGGATGTTAAATTTATATCCAGCTACCTTGTCGAATTCATTTATAAATCCTAGTAGTACTTTGGTGGAGTCTTTAGGGTTTTCTATGTACAATATCATGTCATCTGCAAATAATGACAGTTTTACTTCCTCCTTTCCAGTTTGGATACCTTTTATGTTTTCTTCCTGTCTGATGGCTGTTGCAAGGACTTCCAGTACTATGTTGAATAAGAGTGATGAAAGTGGACATCCCTGTCTTGTTCCTGTTTCTAAGGGAAATGATTTAAGTTTCATTGTTTCTGGATTTTATTGAATGCCTTTTCTGCATCTATTGATATGATCTTATGATTTTTGTCCTTCGTTTTGTTTATGTGATGGATCACATTTACTGATTTGCAGATGTTATACCAGCTTTGCATCCCCAGAATAAGTCCCCGTTGGTTGTAGTGTATGATCTTTGAATGTATTGCTGGATAACTTTTGCTAATATTTTGTTCTGGATTTTACTATCTATGTTCATCAGGGATATTGGCTTGTAATTTTCTTTCTTTGTAGTGTCTTTATCTAGTTTTGAATTAGGATAATGCTGGCCTCATAAAAAGAGCTTTGGAGTTTTTTCTCCTCATGTGTTTTCTGGAATAATTTGAGGAAAATAGGTGTTAATTCTTCTTCGAATGTTTGGTAAAACTCACCAGTAAATCCATCTGGTCCCAGAATTTGTTTGCTGGAAGTTTTTTGGTTACTGGTTCATTGTCATTGGTTGTTATTGGCCTAGTCAGGTTTTCTGATTCTTCCTAATTCATCTTTGGAAGATTGTATGCTTCTAAGAATTTGTCCAATTCACCCAGGTTGCCCAGTTTGTTGGCATATAGTTGTTCATAGTATTTTTTTATGATCCTTTGTATTTCTGTTGCGTCAGTCGTTATATCACCTCTTTCATTTCTGATTTTATTTATTTGTGTCCTCTCCCTTTGTTTCTTGCTGAGTCTGGTTAAAGGTTCATCAATCTAATTTATCTTTTCAAAGAACCAACTCTTTGTTTCATTGATCTTTTGTACTGTTTTTTAGTCTCTGTGTCATTCATTCATTTCTGCTCTGATCTCTATTGTTTCCTTCCTTCTACTTCCTCAGAGCTTTTCTTGCAGTTCTCGTTCTAATTCTTGTAGTTGTGTTAGACGGTTTAGTAGAGCTTTTTCTTGTTTCTTGAGGTATGCCTGTACCGGTTTGAACTTTCCTCTTAGGACTGCTTTCACTGTGTCCCATAGATTTTGGATTGCTGTCTGTTCATTTTCATTTTTTTCCATGAAGTGTTTAATTTCTTCCTTGAGTTCATTGGTAACCCATTTGTTGTTTAATAACCTATTTAACCTCCATCTCTTTGAATATTTTTTAATTTTTTTATAGTGGTTGATTTCTAGTTTCAAACCATTGTGACCTAAGAAGATGCTTGATATGATTTCAATCTCCCTGAATTTGTAGAGACTTACTTTGTGCCCTAACATGTGGTCTATTTTTGAGAATGTTCCATGTGCACTTGAGAAGAATGTGCATTCTGCTGCTTTGGGATGAAATGTTCTGTAAATGTCAATTAAATCCATTCGATCTAATGTGTCATTTAAAGTCTGCCTTTCCCTGTTGATTTTGTTGTCTTGATAATCTGTCCAATGATGACAGTGGGATGTTAAAGTCCCCCACTATGATTGTGTTGCTGTCTATCTCACAATTAAGGTTCACCAAGAAATTTTTTATATATTTAGGTGCTCTTATATTGGGTGCATATATATTTATATGGGTTATATCCTCCTGTTGGATTGATCCATTTAATATTATGTAGTGACTCTCTTTGTCTCTTGTTATGGTGTTTATTTTGAAATCTATTTTGTCAAATAAATATTGCAACTCCAGCTTTTTTTTAAATTTCCATTTGCATTGAATATTTTTTTCCATCCTTTCACTTTCAGCTTGTATGATTTTTTTGCTCTCAGGTGGGTCTCTTGTAGAAAGGGTGTATGTGGGTCCTGTTTTCTTATCCATTCAGCTACCTTATGCCTTTTGATTGGAGCATTTATTCCATATATATTTAAGGTTACAATTGATATATACTTATTTAATGCCATTTTCCCCCTTTATGCCAATGTACCTTTCTCTCAGTATTCCTTCTTCTTTTTAAAGCTGTCCTTTTAGCATTTTCCCCTTTTTATGCCCCCCGTCTTACCAGACTCTATGATGTTTCTTCAGTGCTCCCTACTCAAAATATGTCCACTCAGATATGTTTCTCTTCTTTTTCCAAGCTGTTTATGTTGTATTTTAGCCATAAATCGAATCTGTGGCTGGGAGCAAGGGCTTGCTGCTTCTTGTCACAGTCCCACCATCTTTCCAGTCCTCAGCACATTTTTTAACTGGATTGTTTGTCCTCCTTTTTATTCAGTTGTATACAAACTTTATATGTTTTGGAAATTAACCTCTTATCAGATGTGTCATTGGCAAATATGTTCTTCAAGAAAATGGGTTCCCTTTTAATTTTGATGCTTGTTTCTCTTGCTGTGCAGAAGCTTTTGAGTTTGATGTAGTTCTATTTGCTCATTTTTCTTTTGTTTCTTTAGCCCTAGGCATTGTGTCAGTAAAAATTCTGCTTGGTGAGATGTCTGATATTTTGCTGCTTATGTTTCCTTTTAAGATTATTATGGTTTCATCGCTTACATTTAGGTCATTTATCCATTTTGAGTTTATTCTTGTGTATGGTGTAAGTTGGTAGTCTAGTTTCATTTTTTTGCATGTATCTGTCCAATTATCCCAACACCATTTATTGAAGAGACTGTCTTTATTGCATTGTATGTTCTTGCTTCCTTTATCAAATATTAATCAAGCATAATGGCTTTGGTGATTTCTGCATTCTCTGTTCTGTTCCACTGATCAATATGTTTGTTCTTGTGCCAGTACCAGGCTGTTTTGATTACATTGGCTTTGTAGTGTTGCTTGATATCTAGTATTGTGATACCTCCAACTTTGTTCTTCTTGCTTAAGATTGCTGTGGCTATTAGGGTTCTTTGTTGGTTCCACATTAATTTTTGTAGTATTTGTACTAGGTCTGTGAAATATGCAGTTGGTAGCTATTGCATTGAATATATAGATTGCTTCTGGTAGTATGGAAATTTTAATGATGTTAATTCTACCAATCCATGAACACTGTATATTCTTGCACTTGTTTATACCTTCTTCTATCTCTTTTTTCAAAGTTCTGTAATTTTCAGAATACAGGTATTTTACCTCCTTGGTTAAGTTTATTCTTAGGTATCTTAATATTTTTTGTTGCAATGGTAACTGGGATTGTTTTTTTTAGTTTCTTATTCTGAGAGTTCATTGTTGTTGTATAAAAATGCCATCAATGCTTGTTTGTTAATTTTGTATTCTGCTACATGGCCAAAATCATTTAATAAATCTAATAATTTTTTGGTGGAGTATTTAGGGATTTCTATGTACAATATCATGACATCTGCGAATAATGACAGTTTTACTTCCTCCTTTCCATTTTGGATGCCTTTTATTTTTCTTCCTGTCTGATGGCTGTGGCAAGGACTTCCAGTACTATGTTGAATAAGAGTGGTGAAAGTGCAGAACCCTGTCTTGTTCCTGTTTTTAAGGGACATGCTTTTATAATTTAGCACTGAGTGTGATTATTGCTCTAGGTTTGTCATGTACGGTCTCTATTATTTTGAGGTATGATTCCTTTAATCCCACTTTCTGAGAGTTTTTATCAAAAATAGGTGTTGGACTTTATTGAATGCTTTTTTTGCATCTATTGATATGATAGTGTGATTTTTGTCTTTCTATTGGTATTTGTGATGTATCACATTTATTGATTTGCTAATATTACCCAAACCTTGCACCCTTGGAATAAATTTCACTTGGTCATGGTGTATGATGTTTCCAATGTATTCTTGGATCTGGTTTGCTAAATTTTTTGAGGGTTTTAGCATGTATATTCATCAGGGATATTGACCAGTAGTTTTCTTTGTAGTGTCTTTATCTTGTTTTGGAATTATGATAATGCTGGCCTTGTGGAAAGAGCTTGGAACTGTTCCTTCCTCTTGGAATTTTTGGAATAGTTTAAGGAGGATACTTGTTAGTTCTTTGAATATTTGGTAAAACTCTCCTGGGAAGCCACCCAAGCCAGGGCTTTTGTTTGCTGGAAGTCTTTTGATTACTGCTTCAAGTTCATCAGTTATTATCAGCTTATTCATGTTTTGTGAATCTTCTTGATTCAGTTTTGGAATTCGTATTTTTCTAGGAATTTGTACATTTTGCCCAGGTTGTTCAGCTTGTTGGCCTATAGTAGTTCATAGTATTTTCTTACAATCCTCTTTATTTCTGTGATGTCAGTTTTTACTTCACCACTTTCATTTCTGATTTTATTTATTTGGCTCTTCTCTGTGTTTCTTAATCAGTTTTCCTAAAGGTTCATCAGTCTAGTTTATCTTTTCAAAGAATTGTCTCTTGGAGTCTTTGATCTTTTGTACTGTGTTTTTTGTTTTTGTTCTTTTTTTGTTTTTTTCCATCTCTAGGTCACTTACTTCTGCTCTAATCTTTTTTAAAAAAAATATATCTTTATTGATTTCAGAGAGAGGAAAGGAGAGGGAGAGAGAGAGAGATAGAAACATCAATGATGAGAGAGTCATTGATCAGCTGCCTCCTGCACCCCCCCAAATGGGGGTTGAGCCCGCAATCTGGGCATGTACCCTGATGGGAATCAAACCCCGATCACCTGGATCCTAGGTCGATGTTTAACCTCTGAGCCACGCCCGCCCGGGCTGCTCTAATCTTTATTATTTCATTCCTTCTAGTTACTAGGGCCTTTCCTTGTTTTTCTCTAATTCTTTTAGTTGCAGTGTTTGATAGTTTATTACAGCTTTTTCTTGTTTCTTGAGGTAGGCTTGTAATGCTCTGAACTTCCCTCTCAGGACTGCTTTCACTGTGTCCCGTAGATTTGGGGTTTGTGGGTGTTCATTTTCATTTGTTTCCAGGGAACTTTTTATTTCTTTCTTGATCTCATTGGTAACCCATTCATTGTTTAATAACATGCTATTTAGTCTCCATGTGTTTGAATCTTTTAAAGGTATTTTTATTGTTGCTTATCTCTGGTTTCATGCCATTGTGATCTGAGAAAAATGCTTGATATAATTCAATCTTCTTGAGTTTGTAAAGACTTAGTTTGCGTCCTAACATGTGGTTTACCTTTGAGAATGTCCCATGTACAAATGAGAAGAATGTATATTCTGCAGCTTTGGGGTGAAATATTCTGGAAATGCCAATTAAATTCTTTTTATCTAATGTGTCATTTACGGTTGCGGTTTCCTTTTTGATTTTTTGTCTAGAAGATATATCCCGTGATGCTAGTGTGGTGTAAAAGTCCACTACTATGATTGTACTGTTGTTGATCTCTCCCTTTAGGTCCTCCAGAACATTTCATATATTTGGGTATGTATTCACCAGGGTTATATCCTCTTGTTGTATCAAGTATTGTGTAGTGGCCTTCACTGTCTCTTGGTATGGCCTTCAGTTTGAAGTCTTTCTTTGTCAGATATGAGCATTGCTACTGCAGATTTTTTTAAGTTTCCATTTTCATGGCAAACTTTTTCCAACCCATCATTTTCATCCTGTGTGAGTTTTTGTTCTGTGATGGGTCTCTTGTAGACAACATATATTTGGGTAATGTGTTCTTATCCAATCAGGTACCCTATGTCTTTTGATTAGAGCATTTATTCCGTTTAGATTTAAGGTTATTATTGATATATTTATTTAATGTAATATTTTCCCTTTAGGCCTGTGTTCCTTTCTCTCAATATTTCTTTTTCTTCTTAAAGTGTCCCTTTAGTATTTCTTGCAACACTGGTTTGGTGGCACTGAACTCCTTTAGCCTTCTTTTGTCTGGGAAGCTCTTTATTTCACCATCTATTTTGAATAATAGCCTTGCTGGATAGAGCAGTATTGGTTGCAGGTTCTTGTTTTTCATTACTTTGAAAACATGCCAATCTCTTCGGGCCTGAAGTATTTCTGTTGAGAAATTTGCTGAGAGCCTTATAGGGGCTCCCTTGTAAGTCACTGCTTGTCTTTCTCTTGCAGCCCTTAAGATTCTCTTTTTCCTTAGCATTTTCCATTTTAATTTGAGTGCCTTGGAGTGGCTCTCTTTTCGTTTCTCTTGTTTGGAACCCTTTGTGCTTCCTGAACTTGTGTGGCTTTCTCCTTCACCAGCTCAGGGAAGTATTCTGTCATTATTTCTTCCAACAGGTTCTCTATCCTTGGTCCTCTTTCCTCCTCCTCTGGTACCCTTATAATGTTAATGTTTTGTTTCAATTGTCCCAGTGTTCCCTTAAACTGTCCTCATGCTTTTTAAGTATTCTTTCTTTTTGTTGCTCTGATTGTGTTTTTTTCTACCTTATCTTCTAATTCACTTATTCGATCTTCTGTTTCATTGAGCCTATTTTTAATTCCTTCCAGCCTATTCTTTTTTAAAATATATATATATCTTTATTGACTTCAGAGAGAGGAAAGGAGAGGGAGAGAGAGAGATAGAAACATCAATGATAAGAGAGTCATTGATTGGCTGCCTCCTGCATGCTCCCAACTGGGGATAGAGCCCTCAACCCAGGCGTGTGCCCTGACTGGGGATCAAACCCCAATAACCTGGATGGTAGGTCGATGCTCAACCGCTGAACCATGCCCAGCCGGGCCCTGCCTATTCTTGATGTCAGATATAGTATTCTTTATTTATGCCTAGTTCTTATTCATAATATCTGTATCTTTTTTTATGCTGGTGTAGCTTTCACTAGGTTTCTTGTATTTCCCACTAATTTTATGAATGCTCGCATTAAGTGTCACTAATTTCCTTGAGCATCTTTATAACCATTACTCTGAGCTCTGTTTCTAATAACTTGGTTACCTCCATCTGATCAATGTCTTTTCTGGCAATTTTTCCTTTTCTATAGTTTGGGGGCTGTTTTTCTGTCTCCCCATTTTAACATCTCTGTGTTGGTATCTGTGTATTAGATATATTTGTTGTCTCCCAATCTTGTAGGGTGGACTTTTATAGTGAATGTCCAGTGGGACCCAGAGGTGTGTTTTCTTTATTGTTCTGAGCTGTATGCTGTAGGTGTACACTTTCTGTGGGTTCTTTGGGTTCTTCTGTTGTAATTGGGTCTAGATTGTTGTTGATTCATTCATGGGAGGACTCTCCTCTCAGGCCAGTTAACTGTGAGGCTCAACCACAACCACAACATGTGAGCTGTTGTACAGGTGCTGACAAGGCAAAACAAAACACAACCAAACTGACAGGAAACAAACAAGATCTTGAAAAATATCCTGAAATCACAATGAAAACAACCCAAGGGAAAGTAGAATTAGGTAATCAAAGTGAGAACACAAATACTAAGGCAAAAAAGAAAGGATAGCATTGCTAATAGTAAACAAACAAACAAAACAAACAAACAAACAAAAAAACAAATAGGGAAGCTACTGGAGGATAAAAGGAGCAGAGAAAAGATTCTGAAAGGAAAAATGAACAAGCAAAAACATAAGTGTAGAGAGTAGGAATAGGAAAATGGTTAAAAAGACAAAAAGACAGGAAGACAGAGAAATAAAGGGCAAAAAAGTTATGCCATGGGAACAAGAAAAGAGAGAGAGGCAAAGCAAGGATAGGGAAGAAGGCCAATAAGAGCTATGGAAGAAGCAATAAAGAAAAGCAATAAACTTAATTGATTGTAATAATATCCAAGCAATAAAGCAGAGAATATCAAGAAAATATTGATAATAGAACAATAAAATCAGACACAAGCAAAGCAAGAAAAAACAAATCCAAAAGTCGTCTGGGGAGGTTATGTTTTCTCAGGCTTACTATTTTGTATGCTGATTTCAGGTCTCCTGGGAGCTACTTTGTGTCAACCACTGTCAGGAACTGTCTAGGTTTGGCTCTTCATATCTTTATGTACCTGGTTGTTCTGAGGCACCCTGTGGACCACTTCCACCTTTCAGCTATTTTTCGTCCCCCATGTGGTTGCCTGGTCTTACTCCAGGGTCTTCCAAAGAGATTCTTTAGAGTGCAGGCTGGCTAGTGTAGCTCGGGATATTGCTCTCCTTACTTGGAGGTTTCTCTGTCAGGCACTCACTATGGGGAAGTTAATCTCTGCTTCAAAGTCAGCTCCTCAGTTTCTACCATATCCTCCAATTCTAGTTCCCCACACAATGGCCTGCTGTAGGTTCAGATTGAAGTCAGCCTGTTGCCTTTTCCGTACGGGCAATTTCAGAGACCTGGGCTCAGTGGGATTGTTCAAAAGACACTCAGGTGTGCGTGGTGCTTGCCCAGCCCCCAAGAAGGTGTTTTAAGCATTTTGTCTGGTTTCCAAACTATAGTCCCTGAGAGTCTTATTCTTCTAATGTCCTCCTATGAGCTCTTCTCCCTTCCCCCACAGAACTGTGTCCAGGGTGGGGGCAGGGTAATCTGGGGCTTCAGTAAACTGAACCAACCCCTTTTCTGTTGGGCGTGGTGCTCTTAGCCTGCAAGAGAGGTAGGCCTGCTGCACCCCTCCTTTCCCAGTTCTAGTTGGCTGATCTCCCAAGGTGCTCAGTTCAAACTCTCCACAATGCAGACGCAAATCTCAGCTTTCACTGGTCTGTCTCCTCAATGTAATTCAGGAAGGTGGGTGCCATGAGGTGCCAACCAGTAATCAAAAACATATAAAGTAACAAACAGGTAGAAAACCTACTCTGGTACACTTGAAGTTGTACCAGGGCCTCCTTATAATATCCTAATGTTTTAGATTCTTTTTTTCCCCCTGTTCTGATTGGGTATTTTCTGCTACCTTATCTTTCAAGTCTCTGATTTGATCCTCTGCTTCATCTACTCTATTGTGGATTCCCTGTAATGTATTCATTTCTGGTCATATATTCTTCATCTATGACTGGTTCTTTTTAATTTTTTCCAGCTCTGTTTTTATGTTTCCTATCTCTCTGTTGAAGTTCTCATTAAGTTCATTTACTCTTGCTCTGAGTTCATTGAGCATTTTTGTAATCAGTTTTTTGAACTCTGCGTCTGGTAGATTGCTTGTCTCCATTTTGCTTGGTTCTTTTTCTGGAGTTTTGCTCTATTCTTTCATTTGGGACATGTTTTTTTGTCTCCTCATTTTTTCTGCCTCCCTGTGTTTGTTTCTATGTATTAGGCAGACTTGCTGCTACATCTCTCAGGCTTGGTAGAATAGTCTTATGCAGTAGTTGTCCTTTAAGATCCATTTTCATAACCTCTCTAATCATGGAGCTGGGTACTCCAGGTAGTTGAGCCTTGATTGCTGTTGTGACTTTAATGGGAGGGATTTACCCACAAGCCAATTGGTTGCTAAGACTGGCTGTGACCACCTTGAAGAATCAGCTGTGCAGAAGCCAACCCCACAGAGCATGGCTCACTTCAACAGGGCTCTGGTGTCCACTAACTCTGCCCCTTGAGTGTGTGACTTATGGAGGTGGTTAGGTGGTTCTTCAGTGTGGCCTTAAGCTGTCCACTCGGTGCACTGATTTTGGGGCCTTTTTTGGAGGTGAAAGCCAAAGTCAGCCACTACCTGTACCCTGCCCATGGCCACCAGGCCTGAGCTACAAAAGAGGTCTTCAGATGGCTGCTCCCAGTTCTGGGCTAGAACATGGTCAGGAGAGGCCAAACTGTGAACCAAGGTTGGCTGTCACTAGATCCAGTCTTGGGGCCACTTAGAGAGACGTATGGGGCATGCTGAGGACAGGTGTTACTTGTTTGATAAGTTTTAGGAAAGTTCAAAGCATTAGCCAAGACAGGCCATTTGTAATGAAGACACTGGAAATGTTTTGGACGGGTCCACATGATGAGTGAGATGGGGTCTCAGGGAATCACCAAGGCAGGGCAGACAGTGTTAGCCAAGTTGATGGAGACTCAGATAGGGGACCCACCTACCTGCTCTGTGAGGGCAGGTCTCAGAAAAGAAACAATGGCCTCTACCAGCACTTCTGTCTGTGAGAAAGCTGCTCCTCAAGCTCTCACCCTGATGCAAGACAATTTAGTTCCTTCCCATATGTCTTTGGTGCCTTTTGAGCAGGTGTCTGAGGGCAGAAGCTCAGAGTGAGTGAGTCCGAGTGAGTCTATTGCAAGCTCTTTAGGAGGAATGCCTGGGACTCCATCAGACTTGCATCTTGCTCAGCCACAATCCCTGCTTGTTTTTATAGCCAAAAGTTATGAGGACTTCTCTTCCTGGCACTGGAACTCTGGCCTGGGGGGCCTGATGTGGGACTGGGAATCCTCACTCTTCAAGGGATTCATGACTACTGAGATATCCTTCCCTATTTTTATCCTCCACATGTGGGTGTGTGACCAGTTTGTTCTCCATCTCTACCCCTCCTACCAGTCTTGATGTGTTTTCTTTATTTCCTTAGTGGCAGAATTTATGTACAGTTATATTTCAGGTGCTTCTGAATGATGTAGTTTAGTTGAATCTTTTATGTGGTTGTAGGAGGATTTGAGCATCTGATTTACCTACTGTCATCTTTACCCAATCTTCCTCCTAAGCATGGTTTTAAGGCCCTCTCTGATCTCACTCTAGAAAACTTTTGTCTTTGTCTGTCTCCCTTTCACCACACTTTGTATCCAAGGTTTTAATCTTCCTAAAGCACATGCTGTTCTCCAAAACTTGTGTGCTCCTTATCTCCATGGCTTTGTTCATGTTCTCCCTTCTGCTTGGGGTATCCCTACACTTTTCTCTACAAATGGTACACTCCTATTCATTTTTCTATTCCCAGTTCAAGCATCAGCTGCTATAAGATTTCTCTGTCTCCCATATTGTTACTGAGCCTGGGTTATGGGCTTTTCTTCTTTATTTCCACTGCCTCCTTTGTTTCCTAATCATTCATCCTTATTATGGAGTATGCAATCATATCCAAATACATCTGTTCCCAGAACTGAAGGATCCTTGAAGCAAGGACTTTGTCTGAATTGCTCTATCATCTCTGTCTCTAGCTCCTGTGTACAGGATGCACACTCATAGCCCATTTTATGCAAAGCCCTGCCTTGCTTGTGGTCTTCTTGCTCTTAAAAATATTAGAATTTTGTTGTTAAATCGCATTAATTAATTCCATATTCATTATTTTATTTATTTCTGTTGTTTTTTAAAAAAGATTTTTTATTGATATTTAAAGAGAGAATAAGGGAGAGGGAGAGAGAAACATCAATGTGAGAGCAAAACTTCAATCACTGACTCTTGTATGCCCCCTACCATGGTACAAGCCTACAACCTGGACATGTGCCCTGACCGGGAATTGAACCAGCAACATTTTGGTACACAGGATGACACCATTCAACTGAGCCACACTGGCCAGGGCTTTTTCTGATGTTTTGGTGGTGGTGGTAGTAGCAGTGTTTTGTTTTACTTTATATCTATAGTACCATGGCTACCAGACCCTGGAGGCTTAATCCAAATCCCATGGGGGTCTGGTTTCAGTTGGTTACACAGCAGCTTCTACTGCAGAAGTCCAGAAAAATGGCCCAAAGAGAAATCCAAATAGAGATAAGCCCATAAACAGAACCACAGCCACAGCCACAGCATTTTGCAGTCTATAAGACTTTCCCCCCATCTTCCAACCACAGGGTCCCCTCACCACTTAGTGATATAGAGAATCCAGGGATCCCCATTATTTTAACTTAGCAGATGGAAAAGCTAAGGCACTAAAAAGTGGAAGGGTCACTAATGCCTCCAGAAAAATGCTGCTTCCTGGACAAAAGGTCAAGAACGGCTGGCAGGACGAGCCTGGACTAAGGTGCAGAATTTAGAGACACTTATTTGGGGACTCATGTAAGTTCATAGTTGCCACCTGAGAATGAGATTCTGTAGTTAGACAAAGCAGCTGAGGCTTCAGATTCTGGAAGATTGGTGTAGGAGATTAGATGGGCTATTTTCATGCAAGTGTCCTACAAACTCTCAGGATGGTGGTGGGGATGGGTTGAAGGTGATGGGTGGAAGAAGTGTATAAACTGAAGTCACAAAAAACAGTATCCCCAGAGTTCACAGGGTTTGGAAGTGAATTTAGCATCCTGTAGATCACCCAGACCCATCTAGTAGAGAAGGAAGAGAAAAACCCAGAAAATAGGTGACCCATTGGAGCAAATGGCAGTCTTAGGCAGTATACTGCCCACTTAGGCAGACCTCAGAGTAGCCACATGGGGAGATAGCCATCAGAAGGTTTGGAAGGGCTCAGAAGACAGTTGCCTAACTGGTTTACTATGTGCCTTTAGGATAGTCCCTTCTCCTCTTGGGACCTCAGAGTCCCCATCTGGACACACTCTGTCTTGTGGGGTGTTCTGGCTCCAAGCTCTTCTTTTCCATGACTCTGGCCCTTGGCCCAGCCCCTGAACCCAGAAAGCGGCCAGTGGTAGGGAGCTACTGGTATCAGACACTCTGAGAAATCCACTTTGTATGAATCTGAGCAAACTGTTGTGCACAGAAGCCTTGATTTAAGACCATTTCAATAAGCCCCAAATTCATCACTTTGAAGGTCTATGAAGAAAATTCAAGTGCCATTTTCTAAATACCATTATTCAATCAAGCCTTTGCATCCAGCCCGGCAGGCTCACATGCCTACATGCGTGCCCTGACTACTACATCTTACATTTCATTGAGTGTGCCTAGTGTTCCTTTGACAGACAGCCCTGGTCATGCGGGGGCTGTAGTGATGATGCAGGGATGAAATTGGGAGCCCCAGACATGAAAATGACAACACAACAGGCATACTGTGAAAATCTGTGGAAAATTCCATAGCAGGAAGCCTCTACCTGGCCCAGGGTCACTTCTGTCTTTAGAGATACTGAGCTTATTCTCTGAGATCCCTTTCCCTGCAGGGCATTGACCCTAGCCAGCCTTATAAGAGTACCATTGTCCCTAAGGCATAATGCTCAAATCTGAGACCTAGCTGTCAGACTGCTCATGGTTGAGTTCCAACTACATTAGTTCTTAGCTCTGTGACCCTGGGAAAGTGAGCTGACCTCTTTATGCCTCAGTTTCCTCATCTTTAAAATGAAGGTAATAATAGCACATCAACTTCCTAGAGTTAGGGTGACAATTAAATGCTCTAATACCTATAAAGCACTGAGAAAAGTACCTGGTGTGTACTAAACTATGTATCAGTATTATGGTTCTTGCCATCTTCACAGCACTACAAATGTGAGTGGCATATATAGAAGCTAGAAACTAAGTTACATATTCCCCTAGGCCATAGGGTGTGTGGGGAGCAAAACAAGGTCTGGACACTGAAGTCTTGGCTTCAGATTTTGGCTTCACTGTTCACTGGCAGTTGGATTTTATGCAAGTCTGAATACTGTCGTGAGCCTGCTTCCCACCTTTAAAATGTGCAGAGATTCCTCAGGTCATGTTTGTTTTTGTTGTTTTTTTTGAGAAGGTGAAGAGTAAATAAAGAGACACTGCTTTCTACCCAGCAACACACATCTTGGTATCAAGGAGTCCAGTGTAGTTCCCAGACCAGCAGCATCAGCATGACATATGGACATGTTAGAAATGCAAGACCTAGTGAATCAGAAACTTCAGATGGTGAGCACAGTAATCAGTGTTTTAACAAAAGTTCCAAGGAATTCTGATGCATGAAAAAAAAAGCTTGAAAATCATTGCTCTAATCCAGCCTCATAGAGATGAGGAAACGGAGGACCAGAGAAAGCCAAAATATTGTATACTCACAGGGCACAAGGTTCCGGGTAATGGGAAGTGATGACCCTGAGGTAGTCCATTAGGGTACACATGAGATCATGGTCTCTTGTTTCCCAAGTGGCACTTTTGCTAGGCCATCAGTCTGAGCAGTGCTTAAAACCCCTTCTCCCAGGGAAGATACCCGCAAAGAGCTCCAGCTGAACCCAGACAGAGTCTTGATGCTTGCTCCTTAAAAATGTGCAAATAGAACATTTTTAGGTGCTAGTCTCATGGCTGAAAGGGAGGCTATTCCTTAGAGAAGCATTAGTAGGCATTGAACAGGTGGTGTCTTAATAAGAATATGGCCTGGGAAGCAAGAGAGACATTACTCTTACATATATCTAACTGGACACATTTCTAAGGAATAGCCTTTTTGTTTGTTTGTTTGTTGTTTTTTCTTTTTTTGTTCATTTTGTGTGTGTGTGTGTGTGGTTTTTTTTTTAAATATTACAGATGTCCCTTTTTCTCCCCAATGACCCGTTCCACCCCGTTCCTTCCTCCTTCCCAGTCCCTTTCCCCACCATTGTCCATGTCCTTGGGTTGTGTATATATTCATATAAATTCTTCGGTTACTCTCTCCCCCTCCACCCACCCGCCCTCCTCCATCCCTCTGACATTCATCAGTCTCATCTATGCTTCCATGTCATTGAATCTATTCTGTTCATCAGTTTATTAAATTTTTATATTCCACGTATAAGCGAGATCATGTGATATTTGTCTTTAGCTGCCTGGCTTATTTCACTTAGCATAATATTCTCCAGGTTCATCCATACTGTCCCAAAGGGTACGAGATTCTTCTTTACAGCTGTGTAGTGTTCCATGATGTAAATGTCCCACAGCTTTTTTATCCATTCATCTACTGATGGGCACTTGGTCTGTTTCCAGATCTTAGCTATTGTAAACTGTGCTGCTATGAACATCGGGGTACATAGATCCTTTCTGATGAATGTTTCGGGATTCTCAGGATACATTCCTAGGAGTGGAATCACTGGGTCAAAAGGCAGCTCCATTTCTAATTTTTTGAGGAACCTCCATACTGTTTTCCATAGTGGTTGCACCAGTCTGCATTCCCACCAACAGTGCACTAGGGTTCCCCTTTCTCCACACCCTCGCCAGCACATGTCGTTTGTTGATTTGTTGAAGGCAGCCATTCTGACAGGTGTGAGGTGATACCTCATTGTGGTTTTAATTTGCATCTCTCTGATGATTAGCGACGTGGAGCATTTTCTCCTGTGTCTCTTGGCCATCCATATGTCCTCTTTGGAGAAATGTTTATTTAAGTCCTTTTCCCATTTCTTAATTGGGTTATTTGTCTTCCTCTTGCTGAGTGCTATGAGTTCTTTGTACACTTTGGAAATTCGCCTCTTATCAGATACACCCTTGGAAAATATGTTTTCCCAGACTTTGGGGTTCCTTTGTATTTTAAGGCTGTTTTCTTTTGCTGTGCAGAAGCTTTTTAGTTTGCTGTAGTCCCATATGTTAATTTTTTCTTTTGTTTCTCTTGCCCTAGGAGATGTATCAGTAAAATTTCACTATGTGGGATGTCTGTGACTTTACTGCTTATGTTTTCTTAGAAGATTTTTATGGTTTTGAGACTTACGTTTAAGTCTTCTATCGATTTTATTTTTGTGTATGGTGAAAGATGTTGGTCTAGTTTCATTTTTTTGCATATATCTGTCCAATTTTCCCAGCACCGCTAATTGAAGAGACTGTCTTTACTTCACTGAATGCTTTTGTCTCCTTTGTCAAATATTAACTGACCATAATGGCATGGATATATTTCTGGGGTTTCTGTTCTATTCCATTGGTCTATATGTCTGTTGTTGTAGCAATAGCAGGCTGTTTTGATTACAATGGCTTTGTAGTACAGTTTGAAGTCTGGTAATGTGATCCCTCCCACTCTGTTCTTTTTCCTCAAGATGGCTGCAGCTATTCAGGGTCTTTTTTGGTTCCATATAAGTTTTTGAAATGTTTGTTCTAGATCTGTGAAATATGCTGTTGGTATTTTAATAGAAATTGCATTGAATTTATAAATTGCTTTGGGTTGTATGGACATTTTAATGATATTAATTCTTCCAATCCATGAGCATGGTATATTCTTCCACTTGTTTAAATCTCCCTCTATTTCTTTTTTCAGTGTCATGTAGTTTTCTGAGTACAGGTCTGTTACATCCTTGGTTAAGTTTATTCCTAGGTATCTTACTTTTTTTGTTGCAATGGTAAATGGTATTGTTTTTTTAGTTTCTCTCTCTGAAAGTTCATTGTTGGTGTATAAGAATGTGATTGATTTCTGGATGTTGATTTTGTATCCAGCTACCTTGCCAAATTCGTTTATCAAATCTAGTAGTACTTTGATGTAGCCTTTGGGTTTTCTATGTACAATATCATGTCATCTGCAAATAATGACAGTTTTACTTCCTCCTTTCCAATTTGGATACCTTCTATGTTTTCTTCCTCTCTGATACCTGTAGCAAGGACTTCCAGTACTATGTTGAATAAGAGTGGTGAAAGTGGGCATTCCTGCCTTGTGCCTCTTTTTAATGGAAATGGTTTTAGATTTACCCATTGACTATGATGTTGCTTGTAGTTTTGTCAAATGTGGCCTTTATTATGTTGAGATATTACCCCTCTATTCTCACTTTGTTGAGAGTTTTTATCAGAAATGGGTGCTGGATTTTGTGGAATGCTGTTTCTGAATCTATTGACATGATTTTATGATTTTTGTCCTTCTTTTTGTTTATGTGATGTATCACATTTATTGATTTTCAGATGTTGTATCAGCCTTGCATCCCCAGAATAAATCGCACTTGGTCATGGTGTATGATCTTTTTAATGTATTGCTGGATCTGGTTGGCTAGGAGTTTCGTGAGGATTTCCACATCTATATTCATCAGGAATATTGGCCTGTATTTTCCTTTCTTTGTAGTGTCTTTATCTGGTTTGGGGTTTAAGATGATGCAGGCCTCATAAAGAGTTTGGGAGTTTTCCATGCTCTTGAATTTTCTTGAAAAGTTTGAATAGAATAGGTGTTAATTCTTCTTTATTATGCTTGGTAAAACTCTTTTGTAACTCTGTCTGGTCCAGGACTTTTGTTTGCTGGGAGTTTTTTTGATTACTGCTTCAATTTCATTAGATCTTATCCACCTATTGAGATTGCCTCCTCTTCTTGATTCAGCTTTGGAAGGTTGTATACTTTTAGGAATTTGTCCATTTCACTCATGTTGTCCAATTTGTTGGCATATAGTTGCTCATAGTATTTTCTTACAATCCTTTGTATATCTATTGGCTCAGTTGTTATATCGCCTCTTTCATTTCTGATTTTGTTTATTTGGGTCTTCTCTTTGTTTCTTAGTGAGACTGGCTAATGGTGCATCAATCTTATTTATCTTTTCAAAGAACCAGCTGTTGGTTTCATTGTTTTTTTGTATTTTTTTTTTTTTTAGTCTCTATGTCATTAATTTATCCTCTGATTTTTATTTCTTCCTTCTACTTCCTCTGGGCTTTTCTTGCTGTTTTTATTCTAGTTTTTTACTTGTTGTGTTAGATGGTTCATTAGATCATTTTCTTGTTTCCTGAGATAGGCCTGTAGTGCTATGAATTTTCCTCTCAGGACTGCTTTCACTTTGTCCCTTAGATTTTGGGTTGTTGTCTCTTCATTTTAATTTCTTTCCATGATATATTTGATTTCTTCACTGATTTCATTGGTAACCCTTTCATTGTTTAATAGCATGCTATTTATCCTCCATGTGTTTGAATATTTGAGGTTTTTTTATAGTGGTTGATATCTAGTTTCATAGCATTGTGATCTGAGAAGATGCTTGATATGATTTCAGTCTTCCTGTATTTGTAGAGACTTGCCTTGTGCCCTAACATGTGGTCTGTTTTTGAGAATGTTTCATGTGCATTTGAGAAGAATGTGTATTGTGCTGCTTTGGGATGAAATGTTCTGTCAATGTCAATTAAATCCATTAGTTCTAGTCATTTAAGGTCTGTGTTTCCCTGTTGATTTTTTGTCTTGATGATCTGTCTATTGCTGACAGTGGGGTGTTAAAGTCCCCTCCTATATTTGTGTTGCTGTCAATCTCCCCTTTAAAGTCCACCAAAAATTTTTATGGTGTTTTTTTAATATTTAGTTTTTTTCATTAATTTTAGATATCATGCAACCAATTATGTTTTTAATTTCTTCATTTTAATTTTATTTTTTAAAATTTATTTTTAGTTTTGAGAATATTTCAGATATATCCCTTTTTTCTCCTCATTACCCCCTCTACTTGGCTCCTTCCCCACCCCAGGTCTTCACCACACTGTTTTCTGTGTCTATGGCAATTGATATATGCATACACGTTCTTTGGTTAGTCTCTTCCCACCCTGCACCACTTCCCTCTGAGATCTGCCAATCTGTTCCATGCTTGCATGTCTCAACCTGTTTGCCAATTTCTTTTCTTATCTAATTTATTGGGGTGACATTAGTTAATAGAACCTAATTTCTTCATTTTTAAAGAACTGTTTGCATGAGTTTTTAAAAATTTACAAATGATGCGGCTTTTATTTGTTTTTAGCTTTATTGCAGTGTGGCTAAGAAATTCCATCTGCACTTCTTCTTTGTTTCAAAATGAATTTGAATATGAGTGCTCACAAATTTGGCTTTTTCATTGCTCAAGAGTCAGGCTACCTTTTGTTTTCTCTCTGTATCATTCTAGTGTAAAGGAAAATGAGGAGTTGTTTACCTTGTTCTAAATTGTTACTTGTAATTTGCCATAGGTTAAAACATCAGAAAATATACAATAGAACATGTAGATTTTTTATAAGGAAGGTATTTCAGCATTATTTCAAGAACATTATGGCATAATTGTTGGCTAATATTATGGCAAAAATGTTAGTCACTCTTTTCTTTTCAGTTCTGCACTGAGAGCAGGTACATATGCATGCTTTGTAGGTCTGCAGGTCATTGATGGGAGAGCAAGACAGTCAAAAGTCTGGGTCATTACTTTAAGATTTAAAATCTGAGCTGAGAACAAACTTGGATGCTTGCCACACATTTCATGCTTTGCTGATAAACTTATTGATATATTTCCCCTTTTCAGGTGATGATAACAAATAGCAGATGGAAGCCCTACCTTACGCCTCCCATCAAAATAGACACAGATTTCATTCAGCATGTCCAAATGCACTTCACTGGATTACCAGAGCCAGGAGAGGTTGGATCTTGGGGACAACTTGAGCACCTGAGACCCAGGAATTCAGCAGGCCAATGCTGAAGAGAGGCCACCACTCTGGTCCCTGCCATTGGGTTGCCAGCAGAGGCTGTAGAATTGAATCATGGTGAACACAGATGCCTAGCTTTATCATATAGTCTAGAAAGTGACAGTGGGCTCTTGGGTAGTTTCCAGTGAGATCCACAGTCGCATAGAAATCTGTGCCTAAGGGTTCTCATCTGAAAAGTGCAGATAAGAATCCTGCCCTGAATCTTTCACAGGGCTATAATAAGGCTAGAATAGAATAATTTTTCAAATGTGCTTTGAAAAAGGTAAAGTGCTGTACAAATTTAAGGAAATTCAATTGATGGACTGTGATTGTGAGAGTGCCCCAGGGATAAGAGTGGACTGGCTCATGGATCCAGGGGCCAAAGAAGAGACAGAAATTCTATGCTGTGCTTTAGAGGGCATCAACCAATGCAAGTAATGTACACTGCAAAGAAACTTAGTTTCCTAAGTTTCTTGGCCTCCGGAAGTCACCATGGCCTAGCACCTGGGTCAAGGTTGGGAAAGCCACTGGGGGAGTTATATTAAGAGTCCCAGGGTTCAAAGAAAAGTGATAAGGTGGCATATAAAATGAGGGTTTATTACTGTTATCCCACAAAAATAGAAACCCACTGGATGCAAGGCATTGAATTGATAGTACAGGTGAGTGGAAGAGAAGGGGGTAGGGGAGGGAGAGGGAAGCATCACAATAGCAGAGGAAAAGATATTGTCCCAAAGAAGCTTAACCCTTGGCTTTCCTCTTAAAAGAGTAATAACAGTCTCTGTTTATCTGCAGGGGAAGGGCAGGCAGGGAAATAGAACCAAAAATATAATAATCTCACCTAAGGATAGGGGTATACGCACACACACCTATTACACTGCTGCCCAGCATCTTAAGGAAGTGTCAGAAACAGGCAAGCAGCTGGTCTGTGCACTTTGAGGCTTGAGGCCAGAGATGGGCCTGGAGCACCACAAAGGCAGTATTATGATTCTTGAAAAAAGCAGTGGTTGTCAGCACTGTTGGGAGACAGCTAATCGACTCATATGTGGGCATGGTGTTAGGGAGCTGATCACTGACAGCCTACAATTTTTAAACCCCTTGAGGACTGAGCTGGGGGCAGTGTGAGGGCTAAGAAAAGACACTCTGTAGTTGCTCTTGCTGCCTCGGTTTTCCCCAAACTCCCTTGGCAATGGATATGGGACCTCCTGGGGAACATAGGAGGCTGTCCCACAGAGTACCAGCTGGTACCTAAAAGTTAAGGCAAACAAGCCAGTAGAGCACGCTGAAGAAGAAGAAGGTCACTGGGAAAATAACTCATGAGTAGTTATGGATGTGGATGAAGAGGTGGCTCTGCTGCCACATACTGCCCTCACAACTGTGGACCATGCACAGGTATGGACAGCTGCAACAGTGCTGGGTGAGACTCATATGGAGCGACTGCTGAACTGGGCAAAATGGGCCATCCTCTTCATCATTCTCCTTTGCAGAGTCCTCGAACTCACACACAAAAGCATTCTGCTGCTGTTGGTAGGCACAGGCACAGGGAGGGGTAAGGCCAAGGGCATGGATACAAGGCTGAAATGAATAAGGAAGGGGAAAACGTCAAGGAAAGATGAACCAAGCCTAAGTGTTGCTTCAGGGGTTTCTAGGGATTCTGTCCTTGGCACACTGTTTTTGTCCCTTAGAATTCCCACCATCACATTAAAAAGTTTAGTCAACTCTCTGTAACACTTCAGGTTACCCTCCATCACTCAGTGAGCTGGTACCCATGTTCCATGAATCCTAGTGCCCTCACTTGCATGCCTCAGTATTCCAAAACCATGTTACCACTCCCATACCCAGCTCATATATGGTGAAGCCTCAGAGAAGAACCGGGTTCCGTGTGGTTGTAGATCAGGAAGTTAAGCATAGCGAACTCCACCGGAGTACAGAGGCAGAAGAGGAAACAGATGGCAATATAGAAATCCAAGGCTGTAATGTAGGAGACATGTAGGAAATTCTTCCGGGAATAAGAACCCAATGTGGTCATGGGGAGAACAGAGGTGATTCCTGTTAAAGCACAGTAGCAGAGGTAGGCTTAGCTACTTATCCATATATCACACTGCTGACCCCTGACAAAGCAATTCTGTGCCCAAGTGGATGCCCACCTTACCCACTTACTTAAAGAAGTCTTGGCTGGAACAGAGTCCTTCTTGATCCAAAAGGAAACCCAGAACATGATCACTGTCACAGAAGAAGGGACATAGTTTTGAATGGCATTTAAGCCAAACAACCTGCTCACATTGAAGAAAAGCATGATAATCATTAAATCACTAAGAAAACAAAAAATACCACTTCTTTACAGCAATGACATAAGAGTCTCTCCCAGGCAGGACATGTATATTAAATGTCCCATTGTTCAGCCCAAGGGATCCCCACCACAATCCTAGGATAGAGGCACATTATTCCAGTGCCACACACAGAATCAGAAGCCCAGAAAGGAGACACCCTGCAAGAGCCATGGTCAGTTAAGAGCTAAGCCAGGACCAGAACCTTAATTGCTTCTTTCTCAGTTCACTGTCCCACACCCTACATCTGTCTTTCCAGGATGGCAGAAGAGTCAGGTGAAAGTGAAAAATCAGCTGGCTCTCTAGATATCAGTGCACACAGCTAATGTCCAGATGGTTGAGACTTTTACTCCATTGAGTTGCCACCACATTTACTCTCCAGAATCACAGCTTTACACATGCACTGCTTGGCCTTACAATGTTTGTTCTCAGGAAATGAACCAAAGGTGGCTTGTGTGGTAGTGCGGGAATGACCAAATCCATTAGGCCTCCTTTCCATCCATTCATATGCTGGTGAAACGCCTTAATTAGCACTGTTCCATTGATCACCAAAAGAAATCACTCACCTAACCCCAAACCTCTGGGGGTTACCTGCTCCAGAAGAGCTACAGAATCAAGTCTACACTCTGTAACTTGATACTAAACGCCTACCACGGCCTGACTCAAACTGACATCTTACATATATATGCACACACCACCACACCCTAAGCTAATCTTATCTATTCTCAGATTTCCTGCAATAGCATTCCTATTTATACCAATATTCCAACTCTGAACTCCCTGTTATATTAATCTATTATCTTAACTCAATTGAGTGTTTTGGAAAAACAAAAGATTTAGCTGAAAATAAAAATTTCATTCAGTCCTCTAAATGTCTGGTCTGCAGAGTATACACCCACAAGGTGGCTGAGGTCTTCACATTCAGTTGAGCATCATGTCCTTGATGTTGGCTCTCTCTCTAGATGGTGATGGTTTCTACAGGAACTGATGACAACCTACCTCTCCAGTTGGCATCTTCTATTGTACCCTTATACTATGACACACTCATCTCAAACACTGCATGCCCATCATGATTCCAGGAATTTGGGGGGGCTTTTCTGAACCCAAAACATCCCTTTTCACTCTCAACATCACATTGGAAGTGTAATAGCTCAAATGCTGGCTCCTTAGTGAAGCTAAGTTCCAAACTCCCACCTCAGTGATGCTATAGAATTCCTTGGCTTGAAACCCCTTTTAAACCACTTCAGAGCAGGGCTTATGTGAGTCCTATGGCTTGAGTCGTGCCCATTAAGTCTGACAGAGCTTGGAACCTAGTACATTCTCAGCAAGTCTTACTACTGCCTCACAATGCAGCAAGGAGAGCACTAACCTGATCATGTGTCCTCCTATTTTGGAATGTAGATCACCTGTCCAGCTTGGGTGTATTGGAGCTGAGTGAGAAGATTAGCCTTTCCTATTCACCTTGGCAGCACTGATATTCAATGAATAAGACTTCACACATATTCTGGAAAAAGGCAAGGAAGTGTCCTGGAGTCAGTGGAATACCTGTGTCTCGACTAGTAGCTTTGGGTATAGAACTCCTCCAGGGTTGCTGCAGGGACCACTCACACTTGCCTACTGGCCAGAATGTATTTATCAAGTTCCTAGTTCTCTTTCCCTGGGGTCTTGACTAAAATTTAAGACACCCTTATTTAGCTACAACTACTCACATAGAACTTTGCTGAGTTTATATATTCTTATTGAAAGAAGATTTATTATCTTATTGGCTTTTTCTATTTTTATTTTATTTATTCCATCCAAAGAAGGGCCTTCTCCACTTGTCAACAGATATAAATTTATCTTTGAAGGCTGATAGAAGAATACTAACACATACCACTTTGTTATTTCTGAGGAATGCAGGAGCATGGGTAAGGAAAAAATGGAGGGCTGGGGAGCAGAAATACCTGAGGCTAAAGATGTTGTTTTTTGCTCTTATCTGCTTTGGCCAGACCCCAATTGGTTAATGCACTGTCAAAGGAGCAGAATTAAAAAGACTCTGTCCAGAGAATCAGGACTAGAAGGATGAGTAGACCCAAACCTTTGAGTAACAAAGGAAGAAAAAGAAACTAGTGCTTTATAGCCTATAAAAGAATGTGACCCAGGCTTGAAACCATAATACTGGTTCTTTAATCTTAACCCTGTGGAAAAGTAAGTTGAATAATTTTAGGGGGAAAGAACGAGATCCAATGGGTAAAAGTTCCAGAGATTTCAATTTCAGATGAACAGGGAGAGTTTTCTGATGGACAGAATTATCTAGAGAAGGAAGAAACTCCTTTTCAAGAAAATGAAGTCCTAATCACAGATACAATTCCATTAGAGTCTCAACACCCACCAGTGAAAGCTGATGTACTCTCTGAGGGCAAGTCTGGACTCTCTAAGAGCCTTCTGGTTCTAAGCCACAGTAGCAAGCTACCACAGCATTATGAACATTTAGGAGCTTAGTTCTTAAGTTTGCTACTTATGAAGAAAACTTCCCTTGAGCCAACTGGAAGTGGAAGAGTTTGGGATCAATCCCAAAGATAACTGTGATACTGGAGAAACCATGATTGCAGATCAATTGGTCTCTAGCAGAAGAGAAAGAAGCCCTCCTTCTTTCTCCCTAATAATGCTGCTTACCTATTATCATTGCTTTGGTGATGATGCTGGCTCTAGGGCTTTGTAGTCACTAGGGTACCATTTTGAAACAATGCAAAACCATCTACTAAACAGAACCACTAGTGACTTGAAAGCCCTTGGGCCTTGTCTCTTCTGTCATTTTTGATGATGGGTCTCCTACTTGATTGGAGAAACTGAGGTCCAGAAACACAAGAGGCAAGCCCACAATTAGTTAGCAGAAGATCAAGGATCCCAAATCAAAGGTAGTAAAATTGCTTACCCAGAATCCCCAAGAAAAAAGAAAGCATTTGTAAAGCAGACCTCTCCCCCTGCCTATTACTGTGCAAGCAAAGCTCTAGCCACATAAGCATGAGCTATCCCTCACCCAGTGATCAACTCAACAAGTAAAGCAAAAACATATTTTCTGCCCAGCTTCATGGAAACAAAACAAGTCATGTCCTGTAACAAATGGCTGTTTGGGTGAGTGGCTTCATCTGCATTCTGGAAACAATGAAGACAGTGTCTCCACTGCCTTGACTTGGTCAGTATGTGTGAACAGGTTTTCCAGGGCTGCTCTGGGAGCAGTCCTGAGGAGGTCCCTTGGCTCCTCATTCAGATCACCTGGGAACACAAGCAAAGATGCACACACCTAGTTGGACGCTGAAGTATAAGAGACCCAAGACCCTCTCCTCTGATCCTTCTTGGGAAAAGGTCAGAAAACCAGTGATCACCACATGTCCATGTTGAATTCACCATGAAGCCTTTGACAGGAACCTGTGTTTTCCAGAGCTACTCCTTTAAAATATATGTTGATGCAGCAGCCACTGTAGCTGCTGAAACTTCCTCCATACTACCCCAGACCTCACCTAGTTGACATTAGAACTCTAGCCTCCACCTCCTATTAGGAAAGTCTTTGCTTCTCACTCAGCTGGCTTGGATTTGTTCTGGGTATGGAGAACTCACATGAGCTCCATTCCCCAAAGTCATTCAAGTAGGTCAGTTGTAACAAAGACTTGAAACTAAAGGGTCTGCATGACAAAGCTGGTTGCAAATTCTGACAACAGAATAACTTTACTTACTTACCCTCTCAAGAGCTTGGCAAAACACTTACTTCTTTGCAGATGAGACTGAGATGTAGTTACAAAGTCTCAGTTTCCTCTGCAAACAGTTGTAAGTGCTTAGCATTAACAAGACAGGAGCCATGTGCTACAATATTTTCATGGGATGATTACATAACATTTGTATGGATGGATGGCCACCTCCACTCATCCTTACTACCCTCCTGGGCCTCTCCTTAGCCCTGGCTTCAAAGGGACACTTACCAGCTATGGTTGAGATAGTTTCAGTCTCATTGCTCACTCCTGTAAAATTAAACTGGAAGAGCTTCCAGGAATTACTCTCATTGATTTCAAGCTTGAAATCTTTCCACTTGTACATCATCTCATTCTCAGGATAGGAAACTGTAAAGCAATGTGAGAAGAAGAGTCATGTGAGACTGGGAAGCCCTGTGGAGGTCTCCATCAACATGGAGTCTGAACAATGCTTTGGAGTCTTGACTCTGGCTTCACCAGTGTGGTACCTTGCTTCTCTTACTTCACTGTTGAAGTTCAATCAATAAGTTCATTTACTGAGTGTTCCTCAATACCAGACCTTGTGCTGGAAATACAGAGATGTACAAGGCAGGAACCCTGCGCTCAAGCATTCACATTTTATTGAGTTGGACAGTGAGTATACATCTGTAATTCTCAGAATTTCTCTAAGAAACATCTGCTCTTGGGAGAGTAGGGAAACAGAGGAGGAAAGATCACTTACAGACATACCCAGAAAAGACCTCTTAGAGTAAGTGACATTCCCATAAGTCTTTAAAGTAGAGTTAGTTTTCTCTACATGTATTAGGCTTGAAGGGGTAAAGAGGGTGTTGTATGCACAGAGAGGTGAACATATCTGATGTATTATGGAAATGGAAAAAGTTCAGGATGGCTAGCTCACAGAGGTTAAATGAGGTATGCAGGAGTAGGTAGTAGGGGCCAATTTGTGAAGGGCCTTGAAAGACATTATAATGATTTGGAATTGATACATGAAAGTTAAAGAAGGTTTTGAAACTAAGAAGTGACCTGATCTAAATGATTCTTCAGTTAGGCCACTCTGGTCATAATATGAAGATGGATTGTTGACAAGGATACTAGTTATGTGAGGCCAGTGCAGTAATCCTGGCATAATAAAATAAGTGAAGGCAGGATTCAAAACTGTAACAGTGAAAATGCAGAGGAACAGACAGGATCAATAGAGATTTTGAAGGGAATACCAACATGATGTAATTGATTAAATGTAACAGGTGAAAAAGAAAGAAACATCAAAGTTCTTGGCTTCAACAACTGAGTGGGTGATGATGCAGTTCAATGAGATATGTGAGAACACAGAAACAGCACTTTTGTTTTGGGGGTAAAGGTTGGGAGTAGACAAAATATTTAGTTTTGGACATGTTCAGCTTCAAAGTGAAAATGTTGCAAAATCCAAGTGGAAGATGACAAAAACCTATCCAAATTAGTGACAGTAGAGATGGAGAGGAGCAGACATACATAAGATACACTTCAGTGGTGGGTAAGAGACTTGAGATGGAGTGAAATGAAGAGGGAGGAATCCAACATGAGGCCCAGGTTGAACAACACAGCACTGTCAGCAGGAAAGGAGATGGGCATGAATTGGGAGGTCCTGGGAAAACTTGACACCAACTTAGGAGAAATGTAAAAGACAAGGATGAGAAAAAGAAGGAGCCCAGCATGACTTTGGAGCCCCAGAAATCTAAGAAACTAGAAAAAGACAGAGGGCAAAAATGAGAATCCATTGGAAATTTGAGCATGTGGAATGAACATCCAGTATCAGTGGTCACCCTGGAAAAGAGAAAAAAACCTCATTAGGCTGGCCCTGAGTACTTACACGTTCACTCAACTTGGGCCCAGAGACCACCACCAATGAGTGGCAGCAAGGGGATTTGAGACAAAGAGCTCAAAGGAAAGACAAAAATAGAGAAAGAACAGCTTGGAAGAATCTGGCTACTCTGGTCTCCATCAATAGAGAAGTGTAGGGACTGACTTAGATAGGCTTTTGTTTTTTGCCCATCCCAGCTTCCAGAATCTGCCACTTTCCAGCTCTCTAACACCTCCCCATCCCACACCACATTCCCCTGCCAGGCAGTCGGGTACCTAGCCTGGTCTTTGCTATCTTTTTTACCATGTTTTACTGTTCCACCTAGACAATTCCACCACCGTGGATATGTCTTTACAGTCAATGCTCACTTGGGATGGAATTGTCCAAGCAATGCAGTCATACTGATACATTCTAGTCAGGGAGCTCTGGACTTGGAGCCAAGTAACTGGGTACTAGTCCCAGCTCTGCCACAAACTTGGCGTATGGCCTTAAGCAGTATTTTTCTATTTTGAAGCCTTAGTGTCTGTACATGAGAGAGTTGAGCTCATGGTTTTGGAAAGTTTAGAAAAGCCCTTAGAAGTAGCATTCAGGATGAAACCTCTGTCCATCTTTCTTTAGTGAAAATTCTCAGAAGGGGAGGAAAAGTCCCAAGGGGTAAGATTCCAGAGGTCTGACATACCTAATTGTGTACAACGCCTTGCCATCCTTGTGGATGTGGACCACCTGGTTTGGCATAGTGATTTCATATACAAGAGTCCACTTAGAATTCCTAAAAAAACTGTCTGGGTTCCATAACTGGCTCACCATGTTGCCATTCAGAACTAAGTTCTCAAAGCTGCCATTGTTAATGGAAGTGTTCATCATACCAGGTCTGGCACAAGGTGATGTCAATGGAGTACTCTTGGTGGAAAAGATAAAATAAAGCACACACTTGGGGCTATGCCAAGAACATCCCTATGGCATCCTGTGACAAGCTTATCAAGTAGATAGGAACCCACTTAGGTTTGCATAGAGGAAAGCAACATGAGTTCGGCTGTAGGAGTTTTCTATTTTCCGGTATTCCAAAAAGAAATACATGTTCCCAAATGGATAACAGTCTGGGAAGATACATTTCATCTAGAAACAGGCAGGCAATGGTGGCTTTGCGTGGGCTGGAATCATCATTTCACCACTCCCTTATAGGACTGTGGTGCTACTCCAGCCAGGTCAACACTCTCTCAGTTCCCATAGTTTCATAGGAAATCAAAGATCTCAGCTCAAAATCATTTCAAACATTCATAAACACACACAACTCTGATTATATACAGCAACGTTTCCCCTTTCAGCTTTTATTTGGGGAACACAAGTTTTAATTAACCTAAATCCTTCATCCTTCAGAATTACATTAAAAAATGAAGTGCTCTGAGTCACAAGAGAAATGTCTATTTAGTTGCATGTTTTTTAAATCATTTTTTGTTTTGTTTTTCCTCTTAAACAAGAGCATTTAACCTCTGAATGTGTGTGTGTGTGTATGCATAGATATATATATCCATGATTATTTGGTCTCCAGATATTGTCTATTCCATAAACTGTTAAACACCAAGAAGGATGTTTAATAGGAAGAAGCAGGAGCAACTGGAAATTTGCACCACTGGTACTGAAGGGAGAAAAAACAGACTGTAATAAAACTGCAAGCAACTTGAACAATAAGTAAGTGCCAGAACTAAGCCAAGGTAGAACCTTGAGGGCTAACCCAACTGCCTTTACTGTAGAGGTAGGGAAACTGAGGCTCAGAGAGAAAAGGGCCTATCCAAATCACACAAATAGTTAATGACAGCACATTGGCTCATGCTCAGAGCACCATTACCATAGCTTTGTCCTAGGACAACCTTCACTGATCTCCCTCTCCAGTGTTTACTGCACTTGCACCAACAATCCCTTTGGGTATGGAGATCCAATTTCCCTCTGTGGAATACCTGAGTTATCCTGCATCAAACAATGAACACCAACCAGACACCCATAACCCTGGAGGTCAGTAGAGCCTGCACAGGGAAAGTCAAGACAATTCCTGCTTGCCTTTGCTGCCTATTCCAAAAGGTGGTGAGAACTGCTGCCAAATTGCTGGGATCCAGCCTCCCGCACTGAGAATGTTCCCTGGAATAGTCCAAGAAAGCAGACAGAAAAAAGGTGGCAGAACCTGGCTACCATTCACATGGGAGCCCTCAGCCTTGCCCTGCCTTGTCCCTCCAACCTTCACAAGTGGCCTTTAGAGTGTGTGTTTCTACAGTCCCAAGTGGCTGGTAGTTCCAGCTTGGCTTGAAGAGCCTCCTTTGTTCTCAGGTCATATGAAGTACTTGGTATTCATGAAAAGCCTTCCCCTCCACAATCCATGCTGTCCTCCTGCTCTATGTTATAGTGTTTCAAATGAACATTTAATTTCTATTTAACAAGTGATGTAAATTCACAACACATCAACTGATAGCTAACAGTTCAACTTTCCCCAGTTTGACAAGGGAGCTTGGGATATACATCTCTTTTAGCTCAGCTGAAACTCTAGAAATTCGGTGTCAAGAATTGGCTTAATTAGAATCACTTGCGATAATTACCACAGCAAGAAGCAGCCTTAGCAATTGTTTATGTTGTGATGGGAAGTTGTTCCAAGACTGATCACTGTCTTCTAAGCTTAAGTCAGAAGACTGGTAGAAACACTTGATTTAAATCCACGTTGTGGGCTCAGGTTTCTCTTCCTGAGGACAATTCCAGTCTTCCACATAACATCTGACTGAAAGGTGTTGGAACTCAAAGAACACTCAAACAATCACTTCTACTCTGTTAACAGAATCCTGGGGACTCACAACCTTGCTGAGAGACTCAATTGTCTCAAACATAAAGTGAGGATTCTAGTGGCAGCCTTGCCTGCCACACAGGCTATCATGAGGATCCAAGGAGACAAATATGCTCTGTTTATTGGCAAGTGCTCTGGCTATGTGAGAGCCACACCAACCATAGGATTCTATAGTGTCACCAGGGAAAAGTAGGCTGTACAATAACTGGAACCTCCCACAGTTTTAAAGAACAATTTGGAACTGTGTAGAAGACCAGACTACTCAGGAACTTTAATATCACATAAGTGTTTGGGATCTTCTAAAGGCACTTGGCTAAAGCACCACCTTACTGGCAAAAGAAAATCAAGTTGTTGACTCCTATTTGGACCAGTTCTGTGTTGGATGCCAGGTTCGGTGACTGCTGAATTATTATACTATATCACTTGGGATTGTCAGGTATCAGGACTT
The DNA here is from genome assembly GCF_054644295.1 of Miniopterus natalensis. Taxonomy (NCBI): domain Eukaryota; kingdom Metazoa; phylum Chordata; class Mammalia; order Chiroptera; family Miniopteridae; genus Miniopterus; species Miniopterus natalensis. The sequence continues at coordinate 66,358,008 of NC_142103.1, forward strand.
CTTGGCACCTCAGGTGAGGCCAATGCTATCAACATTAATAATGACAGAGCAAGAAGAAATAGGGCATTCAAGCTACTATGAGTGGGGCTACTGCTCTGCTTCCACAAGGGCTCTTGCAGATGATAGAAATTGTCTTCCCCAAATTGTATCTTACACATATAGCAAGGAGGTTATAGCCACAAATTGTCCACTACTCTTCAGGCCACTTTCTCCATCCCCACACTAATAACCTAAAAGATCCATTTTCTATTAAGAGTAAACAATGGTCATGATGGTGGGACCACAAGACCACAGTCTCTGGTCTTGCTCAGAACCCAGTATTTCTTAGAATATCAACAATTTAAATAAAACTAACTGCTAAATTCATACTCATTTAGTAGTAAGCACATTGGTAATAGCAAAAAGTAAATCTGACATCAAGGGAAGAAAAAAAAAAACTTCAAAATGTCGACAGAAACTCAAAATCTGTCTGCTCTCATGCTTCTCTTCCCTGTTTCCCAGTATTCCATTCTAATGGTTACAGGTCTTTACTTGATCATGGTCATGTGTATTATGCAGACTCTAAGAAGGCCCTCAATGATCTTCACCTCCTGGTATTCATGCCCTTGTGTAATCCTCTCTACTTCACTGTGGGCTGGACCTAATGACTTGCTTCTGATGAATAGAATACTATAGAAGCAATGGGATGTCACTCCCAAAATTACAAGTTTGTGAATACCTTTTCTCATGTACTTGCTCACTCTGAGGGAAGCAAGCTTCATGTTGTGAGCTATTCTGTGGAGAAGCCTACATGGCAAGGACTGTGGGAAACCCCTAGATAACAGCCAGAATGTACTAAATCCTGCCAACAAACATGTGAGGGCTTGAAAGTGGATCTTCCCTCAGTTGAGCCTTGTAAAAGACCCTGAAACAGAGGATCCAGCTAAATCGTGCCTGGATTTCTAACCCACATGAACTGTGAGCTAATGACTATTTATTGTTTTAAGATTCTGTGTTTTGGGGTAATTTGTTACATAGCAATACATAAGTACACCATACCTCAAGAACCTGGTAACCAAACAAAGCATCATGAAGGGGAATCTCATCCCTCCACTCAGCTTATATAAACATCTTGATCTACCATAAATTTTTACTTACCTTTGAGTGTCTATTTGCAAATCCCATCACAGAGCCTGGACTCTGAGCTCACCCAATGATGCTTATTGGGCCGGGCCAAGTCTATGGTTACAATGGAGTTGGTTACCACAGCCTTTCTCATGATCAGGCCGAGTATATGAAAATGACTTGTGCAAAATATTTTTCACAATTCATTTGTTCACCTAGCATATACTGAGTCCTTGACATTAAGAAGTCCATAGTCAAAGGAGCAAGGCAGACATAGAGCACATAATTACAACATAACGAGGTAAGGAAGGTCAAGTAAACAACTAGGATATAATCTAAAAAGATCTGAGTGTTAAAGAGAGGAGTATCGTGTAAGAAGGGAGCAATAAATAGCTGCAGAGGTCAGGAAAAATGCCATAAAAGAGATGTTATTTGAGCTAAACCCTGAAGGATAAGCTTATGACGAATAGAAAATTTGAGCAATGGCATACCTTGAACAATGACACAGAGGCACAAGATAGTTTGAGCGTACCCACAGTCTACTGTGAGTAGAGCATGTGGTCTCTAAAGGGGTTAAAAGAAATAAAACCAGAGTCCTGGGTTGGCTCCAGCCATTGGAGGTCCTTGACTGCTAGAGTATGGGGTTAAACTTCATGCTTTAAGCAGGGTCAGAATTGCAGGAGGCACATCACTCAGGAGGTTGGTTAGTAGGTGGACTGAGGTAAGCAGAAACCTTGAATTTTGTGTATTTCAAGTGGGAGATAATTAAGGCTAACTGGGGACAGTACTGACACTAGAATGATAGCAGTGGAAAAGGAAAGAAGGAACCAGGGTAAAATTAGAGAAACATCTTAAAGGAAGAGTTGCTAGCTATAGATTAAAGTTCATAAAATTCATTATCAGAAGAAACAAGCCATTCCATTGTGGTATTTAAAGTTGCTTTATTATTTTTATTTTGAATGAAAGACTGGAAGATGTAGTCAGGATTCTGAAGGTCCTCTTCAGGCAGCTAGGGGCTTTACCTTTCTCAGCTTCCTTCTCAAGTCAGTGTTGGTTAAAACCTCTCCCTTTGCCCCAAACTTGTGTTATAGACACACAGAGCAGAAAAAACAAGTATGTGAAAAGCCTCATGGTTCAGCTACCTAAGTTGGGAGATACTGTATCAAAGCTCAGTACTCCTCTTCAGGATAGAGATAGGATCAAGGATAAGATCAACAGTGGCCACAGTGGGCTTCTCTGTAAAGGAAGCAGAAGTAGCAGAGGTAAGTTTCCAACAAGGGCATGGGACAAGAAAGGGTGTGGTCTGAGGGGAGAAAAAGGGAGAAGGATAAGGGTTAGACTATATGGTTTCAACATTCAATCCTATTTCTTTCTTTGTTCTTTCATGGCAAGAACCAATTCATAGACTGTTAAGAGTTAGACATACCTCAAAGATCATATGACCTAGTCCAGTCATCTCATTTTATACCTGGAAAAATGGGGTGAGAGAAGGGAAAAGTCTAAACCAAGGTAAATGGCATTGCTGAGCTATAGTTGACCTTTCACCTGACAGGTGAGCAACAGATGTTCCTGCTCACATGCATGGTACCCTAACCTACTCACTCTCAATACTTATGCCCTCAAACCCTCTCCCCTCTGGGAGGGAAGAACTGTGTTCTGTTACTTACTGTCAATGCCAGGGTGCAGTTTATAATCAGAGTTATTCAGGATACTGTCCAGGATTTGAGAGGCTGCTGGTAGTTTTCCAAGGTTTTGGTGAGTATCAATAGTAGCGGGCGTTATTTCTTCAGAGGGGACCTTCTTTTTGGCATCCTGGGGCTTAGGGCCATAGACATCATCATGACCAGCAGAGGGTCCCATCTCCGATTCAACATGAGGTCTTTCAATCCTAGAATATACAAAGAAAAAATGAAGTTCTGTACTCCACTCTGTAGAGGTCCCAGTTGGTGCCTTTTAGGACAGAAGCAAACCAAAATAATCTGCAACCTAAGGCATAGTTAAAGAGTGACTAGCAACAGTAAATTATGAGCCAGTATAAAATTATACTTATTTATTTCTTCCAAATCTTACTGCTCTTTGGGAATTTTCCATGCTATCCCTTTTTTATGATAATTATTTTAAAAATCAATATCAAAACCAAGCTCAATATTTTAAAAGAATTTTTCTATATAAAATGATGAAGGCATTGCTGCATGAGCTTTGGCCAATCAGCTGCAGTTACTAAGCTTGGTCTCCAGTCTGCCTGACCAGCACTGTTGGGAAGCAAATGGGTAGGAAGAGGGCCAGGACTCCTGAGGAATGCTCAGGAAAACCAGAGAAACTTCTCCCAGAGAGGGCTGGAACACTGGGAATATTCTGCATTTCTTTGCTTTCGTGATACTCATTACATTGGAGTTGGAGGCTGGGGATTGGCGGAAGCTCTAATCACCCAAAGACTGTCACCCAGAAAATAGATGGCCAACGGAAATCCACCCCAAAAGCCATAGTCATGCACCACAGCCAACAAGAATTCATGAGAAGGATAATTAAATTTAAAAAACCAAAAATTTTAAAAGCCACCTGTCAATATATTTAGTCAAGGTTGTGCTACTTTTGCTAAGAGGCAGTGAAGAAAAGGGTACCAAGGGACTTCTGAAGTTCTGGCCATGTTCTAGTTTCTAATGTGGGTGTCTTGATGTCAGTGTGGTCATTTTCTGACAACTCATCAGCTGTACACTTATGATTCGAGCACTTTTATGAATATATGTTCTAATGCAGTAAGAAGTGTTTTGAAAAATAAAAATGCTAACAAAAATTTGTTAATATGTGGACCTTATTCAGACACCAGTTTTAAAAGGCAAACTAAAAAACAAACAAACAAACAAAACAAAACAAAAATACATTTATGACAAAATAGGGGTGATTTGAACTGAGTCGTTTCTTCAGCATGAAGAAATTATTCTAAAATTTTGGGTGTAATAGTGGTATTTTACTATGTTTTTGGAGTCCTTATGGCTAGAAATGCCTACTGAAATAATGACTTATAAAATTATATATTGTCTGAGATTTGTTTTAAAATAATTTAAGCTGGAAATTGAGTTTGTTGGGTACAGAGAAAATAAGAGTGGCCATGAGTTGATAATTAATGAGGCTGGTGATGGGTACAAGGAGATTCACTCTACTGTTCCCTCTACTTTTATATATCTTTGAAAAAAATTATAATAAAGTTATTTTATTAACTATTAGGAAAACTGAACTGATATACTGGAAGGCAGAAGAGTAGTTTCTTTTGAAGAGGAGTTGACTGGGAGGGGGCATGTGGTGAGGGTTGAAGAGGGAGTGAAAGTGCCTGGAATGTTCTATTACCTGGTCTAGTGGGGGTTACATGGGCATGCTTACTTTGTGAAAATCCACTGAGCTGTTCACTCATATTTCTATATTTTTATATTTGTATATTACACTTCCAAAATGATTTTATTTTTAAAAAAGCCATCAGGAAACTTGTTTCCCAAAATAAGGGATTAACAGGGCAGGAGATGTGGGCATGGAGTCTATACTGCATACCAAGGGACTGCCAACTTGAACAGCAAAATGCATTTTCTTGTACTATTTCAAGCTCTTAGAATTGCTTAACTGGCTGGTGTACAGATGTGCCACATCTATGCCATTTCTCATAAGTGAAGTAGCTAATTCCCACTGTGGGCAAGGGGAGAATTGAGCTTAGAAAAATCAGTTTCCATTTCTAAATACCACATCCAGAGATGTCCCCTCTCCCTGAGGCTTTCCCTTAGTCCCCTGAATAGATAATACCAATCGCTTCTGGAGGGGTGGAGGGAGAAGAAGGGCCTGAGGCCCAGAAAAATGAGTGACATAGCTGGGAGTATGGCACTATTTAGACTGGCACTGCCAACCAAGGCTATAGAAGAACCTGCAGCAGCTCCTCCCTGATGTCTGAAGCCAAAAGCAAGAACCCCAAGGTTCAAGAGACAAATAAACAAAAGCCCAGGGTCACCAAAGCCCCCCTGCTCCTACATTAGTCTGTAATGAAAATGATATCAGAGGGTCTTCAGGTTGCTGTAATCCTACAATTATCTTTCTCAATAAACAAACAAACAAACAAACAAAAACACTCTCATCCTCTGATCCTTGGGGTTAAGGAGCTGCTGACAATGCATACTTTTCTTCAGTCAGCCATTAAGCCAACTTTCAGGGCAAGAACTAACAAAAACTTGAAAAACACTCATGCACTGGACTAGTGGGATCATTCCATGGAGGCATTTCAGGCATCCACATCCCTCTTTTAGATGTGATGGTCAAAGATGGAGCTGAATTTCTGCAACTTTTACCCCTACTGAGGATGTTCATTTAGCTGGCTGGGAGGAAAGAAAGGAATTAGAGAAGGGCTACTAGATGGTTTTTCTTTTTTTTTCCAAATCAGCCCTCTTTTTCACCTTACAGATGGAGAAAATGAGGCGCAGATGGGGGAAGGGCTGTGCCCAAAGTCACACAATTTTTTTGAGGCTGAGCCTGGACCAGAGCAAGTATTCCTGGTTCGATGAGGCTTTGGCCAGTACAAACCACTACCCTCTCCCCAGCTTTTTCTTGACATCACGGTTGCCATGTTGACAAAGTTTGAACTTCAGTTACTGCAGCCCTTCCCCCAGGGTAGAAAGGTAGTTTCCATTTCAATAGCCCATCTTCCTGGTTGTTTCCCTTTCTGCTCCCCCTCCCTCCTTCCCTGCTCCCATCCCTCTTTTCCTTAGCTCTTCATCATGTCAGCTCTCTCAACCAGTCCGTTTCACATCTGGATGGATGTGGATAACTGGAAATTCTTAGCACAAATTCAAAAATATTTACCAAGCCTCTGCTGCTCTCCCCCACCCCCCAAGTGAGGGCACCAGTGAGAGAGCAGGGAACCATACAGCTCCTTCCTTGAGGAACTAAAGTATTCTTAAGTGAGAAGAGAAGCCATCTTCCCTCTCCCAAAAACAGATAAGACACAAACCCAGAGCCATGGAGACTTGGAGAATGTTGGACAGATAAGGAAGCTTAGGGACACTTGACAGTTTGCAGCCAGTGTGAAACCCTCTCAGAAATATGAAGCAGTCATCTTCCATCCTAAAAAGCCAGAAATGTAGGGGACAACATTCCTAGCAAAGTCACAGGGCTAGAAGGTTCGAGGGAAACTGGTTGCTCAAGCCTTTAGAAAAGTGAGGAGAGACTGAAAACCAAGACCCTGACCATAGACCTAAGAGAATAACACTCCTGACCTTTGGCTCCAGATTGCCCAAGACCCAGGAGGGTGTGGGGGGGGGCGGTGAAGAAGAAAGGGGGAGGCTGGAGACAGAGGGGATGGAGTGGATAGCTGGCCTGGGAACCCTGAGACTAAACCAGGCTAGTGCCTGGGCCTGGCATCAAGAAGAATGGAGGGAAGGGGAAACAAGTAAAGCTCGAGTTCTCTGGCACCATACTTGGTACTCTATCGGAGCTCAGAAACCAAGTTTTTGAACGAGAAGGCAGACTGGCCAACACTCAAACACTTTAGGCAAAGTTTTGCTCCCCCAGCCCGCGCACCTTTTTGAGTGCTATCTTCCCAACCCCATTGCCAAAGAGCTAGAGCTTGCCCTGGGAGGTTGCCCCATGGGTGCTCACTTTTTCCCACGGAAGACTAAGAAGACGTGCTGGTTTTCAGCCGTTAGTTTGGAGGAGAGTTCTGCACCGCGAGCGGCGAGGGCACAGGCTTCGTACCCTCCTCCCTGGGAGCGCCCTTTCAGAGGTCCAGCCCACAGGTTCTACAGGAAGCTGCATGGAGGATGGCTGCACAAGGGCTGGGGGCAAGTTGGGCCTGGAGCTCCCAGGGGCAGGCCTAGCTCTTTGGCTGAAGGAGCTGGGTTCAAAGGGCTCCTGGGTTCAGGGATGAAGACTCACCTAGAAGGCAGGATTATGGACATGTCCAGGAGGATCAGGAGAACTTTGGTCAACATCTTGCCCGAGAGCGGTACAACTACCTGTGCAGTGTCAAGTTGGAGATTTCCTTTTGGGCCCAAGGGGCGGGGCCAGGGTGGGAAGCGCAAGGCCGAGCGAGTGGGAGAAGTGAAAGTTGGAAGTCATCAAAATGCTCCACACAGCTCTGGGTTCAGCCTCCCACTTTCACTCCTCCCAGAAGGGCTCCAGATTGCCCAAGACCCAGGAGGGCGGTGGGGGGCTGCGGATGAAGAAGAAAGGAGGAGGCTGGAGACAGAAGGGATGGAGTGGATAGCTGGGGTGGGAACCCTGAGACTAAACCAGTGGTGGTGTTGAACCCAGAGCAGTGTGGAGCGTTTTGTTGGGCTCCAACTTTCTTTTTTTTTTTTTTTAATTTTATTTTTGTTTAAAATATTACAGATGTCCCTTTTTCTCCCCAATGACCTGTTCCACCCTGTCCCTTCCCCTTCTCCAGTCCCTCTCCCCACCATTGTCCATGTCCTTGGGTTGTACATATATACATATAAATTCTTTGGTTACTCTCTCCCCCTCCACCCACCCGCTCTCCTCCATCCCTCTGACTTTTGTTAGTCTCATCTATGCTTTCATGTCATTGAATCTATTCTGTTCATCAGTTTATTAAGTTCTTTAGATTCCACGTATAAGTGAGATCATGTGATATTTGTCTTTCGCTGCCTGGCTTATTTCACTTAGCATAATATTCTCCAAGTCCATCCATACTGTCCCAAAAGGTACAAGATTCATAGTACTCAGCAAGAGGAAGACAAGCAACCCAATTAAGAAATGGGAAAAGGACTTAAACAGACACTTCTCCAAAGAGGACATACAGATGGCCAAGAGACACGTGAGAAAATGCTCCACGTCACTGATCATCAGAGAGATGCAAATTAAAACCACAATGAAGTATCACTTCACACCTATCAGAATGGCTACCATCAACAAATCAACAAAGGACATGTGCTGACGAGGGTGTGGAGAAAGGGGAACCCTAGTACACTGCTGGTGGGAATGCAGACTGGTGCAACCACTATGGAAAAGAGTATGGAGATTCCTCAAAAAATTAGAAATGGAGCTGCCGTTTGACCCAGTGATTCCACTCCTAGGAATGTATCTTAAGAATCCTAAAACATTAATCAGGAAGAATATATGTACCCCGATGTTCATAGCAGCTCTATTTACAATAGCTAAGATCTGGAAACAACCCAAGTGCCCATCAGTAGATGAGTGGATAAAAAAGCTGTGGGACATTTACACCATGGAATACTATGCAGCTGTAAAGAAGAAGAATGGGTTCCAACTTTCACTCCTCCCACTCGCCAGGCCTTGCGTTTCCCACCCTGGCTCTGCCCTTTGGGCCCAGAAGGAAATCTCAGATAACTTACACTGCAGCTGCAGAGTGGAGGGGGGCAGTCAACAAGAGCCTCAATGGGAGGAGGAGGGAGAGGGAGAGGAAGGAGCCCCAGCTCCCACATGCCCCCACCACTACGGCGCTGCCAGACAACCAGGGACTGAGAACAAGAGAGGGAGGAAGCTGGCAAGCTGGCCTGCGTGTGGTGTCCGTCTGTGCCCGCCCCCCCACGTGGGGAAACTAGAGGCCCAAGGCTGCACCCGCCAGGGTGGTAGCAGAATGGGCCTGGCAAGGACAGAATGGGTAAGCTGGATGTGCTGCTTCTTCCTCCATGACCCCCTGACAGTCTGCGGGGTAGAACTATGGCCTCCAGCCCTTGGGTCCCCACCACCTCCTGTTGCACCCCATTGCTTCCACAAGTAGCCTGGCCTCTGAGATTTCCCACACCTTCCAGTCTTTCAGAACACATCTCTTGACATCCAAAAGCAAATGGGTAATTTAGCACCTTCCTTGACACAGGGGAAGAAGAGAGACTTGGGGGGTCTCCCTAGCAAGCTGATATGAGCTACTATTTCCCCAGGTATTTGAGGGAGGGACAGGACCTGTAAACAGAAGACCAAGCTGACACATTCACTGGAGGACTTTCCTAACACTCCACAGAGAAACTGACACAATTGGCTTCTGGTTCAGCCTGGGCGTCTGAGTGTGAGACGGACCACTTAGGGTGGAGGGAACTTGGAAATCCCCTCTGCAAGATCAGCTGGTCAAATCTTTCTGAAGACTTGGCTCCTGGTGATGCCAGAAAAAGTGAGAAGGCACTGAGGATGGGAAGGGACATAAATGCTCCCATTCAGGGTGAACATCTCAAGTCTTAAGGCATCCTTGGACTTCATCTTTCTTGCTTAGACCCTTATGATTCACTTCAGAGGGGAAAGAATGGCAAAGATTTGTTTATCAAGCTGATGCCAAACACTAGCAACATCCTTACCTGTTGCTCTAGAATGGGCTGTGTATATCCCACATCACCTGATGGCTCCTTTGAGAGGGTTTGCTGTACCACACTAGTTTAATACAACTTTTCCATCACCCATCCCCATCCTATCACTGTGCTTTCTCATCTTCACAATACTGCTCACTAATAATTTTCATGGGCTATTCTTTATGAGCTTTTTAATGGTGGGTTTCCCCTACTGGAGTAAGCTCAGTGATAATACAAAACAAAACAAAACAAAAAAAATTGTGTCTGTCTGGTTTTCCAACACATCTCTGAAACTTAGATGAATTCTGGGCACACAGTAGGTACTAAACAAATATTTGGTACTGACCTTTGTGCAGCTGTGCCTCCTAGTGCCACTAAATTCACTGGGATCTTGGCTCCCTTCAGACTCTGTACAAGAGAGAAGACTTCAGGGCACATCCAGACCTCTTGTGTGTATGCTTCCTAGCCTTGTGACAGGGCCAGCTTCATGGGAGTGAGATCTGTGCAATTCCACAGGGCCCTGCACATAGAAGGGCTCTATGCTTTGTTTAATGCTTTGCTGTTGCCCTTCCAAATTCTTAATAATTTTTGAACAAGTGGCCTTGAATTCTTATTTTCCTGGGCCCTGTAAATTATATGGCCACACTTGCCTTAGGGAGACATGCTGCAGATCAAGGAACAAGCAAATGCAGAGCATTTCTGAGCTCCCAGACAGAGAAAGCTGTCTGGCCATCTGCTTGCCTTTTTGTCCAGCACAAGACTGCTGTGGAGAGGGGCAATTATGTACTTACTATAGCCAGCCTTGACTTGAAGTGTCTTATATGAACTTCTGTTCCTCCACTGACATTGGAGCTCCAGGAGATGGAGGTTTGTCTGATTTACCTGTCTTCCCCTGGGTTGAACCCAATGCCCAATGACTGCCATTAGTTATATTTGCTGAATGGGTGACTGAATCCCAGGCAGCCAAGAAGCAAGTAGTTACAGCTTCCTAATCACAAGACCCACCCAGGGCACCTTTCTCTTAAGGGTTGAGATTATTCACACTTTGTGGTTCTCCAAGTATTTCACACATTCTTATCTGTGCTGTGCCCTCGACTTGGTGATGGAGGAATATACAGCAAGGCCCCGGATTGGTCTTGGTTCCCACATATGTGGTGCAAGAGAGAAGAGGGAACTTCTCTCAAAAATTATTAACACTAGGTAGAAAGTCATTATTGCCCCGTCACTCCCAGGAAGACGGGACTGCCTCTAGCTGGGCAGTTCTGGAATCTGCATACAGGCTGGAGGAGGGTATAGTCCCCATGGACTTGAGCTTGGCAATAATAGGTCTTACAGGCAAAGATACAAAGATGAGCATTCCAAGCAGAGAGTCAGCCAATGTGCTGAAATCAGAAATGTGTGGTGCTTGATAGAGAACAAGGAGTTTTCAGGGAACATTTGTGTGAAGAGATACTATGAGAGATAAAGCTGGAGTGGGAGGATGGACTGGCCTTGAATCCCAGTCAAGAACTTGCACTTTATCTCGTAGGCAAAGGGGAAGTTGCAGAAGAGTTTTGAACACGGAAATTACATGTCAGAACTGTTCTCTCAGAAGACCCCTCTGGTGGAAGCAAGAAAGAGTGCTTGCAGGAAGAAGAGACTGCAGCCTCTTTTCTCCCAGAAAAAGAGTTATATCAATCTCAATGAGAGCAGAACTACAGGGGTGGTTGGAAAGGTGGGAACAATCTGTGGGACGTTTAATTGATAGAACTGATGACTCATTTCATGGAGTAGGGGAAGAGGCAAAGGAGAGAGAGTTGCTGGAGAAGACACAGTGTCTTCTTCAGGTAACCAGGGTAGCAGAACAGAAATATGGAAGGCAAGATGAGAGGGAAGAGCTTTTAGTTAATAGAATGGTCTCGCATTTTGTTTTTCAACTCTAAGCTGGCTAGGAAAAACATTCAAACTAGAACTTAGAGAGCCCTTCCCTACCACTCACTTGCCTTGCCCACATATGCAGGCATGGTTTGAGCTTCCCCTTTATAAACATCCACTCTGTGACATTCAGATGATTTGATTTTGGGTGGTGGACACACAATGCAATATACAGATCATGTATCATAGAAATGTATACTTGAAACATAATATAACCATAATAACCAATGCCACCCCAATAAATTTAAAAAATAAGTATGTGACACATTATCTTAACATTCCTGGTATTATATGGATCAAAGATTAGCCAAGAATATAGAGACATCACACTCATCTGGACTTCCTAAAGTCAACACTCAAGATTCTGCTATTTCTTCATAGACAAGCCCTTAGGACTTTACTCAGAGCCTGTTTACACTTAGTCTACATACAGTTCAAACTATTCTGTGGCAGTCTGGTTACCCATTCCACAGAAGCTTAACAATTAGAAGGGAACAGGGCTTATTCGCCTGATAATCGAGGCTGCAAATAGTTTTATGTATTGCCATAATAATGCAATTAGCCATAGAATTTTCATGTGCTCTCGAGGAAATTATTTTTCTTCTCTGAGTCTCAGTTTCTATTTTTGTTTATTTGGTTGATGCGAGAAAGATGAGAGTACCCTGCACATACTGCATAGTCCTCTGTTATTTCTCAAATCAAATATTATGTTAGATCATTTACAGTGCTTTTACTTGAAAATAATAAAAACCTTTTCTTAGGTTGACTCAGACAACAACATCTATAACAGGAAGTCCAGAGGTTTGTGGGCTGCTGGGCTGCTTAACTCATCAGCTCAACAATGTCATTGAGAACTATCTTGAAGATAATACAAAGCAGAGTGCTCTTTTCTTTAGTGGCAGAACTTAAACTAGAACAAGACCTGAACCTAAAGTAACCCTAGTGCCATGGTGTTAAGACTGTGTTTTCTCTTTTAGGGGACATTATATGATTTAAGTAGAAAAGTTTGACATGGTCAGACTTATGTTTTTGAAAGACTAGTATGACCATTATGCCAAGCATGGATTTGAGGAGGCAGGGTGTGAACAAGAGGTAGCTGGTTTCTTAAGATGCTGTTGCAATATTCCAGGAAATAAATACTGAGAATCTGACCTAGGTCAGGGCAGAGAGTGTAGAGAAAAGGGCTCAGACTCCTTCAGATATTAGTCTTATTCTGCTCATTGGTGACAAATTGGATTTAGGTAGTGAGGAAGTATTCAGCCTATGGACATCTTCAAGTTTCAGGTGTGGCTCCCTAGTGCTGAGATAGGCTCCACAGGAGAGACAAGATGCCTTGCGATAGAAGTTAAGATTTTGGTAGTTTGAGACGTGTTGACTCAGGGTTATCTGTAGGATGTCTAAGTAAAAATTTCCAGGAGGAATTTGAATATATTAGGATAGAGCTTAGGACAGAATTCTAGGTTAGAGATGGACTTATTAATATTATGAATGATATTGTATAGCCCTTAATGTTTTATAAAGCACCTTCATCTTCATGATTTTATTTAATCCTTACCCCAATTCTGAGAGGTAGACATTATTTTTCCTACTTCCCAGCTGAGGCAACTGAGTACCAGATAAATTAGGTGACTTGCCTAAGATCACACACTCTGGAAGTAACAGGGCTGGGACTAGAATGCATGTCCCCTAATGCTGAATACCACATGTTTCCCACTGTTCTTCAAATAGTAAAGTCAGCTTCAAAGATGGTGGGAGAAGCCATGGGAATAGCTGACGTCCCTCAGAAAGCTTTTGGAGATTAAGAAGAGAGTTGAGAAAAAGATGGAACCTTGGAGTTTTCATGGACATAGACATGAGTTGCCTGCAGCTGGACTTGCAGAATTCTGATCAGCGGGACGTTACGATTCCATTTGCCTTTGGACCTTGCCTGGGCTCTTTGTTCGAGGGATGCTGCTACTTTGCCTTCTCAGCTTTCCTCCCATACCCACTCTAGCCCCCTCCTCCCTGTGCTTCTATTGAAGTCACTTGGTTTGTAGTTTGGATCTTGGCTCTGTTAATGATGCCTTGAGGTTCTGAACCCTGGCTTCATCCCTAGACTGTTGACTCATGGGACTTACCCTGGGCTTCCCTCTTTTGGTCTTGGACAGGGCTTATGCTGGCTGAGTTTCAGGTTCTAACAGCCAAGGCTCAGCGAGTGTTATAGGGGAGGAATGAATTCAAACATGTTTCTTCATCCCCTCTTAGGCTTGTTTTCTTACCCAGTACCTCATGGAGGAATGGCTGCGATTTGCTTGATTGGCAAATAATCCCCAGTGAAGGTTCACATGGCATGTGAGTCAGCAATGAGGACTTTGTAAACTGGAGGGCAATTCTCCAGATGGTCCTTGTGAGGAGGCAGTGAGAAAAATCCTAAAAGCAACATCAACTTGGAGGTGCATTGGGGAAGTGGGGGTGGCAAGGAAGACAATGGAAGCTCTCATTCCTATCTTCAGGGAGACTGGAAGCAATTTATTTCTGTCCTCAGATCAGGAGAAAATGAATAGCAAAACTATGCTAATCACAACCATACTTCTTATATCACATTTTCCATCCAGGGGAGTGAGGGATCTACATAAGGTGTCTAAAGGACTTCAAGCATCAAAGCTTTTGAAAAGAGTTATTTAAACCACATATTAGGAGGGACCCCCCCCCCCCTCCAAACACAAATACCGGGAGAATGGCACATTTTTCCACCTTAGCAAAACAAAGCACACCAGGTATATATAACCTCTTCTTAATGACTCCTGGTTCTTACTGTGAACTTCACATCGTGTCCTTGGACATGACAGTTGTTTTCTTGGTTGTTACTTGGATGTAGTCACTTTACTTCTATGGAAAATGGTCCCAGATGGATGTGCTCTTTGAATCAGTGTTTCTCTCTCTCTCTTTTCTTCCCCCCCATCACCCAAAGATGTGTTTTTATTGATTTTTTTTTTTTTTTTGAGAGAGATGTCAGAGAGAAACATTGATCGGTTGCCTTCTGTATGCACCCTGACAGGAGACCAAACCTGAAACCTAAGTATATACCCTGATTGGGAATCGAACCCACAACCTTTTGATGTATGGGACGACGCTCCAATCAACTGAGCTGGGGCCAGTGTATGTTTTTTTTACAGGGTTTCTTTTCTTCCTTCACTGTCATTCTGTCAACTGTCACTTTTCATGATTGTCAGCAAGCCTACTTCTTGCATGAAATCACTTTTTCTTGTTATTTCTCATTTGCTTTGAGATTGGAATTTAGATACATATGCTTCATAGAACTTTATGTAAAGTTTCCAGCTTCTGACTAAACTCCTGACACTCCCCCCCCCCCCCCCCAGAAAAGCATGAGGCTTGGGCTTCATGATGGCCATTTCAGTTTCTCTGAGTCTTTCTTTTTTTCCCTTTTCTCAGTTGTGTTCTTATTAACCATAGCTTATTCATTCTTTAGGTAATATTTTACATAATATTTTCTGACATATGTCTACCATACATATGTCAGAGATATTTTTAGAGGTTGGGGATATAGAAGTAAGCAAAATAGAAAAGGTCCCTGGTCTCATGAGGCTTGCACTTTATGGGAGGAGACACTTTAAAAATTAAGTACATTACATAATATTAGAAGATTCAAAACACTATCAAGAGAAATCAAGCAAGGGAGGGATGATGTAGTGCTGAGGGTTCAGTTCATTATTTTAAATAGGATGGATCGAACGGAGGGACTGAACCATGTGAATGTGAGAAGAAAGCATTCCAGGCAGAGGGAAGAGGAGTACAAAGGCCCTGAGGTGTTTGGGTGCATACATGCCTAATGTATTGGAGAAATGACAACGGGGTCAGTGTGGCTAAAGGAGAGCGGGCAAGGGGATAGTGGTAGAAGGATGAGGTCAGGGAGTTGCTGGGCATTGGATCCTGAACTATCTTCAGAACCATTGAAAGAACATTAGTTTTTACTTTGAAATGGGGCATAACTAAAGAGATTTTGAGCAGAAAATAGCATTATGGGGTGAATTGTGTCCTTCCCAATTCATATGTAGGTGTCCTAGCACATTTTATTTCAGAAAGTGGCAGTTCTTAGAGATAAGGTCTTTAAAGAGCTAATTAAGGTTAAATGATGTAAATAAGGTGCGATCCTAATCCAGTATGACCGATGCCTTTATAAGTAGTGGAGATTAGGACACAGACATGTACAGAGGGAAGCCCATGTGAAGACATGGACAAGTTGGCCATCTGCAAGTAAAGAAGAGAGTTCTCAGAAGAAATTAACCTTGCTGACACCTTGATCTTGGACTTATAACCTTCAAAATTGTGATAAAATTAAAGTATTTTCTTTAAGCCACTCAGTCTGTGGTACTTCATTATGGCAGCCTTAGCAAACTAATTAGCAAACTAATGTAAGTGGCATGATCAGACTTAAATTTAAAAATAGCACTCTGGCTTCTGTGAGAAAAAGGAACTATTGACGCACATAAGTGGCCTGTGGATCTGAATATTGAGGAAGCACAGTGAATGTAGTTTAGAAGTGTGTGTTGGATCTAGAATTGAAGGTGTTGATAAATAAAGGCTTTAACAGAGCAGAATGTAGGGTATGCCAAGGAGTGTGAGTGACATGTGCAAAGTGATTGAGAACCTGTTATAAGCAATAGTGCAAAGGACATAAAGCATCTTAGTCTGTTTATGCCTAGGAATCCCTATTGGGACTATATACCATCAATCTGTCAAGGTAAAGAAGGTCCTATTCTTGTGGTGCTTTGGCCATGTCCTAGGAATTATGAGGAGGGGGCAGTAGACAAATCAGAAATGGAGGTAAATAGTTAATAACTATGTAGCAGATAATTATTAGAAAGGAGGAAAGATGGAAAATAGGATAGTAAAACAACTTACAGGTGCTTGAAGTTAGAAGAT
Organism: Miniopterus natalensis; assembly: GCF_054644295.1. NCBI lineage: Eukaryota > Metazoa > Chordata > Mammalia > Chiroptera > Miniopteridae > Miniopterus > Miniopterus natalensis. The sequence goes on from NC_142103.1 coordinate 66,374,240, forward strand.
TAGGGTTATGATCTCGGGTTTGGCACTTGTGGGGCAGATAACTTCTTTTCTCTTTCCATTGGAGGCCAAAGTTTACACCATGTCTGCCTCGCAGTGCTGTTAGGAAAGTCAAGTGTGATAAAGACTGTGGAAGTTCTGGTGTCTTTCCTCTAGCTCCTGTTGGTGGAGCACTCCCAATCACTTCCAGTTTGGCACTGCCTGATTTGAATCAATTTTTGTTCAACTAATCTCTTAAAAATATGCCTGTTTATCTTTTAACAGCTCTTTTGTTAGCCCTTTCTATAGTAGCTTAAGTTGACCATAACAAAACTAATAAAAGAGGTAAGAGTGTTTATTTTTTATGTTCCCTCTGAGCCACCCATCTGGAATTTGGATGCTCACACTTAACCAAACTCAAGGAAGAAGCCACCAGTTCCTCAAGATTTGCAGTCATCAACTTGATACCTGGCCTCACTCAGAAAAAAGTACTTACATGTGGCACTTTTTGTCATGCCAGTAATTAGCAGGTGGCCTTCAAGGGAAGTCACTCTTACAGAAAGGCTCCAAGGAGAGAAAACAACACTAAGCAGAAGGGATTCAGGCTTGGTTCTGAGATTGGGGCACTCATTGCGAGCCTGAGTGCTGTCTTTCAGGCTTCCAGCTTTCTTGACTTCCCCAAGATTGCTAAAGACTTTGTATCCTTCAAAGTCTATGCTCAGGATGACTTGGGCTTGGAAGTAGGAAAAGCTTATTCTTTTACTCATGTGAAAATAATTATTTGATGGTAGGAAGGCACCAAGATGAAGGCTATCTACAAATTCTTCAGGTTGCTCTATATTTTTCAGGAACATTATGCTTTATTTCAAGAAATTTATGGAGCTAGAAAAGAAATGAAACAATTGCCCAGTGAGCTTTCTTAGGGGGAAAGAAGGTCAAGTTATGAGGGTGGTTCAATTTTTTTAAAAAAAGCTGCCTCTGGAGGCTGGAACAGACTGGTACTTGAATTTGTAGCTCACTGAAGAAATTCTGGAATGCTACTGCTGATATACAAGGCTCAGAATCCAAATCTGTTGATGTAACAACTGGGACATTAAGGCCCAGAAAGGGCAAGGGGCTTGCCTATGGTCACCCAGAAGGTCAGTGGTAGAGTCGCAATAAGTAATAACTTGACTGCCTCCTTGTGTAATTAGTGCCCTAGCCTGAATCCAAACAGAAAATATATTTTTCTAGAAATTATGTTTATGCATTCTGCATAAAAATTTTCCCTCCACCAAATTATTGCCGCTTGGGAAGCTTAGAAGAGTTGGTAAGCAAAAACCATGGGACTGACTCAGTGGGGTCTATACAGAGGGGGCACCTATGAGAATGGATTTTGTTCCACTCCACTAATCCTCTGAGTCAAAATTGCTGGCCATTCTTCTTCTACAAAAGCACTGTGCCTCATGCCTCTCACCACTTCTGTCTCCTCCTGCTCCTCCAGCTCTACTGGCACTGAACCTGTACATGAGGGATCTGGCGCTGTATTTGACAGACATTTTTGTTTGTCTGTGTCTGATGATCCTCAGTCAGAACCTATCGGAGTCTGAAGGCTGGAACCTCTCACCAAATATGAGTCTCTAAGAGGATATATGAGAAAGATCATGCAGGTGATTCAGCAATGTATGGTGAGCAGTTCTGAATAGCTTCACCTACAGCTGAGACCTGGTAAACAGATTGTTTAGCAATCAATCAGATGATTTCTTTGCAATTAATAGTGCAGTTTGTGTATTCCCAGCTATAGGCAAGATGATCTGTGTGACAGTTCAAGGTGGGTTTGACGAGGCGGGGCCCACTCAACTCCTCCAGAAACAGGTATTCTCTTTAGTGAATAAGACCATCTACAGAGGCAAGTATTGAAGAGAAATAAGCCGCAAAGCTAGAGAAATTCCATATATAGGAAGAGAGATGAAGCAGGTATTGAATTTCCATGACCATCAGAAGCACTTGGGGGACTTGTTAAAATGCAGATTCCTGGACCTTGCTCTAGACATTTTGATACAGTAAGTATGGGAAAATTAATTCTGTTGCTGGTGGCTCAAGGGAGGACTACATGTTGATAATTGGTCTCAATTATCCAGAGACTCACTTGAACAAGGATCAGGTGAGCTGGAAGATTCTTCTTTCCATTTTCAAATGTATACAGTTACTCTAGTTGGTCAGCTAATCCTTAGTCAACCTGCTACCTGAATCTGTGAACAATACACTCTGATACTGTACAGACTGTAAAGGCCATATCTCAAGAAAATACTCCTTTGTCACTAGGCTGCCAATACACTTCTCATTACCTGAGGTCCAATCCAGAGCTCTACCATCCTTCTTCATCAGAGGTGTCTTACACCCCTGCAAGGCTGTCCTCTCTGAACAGCGTGCCATCTCCCACACTTCTGCCTTCTCTCCATCAGAGCATACTATCCTGGACTGGGCTCCTTTATTTCCAAATGACTAAGTCTGAGCGTGTACACTAGTTTACTTAGATCAGGGAACCCGAGAAGCTTTTATTAAAGCCCAGACTAGTCCTCAAAGAGGACCTTTTTCCAGGTCTGCCAATCATCTTTCTCAAACTTACAATCCAACTCTATATTTTAAGATATTGGCCCCAAAGATGGGCTTCAGAGTGGATCCCAGCCCCACCCCCCAATCTGTTCTCCCAGCTCTGGGATTAAAAGCTCTCCTTTCTTATTCAGAATGTTCAATTCGATTATGGGAAAGGCTTTGGGGTTTATTTGGAGCCCCTGAACACTTGTACAAAAGGCCAAATAATGTCACACTCATCAGGTCTGAGAAGAAAGTTTGCCGATTGACATCTCACATCTCACTCTCCAAGAAGATCCTCATTTCATCCTGAAGATTATTTCTTTGTTCAACAAATTTTTATTGAGTTTAATATGTCTCTTCTAAGTACTGTAGGAATCTCTGGCAAAATAGAAGCGAACAAAACAGGCAAAAATAACTGCTACTGTGAACCTTATATTCTAACAAGAGGGCATAAACAATGACTGACACAAATTATGTGTAAAGTATGTACTTCAATTGAAGATGATGAGTACTAAGCTAAAAGGGTAAAAAGGTAGAAAGATAAAGTATCTGGTGAGTGTTACTGCTGTGCATGTGTGTAATTTTATTTTATTTTTTAATTTTAATTTTTTAAATTTTTGTTCAGAATTTAACAGATGTCCCTTTTTCTCCCCATGGACTCAATCCACCACCCCACCTCCCTCCCCAGTGCCTCACCACACTATTGTCTGTGCCCTTAGGTTATGCATAAATACATATAAGTTCTTAGGTTAATTTCTCCCCACTCACACAGACACACCTGCCTTCCCTCTGAGATTAGTCACTCTGTTCCATGCTTCTATGTCATTGAATCATTTCTGTCCATCAGTTTATTAAGTTCTTTAGATTTCACATATAAGTGAGATCATGTGATGTTTTTCTTTCTCTGCCTGGCTTATTTCGCTTAGCATAATATTCTCCAGGTCCATCCATACTGTCCTAGAAGGTATGAGATCCTTCTTCTTTACAGCTGCATAGTATTCTATGGTGTAAATATCCCACAGCTTTTTTACCCACTCATCTACTGTTGGGCACTTGCGCTGTTTCCAGATCTTAGCTATTGTAAATAGCGCTGCTATGAACATAGGGGTGCATATATTCTTTCTGATTAGTGTTTCAGAATTCTTAAGATATATTCTTAGAAGTGGAACCACTGTGCAAAAAGGAAGTTCCATCTTTAATTTTTTGAGGAAACTCCATAGAGTTTTCCATAGTGACTGCACCAGTCTGCATTTCCACCAGCAGTGTACCTGTGTTCCCATTTCTCCACATCCTCTCTAACACATGTCATTTGTTGATTTGTTGACACTAGCCATTCTGACAGGTGTAAAGTGATACCTCATTGTGGTTTTAATTTGCATCTCTCTGATGATCAGTGACATTGAGCATTTTCTCATATGTCTATTGGCCATCTGTATGTCCTCTTTAGCGAAGTGTCTATTCAGGTCCTTTGACCATTTGTTAATTGGATTGTTTGTCTTCCTCTTGCTGAGTAGTAATTACACTTTGGAAATTACTGCCTTTTCAGACACATCCTTGGCAAATACGTTTTCCCAGACCATGGGATTCCTTTGTATTTTGAGACTGTTTTCTTTTGCTGTGCGGAAGCATTTTAGTTTGATGTAGTCCCATATGTTTATTTTTTATATCTCTTGTCCTAGGAGATGTATCAGTGAAAATTCCACTATGTGAGATGTCTGTAACTTTACTTACTTTTTTTTTTTTCTTCCAGGATTTAATGGTTTCGTGACTTACATTTAAGTCTTTTATCCATTTTGAGTTTATTTTTGTGTATGATGAAAGATGGTGGTCTAGTTTCATTTTTTTCCATGTATCTGTCCAATTTTCCCAGCACCAATTATTGAAAAGACTATCTTTACTCCACTGTATGCTCTTGCATCCTCTGTCAAACACTAACTGACCATAACAGTTTGGATCTATTTCTGTGGCCTCTGTTCTATTCTGTTGACCTATATGTCTGGTGTTGTACGAATACCAGGCTGTTTTCTTTACAATGGCTTTGTAGTACAGTTTGATATCCAGTACAGTGATCCCTCCCACTCTGTTCTTTCTCAAGATGGCTGAAGCTATTCAGGGTCTTTTTTGGCTCCATATAAATCTTTGGAATATTTGTTCTAGCTCTGTGAAATATGTTGTTGGTATTTTAGTAGGAACTGCACTGAATCTATAAATTGCTTTGGGTAGTATGGACATTTTCATGATATTAATTCTTTCAATCCATGAGCATGGTATATTCTACCAGTTGTTTATATCTTCCTCTATTTCTTTTTCAGTGACCTGTAGTTTTCTGAGTATAAGTCTTTTACATCCTTGGTTAAGTTTATTCCTAGGTATCTTATTTTTTTAGTTGCAATGGTAAATGATATTGTTTTTTCAGTTTCTCTTTCTGAGAGTTCATTTTTGGTGTGTAAGAATGCCACTGATTTCTGGATGTTAATTTTGTATCCAGCTACCTTGCTGAATTCATTTATCAAATCTAGTAGTACTTTGTTGGAGTCTTTAGGGTTTTCTATATACAATATCATGTCATCTGCAAATAATTACAGCTTTACTTCCTCCTTTCCAGTTTGGATATCTCTTATGTTTTCTTATTGTCTGATGGCTGTGGCATGGACTTCCAGTACTATGTTGAATAAGAGTGGTGAAAGTGAACATTCCTGTCTTGTTCCTGTTTTTAAGGGAAATGGTTTTAGTGTTTGACTGTTGAGTATGATGTTTGCTATAGATTTGTCGTATATGGCCTTTATTATGTTGAGGTATGCTCTTCCTATTCCCACTTGGGTGAGAGTTTTTATCAGAAATGGGTGCTGGATTTTGTCAAATGCTTTTTCTGCATCTATTGATACAATCATATGATTTTTGTCCTTCATTTTGTTTATGTGATGTATTATAAGACTGGGTGATATACCAGTCTTGCATCCATGAAATAAATCCCATCTGGTCATGGTGTATGATCTTTTTAATGTATTTCTGGATATGGTTTGCTAGTATTTTGTTGAGGGTTTTAGAATCTATGTTCATCAGGGATATTGGCCTGTAATTCTGTTTCTTTTAGTGTCTTTATTTGGTTTTAGGATTAGGATGATGCAGGCCTCATAAAAGAGTTTGGGAGTTTTCCGACCTCTTGAAATTTCTGGAATAGTTTGTGTAGAATAGGTGTTAATTTTTCTTTGAATGTTTGGTAAAACTTGCCTGTAAACCCATCTAGTCCAAGACTTTTGTTTTTTGGGAGTTTTTTGATTACTGGTTCAGTTTCATTAGCTGTTATTGACCTATTCCGATTTTCTGCCTCTTCATGATTCAGCTTTGGAAGATTGTATGTTTCTCCGAATTTGTCCATTTCACCTATGTTGTCCAGTTTGTTGGCATATAGCTGCTCAGAGTATTTTCTTACCATCCTTTGTATTTCTGTTGAGTCAGTTGTTATACCGCCTCTTTCATTTCTGATTTCATTTATTTGGGTACTAGTTCTTTGTTTCTGGTGAGTCTGGCTAAAGGTGCATCAATCTTATTTATCTTTTCAAAGAATCAGTTCTTGGTTTCATTGACTTTTTGTATTGCTTTTTAGTCTCTATGTCATTAATTTCTGATCTAATCTTTACTATTTCCTTCCTTCTACTTCCTTGGGGCTTTTCTTGCAGCTCTTGTCCTAGTTCTTTTAGTTTTTGTGATAGGTGGTTTAGTAGAGCCTTTTCTTGTTTCTTCAGGCACTCCTGTACTGTTAATGAACTTTCCTCTCGGGAATGCTTTCTCTGTGTCCCATAGATTTTGGATTGCTGTCTGTTCATTTTCATTTTTTTCCAAGAAGTGTTTGATTTCTTCCTTGATCTCCTTGGTAACCTATTCATTGTTTAATAACATGCTATTTAGCCTTCATGTGTTTGAATAATTTTTAGTTTTTTTACACTGGTTGATGTCTAGTTTCATGGCATTGTGATCCAAGAAGATGCTTGAGATGATTTCAATCTTCTGGAATTTGTAGAGGCTTGCCTTGTGCCCTAACATATGGTCTATTTTTGAGAATGTTCCAAGTGTGCTTGAGAAGAATGTATATTCTGCTGCTTTGGGATGAAATGTTCTGTAAATGTCAATTAAGTCCATTAGATCTAGTGTGTCATTTAAGGTCTGTGTTTCCCTGTTGATTTTTTGTCTTGATGATCTGCCCAGTGCTGACAGTGGGGTATTAAAGCTCCCCACTACAATTGTGTTACTGTCAATCTCTCCCTTAAATTTCACCAAAAATTTTTTATATATTTAGGTGATCCTATATTGGGTGCATATATATTTATAAGGGTTATATCCTTTTGTTGGATTGATCTCTTTAGTATTATGTAGTCACCATCTTTCTCTCATTATGGTCTTTATTTTGAAGTCTATTTTGTCAGAAATAAGTATTGCTACTCCACCTTTTTTTTCATTTCCATTTGCATGGAATATTTTATTCCATCCCTTCACTTTTAGCCTGTATGAATCTTTTGCTCTCAGGTGGGTCTCTTGTAGACAGCATATATTTGGGTCCTGTTTTCTTATCCATTCAGCTACTCTATGTCTTTTGATTGGAGCATTTATTCCATTTATTTTTAAGGTTACTGTTGATATATACTTATTTAATGCTGTTTTCCCCATTTGTGCTGATGTACCTTTCTCTCACTCTGTCTTCTTTTTCTTAGAGCAGTCCTTTTAGCATTTCTCGCATTGTTGGTTTGCTGATACTGAATTTATTGTACTTTTTATTGTTGGGGATGCTCTTTATTTAACCTTCATTTTTAAATGATAACCTTGCTGCATAAAGAAGTCCAGGTTGCATGTTCTTGAGTTTCATTACTTTAAAAACTTCATGCCACTCTCTTCTTACCCTAAGATTTTCTGTTTAGTAATCTGCTGTCAGTCTTATTGGGGTTCCCTTTTAGGTCACTGTTTGTCTCTCTCTTGTAGCCCTTAATATTCTTTCTTTGTCCTTGCCATTTGCCATTTTAATTATGATGTATCTTTTAGAGTGGGACTCTTTGGGTCCCTCTTGTTTGGAATGTTCTGTGCTTCCTGAACATGTGAGACTTTCTCCCTCTCCAGCTTAGGGAAATTTTCTGTCATTATTTCTTCCCCCAAGTTCTCTATCCCTTGCTCACTTTTCTCCTCCTCTGGCACTCCTATAATGCAAATGTTGTTTCCCTTCAGGTTCTCCCAAAGCTCCCTCAGACTGTCCTCATGCTTTATAAGCATTTTTACTTTTTCTTGCTCTGATTGAGTGGTTTCTTCTACCTTGTCTTCTAAGTCACTTATTCTTTCCTCTGTATCATTGAGGCTGCTTTCAATTCTTTCCAGCATATTCTCGATATCAGATATAGTATTCTTCACCTCTGCCTGATTCTTATTTATGATATTTATCTCCTTTTCCATGTTTTCATTAAGCTCCTAGACCTTACCATTAAGTGTCTTGCTGTTCTCATTAATTTCCTTCAGCATCTTTATAACCATTACTCTGAACTCGATTTCTGATAACTTGCTAAACTCCATCTCATCGAGGTCTTTTTCTGAAAATTTTTCTTTTTCTGTACTTTGAGGGCTGTTTCTTTGTCTCCCCTTTTTGGTAACTCTTAGTGTTTGTATCTGTATATTAGATATATTTGCTATCTCGTAGTCTTGTGGGGTGGGATTTTGTAGTGTATGTCTAGTGGAGCCCAGAAGTGTGTTTTCCTTATACTTTTGAGCTTTTTGGTCTAAACGTGTCCCTTTTGTGGGTGTCCCTTTTGTGGGTTCTTTGGGCTCTCTTGTTGTGAATGGGTCTAGATTGTTGTTGACCTGTCCTTGGAAGATCTCTCCTCTTAGTTTGGTCAACTGTGTGTCTCAGCCCCAACCACATCATGTGAGCTGTTGTACAGGTCCTGGCAAGGCAGGACAACACACAACTAAACTTCCAGGAAACCAGGGGTATCTTACAAAATATCTTGACAATCACCATGAAAACCACCCAAGTGAAAATTGAACTGGGAGAATGAAGGGAGAACACAAATGCTAAAGCAAAGAATAAATAAGTAAGAAAAAAGAGAAAGAGAGAAAGAGAAATAAAGCTAGAGAAAGAAAAGTATATTATCGCTAATAATAACAAAAATTTAAATAATAATAAACTAAAACAAAATATAAAAAATAGAGAAGCTACTGGGGGAGAAAAACGGGCAGAGAAAAGATTCTGAAAGAAGGGAGAGCAAAAAATTAAAGCTAAAGTGTAGGAATAGGATAATATTTGAAAATGAAAAAATAAAAATACAATAAAGAGAGAAACAGAAACTAACAATCAAACAAAAAGACAGGAAGACAGAAGGGAGAAAATTCAGAAAGAAAGAAAAGGAAAAAAAAGTTATGCCAATGGATCAAAGGGGGAGAGAGAGAGATAAAGGAAGTGCAAGAAGGGAGTCCAGTAAGAGATATGGGGAAACTATAGGGAAATGGAGTAAACTTATTGGTTATAATGATAATGTTCCCTGAATTAAGCAGAGAATATCAAGAAAATCTTGATAGTAGAACAAGATAAAACAAAACAAAGTGGGGAAAAAAACCCAAAAATATATAAAAAAAGCTAAGCAAAACAAAATTAAAAAAAAAATTGATTAAAAATTTTAAAATTAATAAAATATATAAAATTTAAAAGAAAAAAAAATTTTCTTTCTCTTTCCTAAGAAAAGAAAAGGCAATCAGGTGAGTTTTGTCTGGGCAGCTTATGTTGTCTGAGGCTCCCTGTTTTGTATGCTGATTTCAGTTCTCCTGGGACGTACTTGTGTATCAGCCAATGTCAGGAGCTGTCTAAGTTTGGCTCTGGTGTCCTTAGGTAGATGGTTGGTCTGAGACTCTCTGTGGACCACCTCCACTTGTCAGCTATTTTGCAGCCTTGTTGTTTCCTGATCTTACTCCAGAGTCTTCTGTAGAGCCTTTAGGGTACAGGATGGCTAGTGTAGCTCGGGATATTGCTCCCCTTAGCAGTTTTCTTGTCAAGCACTCACTGTGAGGAGTTAGTCTCTGCTTCACAGCCAGCTCCTCAATCTCTACCCTATCCTCCAATTCTAGTTCCCCATACAATGGCCTGCTGCAGTTTCAGACTGACTTTAGTCTGTTGCCACTTCTGTATGGGCAGTTTCAGCAGCTTTGGCTTAGTTGGTTAGATTAAAGAACATTCTGCTGAGCACTTTTCCTGCCCAGTCCCCAGAAGAGGTTTTAAGCTTTTCCTCCAGTTCCCAAACAATAGTCCCTGAGAGTCTTATTCTTGTAATGTCCTTCTGCGTGCTGTTCCCCCTCCCCGCTCTTGACTGTGCCCTGCAGGAAATATCTGGAGATTCTGTGAGCTGAACCAGCCCCTTTCCTGTTGGGGGTGGTGCTCTTAGCCTGCAAGAGAGGTAGGTGTGCTCCACCCCTACTTACCCAGATCCGGTTGGCTGGTTACAGGGGGACATATTTCAAACACTCCACTATTCAGACACAAATCCAAGCTTCTGCTGGTCTGTCCACCCAATACAAGACAGTTCAGTAATCAAAAACTCAAAAATGCCCAAAGCAGCACACAAGTAGAGAATCTACCCTGTGAGGTTCTGCAGCACCCGAGCCAAAGCACACAACAGGAGGAGGCACAAAGCCAGCCCCACACAGCTCCCCTGCTTGGCTGATCTTAGTAAAGCTAGGGCAGCTCCATGTGCGCCACCATGGTACCCTTCAGGGTTGGTCAAAAATCCCATAATAGACTCATGGCTGTGGAGGAAAACTCCCCCCCAAGGATAGCTCTAGTCCCTCTCTGGTGGTGTGAGGGCTCTCTTCCTCTTCCTCACGCCACACATATTAAATGCTTTCTGGGGCTCAACACAATGGCTGGTCAGTGCAAACCTCTGGTCCCTTTTGCTTGGGTGCCATACACTTTAAGACTGCTTTTCCTATGGTCAGCACCCTGCGCATAAGATGCAGATTGCAGCTGCCATTAGAAGCTTTGTTTTACCAGGAAGGCGTAGTTTTCTCCTCTCAGGCACACTGATCCCTTGGGTACCTCTGCCTTCCATGCAGGGCACGCTTTTCCTTCTCCTCTGCTCAGGGTTTGACATCCCCACTTTTGGATGCCAGTTCACATTCCCAAGAGAAAGAAGCTTTGCAGCCTCTCTAAGCCTCAGGGTTCAGAGTCCAGTACAGACTTCAGGAAGGACTCTTCCTTTCTACACTCCCCCTCTCTTACCAGACTCCATGATGTTTCTTCAGTGCTCCCTACTCGAAATATGTCCACTCAGGTATATTTCTCTGGTTTTTCAAAGTTGGTTATGCAGTATTTTAGCAGTAAATTGAGTCTATGGCTGGGAGCAAGAGTGCTCTGCTTCTTCTCACAGTGCCACCATCTTCCTCCAGTATGCGTGTATAATTTTAAATAGTTGGTCAGTGAAGTCCTCAGTTAGAAGATAACATTTGATAATGACCCAGAAGAAATGAAAGGGTAACCATCTTGTGGATATCTGGAAAAACAGTATTCTGGACAGAGGGAAGACTAAATGCAAAGTCCCTAAAGTGAGAGCATGCTTAGCATATTCCAGGAAAAGCAAGGAGGCCAAGTGTGGCAAAAGTGGAGTGAGCAAGGGAACAAGGTCAACAGTATTAAAAATTGAAGTTAAAGAGGTTGGAGCAGAGAAAGAGGAGCAGATCATTAGGGACTTTTAGGCTACGAGAAAGATTTTGGTTTTTACCATGAGAGAAAATGAGTAGCCATTGTATAAGGGAAAGTAATAATCTGGCTCTGTTATTTTTAAAATCTGCTCCATTGGAATATATATATATATTTTATGTTCAATAAAATGCACCCAGTTTAACTATAGTACAGTTGAATGAAATTTTTAAAATGTACACAGTTGTGTAATTACCATCACAATAAGATATATAATATTGCACCACACCAAGAGGCTTCTGAATGACATTTTGAAGTACGCACCCTCTGTCGAATCCCAGGTAATGCCACTTATCTAGCCACAATGCATATGCTTTGCCTATTCTAGAATTCACATAAGTGGAATTATACCACATGGATTCTTTTTGAATGCCTTCTCTTGCTAAGTCTTATGTCTATGAAATTCATCCATGTTTCATGTAGCAGTAGTTCATTATTTTTAATACTGAGTAGTATCCCACTGTACAGATATAAAGCAGTTTGTTTATCCATCCACTTTTTGATAGATATTCATTTTATATCATTTTCTGTTAGGGGCAAACATGAATATATATGCTATGAAAACTTGGATACAAATTTTTTGTGGCCATGTATTTTCAGTTCCCCCAGGTAAAAATCATACAGCAAAATAAACATTTTTATACTACCACCTAGATTTTACAAATGTTTTATTTTATTCACTTTATCACACCTGTCTTTTCCTCTATTGATCCATTAATCTCTCTTATTTTTGTTTGCATTTCAAATTAAATTAGATACCATAGTTATTTTCCTCATAAATATTTCACTAGGCATTTAATTAACTAGAATTCAATATTTTTTTTTACAGTTTTTTATTTCAATTTAAAATTTACACACAACAAAATGCACAAATTTAAAGATATTACCTGAGTTTTGACAAATACCTACACCTAAGTCAAATCCTCAAAAAAATATAGAACATTATCATTACAATTACTGTATGCTCTTTCTCAGTCAATACTTGTTTATGCCATCCTCTGGAAGCATCCACTGTTCTGACATCTTTCCAGGATGAATATTTTGCCTGTTCTAGAACTTCATATAAATGGAGCCATACAGTATGTACTCTGTTGTGAAATTCTCTTTTTGCTTATGTTGATATTGTTATTCTTTGCTCTATTTTTGAGGCTTCATTAATGCATTTGTATGCATCAATAGTGCTTTTTTTTATCTCTAAGTAGCCTTCCATTGTATGTATATATTGTATTTTGTTTATCCATTCTCCTATTGACAGACATTTGTTTTCATTTCCATTTTTGTCTATTATTAATAAAGCTGCTATGAACATTCTTGTACAAGTCTTTTTGTGAACATGTTTTAATTTCTCTTGGATAAATACTTAGGAGTAGAATGGCTGGTCATATTATAGGAATATTTTTAGGTATAAAAAACTTCTAGAAAATTCTCCAAAGTGGCTGTAGTACTGTACATTCCAACCAACAATGTACAATAACACCGGTTTCTCTCTTAGTCTTTTCAAATTTTAGCCATTCTGATGTATGTGTAGTGGCATTTTCTTTTGGTTTAATTTTGTATCCTCCTAGTAATTACTGATGTTGAATACATTTTCATGTGTTTTTCAGACATTTATATATTTTGTCTTTCAAAGTGTGTGTTAAAAAATTTTGCCTACTTTTTTTTTTAAATTTTTTAAAAAATATATCTTTATTGATTTCAGAGAGAGGAAAGGAGAGGGAGAGAGAGAGATAGAAACATCAATGATGAGAGAGTCATTGATTGAGCCTGCAACCCGGGCATGTGCCCTGACCAGGAATCGAACCCCAATCACCTGGATCCCAGATCGAGGCTCAACCGCTGAGCCACTCCCGGCCGGGGAATTTTGCCCACTTTAAAGTGAGTTTTTATCATTTTTTTCTTGAGTTGTAGTTGTTTTTTGTTTTATAATATACATCCTGGATGACAGTCTTTGTTAAATACATGTTTGGGGAATATATTTGTTCAGTCTGTGACTTGTCATTAATTTTATTAAGGGTGTCTTATTATGACCAGCATTTTAATTTTGATTGAACTTATGTTATTAGTTTCAGGTTATAGCTATTGTTTTCTGTTGCCTATTCCCAATTATTATTTTTTTAATTCTAACCCGAGGACATACGGGGAGGGGGGTTGGAGAGAGAAAGAGAGAGAGAGAGAGGGGAAGAGAGAGAAACATTGTTGTGAGAGAGAAACATCATTTGGTGGCCTTCTGTACATGCCCAGGCCAGGATCAAAACTGCAACACAGGTATGTGCCTTGACCTGGAGAAGGAATCAAACTGGCAAATTTTTGGTGCACAAGATGATGCTGAACCAAATAAACCACTCTGACCAAGCCCCCCTTTTCTTAAAAACACTATTCTTCGCCCTGGTCATTGTGGCTCAGTTGGTTTGAGAATCGTCCCATGCACCAAAAGTTTGCAGTTTTGATTCCAGGTCAGGTTGCAGATTTGATTCCCTCTTGGGGCACATGTGAGAGGTAACCAATCAAACCAATCAATTTATCTCTCTCACATCTCTCTCTCTCTCTCTTTAAAGATCAATAAAAAATTAAACAAACAAACAAAACACTCTCCTTCATTTTTCTTTAAAAGCTTTAGGGTTGAATTCAAAGATGGCTGCAGTCTAACAAGAAGCAAACTCCACTTGCTCCCAGCCAAAGACTGAATTTACAGTTAAAATACTGTATAGTCAGCTCAGAAAAACAAAAGAAATATAGCTGATTGAACATATTTGATCAAGGAGCACTAAAGAAACATTGGAAAGACTGGTAAGAGAGGGGGAGGCAAGGAAAGGGGGAATTACCCCACTGAAGCCTGTGCTCCCCAGCAAGTTCTGAGGGTTGAAAGCTGAAAAGCTCCCTCAGCCTGGGAGAGTGGACTGGCATCCAAAAGCAAGGATCTCAAACCCTGAGCAGTGATGTGGTACTGTTGCTTCCATATAGTTTATTGACCTGCTTCCTTAATCTTGCTTTACGGTTCTCTCTTCTTGCTCCCTTGGCATAACTTTTTTCCCTTTTTCTCTCTGTCATCCTATCCTTTTTTAACCATTTTCTTATTCCTACTCTCTACCCTTATTTTTTGCTCTTCTTTCTTTCCTTTCAGAACCCTTTCTCTGCCCCTTTTATCTCCCAGTAGTTTCTTTTTCTTTTTTTTTCTTTTTTACCTTTTTTTCTTATTAGCATTAATATCCTTTTCTCTGTTTTTTTTCATCGTAATGTTTCCTTCACTTTCTTAATTCTACTTTCTCTTGGGTAGTTTTCATTGTGATTGTTAGGATATTTTTAAAGTTCTTCTTTGTTTCCTGTTGGTTTGGTTGTGTTTTGTTTTGTCCTGTCAGCACCTATACAACAGCTCATATAATGTGGAAGTGGCTGAGCCTCACAGCCTGCCTAAGAGGAGAGTCCTCCCATAAATAGAACAACAACAATCTAAATCCACTAACAACAGGAGAACCCAAAAAATCACACAAAAAGGACACACCTAAAGTTTACAGCTCAGAAGTATAAGGAAAACACAACTCTGGGTCCCACAAGACATTCACCACAAAAGCCCATCCCACAAGACAGGGAGACAGCAAACATATCTAATACACAGATACAAACACACAGAGACTACTAAAATGGGGAGGCAAAGAAACAACACCTAAACTAAAGTAAAGTAAAAATGGCCAGAAAAAGACATTGATGAGATGGAGGTAGCAAGTTATCAGAAATAGAGTTCAGAGTAATGGTTATACAGATGCTTAAGAAATTAATGAGAACCACAAGAAACTTAATGGGAAATTCCAGGAACTTAGTGAAAACTACATTGAAGTAAAAAATTATATAAATATTATAAATAAGAACCAGGTGGAAATAAAGGATATTATATCTGCTATCAAGAATACACTGGAAAGAAAAAAAAAAGTAGGCACAGTGAAGCAGAAGATTGAATAAGTGAATTAGAAGATAAGGTAGAAAAAAACAATCAAAGTAGCAGAAAGAAAAGAACTCTTAAAAAGCATGAGGAGAGTTTAAGGAAACCTTGGGGCAACATTAAATGAAACCACATTTGCATCAGAGGGGATTAAGATGGAGAGGAAAGTGAGCAAGGTTAGAGAAACTGTTGAGAGAAATTATGACAGGAAACTTCCCTAAGCTGGTGACGGAGAAGCCACAAAAATTCAGGAAGCACAGAAGGTACCAAAAGAGAGAAACCCAAAGAGACCCACTCCAAGACACATCATAATTAAAATGGCAAATGTTAAGGAAAAAGAGAGTATCTTAAGAGACACAAGAGAAAGACAATCAGTGACCTACAAGGGAGCCCCCATAAGGCTGACAGCAGATTTCTCAACAGAAACACTTCAGGCCAGAAAGGATTGGCAAGGAGTTTTCAAAGTAATGAAAAGCAAGAACCTGCAACCAAGACTGCTCTATTCAGCAAGGCTATCATTCAAAATAGATGGTGGAATAAAAAGGTTCCCAGACAAAGGAAGGCTAAAGGAGTTCAGTACCACCAAACCAGCATTACAAGAAATGTTAAAAGGACTACTTTAAGAAGGAGAAGAAATCATGAGGGAAAGAAACATAGTCATAAAGGAAAAAACTGCATTAAATAAGTATATATCAATAATAACCTTAAATATAAGTGGAATAAATGCTCCAATCAAAATCTGTAATACTTTCAAAATTAAATAGATTTCAAAAAATACATAGGGTAGCTGAATGAATTTTAAAAATGACCCATATATACACACTTTAGAAAAGACCCACCTCAGAGTAAAAGATTCACACAGGCTAAAAGGGAAAGCATGAAAAAATATATTCCAAGCAAATGGAAACAAACAAACAAAAAGCTGGGGTATCGATACTTATTTCTGACAAAATAGACTTCCAAATAAAGACCATAACAAGAGACAGAGAAGGTCACTACATAATATTAAGGAAGAAATAACCTTTAGAAACATATATGCGCCCAATATAGGAGCATCTAAATATATTTAAAAATTCTTTGTGGACTTTAAGGAGGAGATCAACAGCAATACAGTCATAGTGGGAGACTTTAATACCCCACTGCTATCATTGGAAAGATCATCAAGACAGATAATCAAGAGGGAAACAGATCTTAAGTGGCACACTAGATCTAAAGGATTTAATTGACATTTACACAACATTTCATCCCAACGCAGCAGAATACACATTCTTCTCAAGTGCACATGGAACATTCTCAAAAATAGACCACATTTTAGGGTAAAAACCAAGTCTCAACAAGTTCAAGAAGATTGAAATCATATCAATCATCTTTTCAGATCACAATGCTATGAAACTAGAAATCAACCACTATAAAAAACTCAAAAATATTCAAACACATGGCAGCTAAATAGCATGTTATTAAACAATGAATGGGTTACCAATGAGATCAAGGAAGAAATCAAACACTTCCTGGAAACAAACGAAAGTGAACACACAGCAACCGAAAATCTATGGGACAGATTGAAAGCAGTCCTGAGAGGAAAGTTCATAGCATTACAGGCATACCTCACGAAACAAGAAAAAGCCCTAATAGACTATCTAACACTACAACTAAGAGAATTAAAAAGAGAATAGCAAGAAAAGCCCAGAGGAAGTAGAAGGAAGGAAAAAACTAAAGATCAGAGCAGAAATAAATAACATAGCGACTAAAAAACAGTACAAAATATCAATGAAACCAAGAGCTGGTTCTTTGAAAAGATAAATAAGATTGATGAAACTTTAGCCAGACTCACCAAGAAACAAAGAGAGAAGACTCAAATAAGTAAAATCAGAAATGAAAAAGGCGATATAACTGACACCACAGAAATACAAAGGGGAGTAAGAAAATACTATGAGCAACTATATGCCAAAAGATAGACAACCTGAGTGAAATGGACAAATTTCTAGAAACATATAATCTTGAAAAACTCAATAAGGAAGAATAAAAAAAAACTAAATAGGTGAATAACAACTGATGAATTTTTAGCAATAATAAAGAATACTCTCAGCAAACAAAAGTCCGGGACCAGGTGGATTTACAGGTAAGTTTTACCAAACATTTAAAGAAGAATTAACACCTATCCTCCTCAAACTATTCCAGGAAATTCAAGATGAGGGAAAATCCCAAGTTCTTTTTATGATGCCAGGAATATTCTAAGTCCAAAACGAGATATGGACACTACAAAGAAAGAGAATTGCAGGCCAATATCCCTGATGAACATAGGTGCTAAAATTCTCAACAAAATATTAGCAAATTGAATCCAGCAATACATTACAAAGATCATACACCAAAACCAAGTGGGATTTATTCCAGGGATGCAAGGCTGGTTTAACATTCACAAATCAATAAATGTGATACATCACATAAACAAAAGGAAAGACAAAATAATATTAACATATCAACAGATGCTTAAAAAACATTACACAAAATCCAACAACATTTTTGATAAAAACTCTCAGCAACAAGGTTAGGCATGGCTCAGCAGTTGAGCATCGACCTAGGATACAGGAGATCTTAGTTCGATTCCCAGTTAGGGCACATGCCCAGGTTGGGGGGTAAATCCCTAATTGGTGGTGTGCAAGAGGCAGCTGATCAATGATGACTCTCTCATCATTGATGTTTCAACTCTCTCACCCTCTCCCTTCTTCTCTCTGAGATCAATAAAAGGTATATTAAAAAAAACAAAACACAACTCTCAGCGAAGTGGGAATAGAAGGATCATATCTCAACATAATAAAGGCCATATATGACAAACCTACATCCAACTTCATACTCAATGGTCAAAAACTAAAACCATTTCCCTTAAAAACAGGAACAGGACAGGGATGTCCACTTTCACCACTCTTATTTAACATGGTGCTGGAAGTCCTTGCCACAGTAATCAAACAAGAATAAAAAATTAAAGGCATCCAAATTGGAAAGGAAAAAGTAAAACTGTCATTATTTTATGACATGATACTGTATATAGAAAACCCTAAATCTCTATCAAAGTACTACTAGGTTTGATAAATGAATTAAGCAAGGTAACTGGATACAAAATTAACACCTGAAAGTCAATGGCATTTTTGTGCACCAATAATGCACTCTCAGAAAGAGAAACTAAAAAACAATACCATTTACAATTGCAACTAAAAAATATAAGATACATAGGAATAAATTTAAGGAAGGATGTAAAAGATCTGTACTGGGAAAACTACAAGATACTGAAAAAAGAAATAGAGGAATATACAATCAAGTGGAAGAATATGCCATGGTCATGGATTAGAAGAATTAAAATCATTAAAATGTCCATACTATTCAAAGCAATCTATAGATTCAAGGTAATTCCTATTAAAACACCAACAGCATATTTCCCAGAACTAGGACATATATTTCAAAAATTTATATGGAACCAAAACAGACCCTGATTAGCCACAGCAATCTTGAGAAAGAAGAACAGAGTTGGATCACTTTCCCAGATATCAATCTATACTACAAAGCCATTGTAACCACACAGCCTGGTACTAGTACAAAAACAGGCATATAGGTCAATGGAACAGAAAAAAGACCCCAGAAATCGATCCATGTCATTATTGTCAATTAATATTTGACAAAGGAGGCAAGAGCAAACAATGGAGGAAAGATAGTTTATTCGATAAATGTTGGAAAAATTGGACAGGTACATGCAAAAAAAAAAAAAAAAAAATGAAACTAGACCGCCAACTTACTCCTTACACAAGAATAAACTCAAAATGGATAAAAGACTTAAATGTAAGTCATGAAACCATAAAAATCCTAGCAGAAAACATAGGCAGTAAAATCACAGACATCTCACATATCTGAATATTCATTGATACATTTCCTAAGGCAAGAGAAACAAAAGAAAAAAAATAAACAAATGGGACTATATCAAACTAAAAATCTTCTGCACAGCAAAAGAAAACATCCTCAAAATGCAAAGGGACTCCACGGTATGGGAGAACATATTTTTAAAGGGGTTAATTTCCAAAATATACAAAGAACTCATACAACTCAACAAGAGGAAGACAAACAATCCAATTAAAAAATGGACAAAGGAGTGAAGTGATACAAACCACTGAACGACAAGTACTGGGAAAGATGTGAAGAAAAGGGAACCCTAGTATACTGTTGCTGGGAATACAGACTGGTGCAGCCAGTACGGAAAACAGTATGGAATGTCCTCA
Organism: Miniopterus natalensis; assembly: GCF_054644295.1. NCBI lineage: Eukaryota > Metazoa > Chordata > Mammalia > Chiroptera > Miniopteridae > Miniopterus > Miniopterus natalensis. Next base: position 66,393,711 of record NC_142103.1, read on the forward strand.
AAAAATTAAAAATTGAACTGCCATTTGATCCCCAAATCCCCCTTCTTCTTAGAAGAAACCAGAAACACACCAATCAGAAAGAACTTATTCACCTGTCTGTTCACAGCCATGCAATTTACAATAGCTAAGATCTGGAAACAGTCCAAGTGCCCATCAGTAGATGAGTGGATAAAAAAGCTGTGGGACATTTACACCATGGAATACTATGCAGTTGTGTAAAAGAAGGATCTCTTACCCTTTAGTACGGCATGATGTATCTGGAGAGCATTATGCTAAGTAAAATAAGCCAGTGAGAGAAATACAAATATCACATGATCTCATTCATATGTGGAATATGATTAACAAAATAGATCCAGTGACAGAAGTATGGAACAGAATGAAGGATATTAGAGCCAAGGTGGGGATGGGAGAGTGGGTGAGGAGAGATTAATCAAAGAATTTATATGCTTATATGCATAGCCTACGGAAATAGACATTGGTATGGGGAAGGCCTGTGGTGGGGTGGATGTGGGGTGGAGGGGATCAATGGGGAAAAAAAGGAGACATCTGTAATACTTTCAACAATAAAGATAACTTTTTTAACATGGGCAAATGACCTGAATAAACACTTCTCCAAAGAGGAGATTGCCAGGAGATTTATAAAAAAATGCTCAAAGTTGCTAATCATCACAGAGATGCAAATTAAAACCACAATGAGGTATCACTTCACACCTGTCAGAATGGCTGCCATCAACAAATCAACAAATGACACATGCTGGCAAGGATGTGGAGAAAAGGAAACCCTAGTACATTGCTGGTGGGAATGCAGACTGGTGCAGCCACTACGGATAACAGTGTGGAGTCTCCTCAAAAAATCAGAAATGGAACTGCCGTTTGAGCCAATGATCCTACTTCTAGGAATATATCCTCAGAAACCCAGAACAGTAATCAGAAAGAACTTATGCACCCCTATGTTCATAGCAGCACTATTTACTATAGCTAAGATCTGGAAATAGCCCAAGTGCCCATCAGTAGATGAATGGATAACAAAGTTGTGGTACATTTACTCCATAGAATACTATGCACCTGTAAAGAAAATGGATCTTGTACCCTTTGCGTCAATATGGATGGACCTGGGGATTATTATTCTAAGTGATATAAGCCAAGGAGAGAAAGACAAGTACCACATGATCTCACTCATATGTGGAATCTAAGGAACAGACTAGATTGATGAAGAAGATAGGACCACAGACATGGAAGCATGGAACAGACTGACAGGTCTCAGAGGGATTGTGGGAAGGAGGGAGGGAAAAGATTAACCAAAGAACTTTTAGGCATATATGAAAAGCCCTTGGACACAGGCAGTGGACAGGAAGGGGCTTGGGGAGGGGTGGGAGATGGATGGAGGGTGATGAGAGGGGGAAATTGGTGACATCTGTTATAACCTCAACAATAAAAAAAAAAAAAAAAGAAAAGAAAGAAGAAAACATAAGCTTTAGGGTTTTAGTTTTTTCATTTAGATCTGTGATCCTTTTTGAATTAATTTTAGTTTATGGTGTGTGATATGGGCTTGATTTTTTTTTTCAGTATAAATACCCAATTGTTTCAGTCTTTTATTGCTCACTTGGATTGTTTTGAAACCTTTGTAAAAAATCAAATGCCTTTTAATCATGCATTTATTTCTGGGCTCTGAATTCTATTCCACTGATCTATGTGTCAATTTTTATGACAGTTCTACACAATCTGTATTACTGTGTGTTTATAGTATGTCTTGAAATCTGGTACTGTAAGGCTTCTTTGTTTTTATTTGTGGGAGACTTTTAATTTTTATAAAGCTTGATTTATATTTTTTGTCTTTTTATGCTTAGTGTTTTTTAAGTCCTGGCTAAAAAAATTTGTCCATTTAAATTTATGAATTTTTTCTTCAATGTTTCCATCCAGAATTTTTAGTTTTAATTTTTATATTTAGGTCTATGCTCAATTTCAAATTAATTTTTGTATATGGCATAAAGTAAGGGTTAAAGTTCATTTTCCCCCATAAAGATATCCTAATGCTATAGCACCATTTATTAAAAAGACATTCTTTCCACATTGAAACGACGATGGCTTAGTCTAACATCAATTAAATGTATGTGTGAGGGTCTATTTCTAGACTATTTTTTCTGTTCTAATAATTTTTATATCTAATTGTTGTGTCAATACCATATTGCCACTTTGCTGTAACTTTATTTTTTATTTTTGAACTACTCTCTTGAGGTATGATTGACATATAAAATCTATACTTATTTAACATATACAACTTGGTGAATTTGGAGATAAGCATACACCCATGAAACCATCATCACTATCAAGGCCAAAGACAGATTCATCATGTCCTTTATTATTTTTTTGTGTGGTAAGAACTCTTAAATTAAGATCTGCCCTCTTAACAAATTTAAGTATATAATACAGTGTTATTAGCTATAGGCAATATACTGTATGGTAGTAGATCTCCAGAACTTATTTACCTTGCATTACTGAAATTTTATACCTGTTAACTATTACCTCCCCATTTACCCCTCTCTCCATCCCATGGAAACTATCATTCTATTCTCTGCTTCTGTGATTTTGACTATTTTTAGATTATACATGTAAGTAAGGTTATACAGTATCCATCTTTCTGTGTCTGGCTTATTTCACTTAGCGTAATGCCCTCCAGGTTTATCCATGTTGTCATAAGTGGCAGGGTTTCCTTATTTTTTAAGGCTGAGTAATATTCTATGGCCTGTGTATACCACGTTTGTTTTTTTTAATCTATTCATCCATCTGTGGACATTTAGGCTGTTTCCACATCTTGGCCATAGTGAATAATGCTGCAATGAACATGAGAATGCAGCTATCTCTTTGAGATCCTAATTTCAATTCCTTTGGATAATATATGCCCAGAAGTGGGATTGCTGTATCCTATGACAGTTCTATTTTTTAATTTTTGAAAACCTCCCACACTGTTTTTTATAATACTTGTACCCATTTACATTCCTACCAACAGTGCACAAGGGTTCCCTTTCTCCATATCCTCGCCAACACTTGTTATCATAAATTGGAAAAATTAACATTGTTAAAATATCAATACTACTAAAACACATCTACAGATTCAGTGCAATCTTTATCAAAATTCCAATGACATTTTTTTACAGAAATAGAAAAAAACAATCATAAAATTCATACAGAATCACAAAAGACATCAAATAGTCAAAGCAATCTTGAGCAAGAACAAGACTGGAGATATCACACCTCTTAATTTCCAATTATACCACAAAGCTATAGTAATCAAAACAGAATGGTACTGGCATAAAAACAGACATATAGATGAATGGACTAGCATAGAAACCCCATATATGATCAACTGATCTTCAACAAGGGTGCCAAGAATGTACAATGGGGAAAAGATAGTCTCTTTAATAAATGATGATAGGAAAACTAAATATCCAATTCAAAAGAATAAAATTGGACTCTTATCTTACACAATACTTAAACATAAATTAAAAATGGATTAAAGACTTAAACATAAGACCTGAAACCATAGGCCTCCTAGAAGAAAACATAAGGGAAAATCTCCTTGACATTAGTTCTGGGCAATGATTTTTTGGATATGACACCAAAAGCAATAATAAAAAAGAGGGATAAGGGATACAACAAATAAAAAAGCTTCTACACAGCAAAGGAAACAATCAATATGATGAAGAAGCAACTTACAGAATGGGAGAAAAGTTTTGCAGACTATATTTCTGATAACAGGTTAATATCCAAGATATATAAGGAACACATAAAACTCAATAACCTAAAACCAACTAACACAATTTAAAAATGGGCAAATGACATGAATAGACATTTCTCCAAAGAAGATTTACAACTGGCCAGCAAGTATATAAAAGATGTTCAACATCACTAAGCATTAGTTAAATACAAATCAGAACCACCTCACACTCATAAGGGATACCCACATGGGCTCCTGAGGCACTGTATTTTATGCAGATCCCTCTTCTGTAGCACTCTGCCTCTCAGATTCCAGCCACTGCAGGTACCCTTACCTCTGTAATCTGCCTTCTCACTCCATGAGAATCACTGCACTGTGATTGGAAAACTTTCTCTGGGCCTAGAGTTAGGTGACTTGAGGCTTACGATGTGAGTTTACTTTGTCTTAATTATCTGAGTTATGTGTTTGCTGTTCCCTAATGTCTGAAAAGATTTGCCTCATATATTTTTTATAGTTTCATTGTACTTATCAGCTGGAAAGCTTGTCTGCTATACACAAATTGTGCTTAGGGTATAAAATTTATAACATATCAAAAAGTATGGAGAAAATAAAATTATCGCAATATCACCACTCAGGGAAAAACACTCTTGCATCTTGGGCTCTTTTTCTTTCATACATTTTCTTATATATACATACAAATGTTTATGCGAAAGAGATATCAGACTGCATATATAAAGTTGCATCTTGAGTTCCTCACTTGACATGATATGGTGACTGATTAAAAAATCAGCATGCAACAGTTATGTAAGTTTTAAAAAGTATACAAGAATAAAAGGTGAAAATAACATCTACACTAATCTCCCCATCCAAGGATAACCACTGTGGGTGGCCAATTTTAAGTGGCAGAAACTTCCTGAGCCTGGTTAATTCTTGGATAATCAAATTCAGTAGTGTTTGGCTCTTTTCCTGTCCCAAGACACCAAGGGAATATAATGCACTCCCCTGAATAGTTTACAAGGTCTTCTCTCTAATCTAATTCTACTCCTTTGTTTTACAGACAAAACCTGGAAATCCAGAAAAGTTAGCTTCTTGCCCATGAGAATTGAGTCTACCATCCAGGTTTTCTGTTCCCTGAAACACAGCTCATATTGCTACACCCAGTTATTTCCTCCTCTTTAAACTGGACAATCTGTATTGTCACCAATACCCCCATCCCCCAACCACCAATGCCATTAGTGGCTTGAAGAGAGTTTAACAAAGTCAAATATAGCCTAGAGCAGCAGAATAAAGGGCAGCTTTTGGGTGAAGTGGGCAGTAACAGAGTAAGGCTGATTATCTGATTGTAAAGGAGGCCTTAAGGTCTTTCAGCAAAGAGAGAAGATGGCTCATTTATTCAATTATTCATTTGTTCATTTATGGTGGGGGAAAAAAACAATTGTTATTTTAAGACCTATCTTTAATTTGAGTGTGTTGGCTTTGGAAGAAGCAAAATTTTATAAGGAAAAAAATCCCTTGTTCGTAAAATCACCTTATTAGGGTCACTTGGCCATAAGAGGCAGAGCCAATGGGGAGAGTGGAGGTGAAAGAGGCAAGATCAACAAGAATTAATTTTCTCGGCATAGTAAAGTAGCAGGTGTTTTCCCCTCTAGTGAGCCAGGAACAATGGAGTTTGAGAAGTAAAACTGATAGGGAACCTTGGAGGGTGAAGGAAGAATTTAGAATTTAGAGAAATAGCAGACAGGGTCATAAGGGTGAGGGTGATGGTGATACCATGATACTGTGCAGTGCATTCCCTGGGGCTGCAAGAGAGTCTGGTCTCATATTTAATTCTACTTTGTTATTGTGTTGAGCTATAATCTCTCTCTGCTACCCCTCCAAGATTTCTTGTTCTTTCTCTTCTTCTTCTTCCTTCTCCTTTTCTTTTTCTTGTTCTTGTTGTTCTTATTATTGTCTTCTTCTTGTTCTTCTTCAATGTCATCATTATCATGTTTATTGAGTGTGTAATACATGCAGGCACTGTGCTATTTAATGTGCAGTGCATCATTTAATCCTCACAAAGAGTTCATGAAGTAGAGGTTATCAATATTCTCATTTTCAGATGAGAAACCAAGCATAGAGTGGTTAAACAAGTTGTTCAAAGTGAAGGATCTAGTAAGAGATTCGGTTAGGGCATAAGTCCAGATCCGTGCTCTAAAATAGTAATCTTCACTCCTTTGTGATTGCCCATCCCATCAGTTAAATATTTTGATCGTCTAACCCCAATATATGAATATTTACTTATAGCTTATATACATGTACCACTAGACAATCTCTATATTATAAATATATTGTACATCTTTATTATAAAACATTTAAATCTAGAATTTTGAGAAGGATGTTCTAAATATGAGCTAACTGATACCTGTAAATACTGTATAAATCCTGATGGCTTTACTCTGAATTGCTAATTTCTCAAGTCATGATATACACTTATTGCAAGGTTCATCATTAACAATAGTGAAGAAATATCACATTTCACATTATCTTAATAATTTCAACTTTTTGCCAATTTTTTCTGTCACATATGATTTGCTTGTCATGTAGCTTACAAAGGATTTTTCCCCAGATTAGTTGAAGGGCCGGTGGTGCCATTTTCTTGTCACTAATTTATGCTTGTATTGTTAGTGTTATTTTCAATCTGCTGTTTCTTTGCAGAAAACTTTTTAAAGCACTTATCTACTTTGGGAGAGTTATTTGAGTTAAAATTATATGATGTCTTTTTTTAATTGAATTTATTAGAGAGACATTGGTTAATAAACCTATATAGGTTTCAGGTGTACAATTCTACGATACATCATCTGTATATTGTATTGTGCGATGATGTCTTTTTTATTTTAGTCATTTTAGAGTGTGCAATTTAGTACCTTATTGTGGTTTTGATTTGTACTTCCCTAACACCTAATGATGATAAACATCTTTTCATGTGTTTTTTGGCCACTTGTTTATCATGTTTGGATAAATGTCTAGTCAGATATTTTGCTCACTTTTTAGTTAAGTCATTTGTCTTTTTTGAGTTGTAAAAGTTCTTTTTATACTCCAGATACAAGTCCCATGTCAGATATTTATTTTGCAAATATTCTCTCATTCTATGTGTTGGAGAGGATGTGAAGAAATTGGATCTCTCATACACTGCTGATAGGATTGTAAAATTGTTCAGTCATTTTGGAAAATGTTGACAGTTAACAAAAAAGCTAGACATAGTTTGCATATGACACAGCAATTACTCTATTAGGTATTTGCCAAGAAAACTGAAAACATACATCTACACAAAAACTTGTACACAAATGTTCATAACACTATTACTCATGATGGCCAAACAGTGGAAACAATCCAAATGTCCATCAATAAATGAATAGACAAAGAAAATGTGGTCTATCCATACAATCTAATATTGTTTGGCTATAAAAAGGAATAAAGTACTGATACATGTTACAATGTGAATGAATCTTGAAAACATTATACTAAATGAAAGAAGCAAGACATAAAAGGATATATATTGTATGAGTCTGTCTATATGAAATATCCCAAATAGGCAAATTCAGAGACAGAAAGTAGTTTAGTAGCTGCCTGCAGTTGAGGGGACAGTTGAAGGGACATGAGGAGTGACTGATAATGGGTATGGAATCTCTGTTTGGGGTGATGAAAATGTTCTGTAATTAGATAATGGTGATGGTAGTACAACTTTGTGAATATACTACAACCCACTAAATATTATAGGGGATACAATTTTATTGTATTAAAGAGATGAATTTTATGGAAAGTGAACTGTACCTCTTATCTCATGGTACCACTCCCATAGCACAGGACTCAGAACTGTCTGGCACATGAATGGACAAAATGAGATAAGTAAAACAGGTCAACATGCATACTCCATAATAGGAAGATAAATTTCTGTTTCACATTTTAAATTTAAGAACAGAAATAAGTTGTAGTGTCTTCTTTCACACACCACAATGGATCATTCCCATGCACTTCACATTGGAGATCACTATTCTATTTTTTTAATATATTTTTTATTTTATATTTTTCCATCAACTATACTCCTACACCTATTTATCCTTCATCCCCTCCTCCACCTCTACCCAAATCCCCCCCCAACAATCACCACTCTGTTGTCTGTGTCCATGAGTTGTTTTTATTTATTTTTTTGCTCAATCCCCCCACTACCAGCCCCTAACCCAAGCAGTCAGCCTGCCATCTATGTGTCTGTCTCTAGTTTGCTTGTTAGTTCAGATTGTTTATTAAATTCCATATATGAGTGAAAAAATTTGGTAACTGGCTAATTTCACTTAGCAATGTTCTTCAGGTCCATCCATGATGTCGCAAAGGGTAAAATTTTCTTTTTTACGGCTGAGTAGTATTCCATCGTATAAATAACATACCACAGCTTTTTTGTCCACTCATCTACTAATGGGCACTTGAGCTGTTTCCAGATCTTAGCTATTGTAAATAATGCTGCAATAAACATAAGGGTGCATATATTCTTTCAAATTGGTGTTTTGGGATTCTTAGAATATATTCCCAGAGTGATCACTGGGTCAAAAAACAGTTCCATTTTTAACTTTTTGAGGAAATTCCATACTGTTTTCCACAGTGGCTGCACCAGTCTGCATTCTCACCAGCAGTGTACTAGGGTTCTTTTTTCTCCACATCTTCTCCAGCACTTGTTGTTTGTTGATTTGTTGATGGTTGCCATTCTTACAGGTGTGAGGTTATATCTCATTGTGGTTTTAATTTGCATTTATCTGATGATTAGTGATGTTGAGCATCTTTTCATATGTCCCTTGGCCATCTGTATGTCCTCTTTGGAGAGTGTCTATTCAGGTCCTTTGCCCATTTTTAATTGGATTGCTTGGGGGGGGTTTGATGTTGAGTTTAGTATATTATTTATAAATTTTGGATATTAACCACTTATCTACAGTCATACCACCCTGAACATGCCTGATCTCTTCTGATCTAGGAAGCTAAACAGGGCCAGACCTTGTTAGTAGTTGGATGGAGACCACTGTTCTAAACCACCATGCTCTAAAAGTACACTGAATCTGCTTCCAGTAAAAGCCAGTTACAGAAAACAACCTGACAAAGTCAGCAGAAGTTGAGCTCTGCCATTACTCATATTCCAGACAAAAGGTAGCGGTTGAACACACAAAAAATAAAAGGGATCATTGATAGTATAAGGCTATGAGAAATTGGGAACAAGTGCGATCTAAAGCAAGAGAGTAGAGATTCAACTAAGATAGAAGGGTGGTCACCTTCTCTAACATCAATGAATGAAATAGTTAAAAATGGATACTCACACTAGTAGTTTTGTAGATTTGATATACGTAGCATAGGAAAAGTTTCTTCTATTGGTTTCTATTTTGTATATGTGTATGAACTAGGAAGTAAGATCCTATGTTGAGAATGAGGAGGATTTAGGGGAGAAAATTAGTGATTTGAGGGTATTAGATAACATTTTGAAACAGTTATTGTGGATAAACAGGAGGGTAAGTTCTTCAGAAGCTTGTGGTAGAATTGCCAGGCAGTGTTGAAGGACTGTTTGAAGTTGATAATCACGCATTTAGAATGAAATCAACCTTACTTAAGTGAAACCTTCTCCAGCATTATTCAGCTGCTGAGATTCAAACACAGAGTAAACATTTTCCAGTTTATTCAGAGTAGGGGTTACAAAAAAATAAGAGGAAGAGAGTTTAGACAAGGCATTGGCAAGGGTGGCCTATGCCACCCACTAAATAGATGGCCCATTCTATTCTAATGTGATAAGGAAACTGGCAGAGAAAAGAAAGGGCTAGAAGTTTGGGAGACACAAGAGTCAATAGTTTTTGAGCCCCAAGATGATGAATGGTCATGGTGGAGAGTAGAACAAACAATCTAGAAGGAAAGGAGTTTGTGGTAAGAGTGTAGGATGCTTGGAATACTGGTTCGAGGTGGGGCAATAACAGGAAATGATAAGTTCTATGGTGTGACTGCAGGAGTGGGTATCTGAGATAAAATGAAGAGAGAGTCTTTGGAAATAAAGAGATTAAGGAACTGGCAAGTTGGGGAGTTGGATGAATTTGCAACATATATGGATGCTGAAGTCATTCATGACTTAGGATGCAAAGGAACACCATGAGCCAGGTGCCAAGTCCTCAACAGATGGCTAGGAGATCTGTAGATTAGAAAAGTAAAGAAAGAGAAAATGTAGTATACCTAAATGACATAGGACTCAAATAAACAAATGGTTCTTTTTAAAAAAATTCTGTTTTACAAGAAGTGGAAGAGTCATGATCTGGAGCATAAAGAACATCAATCAGTGCCATTTCTAGATACTGAGATATATGAGGTGTTATAAAATAAACAATCTCAGCTTTCATTAAAGACAGCCATAGGAAAAGGAGTATTGCCAGAGGGAGTCTGAAAACCATTCTAACAAGCATTGGAAGGAAGGTCAGTAAAGAAGAGATAGAAAAACTGTAACAAGTAACCATGAGAATGCAAAATGCATTATAAATTATAAACATTTTGAGCAGGAGCAAGTGCCACACTTCCAGATCTTCTGTATTGCAGTCGATGAATAACACACACTGTAGACCACATGCTATAGGTTCTATTTGCTGCCCAAAATGTGGTGTAGGAATAATCACCACTGTGGAGATTTTTTAAAAAGTAAAGCCAAGAGGGGTAAATAGACTTGTCCAATGTTCCTAAGACAGTCAATGTCAGATTCACAATGCAAGATGTTTTTCTTATACTGGGCCACCTCTGTTGTAACCTTTCCAGTGGTGTTTGAAGGAAACCACAAAGGTTAATCACCACTTTCATTTCTTTTCTGGTGACCAGAAAATTAGATATGGACAGCTATTGCAAGGGGGTTGGTTTATACTCTGTAGCTCCTTTATTCTACTATACAAGAGCAGGTTCCTTGTAATGAACCAACTTCTAGTTCAGCTCATTTGACTTTTGATTCACAAAATTGAGAGAGCCAAAATCCCGGAACACCTTGAGCCCTTCCATGGCTGGTTTATCCCGGTAAGACATCCGTGGAAGATTTAAAACTTAGCTTCAAATTTTTTACACACTTCTCATTGAAGGATGAGTTCTATACAGACTTGCCCCATTTGAATCTGGGTGAGCTTGTGACTTCTAAAACCTATAGAGTAATGGAGAAATGATGCTATATCATTCCTGATGTTGGGTCATAAAAAGGCATTCATCTTCCTCTTGGGTCATTGATACACTAGCTCTTGAAGCCTTGAACAGCCATATAAGAACTCCAATGACCCTGAGACCACTGTGTTGGTAATACCATGTGTAAGTACTCTGGTTGACAGGTCCAGTTGAGCCTAGCCTTCCAGACATCCCTGCCAAGGCATCAGACATGTGAATAAAGCTGTGGTGGACTCACCAGCCCAGCCCATCTTGCAGCTAAATACCTCTGAGTGATCTCTGTCAATGAAAAGAATCACTCAGCTGAGCCCTGCCTGGATTCCTAACCCACAGAATTGTCAGATATAATAAAACAGCTGTTGTTTTAAGCCACTAAGTTTTGGGACAGTTTGTTGTACAATAATAACTAATCAGAACATAGGACCAGAAAAGAAAAACACTCAGGTCTATCCCCCTATTAGTCTCATCCCCTGCCACATACTCCTACCCTTATATACCTTGTACTGCTGACATATAAGACTTCTGTCTGTTCTCTGAGCATACCTTTCACTCTTCCACCACTGTCACTTTGGTCTTGCTAGTCCATCCATTTGAATTTCTCTTCTCATCGCCCCAACTGAAGTCACACTCAGCATTCAAGGCCCAGCTTCAAGGTCGGCTGCCTTATCCTTCCTTTACTGATTTCCTTGGTAGATTTAATAGCTCTTCATGCTATTGTCCCCCTTTGCTCAACCCTTAATATAGCACCTTATCCAGAGTGATGATATTTTGTGGTCTGCCTGTCTTCATTCTTAGACTGTGAGTTTCTTGAGGGCAAGGACTAGGTTTTTTTTTTGTGTGTGTGTGTGGGGGGGGGGGGGTTGTTTTGTTTTGTTTTGCATGTCCTTTAGTGCCAAACATGTTGTGTAAGTGGGTTTCCAGAATATATTATGCATATGTAAGAGGTCTTGATGACACAAGCCCCATTCCTAAGAGGGAAGACAGCTCAGGTAAGGGGAAATGGAAGTTGTGGCATGGTGAGATCAGGTTTTCTGGTATTTATTTATAGGAGTAATGGAGCATTTGTGTTCATGGTTCATTCTCATTGGCAATGAATATGAAGAGCCTTCCCTAAGGATTGGGGGCAGAGCAGGGATCATAGAGGCTCTTGAAGAAGAGGACTCACCAAGAAAGATATTTTCCTTCAGAAAATCTTCCATTTTTGTCATGCTGTTTACAAAGTTCTACCTGGTAAGGGTTTGGCTGCTCAGAGCTGATAGATCAAAGCAATTAGGCAGCTGTCGCATATGCCATCATGTATACCACCAGGTAGTTAAAAGTTTGAAATGGCTCTTCACAATGGCTCCTCACCTTGTACCTATGGAATGAGCCCTCAAGCCTGAACACATGAGCCTGTAAATCCTGGCTTGAAGTTTATTGACTAAGAGAACAATGAAATGAAAGAAAGAGAGAGGAAGAAAGAGAGGGAGAGAGACAGAGAGAGAGACTAATTGTATTATTTATTATACTGGCTCATCCCCCCTCCCCAGTCAGTTTTTCAATCTTGGGGACTTGATTTACAGTTTGGGAGAGATTCTGATTCTTACCAGAAATCCCCATCTCTACCCCAGGATGCAATGAGGAACTGTCAAACCTTCCGCCTGCAACCTGAGGCATGGCAGCCTGACTTGTTCACATGCTCTGAATAAGTAAGGATCTTGGCTTTCCATCTGTAAAATGTGGGGCCTTGGCTGGTTGGTATATCAGGGTTCCTCCCTCCATCAGCAACAGCTAGAACTGAAATGTAGCCTGTGACTTCTTCTAAGGAGGCTCTGGTTCCTGGCAACACCCATGGGCATTGAAAGGTTTCCAAAGACATATTGGGACTTCTGTACTTGGCAAGGCCATGGGGTCAATTAACACTAGGTTAATCCCAGGCTAAAATGTTCACTCTATTTATTTACTGAGTAATTATTTGATGAAGTCAATTAATAACTTGTAAATGGATTTTTAATCCCTGTGAAGCACCCATGATGTGAAGGTGACAATGTGCCATTAACAAGGTAACAGGTCATAAGTGAAAATGACCTTATAAGGAGAAGAAAGTCCTGCCCCCAACCTCTTGGTTCCATACACAATGAAAGCATTTTGAGAAAGTCAGAACTGGGGATAGAGAAGATGCCAAGAAAGAACGTCACTTTGTAAGCCTCATTGTGACTGATGCAGCTTCAGAAAACCCAAACTTTTATCATTTTTGTGGCGTTATTAGAAATAGAGAATCCAGACTAAGAAACTATCAAGTCCTTTGTGTTGGAAGCAATCAGACTCCTCTAATCACTCTTTCAGAGAGGTCCTGGGGCCAATCTGAAGCTAGTGATGTAGATGTTTTGGAAGAGTGCTGTGACAACCACCTTTAGGTCACAGGGACTGGTGCCAAGGCAGCTCAAGCTAAGGGAGAACCAAGAACCTACTTGGGAAGGCAAAGCAAGGAGACATGTGATAGGTCCCCAGCCTTGGAGCTCAAGATGCTCATGGCTAAGATTTTCCACTCCTGCCTTGGCCTCTACTGGAAGCAGTGTCCTGGCTGTTCTGTTGATGGCAGCAAGTTTGACTGGCTTACCTGCCTTTCAGTCTGAGAGAATTGCATGTATGAGACAGCAGTTTCCAAGTCAGGCTCCAGGGACAGAGTAGCTTAGGAGGCTTCCTATAGAAAGGCCACTAACCAGACAAGCCACCATGAGGCTGTACAACTGGGGAGAGCCAGCTTGCATTTTGCCAACAACCATACATCTGTGCCTTAGTCCATCATGGCCTAACAGCTCTTAATCTGTGCCTGAGGTTAGAAGATTACACATCTGTCTCAGGTTAAATCCCAGGTTGGGATATAAGTCATGTACCCTTTCCAGAAAGGTGCTGCCAGATATTAATGAAAAAGTAATTTTAGGATTTCCAAAATAAACCAGCTTATTTTGACAAATTTGTGATGGAGGAATGCTAGATTTGCAGTTCAAGCCATACTATAAAGTGTCTGTAAATCCCCTAGGGATCTTGTTTAAATACAGATTCTGATTCAGAGAGTCTAGGGCAGGCCTGAGATGCTACACTTTCAACAAGCTCCCAAGGGGTGCTGCTGCCAGTGCTCCCAGGCCACAGCTGGAATAGCCAAGACTAAACAAGGTCCAAGTCAAACCCTAGATGGGCCATGGCAGAGCAGTTACCTGATGCTTGATGGGAAATGCCCAGGTGGGAGTGCCATGATCACAGTACTGGGCTCCAAGTTGGGATTCCAGGGGCCTGATCTATAGCATCTCTCTTCCCTTTTGGGATTCTGGGCTGGAAAGGCAGGCTCGTGAATCAGGCAGGTAGAGATGGAAGTAAAAGGTCCACTGCTGGTAAAGGCTGGCTGAAAGGCCTTGGCTTATGTGAACAGTCACCATGGGCTTGCCAATCACTTCCCCAATTATGCTGATGCACCCACCCATGCATTAACACAGCTGATCAATCCCTGCTTTCTCCTGAGGGCCAGGTCCCTTTCTGCTTGGCAGAGAACAGATCATTAAAGCCGCACTACTTCCTGAATGAGGGCTAGTCCTTAATACAGAGGGGCCTGCTCAAGAGGGAGGAATGTGTTCAGCTCCTTTTCTTAAGCCCTTCACCCATGGGGAAAAGAGAGGGAAAAGAGTTGGAAAATGGCCATAACTGTCACCTTTCAAGTTCCTTGACAGCTTACCATGAAGCCAAGGACATGGGGGTTTCTACTCACCCCAATCAAGCTTTATTGTGCTCTATGTGCCAGACACGGTATGGGGACTTGAGAGGCAGCAGCATTTTTGTTATTTCCCACTTCCAGATCTCCTTTAATTCCTCTGCAGTGTATTCGTCACATGGTGGCCAGAGTGGCTTTTGTAATCACGATCAGATCACTTCACACCTCTGTTCAAAACATTCCAGTGGCTTCCAATGGCATGGAGAAAAGTCTGAGTCATTCAGCGAGGCCCATAAGTCCCAGCATTTTCTGGCTCTGGCTCACTACACCGTAACCACTTAGCCTGGGTGCTTTGCCTCAGGTCTCTGCTCAAAAGTCATCCCCTCAAACTGACAGGTGCACACTATAAGATATCTCTCTCACTTTGAACCCCTTATTCCCATTCTCCTTTGTTTATGGAATTTATCATTGTCTATTCAGTTGAATATACTCTTCTCCTGCTGGGGCTGTCTCTTCTCTTCTGCTTGTTAAAATTCAACTACAAGACTTGTTCACAGACTCCTTCCCTTGGGAAAATTGTTTCCTTTGCCTCCTGCCTACCCTCTGCAGTGAAATTTCTTTCTCCCTAATGTGAAAAAACAAGAGTAGGGCAGGCATGGATGAGACAAGTTTGGACTCTCAAAGAGGATTTCATCTGAGTTATAAACAGGTCTAGGAGCTCCTCCTGCAAGGTGAGACCTGGAAAGCTAGTTGTCAGATCTCATGATTGTTAAGCTCGAGAATCATCCTTTTCCGACGTTTTCCTACCTCAGTCTTGCTGGCTGTAGGTAAAATAGCCAAGATCACCACCTTTTACTGCTCCTCTGAGCAGTCTCTCTTAAGATTGCAAGACATGTTCCAAATCTGGTCAACCTCTCTGGGACTTGGCCCTCCTGCAAATTCTACTATCATTGGACCATGGGGACTTGTCCTGAATCAAGATCTTTGCTTGGGAAATGGGGGTTGCATGAGAATAGCAATGCATGAAATATTTTCTGAAATAAAACTTCAGGATCAAATTGTTTTCCTTGTGATTCCTTCCATATACTAAACAATGAAAGGAGAATAACAGAGTAGGGAGTTCCAATAATCCATCTCTTCCACTTAAGCAACTATTAATCTGACAAAAATGTTTCAGAATCAACTTTTTTTGGAATTCTGAAATCTAATCAAACACATACAACTTTGGAAGTGCTAAATAAAAAAAGATTGTTAAATTTTGTTAGTGTATTGTAAGGTTCTCGTTTGCCTTCCTATCATCCCCATTGTCCTGCTCAGGAGCAGCTATGAGGATGGTGGTCTACATTCATGGTGCAGGTGGCTCTTGTCAGAGGGGGTAATATAGACCTCATTCTCAAATAATTGTGGTTGTGCATTTTTCCTGCCTGGTGGCTCCCTACAAGATTGATTCAGGGGCTTGTCTTTGTTTTACTCTCCTCAGAATACTCTCATTGCTGGAGTGATCCCTGAATAGCATTTCTGGAAAGCACTTAAAGGTATATACTATTCACAGCTGCTTGTTGCAAGAGGCAATAGATGGGGCAAGCAGAAGAAAAATGGAAAGCCTAGGAATGAAGAGGCTTGTATAGAAGATAAATAAGTAAATAAGAGCTTTGAAATTCTTCCATATACATACCATAATCCAGAAAAGCATGCTCATACCCAGGGACATATCGATGCTCAGTAAGAACTGAGACAAACTTAAGCTCTCACTTCTGATAGTTATACTCCACATAAGCAGGAAGTGAAGACTAAGGCAAAATTGTAGCACCTGGCTGAGCCATGAAGAGGCCCTAACTCAAAGCCAGTCTTCAAAGACACACACCTACAACACACAAGAAGCAGCAAGAATAAACCCTGGGGAGGGCAAAAGAGTATTATTTCCAGAGTTACCACATTATAATATTCAAATGTTCAGTTTCAAACAAAAAGTATGAGGCATGCAAAGGAACAAAAATTTGGGGACATCCAGAGGAAAAATAAATAAACAGAAACTGTCCCTGAGGAAGTCCAAACATTGAATTTATTAGACAAAGGTTTTAAATCAACTGTTCTAGTTATGTTAAAAGTGCTAAAGAAATCCATGACAAAGAACTAAAAAAAAACAACAACACAGAAGAACAATGTTTCACCAAATAAAGGCTATAAATAGATAGAAATTATAAATAGCAAAAGGAACCAAACAGGAACTCTGGAAAGGAAACTACAGTAACTGAAATGAAAAATTCACTAGAGATTCAACAGCAGTTTAGAGTAGGCAAAAGACTAAGTAGATTTGAAGATGGGTCAATTGAAATTATCTTGAAGATCAAGGGGGAAAAGAATGAAGAAAAATGAACAGAACCTAAAGGACCTGTGGGACACCATGAAGTCCTGGAAGAAAAGGGAAAAGAGAAAGGGGCTGAAAGCATATTTAAAAATATAATTATCACAAGAGGGGAGATGGCGGCACTGTGAGAAGCAGCACAGAGCCCCTGCTCCCAGCCACAGACTCGATTTACTCCTAAAATCTTATGTAGCCAGCTTAGAAAAACCAGAGAAACATACCTGAGTGGACGGAGTACGAGTAGGGAGCACTGAAGAAACATCATAGAGTTCGGTAAGAGAGGTGGGGCGTAGAAAGGGGAGAAACCCTGAAGCCTGTGCTGGGCTCCAAGCCCAGAGGCTTGGAGGCTGCAAAGCTCCCCGCCTTGGGAGTGAGGACGGCATCCAAAAGTGGGGATCGCACACCCGGGGCCATGAGAGGAGAAGGAGCGCCCCGCGCACAGGGCAGAGGGGCCCAGGGAAGCAGTGAGTCCCGGAAGGATAGGAGCCTTCCTGGGAAACAAAGCCTCTAATGGCGGGAGGTGCCTTAATAGCAAAACAAAGCTTCTAGTGGAGGCTGCAACCTGCTTCTAGTGCTCGGGGTGCCGACCATAAGGGAGGCTGTCCCAAGGTCTGTGGCACCCAAGTGGTAAGGGACCAGAGGACTGCACTGAGCAGCCCCACACGGGGAACCTCTGCCTCCTTGTGGGGCATTGTGTTGAGCCCCAGAAAGCACTAAATCTGCATGGTGTGGGGGAGGGGAGGGGCCCTCCCCACCCTGAGCTCCTGGTGCGAAGAGACTAGGGTCTGTGACCAGCCCTGAGGGTGTCCTCCCGCCCTGAGCTCATGGTGCCGAGAGGCTGGGATTGGTGACCAGCCCTGAGGGGCGCCCTGGTGGCCCATGAAGCCGCTCCAGCTTTGCTGAGACCAGTGGTGCATGGAACTGCTTGGAGCTGACTTTGGGTCCCTTCTTGCTGGGTGCCTTGGTGCACAGGCAGCGAGACCTTGCAGGGCAGACTTTCTGCCTGTGTGTTGTTTTGTGCATTTCTGACTCTGATCACTGAACTGGCTTCCACCTTCCTGGCATGCACTGCATGGATAGACCAGCGGAGGCTGGGATGGGGGTCTGCACAGTAGAGGGTCTGAGGTGCGGGCCTGATGAGACCAGCCAACCAGAGCTGAGCAGGGAGGGGCGGAGCCCGCCTGCCTCTCCTGCAGCACTGCCCCCAACAGGAAAGGGGTGGGCCCAGCTCACTGAAGCCCCAGACACACCCACAGAGCACAGTCCTGAGGGTGAAAGGAGAACAGCTCACAAGAGAACATTACAAGAATAAGACTCTCAGGGACTGTAGTTTGGAAACTGGAGGAAAAGCGGAAAACCCCCGCTGAGGGCAGGGCACGCAAAGGGCTCACCAGAAAGTTTTTTTAACCGAACCCACTGAGCCCAGGCTGCTGAAACAGCCCATACAGAAAAGGCAACAGGCTGAAATCAATCTGAAACTGCAGCAGGCCAATGAATGGGAAACTAGAATCAGAGGACAGGGTAGGAACTGAGGAGCTGGCTGTGGAGCAGAGACTAACTCCCACAGAGTGAGTGCCTGACAGTGAAACCTCTAAGGGGAGTGATACCCTGGGCTACACTAGCCATCCTGCACCCTAAAGACTGTACAGAAGACTCTGGACTAAGACCAGGCAACTACAAGGTTGCAAAATAGCTGACAAGAGGAGGTGGTCCATGGAGAGCCTCAGCTCAACCATCTACCTAAGGACACCAGAGCCAAACCTAGACGGCTCTTCACATTGGCTGATACAGAAGTAACACCCAGGAGAACTGAAATCAGCATACAAAACAGTGACCCTGAGACAACATAAGTTGCCCAAAAGAAACTCACCTGATTCACTACCATTTTTTCTTCTTTTTTTTATTTTTTTTTTGGTTTTGTTTTTTGATTTTTTGTTTTTTGGGGCTTTTTGTTTATTTTTTGTTGGTGGTTTTGTTTATTTTTTCTCTTTTTTCCTGAGGAAGAAGAGAAAGGGGAGAAAATTTGTTTTTTCTTCTTTTTAAAATTTTATAATAATTTTTTTAAATTTTTAAAAAAAAACTATTTAATTTTTTTTTCTCTTTTATGAAAAACAATTTTAACTTGCTTAGCTTGTTTTTAGTTTTGTTTTGGTTATTTGCTTTGTTTTGTTTTAACCTTGTTTCTAATATCAAGACTTTATTGATATCCCAGCTTAACGACAGGGACTTTATCATTATAAGCAAGTTTACAGCTTTCCTCTATAATTTCCCCCAAATCTCTTAGTGGACTCCCTCCCTGCCAGGGCCATATCTCTCTCTCTCCTTTCGATCCACTGACATAACTTTATTTTCTTTTTCCTTTTTCTTTTTCTAATTTTCCTTCATTCTTTTATTATCTTCCCTTCTGTCTTCCTGTCTTTTTGATCGATTGTTAGTTTCTCTTATTCTCTTTATTGTATTTTTGTTCTCTCACTTTCAACTATTATCATACTCCTATTCTCTCCCTTAATTTTTTGCTGGCCCTTCTTTCAGGACCTTTCCTCTGCTTCTGTTATCTCCCAGTAGCTTCTCTATTTTTTTACATTTTTTATTATTATTTTCTAAATTTTCATGAGTATTAACAATATACATCTCTCTCTCTCTCTCTCTCTCTCTCTCCAAGCATTACTTTTCTTTCTCTCTTTCTTTTTTTTAAGCATTTGTGTGTGTGTGTGTGTGTGTGCTCCTTTCACTCTCCCAGTTCTATTTTCATGTGGGTTGTTTTCATCATGACTGTCAAGATATTTTGTAAGATACCTCTTGTTTCCTGGAATTTTAGTTATGTATTGTCCTACCTTGCCAGAACCTGTATAACAGCTTACAGGAAGAGGTTGGGGCTGAGACACAGTTAGCCAACCTGAGAGGAGGGTCCTCCCAAGGACTGATCAACAACAATCTAGACCCAACTACAACAGGAGAACATAAAGAAACTGCAAAAGGGACACCCACAAGAGGGACACACCTAGAGCAAAGAGCTCAGAAGTATAAGGAAAACACACCTCTGGGCTCCACTGGACCCACAAGACAAAATCCCATCCCACAAGAATGGGAGACAGAAAATATATCTAATATATAGACACAAACACTAAGGCCTAACAAATAGGGGAGACAAAGAAACAACCCCTAAATTAAAGAAAAGGAAAAATCGCCAGAAGAAGACATTGATGAGATGGAGTTGAGCAAGTTATCAGAAACAGAGTTCAGAGTATTGATGATGAAGATATTCAAGGGACTTAAGAAGACACTAGATAATAAGATCGAGGACCTTAGTGAACACATGAAAAAAGAGATACATACCATAAACAAAAATCAGACATAGATAAAGAATGCTGTATCTGATATCAGAATGTTCTGGAAGGAAATAAAAGCAGGCTCAATGAAGCACAGGATAGAATAAATGACTTAGAAGACAAGGTAGAAAAAAATCACATAATCAGAGCAGCAAAAAGAATAAACAATTAAAAAGCATAAGGACAGTCTAAGGCTGCTTTGGTAAAACATGAAGCGAAACAACATTCACATTATAGGAATACAACAGGGGGAGGAAAGAGAGCAAGGGATAGAGAACTTGGTGGAGGAAATAATGATAGGAAATTTCCCTAGCCTGGTAAGGGAGAAACCCACACAAGTTCAGTAAGCACAGAGGGTTACAAACAAGAGGGACCCAAAGAGATCCACGCAAAGACACATCATAATTGAAATGGCAAATATCAAGGAAAAAGAGGAAATATTAAGGGCTGCAAGAGAGAGACAAGCCGTAACCTAAAAGGGAACCCCCATTAGGCTGACAGCTGATTTCCAAACAGAGACTCTTCAGGCCAGAATGGAATGGCATGAAGTTCTCAAAGTAACGAAAAGCAAGAACATGCAACCAAGATTGCTTTATCCAGCAAGGCTATCATTTAAATTTGAAGGTGAAATAAAAAACTTTCCAGACAAAAAAAAGGCTAAAGGAGTTCAGTACCACCAAACCAGCATTGTAAGAAATGCTAAAAGGACTGCTCTAAGAAAAAGAAGAGAGAGTCAGAGAAAGGAACATCAGCATAAAGGGGAAAAATGGCATTAAATAAGTTTATATCAATAGTAACCTTAAGTGTAAATGGAATAAATGGTCCAATCAAAAGACATTAGGTAGATGAATGGATAAGAAAACAGGACCCAAATATAAGCTGTCTACAGGAGACCCACCTGAGAGCAAAGACTCACACAGGCTAAAAGGAATGGGATGGAGTAAAACATTGCATGCAAATGGAAAGGAAAAGAAAGCTGGAGTAGAAATCCTTATTTCTGAGAAAACAGACCTCAAAATAAAGATCATACCAAGAGACAAAGGTGGTCACTACATATTACTAAAGGGATCAATCCAACAGGAGGAAATAACCTTTATAAACATTTATCCACCCAATATAGGAGTACCCAAATATATAAAAAATTTCTTGGGGGACTTTAAGGGGAAGTTTGACAGCAACACAATCATAGTGGGAGACTTTAACACCCCATTGTCAGCATTGGACAGATCATCAAGACAAAAAATAAACAGGAAAACACAGACCTTAAAAGAATCACTAGACCTAATGGATTTAATTGACATATACAGAACACTTCACCCCAAAGCAGCAGAATACACATTCTTCTCAAGTGCACATGGAACATTCTCAAAAATAGACCACATGTTAAGGCACAAGGCAAGTCTCTACAAATATAAGAAGATTGAAATCATATCAAGCATCTTCTCAGATCACAATGCCATGAAACTAGAAATCAACCACTATAAAAAAACTCAAAAATATTCAAACACATGGAGGTTAAATTGCATGTTATTAAACAATGAAGGGGTTACCAAGGAGATCAAGGGAGAAATCAAACACTTCATGGAAAGTAACAAAAATGAACAGACAACAACCCAAAACCTATGGGACATGGCAAAAGCAGTCCTGGGAGGAAAATTCATAGCATTAGAGGCCTATCTCAAGAAATAACAAAAAGATTTAATGAACCATCTAACACAACAACTAAAAGAACTAGAAAGACAACAGCTAGAAAGCCCCGAGGAAGTAGAAGGACGGTAATAATAAACATCAGAGCATCAATTAATGACATACAGACTAAAAAACAATACAAAAAATCAATGAAACCAAGAGCTGGTTCTTTGAAAATGTAAATAAGATTGATGCACCTTTAGCCAGACTCACTAACAAACAAAGAGAGAATACCGAAAAAAAATAAAATCAGTAAAGAAAAAGGCGATATAACAACTGACCCAACAGAAATACAGAGGATTGTAAGAAAATATTATGAGCAACTATATGCCAACAAATTGGGTAACATGGGGGAAACTGAAATATTCTTAGAAGCATAAAACCTTACAAAGCTGAATCAAGAGGAGGCAGAAAACCTGAATATCTCGATAACAACTAATGAAATTGAAGCAGTAATCAAAAAACTCCCAGCAAACAAAAGTCCTGGACCAGATGGACTTACAGGTGAGTTTTACCAAACATTCAAAGAAGAATTAACACCTATTCTATTCAAACTATTCCAGAAAATTCAAGAGGACGGAAAACTCCCAAACTCTTTTTATGAGGCCAGCATCATCCTAATCCCAAAACCAGATAAAGATACTACAAAGAATGAAAATTACAGACCAATATCCCTGATGAACATAGATGCTAAAATCCTCATTAAAATACTAGTAAACCAGATCCAGCAATATATTAAACAGATCATACATCATGACCAAGTGGGATTTATTCCAGGGATGCAAGGCTGGTACAACATCCACAAATTAATAAATGTGATACATCACATAAACAAAATGAAGGACAAAAATCGTATGATCATATCAATACACTTGGAAAAAGCAGTTGACAAAATCCAGCACCCATTTCTGATAAAAACTCTAAGCAAAGTGGGAATAGAGGGATAATACCTCAATATAGTAAAGGCCATATATGACAGACCTACAGCCAACATCATACTCAATGAGCAAAAGCTAAAACCATTTCCATTTAAAACTGTAACAAGATAAGGATGTCCACTTTCAACACTCTTATTCAACATAGTACTGGAAGTCCTTGCCATAGCCATCAAACAGAAAGAAAACATAAAAGGTATGCAAATTGGAAAGGAAGAAGTAAAACTGTCATTATTTGCAGATGACATGATACTGTACATAGAAAACTCTAAAGACTCCATCAAAATACTACTAGATTTGATATACAAACTTGGCAAAGTAGCTGGATACAAAATCAACATCCGGAAATCAATGGCATTCTTATACACCAACAATGAACTTTCAGAGAGAGAAACTAAAAAAGCAATAACATTTACCATTACAACTAAAAAGATAAGATACCTAGGAATAAACTTAACCAATGATGTAGAAGACCTGTACTCAGAAAACTATGTGAGAGTGAAGAAAGAAATAGAGGGAGATTTAAACAAGTGGAAGAAGATACCATGCTCATGGACTGGAAGAATTAATATCATTAAAATGTCCATACTACCCAAAGCAATGTATAAATTCAATGCAATTCCTATTAAAATACCAACAGCATATTTCACAGACCTAGAACAAACATTTTGAAAATTTATATGCAACCAAAAAAGACCCTGAATTGCTGCAGCCATCTTGAGGAAAAAAAAAAAAAACAGAGTGGGAGGGATCACATTACCAGACTTCAAACTATATTACAAAGCCACTGTAATCAAAATGGCCTGGTATTGGTACAACAACAGGAATATAGATCAATGGAACAGATAAGAGACCACAGAAATAGACCCATGCCATTATGGTCAGTTAATATTTGACAAAAGAGGCAAGAGTATCCAATGGAGTAAAGACAGTCTCTTCAATAAGTGGTGCTGGGAAAATTGGAAAGATACATGCAAAAAAATGAAACTAGACCACCAACTTTCACCATACACAAAAATAAACTCAAAATGGATAAAAGACTTAAATGTAAGTCACAAATCCATCAAAATCCTGGAAGAAAACATAGGCAGTAAAGTCACAGACATCCCACATAGTGGACCTTTCACTGATACATCTCCTAGGGCAAGAGAAACAAAAGAAAAAATTAACATATGGGACTACATCAAACTGAAAAGCTTCTGCACAGAAAAAGAAAAAAACCTCAAAATATGAAGGAATCCCATGGTCTGGGAAAACATATTTGCCAAGGATGTACCTGATAAGGGGTTAATTTCCAAACTGTACAAACAACTAATATTACTCAGCAAGAGGAAGACAAGCCAATTAACAAATGGGCAAAGGACTTAAATAGACACTTCTCCGAAGAGGACATACAGATGGCCAAGAGACACATGAGAAAATGCTCAACGTCACCAATCATCAGAGAGATGCAAATTAAAACCACAGTGAGGTATCACTTCACACCTATCAGAATGGCTATCATCAACAAATCAACAAACGGTATGTACTGGCGAGGGTGTGTAGAAAGTGGAACCCTAGTACACTGCTGGTGGGAATGCAGACTGGAGCAACCACTATGGAAAACAGTATGGAGGTTCCTCAAAAAATTAAAAATGGAGCTGCCATTTGACCCAGTGATTCCACTCCTAGGAATGTATCCTAAGAATCCTGAAACATTCATCAGAAAGAATATATGTACCCCAATGTTCATAGCAGCACAGTTTACAATAACTAAGATCTGGAACAGCCCATGTGCCCAGCAGTAGATGATTGGATAAAAACGCTATGGGACATTTACACCATTGAATACTATGCAGCTGTAAAGAAGAATATCGTACCCTTTGTGACATTATGGATGGACCTGGAGAAAATTATGCTATGTGAAATAAGCCAGGCAGAGAAAGACAAACATCACATGATCTCACTTATACGTGGAATCTAAAGAACTTAATAAACTGATGAATAGAATAGATTCAATGACATGAAAGCATAGACGAGACTGACTAAAGTCAGAGGGATGGAGGAGGGGGGGTGGGTGGATGGAGAGAGAGTAACCACAGAATTTATATTCATATATGAACAACCCAAGGACACGGACAATGGTGAGGAGAGGGAGTGGGGAGGGGGAGGGGGGGAGGTGGAACGGGTCATTGGGGAGAAAAAGGGACATCTGTAATATTTTAAACAAAAATAAATTAAAAAAATACAATAAAGAAAATTTTCCAAATAGATGAAATAAATGAATCTACACATCTAAGAGGCTCAATAAACTCCAAGATAAATTCAGAGATGCACATTGAGAAAAGTTATAATCAAACAGTCCAAAACGAACAATAAAGAATCGTGAAAGGAACATAAGAGAAGTGAATTGTTGCATACAAGAGAGTCTTAAGAAGATTAAGGGCTGACTTGTTTCAAAATTTATTTTTAAGGTTGAAGTTATTACAGATATCCCCCTTATTTTTTCCCCAATCTCCCCTCCATTCCGCATTTCACCCCAGGCCTTCATCACACACACACACCACACACACCACAATAACACTTGCATTTGTCCAAGGGTTATGCATATATGCATATAAGTTCTTTGATTAATCTCTTCCCACCCACCCTCCCACCCCCGCCTTTTCACTGAGATTCATCAGTCTGTTCCATGCTTCTTTGTCTCTGGATCTATTTTATTCCTCAGTCTATTTTGCTTATTAGATTCCACATATGAGTGAGATCATGTAAAACTGAATCAGGAAGAATCAGAAAACCTGAATAGGCTAAAAACAACTAATGAAGTTGAAGCAGTAATAATAATAATAATAATAATAATAATAATAAATTCCCAGCAATAAAAACCCTGGTCTGGAAGTCTTCACAGGGGAGCATTTTCATTCTTTAAGTTGTAGGGTTAGATAGTTTACTAAAAATTGTTCTCACTTTGTGAGGTAGGCCTGTAGTGCCATGAACTTCCCTCATGACTGCTTTCACTGTGCCCCATAGATTTGGGGTTGTTGTGTGTTCATTTTCATCTCTTTCCAGGAAGTTTTTGATTTCTTCTTTATTCGTATTAGTAATCCATTCATTGTTTAATAACATGCTATTTAGCTTCCATGTGTTTGAATGTTTTTGAGTGTCTTTACTGTAGTTGATTCTTAATTTCATGCCATTGTGACCCAAGATGTTTGATATGATTTCACTGTTTTTGAACTTGTGTAGACTGTTTTGTTGCCCTAACATGAAGTCTATTTTTGAGAATGTTCCATGTGCACTTGAGAGGAATGTATATTCTGCAGCTTTGGGGTGAAATGTCAGTTAAATCCATCAGATCTAGTGTGCCATTTAGAGTAACTGTTTCTGTGTTGATTTGCGTCTGGAAGATCTATCCAGTGGAGTCAGCGAGGTGTTAAATTCCCCTACTATGACTGTAGTGCTGCCAATCTCTCCCTTAAAATCCTTAAGATTATTATTGATAGGTCCTTATTAATTGACATTTTAATTCTTTATGTCTATTTTTTTCTCTCTGTTATTATTACAGCAGTCCCTTTAACATTTCTTGCAATGCTGGTTTGGTGGTGATAAACTCCTTTACCCTTTTTTTTGTTTTTGTTTTGTTCTGTTTTGTTTTGTTTTGTCTGGGAGGTTCCTTATTTCACCATTTTGAACGATAGCCTTACTGGCTAGAGTGCTCTTGGTTTCAGATCCTTGTTTTGCATTACCTTGAATACTTCATTCTATTCCCTTCTGGCATATAGAGTTTCTGATGAGAAATCAGCTGACAGCCTTATGGGCGCTCCTTTGTAGGTAATGGATTGCTTTTCTCTAGCTGCCTTTAAGATTTTTTCTTTGTCTTAAATTGTTGGCCTTTTAATTATGATGTGTCTGGGCATGGGCTTCTTTGGATTCTTGCTTGGGACTCTCTGTGCCTCCTGAACTTGTGTGACTTTCTCCTTGACCAGATTAGGAAAGTTTTCTGGCATTATTTTTTCAAATTCTCTATATGTTGCTTATTCTCTTCTCCTTCTGGTACTCCTATAATGTGAATATTGTTGTATTTCATGTACCACAGCTCCCTTAAACTGTCCTTCCTTTTTTCAACTGTTTTTTCTTTTTGGATCTGTGATTGAGTGTGTTTTTTTTCCTACCCTATCTTTTAATTCGCTGATCCAATCCTCAGCTTTCCCTATTCTGCTGTTTATTCTTTCCAATGTATTCTTTATTTCTGCTATGTCATTACTGACTGGTTATTTTTCATTATTTTCATATCTTTCCTCATGCTATTGAGCATCCTTACAATCAGTATTCTGAACTCTATATCTGACAGATTGCTTATCTCCATTTCGTTTACCTCTTCTTCTGGAGACTTCTCTTGTTCTTTCATTTAGGGCTTGTTTTTTGTCTCCCCATTTTGGCTGCCTATTTTGGTTTGTTTCTATGCATTAGGTGGATTTTCTAGGACTCTCAGTCTTTTTTGGAGGATCTCTGGTGCAGTCCAATGTCAGATGTTGTTTGTGACTGGCTTTGAGTACCCTGTTTGTCACTATCAACAACCCATGACAGTGGTTTCCTGTGCTGGGCTGGCTTGATGTTTCCTCTGCTGAGTCTGGGTACATTTTGACAGGACCAAGATGCATACTAAAGTCTGCTTTTCCAAGGCTCAACTCCTTAAACAGGTCAGGCAAAAACTCAAAGCTCCCAGAGGTTTGCCTCTGCCTGCAGGCTGATTGATCTTAGTCTCTTAATGAGCCTCAGACTATAGACCAGGACAAAGCATAAACTCCACAAGGTGGGGTGAGAGGTTTTCCAGTGAGTGGGGCAATTGCTTTCACCTCAGGCAAAATCTGTCTGGCTGGCAAAGGTCTCCCTGAGAAAGATAACCTCTGCAGTATGGGGGAGTGACTCAGCACAGGCATCCAGACAGTTGCCCTCTGAGCTCTATCTCCAGAGCCTGAAACCCTGGATTCTTCTCACAGAGCTCCAGTCCACTCTGCCTTCCCTCTGCTGGAGCCCAAGGTGGGTGGCTGCAAGCAAAATTTTGTGTGTTGGCCCTTTAAGAGGGTACTTGCATTTCCAGTCATCTCTCCCTGGCAGACAGAAATCCAGCTGCTTTTCACAACCAGATGTTATGTGAGAACCTTTCTCTATTCCAGTGCTTTGGGATGGGGAGCCCAGCTTAGTGTTTAGACCCCAGGGTTTTCAATGGGAAACCCCCACAGCTTAGATATCCCTCCAGACCTTCAGCTGCTGCCTGTGGGAGCCCAGCTGGCACTCTCGCACCTCCGCACTTCCTACCAGTCTCTATGCTTTCTCCACTTTAGGTCTTGGTTTATGAGGATGCTCTACAGCTTGTCTTCAGTTGATTATTCAAGAAAGATTTTCTATATTTTAGTTGTAATTTTAATTTCGTCCTGGGATAGTGTCATTGTAGCTTCCACTCAATCCACCACCATCTTGGAATCACCAACAGCTGACCTTTTATTCATAAAACATGAAGGTTAGAAAGAAGCAAGATCAAATATTTACAGTGCTAAAATATAAATAAAAATGAACTGTTAACAAGAATCTCATACCTGACAAAACTATCCTTCAAAAATGAATAATTGTCACATTCCTAGATTTTAAAAAAAAGAAAAAATTGACAGAATTTATTCCTGAAAGACCTGTCGTACAAGCAATGTTAAAGGCAGTTCCGCAGGATGAAATGAAATGAAATGAAACTAGATGGTTACTCAAACCTATATTAAGAACTCTAGAAAAAATAAATTCATAGGTGTAGATATAAAGCATAGATTTTTGTATATTTGATTTGTGACTCTTCTTTCCCTTATATAACTTTAAAAACAAATGTGAAAAGAAGGATCTCTTAACCTTTGAGACAGCATGAATGGACCTGGAGAGTATTATGCTAAGCGAAATAAACCAGTCAGAGAAAGACAAGCATCACATGATCTCACTCATATGTGAAATCTAATGGA
Organism: Miniopterus natalensis; assembly: GCF_054644295.1. NCBI lineage: Eukaryota > Metazoa > Chordata > Mammalia > Chiroptera > Miniopteridae > Miniopterus > Miniopterus natalensis. The sequence continues at coordinate 66,422,598 of NC_142103.1, forward strand.
CTAAATAGATTCAGTGACATAGAAGCATGGAACAGACTGACGAATCTCAGAGGGAAGGTCGGAGAAGGGGTAGGTGGGGAGAGATTAACCAAAGAACTTATATGCATATATGCATGACCCATGGGCACGAACGATATGTGGTGAAGGCCTGAGAGGGAGGGGGTGGTTATGATGGGTGTCAAGGGGGAAAATGGGGGACATCTCTAATACTTTCAACAATAAAGATAAATTAAAAAAACAAATGCATGAAAGATTTTAAATAAATTTATTAATGGATGATGTATAAAGACATAATTTGTAATAATAACAGTATCAGAGGGACATTCAGCTGTATAGGAGCAGAGTTTTGAATTTTTTTGAAGTTAAGTTGCTATCAATTCAAACTAGATTGTTATAAAATTAGAGTATTAAATGTAACCACTAAGAAAATGATTTTTAAATGTACAGGGAAAAAGAAATAATAGGGAATCAAAAGAGTATGCTAGAAAAATAAATAAGTCAATACAATGAAATGTTTTGGAGGAATTGGAAGAACAGTGATGAGGGAACCAATGAACAAAAAGATATAGAACATATAGCAAACAAATAGCAAATATTAATCAGTATTCACTTTAAATATAAATGGATTAAATTATCTAATTAAAGAATTCTTCCTGCCCTGACTGGTGTAGCTCAGTGAGTAGAGTGTTGGCCCACACAACAAAGGGTCTTGGATTCAATTCCTGGTCAAGGGCACATACCTGGGTTCCTTCTCTCCCCACTGCCAGTCAGGGTGCATGTGGGATGCAACCAATTGATGTGTCTCTCTCACATTGACATCTCTCTCTCTCTCTCTCTCTTTCCCCCCTCTCTCTGAAAAGCAATGGGAAAACTATCCTCAGGTGAGGATTAACAAAAAATAAATGAAAAAGAATCCGTCCAAACATTTAAAAAAGAATTAAAATCAATCTTTCTCAAACTCTCTCCAAAAATAGAAGATCGAAAGCTTCTTAACTCATTCTGTGAAGCACCAGCTTTACCCTGATACTAAAGCCAAACCATGTCATTACAAGAAAACTATAGGCCAATATCCCTTATAAATATACAAGGAAAATTCCTCAACAAAACATTAGCCAACTGAACCCAAGAGCCTATGAAAGGGATTATACACAATGACCAAATGTGGTTCAACAAACATATCTCAATTAACACAGTACTATGTACATAAAATAAAGGAAAAAACACATGATCATCTTAATGCTGAAAAAGTATTTGACAATATCCAATAACTATTAATGATGAAATATTCAACAAATTAGGAGTAAAAGGGAACATTCTCAACATGATAAAAGAAATTTATGAAAAACTAAAGATAACATTAGTGAAAGACTGAAAGCTTTCCCCTACAGAAACACTTGCATATCACAAGCAGAAACAAACACTGAAAACAATGAACAGGAGAATGGATGAATTGTCACTCAACTTCAAATGGCCTATATACATATATTTGGAGACCCCAAAGTAGAGAAAAATGAGGGAATGAAAAAAGTATTGAATAAAAAATGTACAAATTTGATGAAAACTATAAACCTAAAGATCCAAGAAACTAAAAGAATGCAAAAAACAAAAAATATGAAGGAAACTATACTAAGGTCTATAATAATTAAATTACTTAAAATCAGTGATAAATAGAAAATCTTGAAAGTACCTAGAGAAAACAGACACTTTACTACAGAGGAACAAAGATAAGGGTAAGAGTAGGTTTCTAGTCACAAGCAATGAAAGAAAGAAGAAAGTGAAGTAGTATCTTTAAAGTACTGAAAAATTAAACTATCAACCTAGAATTTTATATATAGTGAAAATATATTGTAAAAACAAAGGTGACTTTTCCTGAAATACAAAACCTTAAAGAATTAATCACCAAGAGACATGCACTACAAGAAATTTTAAAGAATGTTTGAAAGAAATGTTAAAAGTCCTCCATGCAGATAGAAAATAATACTAGATATAAATTTGGATCTGCACAAAAGAATGAAGGGCACCAGAAATTGCAACTTCATAGATAAACATAAAGATGTTTTCCCTATTTATGTAAATGTCTTTAAGAGTTAACTATTTAAAGATAATAAAAGTGTATGGTAGAATTTATAACATAATGTACAGTACAAGTAAAATGTATGCCAACAGTAGATGAAAGGCTAAGAGGGGAGAAATGTAAGTATACTGCTGGTTTTTCTGTATTTCACTATTCTGATCCCATGGGTACAGCAAACTGTTTTCCTTTTTGTACAAAGACCCTAGCACAGTGACCAGGTGAGTCCACTTAAAACAGGCATTTAAATTGCACTCATGCCCAGCCGGGCTAGGCTCAGCGGTTGAGCGTCAACCTAGGATCCAGGCAATCAGGGTTCGATTCCCTGTCAGGGCACATGCCCAGGTTGCGGGCTTGATCAATGACTCTCATCATTGGTGTTTCTATCTCTCTTTCTCCCTCTCCTTTCCTCTCTCTGAAATCAATAAAGACATATATTTTTTAAAAAATTGCACTCATCATTTAAATGTGAGCATGATGTAACTAGAGGGGCTGCGTGAATTCCAGATTTAAATTACTCTTCTTTGTCTCTTCTCTGTTGAATAAGGAACTCATAGAAAACATTTCTCCAGTGTTCTTAAAGTGGATTTAGCTACTCAGCTTTGATAGGTTTTGGTTGAGATTAAGGAAGCTGAATATCAGTGAAGGAGATTGTGTACCAAGTTCGAAGCAGAGGGAACAGGTTAAAGTAAAATGAGCCAAAAGCCCTGTTTTTATTGAGGGTGTTTCAAAGTGACCTAAGAATAATTTCAGAAGAGGGAAGTACAGTGGAAAGACAGAGAAAGCCTACCAAATTACTCAGTGCTGAGAGGTTACTAGGTCAGGGGGGGGGACCTCTTTCCCAGAAGAGAGCTTGAAGCAGGTCCAGGTCTAGGAAGACAGAGACAGGGATTGGGGTGAACAGGAGGGAAAAGCCTGTGCAAAATCCTAAGGGGGGCTGCTGAGTTGGAAGGAGAATAGCCAGTCCCATGCTGAGAATATAGAATAGAAGAGTAGTTAAGAAGACAGTGTGAGCCTATGTGTATCTAATTCAGAGGTGGTGGTTAATAAGGCCTTGGGGAAGCATGAAATGGAATGGGAAAATGTGCTGGGGATGCAGAGGTTGGGGGCCACAAATTGGCAATGCTGGAAAGCCAGGCTGCAAGATTGGCATTCAGTGTATTGGACAGAATGGAGTCTACATTTGTACACCTATTCGGGAGCATGACGAAGTTCATGTCTAAAGAAAGGTCTTCTAGCACAGAGCTTTTCCAGCTGTGCTCAGGGAGAACCTTAGAGTTCTGTGGCTAATGTCAGGAGCCACTACTGAAAAAGGAAGAAAGCATGCTAGACTAACAGGACTCTGGGTTTATAATTCTCATTTCAAACAGACTACTCTGTCTTCCTCATGTGCATGGAATGGATTAGTGTGGAAGGCTTTATTGGAATTAGAGGTTATGCCTTTAAATTTCTGACAACAATAGACTACCAGTAGATATAGGATGCATCAAGGAGATGTCCCAGTTAGGTATAGGATGTATAGGATGGATTCATGAAATCCTAGCCTCTTGGGCCCAAGGTTGCCTCTAGCCCCTTGTGCTGTTTGGCATAAGCATCTTTAGTTGCTGCAGAGCTGCTAGCTACCTAAACAAGGTTAGAGAAAGTGTCTGAGTATTGGTGGATGTATGCTCAGCCTTGACAAGGATGGCAAGAGCAGAGTATTAAAAGTAACCCGAGATGGCATATATATGCCTGAAATACATCACTCAGATATTGTTTGTTTCTTATATATAATGACTAGAGGGTACCATTCACTGTTTCAAAATGTGGAGCCTGCCCACTGCTTGGGCCTTCTGCATCCATGGAAGAAACCCTCAGTGCTCCAACTGCTTATGTAACTTCAGAATCCCTATGGAAATCTATTACTCAATGTGTCATTATGGACACATTTTCCCTGGACTCAAACACCACCTTGGAGGTGGGGAAGCTCTCAACAGGATGGTTCATGGTGCTTCCTGCTTTGGACCCCACACATCCTCAAGTTGTTACAAAAAGGTTTTCATCTCCACGGATTTTCCATCCACCCTGAAAACATCTGCACCTGTATTCCCAGACAGTATGGCCTATGATGGCAATGTAGGCCAGCACTCTTAGCCACAAGACACCTGCGCCTGTTGTGCCAAGAACTCAGAAACCCCTGAGGCAGTAGGAGCCAGAAACAACATATGGACAATTTTCCCAAGCACATCCACACCCAGCCCTTTATCTGCAGAGTCTGAAATAATTAGTGTTATGACTTTCCCTTTCTGATTTCACCCTCCTTGTAGCGGCACAGCTCATGGGTATTCCTGACTTATCTCTATTGTCGGCCCCCAATCACCAACCCCGCTCATAGCCCCAACCTCTATGTGGGGTTTCCCTGAATGCAAGGGAACGTTCCCAGTCTCTAGCAAGCATCAAGACAGCTCCAAGCCCAGGTTAGAATCGAGAGATGGGCACACAGGGGGAGATCAGGTTAAAGGTGCAAGTGCTTGCACTGGAATGGACAGAAATGCCAACATCTCATATCTCAAGGAACCCTGGGATTTCGGCAGGAGGAACCTTAGTAAATAAAGGCTATGGCCAGTACCCAGACTGTGTTTGATTGGCACTGTCACCTTCTTTCCTTAAACCTGCTTTTTCTACCTTGGCCACAGGGTCCCACTTTTTATTGCCGGAGAGACATGCAGTACAGAGAAGAAAAACGATTTAGGAGAGGAAGGAAGATGGCAGCCCTGTGAGAAGCAGCAGCTCCCCTGCTCCAGCCATGGACTTGATTTCATACTAAAATCCTATGTAACCAGCTTGAAAAAAAAAACAGAGAAACATACCTGAGTGGATGAAGTGTGAGTGGGGAGCACCGAGGAACCATCACGGAGTCTGGTAAGAGAGGGGGCTGTAGGAAGGGGGAGTCCCCCTGAAGCCTGTGCTGGGCTCTGAGCCTGAAGGCTTGGAGGCTGCAAAGCCCCGCAGATGGCATCCAAAAGTGGGGATCCCACACCCAGAGCAGAGAGGGGAAGGAGCACCCTGCACACAAGGCAGAGGGACCCAGGGGAGCAGTGAGTCCGAGAGGAGAGGGTGCCTTCCCAGGAAACAAGGCATCTAGGGGCGGCTGCTACCAGGTGTCTAGTGCTCAGGGTGCCGACCATAGGGAAGGCTGTCCCAAGGCCTGTGGCAGCCAAGTAGTGAGGGGCCAGAGGACTGCGCTGAGCACCCACACACGGGGACCCTCTGCCTCCCTGTGGGGCACTGTGTTGAGCACCAGAAAGAGCTGAATCTGTGTGGCATGGGGGAGGGGAGGAGCCCTCCCACCCTGAGCTCCCGGGTGCCAAGAGGCAGGGATCTGTGACCGGCCCTAAGGGGCCCCGTGGTGGCGAGTGAAGCCGCCCCAGTGTTGCTCAGACCAGCTGTGTGGAGAGCTGCGTGGAGCTGACTTTGGGTCCCTTCCCGCTGGGTGCCTTGGAGCAAGGGAGGCGGGGCCTTGCAGGGCTGACTCTCTGCCTGTGTGTTGCTTTGTGCTTTTGCGAGTTTGATTGCAGAACTCGTTCCCACCTTCCAGTCATGCACTGCGCGGACAGAGCAGCAGAGCCTGCCATTGGGGGCTGTACAGAAGATGGTCTGAGGGGTGGGCCTGGTGCAACCAGCCAACCAGAGCTGAGCAGGGAGGGGCGGAGCCCGCCTGCCTCGCCTGCAGCTGGGAGCACCACCCCCAACAGGAAAGGGGTGGGTCCCACTCACTCTAGCCCCAGACACACCAGAAGGGCACAGTCCTGAGGTGGAAGGGACAGCAGCTCACATGAGGACTCTGCAAGAATAAGACTCTGGGACTGCTGTTTGGGAACTGGAGGAAACTCTGAAAACCCCTGATGGAGGCTGGGCAGGCAAAGGGCCCACCAGAATGTGTTCTTAATCGAACCCACTGGGCCCTGGCTGCTGAAACGGCCCAGACACAAAAAGGCAACAGGCTGAAATCAATAGGAAGCAGCAGCAGGTCAGAGCCTGGGGAACTAGAATCAGAGGACAGGGTAGGGACTGAGGAGCTGGCGGTGGAGCAGAAACTAACTCCCGCAGAGTGAGCGCCTGATAGGAACACCTCTAACGGGAGTGATACCCTGGGCTACACTAGCCACCCTGTACCCTAAAGACTCTACAAAAGACTCTGGAGCAAGACCAGGCAACTACAAGGTTGCAAAATAGCTGACAAGAGGAGGAGGCCATGGAGAGTCTCAGAACAACCATCTACCTAAGGGCACCAGAGCCAAACCTAGACGGCTCCTCACATTGGGTGATACACAAGTACCTCCCAGGAGAACTGAAATCACAAAAAACAGTGACCCTCAGACAACATAAGTTGCCCAAAAGAAACCCACCTGACTGACTACCTTTTTCTCTGCTGTTTTTTTCTTTTGTTTGGTTTTGTTTTTTTTCTGGTTTTGGGGATTTTGTTTGTTTGTTTGTTTATTTTTTCTCTTTTTTCCTTAGGAAGAAGAGAAAGTGGAGAAAAGGTGTTTTCTCTTCTTTTTTAAATTTTATAAAAGTCTTTTTTTTTTCTTTTTTAATTTTTTTAAACATTTTTTCAACTATTTTTTTTTTTAATAGAAGAATTTTGTCTTGCTTAGCTTGTTTTTGGTTTTGTTTTTGTTATTTGCTTTGTTTTGTTTTATCCTTGCTTCTACTATCAAGACTTTCCTGATATCCCTGCTTAACGACTGGGACTCTATCATTATAACCAAGTTTACTGCTTTCCTCTATAGTTTCCCACAAATCTCTTACCAGACTCCCTGCCTGCCTGGGTTTTATCTCTCTCTCTCCTCTCCATCCATTGGTATAACTTTTTTCTTCTTTTTCTTCTTTCTTTTCCTACTTTTCTTTCATTCTTTCATTTTTCCCCCTGTTTGTTTTCCTGTCTGATAGTTAGTATCTCTTATTCTCTCTATTGTATTTTTGTTTTCTCATTTTCAACTATTATCCTATTCTTATTCTCTCCCTTAATTTTGTGCTGGCCCTTCTTTCAGAATCTTTTCTCTGCTTCTGTTATCTCCCAGTAGCTTCTCTATTTTTTACATTCTAGTTTATGAATATTTTCTAAATTTTCACCAGTATTAACAACAATATATACCTCTGGGCTCCACTGGACCCACAAGACAAAATCCCACCCTACAAGACTGGGACACAGCAAATATATCTAATATATAGATATAAGCACTAAGACCTACAAAAATGGGAAGACAAAGAAACAACCCCCAAATTAAAGAAAAGGAAACATCACCAGAAAAAACGTTGATGAGACGGAGTTGAGCAAGTTATCAGAAACGGAGTTCAGAGTATTGATGATGAAGATGTTCAAGGAACTTAAGAAGACTATACATGATAAGATCGAGAACCTTAGTGAAAACATGAAAAAAGAGATACATACCATAAATACAACTCAGACAGAGATAAAGAATACTGTATCTGTTATCAAGAATGCACTGGAAGGAATTAAAAGCAGGCTCAATGAAGCAGAGGATAGAATAAGTGACTTAGAAGACAAAGAAGAGAAAATCACACAATCAGAGCAGCAAAAAGAAAAAACACTTAAAAAGCATGAGGACAGTCTAAGGGAACTTTGGGACAACATGAAGTGAAACAATATTCGCATTATATGACAAACAGAGGGGGAAGAAAGAGAGCAAGGGATAGAGAACTTGGTGGAAGAAATAATGATAGAAAACTTCCCTAGGCTGGGGAAGGAGAAAGCCACACAAGTTCAGGAAGCACAGAGGGTTACAAATAATAGGGACCCAAAGAGACCCACTCCGAGACACATCATAATTAAAATGGCAAATGTCAAGGAAAAAGAGGAAATATTAAGGGCTGCAAGAGAGAGACAAGCAGTGACCTACAAGGGAACCCCCATAAGGCTGACAGCAGATTTCTCAACAGATACTCTTCAGGACAGAAGGGAGTGGCATGAAGTTCTGCAAGTAATGAAAAGCAAGAACATGCAACCAAGATTGCTTTATCCAGCAAGGCTATCATTTAAATTTGAAGGTGAAATAAAAAGCTTTCCAGACAAAAAAAGGCTAAAAGAGTTTAGTACCACCAAACCAGCATTGCAAGAAATGCTAAAAGGACAGCTTTTAAAAAAAGAAGGAATAGTGAGAGAAAGGAACATCAGCATAAAGGGGAAAAATGGCATTAAATAAGTTGATATCAATAGTAACTTTAAATGTAAATGGAATAAATGGGCCAATCAAAAGACAAAGGGTAGCTGAATGGATAAGAAAACAGGATCCAAATATATGCTGTCTAGAAGATACCCACCTGAGAGCAAAGACTCACATAGGCTAAAAGGAACGGGATGGAGTAAAAGGTTGCATGCAAATGGAAATGAAAAGAAAGCTGGAGTAGCAATTCTTATTTCTGAAAAAACAGACTTCAAAATAAAGACCATATCGAGACACAAAGATGGTCACTACATATTACTAAAGGGATCAATCCAACAGGAGGAAATAACCCTTATGAACATTTATGCACCCAATACAGGAGCACCTAAATATATAAAAAATCTCTTGGGGGACTTTAAAGGGGAGATTGACAGCAATAAAATCATGATGGGGAATTTTAACACCCCACTGTCAGCATTGGACAAATCATCAAGACAAAAAATCAACAGGGAAACGCAGACCTTAAATGAATCACTAGACCTAATGGATTTAATTGATATTAATAAAACATTTCACCAAAAAGCAGCAGAATACACATTTTTCTCAAGTGCACATGGAACATTCTCAAAAATAGACCACATGTTAGGGCACAAGGCAAGTCTCTACAAATATAAGATGATTGAAATCATATCAAGCATCTTATCTGATCACAATGCCATAAAACTAGAAATCAACCACTATAAAAAAACTCAAAAATATTCCAACATGTGGAGGCTAAACAGAATGTTATTAAACAATGAATGGGTTACCAAGGAGATCAAGGAAGAAAAACACTTCATGGAAAGTAATGAAAATGAACACAGAACAACCCAAAACCTATGGGACATGGCAAAAGCAGTCCTGGGAGGAAAATTCATATCATTACAGGCCTATCTCAACAAACAAGAAAAAGATCTAATGAACCATCTAACACAACAACTAAGAGAACTAGAACGAAAACAGCAAGAAAAGCCCCGAGGAAGTAGAAGGAAGGAAATAATAAAAATCAGAGCAGAGATTAATGACATAGAGACTAAAAAAACAATACAAAAAAATCAATGAAACCAAGAGCTGGTTCTTTGAAAAGGTAAATAAGATTGATGCACCTTTAGCCAGACTCACTAAGAAACAAGGAGAGAGGACCCAAATAAATAAAATCAGAAATGAAAGAGGCGATATAACAACTGATCCAACAGAAATACAAAGGATTGTAAGAAAATATTATGAGCAACTGTATGCCAACAAATTGGACACCATAGGGGAAATGGACAAATTCCTAGAAGCATACAAGCTTCCAAAAGTGAATCAAGAAGAGGCAGAAAACCTGAATAGGCCGATAACAACTAATGAAATTGAAGCAGTAATCAAAAAACTCCCAGCAAACAAAAGTCCTGGACCAGATGGACTTACAGGTGAGTTTTACCAAACATTCAAAGAAGAATTAACACCTATTCTATTCAAACTATTCCAGAAAATTCAAGAGGACGGAAAACTCCCAAATTCTTTTTATGAGGCCAGCATCACCCTAATCCCAAAACCAGATAAAGATACAACAAAGAATGAAAATTATAGACCAATATCCCTGATGAACATAGATGCTAAAATCCTCACTAAAATACTAGCAAACTGGATCTAGCAATACATTAAAAAGATCATACATCATGACCAAGTGGGATTTTTTTCCTGGGATGCAAGGCTGGTACAACATCCGCAAATCAATAAATGTGATACACCACATAAACAAAATGAAGGCCAAAAATCATATGATCATATCAATAGATGCAGAAAAAGCATTCGCCAAAATCCAGCACCCATTTCTGATAAAAACTCTCAGCAAAGTGGGAATAGAGGGATCATACTTCAACGTAATAAAGGCCATATATGACAGACCTACAACCACCATCATACTCAATGGGCAAAAACTAAAAGCATTTCCATTAAAAATCGGAACAAGACAGGGATGTCCACTTTCACCACTCTTATTCAACATAGTACTGGAAGTCCTCGCCATAACCATCAGACAGGAGGAAAACATAAAAGGTATCCAAATTGGAAAGGAGAAAGTAAAACTGTCATTATTTGCAGATGACATGATACTTTACATAGAAAACCTTAAAGACTCCATCAAAGTACTACTAGATTTGATAAATGAATTTGGCAAGGTAGCTGGATACAAAATCAACATCCGGAAATCAATGGCATTCTTATACACCAACAATGAACTTTCAGAGAGAGAAACTAAAAAAGCAATACCATTTACCATTGCAACTAAAAAAATAAGATACTTAGGAATAAACTTAACCAAGGATGTAAAAGATCTGTACTCATAAAACTACGTGACAGTGAAGAAAGAAATAGAGGGAGATTTAAACAAGTGGAAGAAGGTACCATGCTCATGGATTGGAAGAATTAATATCATTAAAATGTCCATACTACCCAAAGCAATTTATAAATTTAATGCAATTCCTATGAAAATATCAACAGCATATTTCACAGACCTAGAACAAACATTTTGAAAATTTATATGGAACCAAGAAAGACCCCGAATACCTGCAGTCATCTTGAGAAAAAAGAACGGAGTGGGAGGGATCACATTACCAGACTTCAAACTATATTACAGAGCCACTGTAATCAAAACGGCCTGGTATTGGTACAACAAAAGGCATATAAATCAATGGAACAACAGAGACCCCAGAAATAGACCCACGCCATTATGGTCAGTTAATATTTGACAAAAGAGGCAAGAGTATCCAATGGAGTAAGGACAGTCTCTTCAATAAGTGGTGCTGGGAAAATTGGAAAGATACATGCAAAAGAATGAAACTAGACCACCAACTTTCACCATACACAAAAATAAACTCAAAATGGATAAAAGAATTAAATGTAAGTCACGAAACCATAAAAATCCTGGAAGAAAACATAGGCAGTAAAGTCACGTAGTGGACTTTTCACTGATACATCTTCTAGGGCAAGAGAAACAAAGGAAAAAATAAACATATGGGACTACATCAAACTAAAAAGCTTCTGCACAGCAAAAGAAAACAGCCTCAAAATACAAAGGAACCCCACGGTCTGGCAAAACATATTTGCCAAGGATGAATCTGATAAGGAGCTAATTTCCAAAGTGTACAAATAACTCATAGAACTCAGCAAGAAAAAGAAAAACAACCCAATTAAGAAATGGGCAAAGGACTTAAATAGACACTTCTCCAAAGAGGACATACGGATGGCCAAGAGACACATGAGAAAATGCTCAACCTTGCTAATCATCAGAGAGATGCAAATTAAAACCACAATGAGGTATCACTTTGCACCTGTCAGAATGGCTGCCATCAACAAATCAACAAACGACATATGCTGGCGAGGGTGTGGAGAAAGGGGAACCCTAGTACACTGCTGGTGGGAATGCAGACTGGTGCAACCACTATGGAAAACTGTATGGAGGTTCCTCAAAAAATTAAAAATGGAGCTGCCGTTTGACCCAGTGATTCCACTCCTAAGAATGTATCCTAAGAATCCTGAAACATTCATCAGAAAGGATATATGTATCCCGATGTTCGTAGCAGCACAGTTTACAATAGCTAAGACCTGGACACAGCCCAAGTGCCCATCAGTAGATGAGTGGATAAAAAAGCTGTGGGACATTTACACCATGGAATACTACGCAGCTGTAAAGAAGAAAAATCCCCTACCCTTTTGGACAGCATGGATGGACCTGGAGAATATTATGCTAAGTGAAATAAGCCAGGCAGCGAAAGACAAAGATCACATGATCTCGCTTATATGTGGAATCTAAAGAACTTAATGAACTGATGAACAGAATAGATTCAATGACATGGAAGCATAGATGAGACTGATGAATGTCAGAGTGATGGAGGAGGGTGGGTGGGTGGAGGGGGAGAGAGTAACCAAAGAATTTATGTGCATATATACACAACAGAAGGACATGGACAATGGTGGGAGAGGGACTGGGGAAGGAACGGGGTGGAACAGATCATTGGGGACAAAAAGGGACATCTGTAATAGTTTAAACAATAACAAAATTAAAAAACAAAACAAAAAAACAATTTATAAGTCAGAAGGTTAGACACAGTCTGGGGTACTTAGGAACAGCATGGATTTTAGGTGAATGCAGACCAGGGATCCAATCTCTGCCTGTCACTTACTAGCCATGTGGTCCTGGGAAAACTACCAGGCCTTATGACCCTCAGGTTCTTTCTCTGTGAAGTAGGTGGGTTTGATAAGCCCTGTCTTATACGATTGCAGGAATGTACGAAGTGTTTGTAAAGCACCTTGCACAGTGCATGGTATAGATTGAAGCTGTGATGGATGGCAGTTATTTCTAATATTATATTACCCTCAAGCCCAAGTACCCTATACTCTGGAAGGGTTTTGTTGTTGTTGTTTTTGTTATATACTACATGTCAGAGAGCATGTAGCTCGATAAGATGGAATACTAAACCAGCCAAAGATGCTGCTTTGTAAATAAAAATAAAATTTCCTTCCTTCTTAGATTAATGCAGACCAGGGATCCAATATCTGCCTGTCACTTACTAACTATGTGATCCTGGGAAAATTACCAAGCCCTAGGAGACTCAGGGTCTTCCTCTGTGAAGCTGGTGGCTTTGATAAGCCCTTGGAGGATACATTTTAAATTTAGGGGTGAGGAAGTCTTCCCCAGCTGGATGCAATTCAAAGCTTCAAGAATTTGAGTCAAAGACCAACTGTCCCTCCATCACAGCTGCTTTTCTATCCAAACCATTATTTTCATTCATTTTATTCACACAAAAATCTATACATTGCTCAGAATTGCCCAAATTACATGAAAGGTAATGGGATTAAAATGTCTTCTAATGGGAGTTGGCTCTGGTTACTATAGGCCACGAAAAAGGGTGCCTGGCACAACACCTGAATCCTGCCACTGCCACCACCCAGCTTCATCAAAATCAACCCCCATAGAGGCAATCAGTTTCCCAAAGTCTCATACCTCCCTGGCTCAGCCCATGTGCACTTGAGTGCTGTTCTCTGGAGCACTACCTCCTCTCCCCTTCTTTTATTTGTTCTATAGGACTTAGGGGACACTTCACCACCTTCCTTATATGACTGAAACTTCTACACTATCTTCCTGTGGGTAGGTCTGCCTTGCTTATGTTAGTGTCTCCACTACTAACACAGAGTCTTCCAGAGGACAGAGGCTCAGTGAATGTCTGGGGAATAAATAAACTACTGAGCAGAGGTCATCTTAATTCAGATGAAATGTCTCCACTTTCTTAAATGAACCAAACAAATCTAAGGACACATATAATTTATTTCATAAAATGACAGTTGAGAAGGGATAAGAAGCAAGGATTAACAACCTTTTGCTTTTATTTCTCTATTTCTTGACTCCATCTATTGTACTGCTGAGTTCTTTCACATTTTCAAGGAAAACCTATTCTAATGCCATGTTATCTAGTTCAGAATCACAAACTAAGATGGAAAATGTCCCAATATGTGTTACACAGTAACAAAACTCTTACTCTTGGCCTAGATAATGCAAATATGATCAATGTCATTCACAAACTTAGATGTGGAACCTTATGAAAACTTCTATGAAAAGAAACAACATTGAAAAAATTCCTACAGAAAACAAGGATAAATTTCCAAATCATCATAGGATATCAAAGATGCTATAGCCCTTATTGTACCAACTCACCCTAGGACTCATTACCTAGAAAGTTGACTGCTTTCTCCTCAAACACAGAGTGGAGAATGGGTCTCACTTCATACTGAGCAAGTGAATATGGGCCTGAAAGGTGCCTGGATGCAACTCTGGCTCAAGCCACCTCTTCGTCATCACTCTCAGACTCTTTAGACAGAGATAGGAAGGACCAGGGCTTCTGGTTATTCACCTTGAGCAAATAGTCCAGGACTTCTTAATTGGTGATTTCACTATTCAGCACATGGCTGTATACCAGGTACTGTTCCTGCACCCAAACTTTGGTGATGAGCACCCTGGGCTCCCAATAGATTTAATGCTCCTTCCGTCATGCAAGCCCCTGACATGCAAGGCTTTCCAGACTTCCTCCTCAGGGGCAAAGTTGCCCTCTGTGGCATTAACCCACAGAAGTGTGACCAGGAAGGCAGTGTTGGGAAATCTGTGCCCATCTCTCACCATCCTGCTCCTGAAGTATGGTGCAAAGGAGCTGACCACAAAGGCAGAAATGCTGAGTAATGTCATCAGAGTACCAAGGCTACTTCCTTGAGATTTCCAGCCAAGCCTCCAGTGCATGCAGCTGGAATTTGGCATTGATGTGAAGGAAGTAGACATAATGACCACTCCTATGTCCTGGTCACCACCCTGGGCCTCACCTATGATTTGGGGCTGATCCAGAAAGAAGATATGACCAAGAAAGGCATCAATACACAAGGAACTTTACTGGATGGGGCCTGAACAAGGTTAAGGTAGAGAGGAGTCGCCAGCAGCAGGAGAGCCTCCATGGGTTTTTGGGTCAAGAAGGCACTGTCCAGAAGGAAATGCTACAGTCTGATTGTTTGTGTCCTTCCTAAAAGGCTAATTTTGAAAACTTAACACCCAAAGATGAAAGTACGAGTAGGTTGCACCTTTGGGAGGTGCTTAAATCATGGGGGCTGAGCCCTCAGGAATGGGAGTAGCACCATATAAAGAGGCTCCAGAGACAATCCCGCCCCTTCCACCATGTGAGGACACAGAGAGGAGGGCCTTCACTGCAGCATGCTGGCATCTTATTCTTTGACTTCCAACCTCCAGAACAGTGGGAAGTAAATTTCTGTTGTTGATAAGCTACTCAATCTGTAGTATTTTGTTATGGCAGCCCAATTGGACTAAGGGAAGAAAGCAAGGGAATAACTGGAAGAGTGGCATCAGAGAGGACGCTCATGTGTCTAGTGAGGTTGCTCAGCAGCTCAGGGGTGTGGCTTAGGGTCTTAGAACCACAAGGCTCCATCTTATCTACTCTTAGCAGCCAAGCTAGCCCCAAGGGCCCCATAGCCCAGAGCTCAGCACTTTCTCTATGGCTGCAAGGCTGTGCAGAAGCCACAGCCAAGTCAACACTGAAATCACTTTCCTTAGAGGGTGGCTGTCCTGGTAGCCCAGTCAGTTGTGCTGCCTGGAGTCACCTGAGTCTGGGGACTAGGTTCATAAGGCAGCAACACACATGAGTTGTCTCTGGGGCCTTTGGGGCTCTGAGAGCAAACCAAACACTTCTCTCAAAAGGTCCCGAATATGGTGCCTAATAAAGACTGCCTGACTTGTGGCCACAGGACCCAGGATTGAATTTCTGGGACTAAACAGGCTTAACAGAGGGAGAACATTTCTATAATGCCTTTCTTTAACTCCAATGAAGTCAGCAGTGTGAATATTTCATCTTTAGAGTACAAGGTGAACTTGATGTCATAGACTCTTTGCCTCAATGGAAATTCGGTGGCTCTAGAATCAAAGAACATTAGCTAATGGTCCTACAGAAGCCCTGTGACTCAAGAATGCTAATATCATATCAAATAAATATCCATAAAATGCCAGACTGTGGTTTCCAGAGTCTTCTCTTCAACTTCCAGCCCGTAAAATGGGCAAATCCCTTAGAATCAGTAATAGGCAGAATCATGAGCTACCAAAGGCCTCAAGGAAATCTCCTTTTCAGCCTTTAAATAACTAGCTAAAGAAATGATACTTTAGTAAGCAACTGAAGGGAGCTGGTTGTTTAACCACAGACACTAGGAGTCTCCCCCTGAAAAGCCATGAATTTTTACCCTCTAGGGCATGTCCTCCCAGAATAAATGGACTTCTTGAATGAATGCTTTGTAAGCCTGTCTTGAAGCACAAAGAGCACCATGGACTGAGCCCGAATCTAGACTTGGAGACTCTGTTAAGGATGCAGTTCTTAGGCTGAGGGGCACTTTGGGGGATTCTCTTCCCAGATGCCTTGAACTTCCCTTTCAGAAACAAAGGATTGCTCCTCAGGGAGGACAAATGACCTTACTTAGTGGCAGAGCTGGGACAAGGACTGAGGACCTCTGCAGGTGAGGCATAGAGGAGGCCTCAAGAAAAGCTGAATCCAAACGCCTGGGGAGGGTGATTTGAGAGGACAAATGCAGGTGTCCTAAAGTGAGCCCACCTTGGGTAGTGAGAAGCATTCCTATGGGGAAGAAATGGAAACTAAAGCCAATCTTGTTGTGATCTGAGAGGGGTGAGATTTGGAGGCAAGCAGAGATCAAAAGGGGGCTCCCCAGCACAGTGGAGGGTGTAGTTGTCCACTCACACACCAACACTGTGGCTAACACAGTGTCTGAGGTGCTTTGGGTAGCACTGAGCTTGAGGAACAAGACGAATGCTCCTACCTATGCTAAAGCACCACCTTACTCTTAGGACAACTTGTACCAGGGGTAAGAAAATAGGACTCTTTTTTTGGGCCCATCTGAGCAGGACCCACCAGTCAGCAAGAGTAGCTGGAAGAGACCAAAACAGGAAGCTGGAGGGGGCTGGGGGGGGGAGGATTGAAGAGGGGGGCAACCATCTGAGGCTGAGCCAACCACCATCTTCTGGGAGGTTCAGTTCCTCAGGGGCCCACCTGACCCAAGCAGTCCTGATGGTAACCAAGCTAAGACTAACCAGGGCCTTGCCCTTGAGCAATCAAAAAAGCTATCAACAGGCCTCCTACCTCTGTAAGGGTGGGATTGGAGATAAGATCATGGCTTCTCAACACACCCAGTGCCTAGCAACAAGAAACAATGTGCCTGGCAGCAGGTGCAATCCCTTTCTGGTAACCTGAACCCTATGTTTCTGTACTTTCCTAAAGGAGAGAAGCTGGGGGTTTTATAGCCATCTATCCCCCAAACACTTGGCCAAGGCCCACTCTCCAGAGCAGGTGTGAGCCAGCTTTGTGACATCACATGACCAATAAACAGGACTGGAACTTAAGCAGCTGGTTACCCCATGACCGAGACTAGAATTTTGAGGACAGTATGTATTGGGCATCCCTACTGTGACCAAAAGCATTTCTGACCCCAGTGTTCAGTGATAGAATCCCGGATAACAAATGCTTTTTGATGTAGAGCATCTCTACTGCTAGTTAGAATAACGATGAGATGTGGAAAGCCAAGCTGGCCCCATCAAAGGATGGACAGCCAACAATCAGGGTTCAACCTGATACACCCCAGGATCCACATGTGGATCCTAGAAAGGCTTTGGAGAGGCATGGGGACCAAGCTGAGAGCCAAGATCCAAGCCCCCAAGACAACCCGCAACCACAAGACCCAAACCAAGGTGCTTACAATGTGCAAGGAAACAACACTTTTCTTCAGCTTTCCTTCCCAAGAAAGTTTGGGAGGCTAGTGGAGAACAATGTCTTCACGTCTGTGTGCTGGAATGATAACAGAGACACCATGATCATTGAGGAAGACCTTTTCCAGAGGGAGGTTCATTGCCAAAGAGGCAAGGAGCAAGTCTGAATCAGACAGCCTGAAGACCTTCATCCGCCTGTTGAACCTCCTTGGATTCAGCAAAATACACCCAGGAGACTCTTCAGTTTGCTCTCCAAGGAACATGATGGTAAGATAAAAAGTCCTCCCATTTCCCATATTCTCTGTTACTTGAACATGTTCTTAGTAGACCAAGAAGAACAATATACTGAAAGGGTTTCATTTCAGGGGATAGCTCTTTGTCACATGAGACAGTATTTATCCAAAGATGAGAAAGTATAGATTTTCAAATGAAACTATAATCCCATTAGAGATAACTTGCAGAGGCGACTAAAGACTTGAAGAGACCAGTCAATGTCAAATAGATATATTTTCTCCAAGAATGACAAATAATTACTTCTGTTTCAGATCTATCGAAATTGCAACATCCAGAGAGACAAGCTTTGGCTTGTCGAAAACATTAAGACAAAAGGCAACCTGATGACACCCGCTTGTCCAGGGACCAGCACAACACCTCCAAAGAGAAAGAAGAAGCTAGCCCTTACAAGACACTCCCCAAGAATTCACCACAAGGAAGGCACTAAAGAAGTTGAGGGAAAGGCCCAGAAGAAAGCTTCGAGTGCTCAGGGACCCATGGGCATCCTGCCATTCAAGTTTTAAGGTCTGCAATCCATGAGCAGTGCCATGGAAGTCCAGTGTCCAAGTGAACCAGGTGGCTCAAGTGGGGAGGAGACATCTGGGAATGTCATGTCTGTGTCCACAGCTACTACTGGAACCAATGGCACAGGGGATCTGCCCACAGCCCCCCTAATGACCCACTATATGGTTCGGTGATGTCTTTGTACACCACCTGTTATTCCTTCCTGATGGCTGACCTTTCAGTCATGGCCCCACCCAAGGTCACTGAGGACGAGGAGGAGGAGGAAGACTCCTCAGATAACAAGTGTTTACTCTGTGAGCAGTTCAAGGACAATGCAGGCCCCTACGCTCACAGGTGACAGAAAACAATCACCACTTTGCAACCATGAATCCATTTCAGCTTTAACAAAGAAAAGCAAAACTACATTGTAGTAAATAAACAATCCAATGAAGACTGTGAGTCCATGTTCTTCTGTTTCCATGCCACACACCTCATCAGATGAGCCCGAGGAGGCTAGATCCTAACCTGAGACAGGCTTTTGTTCCCATTGTCTTTCATTTTCACACACTCAGCCAAGGATCTGGCTGAGGAGACCAGAGGTAAGGCCAGGAAGATCAGGTCCTTAGGCTCTGCTTGCTGGCTCTCCTTGTTTGGCTCCTGATCTTGGGGGGATGACTTTACATTTGTCATGCATCTGAAAATAAGAGGTTCTTTCCTCATGGGTCTCCCTGTGATGCCAGGAAGCTTCTGATCAGCAGCTGAGCGTCTCTAACCCAAATTCCAGAGACTTTCCAGAGGCCCACCTAAAACTTGGACCACCCCATCTGGTAAGCAGTGTAAGACCATTCCAGCCAATGCCTGGGAGAAAGCCCATCATCCTCACATCTAACCACTATTAGTCACTCTTCTAGAAGAGACTTACGTAAAGAAAAGATTGCCCACAAAGAAAAACAAAAACACTACTCATCACTTTTCCATCAGAGCTGTATTTCAGGTCCTTTCTTGGTCACTAAGTAGTTATGTGACATGCTTAACACTTGGCTTCATGACCCAAGAGACACTTTTACAACAGACAAGAGTCACTTGCCAGGACAGACAGGTGCTTTGTTTCAAAGTCTGATGTCCCCTTCTTGGTAAATGAGGCCATCCCTGGCTGTTCACCCTTGGGCAATATTTCAGTGCCTCTTCAAGGGGCACAGCATCCCCTGGATGCTGCTATGACTTTAACCAGAACCAAGAGAGGGGAAAATGTGTAAGAGAGCCCCAAACACTAACCAGTTTTCTTAAAACATATTTCTTTGTACAACCCAAGGATGAGCAGGACCAAAATGAGTGACAACACCAAGATACTTAGTTGCAACTTTCCCTTTTCCCTAAAAGTCAAAGCCCTTGGGACTGTCAATGAGCCCAGAAAGACATCTCACAAGGAAAGTCCCCTACATTGGAGCACAGAAATCTGTTTACAAGAACAGCAGATGGTGGGTAGCGCTCTCTCCACAGTGGTGCCAATTCAGATGGAACCTAATTTCTACTTCCGGAGCATGATGGCCAGTCAATGGACATGATTCAGCTGGTTTCTTGGTAACTTTCCTGTAAGGAGTCCTCTTGCCCCAAGGGGATCAGATGCTCTGGCATGTCTACCTGATAGATATCCTTTCCCGCTTTCCTAGGTATGGGCTCCAGTAACCATCTGGGGTTTGAAATTGCAGTCAGGTACTTCAGTTTGGTCAGTACAGCCTGATTTTCCACTTCCACAACCTCATCATTAGCTATATTTTCCAGGCACTGCAAGGTTTTCCCAATGTCAGGGAGCCCTGTGCACCAGAGAGAAGCACAGAGATGTTTTTCCTTCCATAAACCAAGGCCTGCCTGTAAGAGAAAATGATTATTCAAAGTTACAACCACAAGAGACTAAGCTGATTTCACCAAACAACACAGAGTAAGCTGGGTCCCTCTGACTGAGCACTTCCGATGTGTCAAACTGTGTTCAGGGAATTCTGGCTGAGGCCAGGGGGAGAGAGAAATGAAGAGAACAGGGCCTACTCTTCAACAACTCCACCCAGTAATGGGCAGGTCCAAACCAGAATTCTGAGGGCAGCATGTACAGGTCAGAAGGTCCTTGGTTATTGTGGGGAACCCACAGACAATCAGGTCCCAAGCACTTCACCAGGTAAAAGCGGCTGATGTGGGATCTCAACCACTGAGGGGTGAGGAAACTTGCTCAGGATGCCATGGGCAGTGGGGTTGGGGCATATGTGTGAAGTCAAGCAGACAGCCTGAGTCTAGTAGCCACCTGACCTTCTCTGCGTGTTGTGCAGCCTCTCGTGGTCTGTCACACACATGTACACACATAAATACACATACTAACACACAGGCAACACCACATGCAGACTTGGACCTGTCCCTGCCTCTCAGATCACCAAGGGGAACTGAGGCCCAGAGTGGACAAAAGGGCTCACCCAAGGTCCTAGACCCTCAATCCACAGAACCCCAGCCAAGGCCCTTTGCTGCCTTTTTGAAACTGTACTGCTTACAGAAACTACAGCCCCACCCCAACAGGTTCAAAAGAAAACAAGCCCCAAATTCTTGAGCAAGGTCCTGCGGATACCCTTGGAGAGGTCTGAGCAGTGCTGGGTTATGGCAACTGGCCAGTGATCACTCCATAGCCATATTTCTCCCTTTCCCAAAGCAAGGCTTAAATCTGCATGAGGTTCCACTCCAACCTCTCCAGCAACAGCTGCCTCCAGATGGCTTCTTCCCAGTCCCCTTGAGCAATGTGGATGGCTAGGGTAAAACGCTGGTGGCTGCTCAGCACAGGACACTAGTAAGTCTCCAGAGTCTTGATCCCATTTAAGACAAAACCTGCATAAAGCTGTCAGGAAGAGAGGCAGCAGAACTTCATCTCCCCAGAGATCCTCGGGCCTCATGTGGCCTGTGGAAATACTGAAGAGTGAACGTCAATAAGCATCATTCACCAGCCCTCTAAGCTCATGTTCTGTGGACTGACCTCTCACCAGTGTCCCCTGGGGGCCCTGGAACCCCACTAACAGGGATACTGGAAGAGAGGAGAGTGTTGGCTCCTTTTTCTTATCACCATGCAGTCAGCTGCCACGCTCAATGGAAAAGGCTGTGATACGGATGCCTCCTTGTTCAGATGGAGTCTTTGGGGAGCTCAAGGAAGAAGGTGGGGAGAGCTACAGAAAGGCAGTCAAGACAGGGTGTCATCAGTTCTACAAAGGGGGTCACTGAGGCCAGGGAGCACAGAGGAGGGAAGGAGGACCCTTTAACTTCACACCCTGTGGGTGGGTTGTAGTCCTTTCCCAGCACAAACCATCCTGGGCTTTGCTTCTCCTCCCCACCCCCAATGACACCAACACTATCCTCTCCCTGGTCCTTTCACTTCAAGGCACTGCAGGTCCTGGAGCACACCAACCCCCTTCCAGGGCTGCTGATTGTTAATTCTTGGAATCCAACCTCAGCTGGGCCCTGGGACACCGTGCAATCTCAGACAATCCTGTCAGGTGTCTCCTCCTGAACTCTTTGGGTGCTGCCCCTCTCCATCTCCTGGATGCACCACTGTTATCCATTGTCAAGAGATACCCCTGGCCCCCAACCGAGCCTAGAGAAATGAATAACAAGAACAGGAACAACTAGCACCAGTACCCACACACCATCCCCACTCCAGGCCCTGGGATGGGCATGATTCACAGATCCTAGAATTCAATCCTCAAATAACTGGATAGGGGCAGTGCCACTGTCACCCCATTCTACAGATGAAAAGGTGTCACTGAAGGATGAATAGACAGACCACAATCATGGGGGCCTTGACTGCATCACCCCCTGTCCTTGCCTCCTTTTCTTGTACCTGGGGAAGGGAGCCTTTTCTCCTCATTGGAGGACAGAGCTGTGCAGTGGCAGGAGCAGAAACCTGGGAGAAAGACGGCCAGGTCATAGTACCTGGTGAAGCTCAGTCCCCATGGGGCTGTGAGTACCTGGCACCTAACAGGACAGTCTCAACTGGTGGCTACCCATCATCATAATGGGTTTTGAGGCTTGGCTCTGCCCTCCACATGATCACCCCCATGCTGGTTGTCTCTCCCGACCTGTCTTTAAAGGACATAAAGCTCACCTCAGCTATTATGTCCTCGTGTTTATGAAAACACACCCACTCTCATAGACAAGGCCTGGAGAAAGAAAGCTGCCTTGTGTTCACCCCCTTCCCAATCCACCGTCCTGTCAGTCCTTGTGTCCAGCTCCTTTACATTCCCTCCCTGTCTGTGGCTGGGTTGCCTCTGTAAGGACAGAGGTTCAATGAATGTTTAGGGTATAAATGAGCCAATGAGAAGAGTTTTTATTTATTACTATTTATTTTTCTACATTCTTGAATAAGCTAAGAAAATCCAGGTATATATATTTTAATTTCACAGAATGACAGACTAAAAAATGATACAAGATTTCAAAAATTAGCTATTTTTTCTCTCATTTACTGCTTTCTTTCACATTAAAATAAAAAAAATCCTATTCCAATTCCATGTTATCTAGTTACAGACTACAAATAAAATGTAAGGATTCCCAATTTGTTTTACAAAATAGTGAAACTCTTTCTCTTAAGCTGGATAAATAGCAATAAATGTGTGACCTATGTCATTTGTAAATGTATATTCTGAAGCTAATAAATATTCTACTTAAAGTAACATTTAAAAATACTAAAAATAAAAAATATATACATTTCTAAGTTACCTCAATGGAACAGAAACACAAAAATATTACTATGATTCCCTCATCCATAGTCTGGTCCTCCACTACTTAGATCATTGACTTCCTTCTTAAAACACAAAGTAAAAAATCTGCCTTGGATTTCACTCAGGGCAGAAGCTATTGGACATGGCACAAGAATTTGCACTGGCCATGGCAGTAGTACTATCTGTAGTGCCAATTCCGGCTTGGGTTCTCTGTTCTTCATCTCTCAAAGCCTCCTCATACCAGTGTGGGAAGGATCTGGGGTCACTCCCATTGATCTGGGCCAGAAACTCCAGGACTTTCATCTTGCTCGTTTCAGCATGGGCCCTGGGACCCCACAGGAACTCATAGCGTGCAGGATCACTGTTAGGTACCTGCCGGTACTCCAGGTACTGTTCCTGCACCCAATCTTTGGTGATGAGTTCCCTGGGCTCCCCATAGATGCAATGCTCCCTCCCAGCATGCACCCCCATGGCATTCAGTGCTTCCCATATCTCCTCTTCAGGAACACAGTCACCTTTCGTGAAGATTATACTAAGGATGAGTATCAGAAGGCCCGTCTTGGGCATATTGTGCTCATTGCTCACCTTCCCATCATAGGTGAGGCCCAGGTTGGTAACTAGGACATAGGTGTGGTCCCTAGGGTCCACTTCCTTCACATCAATGCCATAAACCAGCTGCAAGCACTCAAAGGCTTCACTAAATATTACAGCAAAGTGGTCTTGGTACTCTTTGATGATGCTACTCAGCATTTCTGCCTTTGTAGTCAACTCCTTTGTGCGATGCTTCAGGAGCAGGAACCCCACCAGGTCGGCTACCTTTTCATCAATCACATATCTAGGCAAGGACTCTGTGTCTGGTAGGGCCTGGGAGGCACTTGAATCCTCCTCTTCTTGGCTGCTGGATTGGCTCAATGGAGCGTGAGCAACAACAGCAGTGGGGAAGGCGCAGGCACTTGGAGAGCTCTGAGGAGGACTTAGTGTCCTGGCTTCAGCATGAACCTCCTCCTCCGGAGTGCTTGGGGTACTTGAAAGCAGAGGATAGCAAGAAGAAGAGGAGGAAGAGGAGAAAGACGATGGAAAAGAGGAGGAGCAGGTAGAGGAAGATGAGGAAGAATCCTCTTCCTCAGCCTCGGGAATCTCAAGCATGTAGCGTCGTCGCTTTGGAGCTCGAGGCATGATGACTCCTGTCTGGCAGCCACAGGAGTGTGGGCAGGAGATGGGTGATGGGGACTCACAGGCTTAAGGGAGAGAGGAAATGTGAGTGGCCTTAGCTGAGAAGTATACCTTTGGCAGCTCTCACAAAGGTGAACTACAGGTCTCCTCTTTAGGGGTGCTCTTGGGCCTCACCAGGGTCTCCCAGGTGGCTTGTCCCCTAAGATCCTGAAAGATGTCTGATGGTTCTTCAGGGTGCAGTTGGCACAGCCCAATGTTCTGTGGCTGACTGTGGGTTGGAGTTGGGTGCTATGGGGTTCTCCTCTATTCTGCAATGGGGGAGACCTTGGGGATACATTCAGGGCAGGCACCTCACCTTGACTTCTGGCACTGCCTGGACTTCCTCTTTTCTGTGACCTGTTTTGTGCCTCAGGTCAAGGCCTTTATCTCCTTCTTCCTAGAACCCCTGTAACAGGACACGAGGAAGCACCTCAGCATTCAGATGGCATACACAACCATGAGCCTCCAGTGTTGATAAGAGAGAAGCCGAGACTCTGTGAGGTCCCCACTGTTCTGGGGTAGATGGTCTCCTCTGTTCTCACTCAGGGTCTTCACCTTTCTCCTGGCAGGGCTTGTGACCTCCTTTCTGCTGGCCCTGAGGCAAAACTCTCAGAACAAGGCTACATACACCTGAGACTGAACAGAAGAAAGTGATGGGGCCCCACATCTGACCATACCTGCCCAGAACCTCCCACAGGGTACAGTATGGCATGAAGGAACTCTGTGGGGTCCATCTGTCCTGGGATGGGAAGTCCCCTCAGTTCTCACTTTGATATCTGACAGGGTCTTGGATATCTTCTTGTGTTTACCTGAGGCCACTCTCTTTCAAACTAAAATCTTACCTTCCTGAGACACTGAAGGAAGATGTGAGGGACACAACAACTAACCACTATGTTCCACTTCTTTTCATGGCTGACAGAAGAGGCAAAGTAAGGCTGGGATTCCACCTGTTGTGATGTGAGCTGTTCCCTCAGTCCTCATCCTGAATCTTGAAAGGAAGAGATCAAGACTCAGGAGCAGAGGAGGAGAATCCTCACCTTAAAAGAAGTCAGGGGCCTGGCTGGGCATGGCTCAGTGGTTGAACATTGGCCTAGGATCCAGGAGATGGAGGTTCGATTCCAGACCAGGGCATATGCCCGGTTGCAGGCTCGATCTCCAGTTGGGGGCATGCAGGAGGCAGCCGATCAATGACTCTCTCATCATTGATGTTTCTATCTCTCTCTCCCTCTCCCTTACTCTCTCTGAAATCAATAAAGATATATTAAAAAAAAGAAAAAGAAAAAAAGAAGTCAGGGCCTGGAACTGTCCCCTTTGCTGACCTGAATGTGGTCCCCTCAGTTCAAGTCTCTCACCTACCTGGAGCCCCGCACCCAGCCAAAATCAAGATGTTCTCAGTTGGACTGTCCTGCCTGGTGTTTCTCAGAGCTGAAAGTGGAAGTGGGGAGAATTTCTGTAAGGCTCGAATTTGTTCTGGAGTAGAATTCCCCCTCATTCCTCCCTCATGGTCACTAGCTTGACTCTTTGTAGTGCCTGAGTGCCTTTGCTCTGCTGTCCATATGCCACACACTTAGTGTAAAGTCCCACCTATTTCATATTCCTGAGAGCAAATGGAGTGGTAGTCTCAATGGGAAAGCTATTCCAGAAATCCCAGGACTGAGAACAGCTGCAAACTTCTATTCAGTCCCCACTGTTGTGGGGTCCAGAGTCTATCAGTCCCCTCTTAGGGTCCTACCTTGACTTTGGCAGGTGCTGGGCCCAACCTCTGCAGATCTGAGGTCCTGCTCTTTATACCAAACACTCAGTCTCGGAGACCCAGATACAGAAGTGGTCACGCTGAGGCCTGCTGGATTAATTCTGTTGTGGGTTGGGGGTCCCTCATCTCCCACAGTGTCCTCACCTTCAATCTTGACAGTTTTCTGCCCTCCACTCTACAGAAAAGAAGCCTTACTCTTTATCCATGTCCCCAGTCTAAAACACAGTTGTGAAAGTCAAGACACACTGCACATAGTCATCTGCCATGGGGCTTCTCATGGCTCACATCAGGGGTTGAATTCTATGGGTTTCCCTCTGTTGTGGGATACAGGGTCCTCCGGTCTTACCTCAGGGTCCTCACCTTAACTGTGCCAATCTGAGGTCTTGATTCTTATACCAAAGCCCCAGTCTCTGAGACCCAGATGAAGAAGTAACAAAACACCACCTATGGTTATTCCTCACGTGAGACCTGCCAGATTGACTCTGGAGAGTCCTGGGCCCGTCCTCTGCCATTCTGAGGTATCCTTTCTTATATCAAACCCCGAGTCTCACAGATCCAGTTGCCCAAATCAAGACACACCGCATGTGGTTATCCCCTTAAGGGAATCCCAGGACTGACTCTGGTCTAGCTTCCATGGTCTTTCAGTCTTCCGTCAGGGTCCTCACCTTGACTCTGGCAGATCCTTGCCCTGACCTCTGCCAACCTGGGGTCCTACTCCTTATACCAAATCCCCAGAGTCTCTGAGACCCATATGTGGAAGTAAGGAAACTCCCTGTGTGGTCATCCTCCCATGAGTACTGCAGGGTTGACTCTGTTGTGCAGTCTCCGGTCCTTCAGTCTCCCTCAGCGTCCTCACCTTGACTCTAGGCAGTTCTTCTGCCCTCCCTTCTGCCGACCAGAGACCCTACTCTTCATCCATGTCCCCGGTCTCTAAGACCCGGTTATGGAAGTCAGGACACACTGCCTTGGTCATCTGCCATGTGGTCT
Organism: Miniopterus natalensis; assembly: GCF_054644295.1. NCBI lineage: Eukaryota > Metazoa > Chordata > Mammalia > Chiroptera > Miniopteridae > Miniopterus > Miniopterus natalensis. The sequence goes on from NC_142103.1 coordinate 66,449,644, forward strand.
CTCATGGCTGACAGCAAGGGTGGGCTTCTATGGGTTTCCCTCTGTTGTAGGATCCGGGGCTCTCACCTTGATTCTGGCATGTCCTGGGACTGCCGTGGGCCAATCTGAGATTAGGCTCCTCACACGATGCCCCCAGAGTCTCTAAGACCAGAATAAAGAAGTCAGGAGATGCTGTTCATGTGGTAAATACCCGCTGGGGACTCGCAAGACTGACTCTGCTCTAGCTTCCAGTGCCCCTCAATTCTCCCTCAGCGTCCTCAACTTGACTCTGCCATATTCTGGGCCTGCCCTCTGCTGACCTGAGGTCCTGATTCTTATACCAAGGCCCCAGTCTCTGAGACCCGGATGCGGAAGTAAGGAAACTCCATGTGTGGTCATCCTCCCATGAGTCCTTCCGGATCCGCTCTGGCAAGTCCTGGGACCACCCTCTGCTGATCTGGGGTCTTACTCCTTATACCAACCCCCCAGAGTCTCAGAGACCCAGAGAGGAAGTAAGAAAACGCCGCCTATGGTCATCCCCTTGTGAAGTCTGTCAGATTGATTCTGGTAGGTCCTAGTCCTGCCCTCTGCCAATCTGAGGTCCTACTTCTTATATACCGAACCAATGCGCAATTCAGGAGACTTCGCGTGTGGTCATCCTTCCTGGGGACTACCAAGATTAACTCTGTTCCAGTGTTCAGCATCCCCCATCCTCCTTCAGGGTCCTCACGTTGACTCTGGTGGGTGCTGGGCCTACCCTCTGCCAATCTGAGGCACCACTCCTTATAGCAAACTTCCAGAGTCTCTGACACCTGGATGTGGAAGTAAGGGAACAACGTGTGTGGTAATCCTCCCATGAGTTCTGCAAGGTTGACTCTGTTGTGCTCTCTGGGGTCCTTAAATCTCCCTGTGTCCTCACCTTGACTTTAGGCAGCTTTTCTGCCTTCCCATCTTCTGACCAGAGGCCCTACTCTTTATCCTTGTCTCCAGTCTAAGGCCCGGTTGTGGAAGTCAGGATGTAATCGAACAAAAACGAGGGTTTGGCTGCCTGCCTCAAGGAAAGCCAAACTCGTGAGGCAGGTGCTTGTGAAAAAAGAAAGATTTTATTCAGGAGTCACAACCTGGGAGAATGGTGAACTTCTGTCTCAAACACCATCCCTCTTCCTGCTCAAGTCCACCATTCTTATAAGGATAAGGAGGGGAGGGTTTTCCTTCTATCAAATTTGCTAGCTTTTGGCACACTGGGGCCTTATCCACTCATATTTCTAGCTTTTTTCCCTCTCAGTGTAAAAACTTCGTGCTGCCACCATCTTGGCCAATGGGGGAAGACTCCCCTGCAAAACTCTGACTGACAGTCTAATGTAACAAGGACACCTGCACCTGGACATCTGCCCTGTGGCCTCTCATGGCTGACAGCAGGGATGGGATTCTATGGATTTCCCTCTGTTGTGGAATCCAGAACCCTCACTTTAATTCGGACAGGTCCTGGCCCCGCCCTCTGCCGATTTGGGGTCCTGCTCCATATACCAAACCCCCACTGTCTTCAGTTTTTCCTCACGGTCCTTACCTTGACTCTTGGCAGGTACTGGGACTAATTTCTTTGCTGATCTGAAGAGTAACCCTCTATCCAAGCTTCATTTCCCTGAAACTTGCATTTCTGCTTCCTTAAGAGAAATCAGGGTCCTCCAGGGGCTGAGTGTAGGGACAGGGATCCCTCAGATGTAGCTAGAATCCCTCTTCTCTGGTTTGGGAGGTCCCTGCAATGCTCCTTCAATATTCTCACCTTGACACCTGACAGGGCCCGAGACTTCCTTCTTCTACTGACAGAGTTCCTCTAGTTCCAGCTAACGCCTTCATTGCTGTGAGTTCCCCCCAGGCTCTCTGCCCCATTGCTCTACAAGGGTCTCCCAGGGCTGTTAGCAGAAATGGAGCAGAATTCTCTGAGCCCCATGGGGAGGGTGGACCCCCTCAGTTCCCATTCATGTTGGTCTTCATCTTGGCCCCTTCGCTGAGTACTGGCTGTGATCTGACCCCTTCCTGTCAGCTGCAACCCTTGCAAAGAATGATTATGGGTCCCAGACTAGGTGTTAGATGGGGAGCTGCAGTGTCCATGACTATAGGGAAGGGTCTGAGAGGAAGCATACCTTCCAATAGGGTCTCTTCATCAGCCAGCAGACTTCAGAAACACTTTGTTCTAAAATATTTATTTTCTACACAGAGGCTGAACAATAGGATTTGGGGAGGTCCTGATGTTTCAAGCTTATCATTTTGGTTTTCATTTTCTTAACCCCCATTCCTAGTAAAAAATATATTTTACTTCTCTACCAAGTGTATATTGTGCGTGAGTGTGTGTGTGTGTATATATATACAATTTCATGAAATAATACCTACACTTACTATGTGTGGATCACTAAAGGCCAGTCCTCATTCACTTGTCAAAAGTTCCAGAATAACAGATGTAAAACCAATGAATCACCAAAATAATAATTAGTAAAAGTTTATTGTGCACACACCAAAAAGACAGTTTGTAAACCTGGAGTATTCAAATCAAACATGAATGAGGCTCAGGGGTATATTATTAAAAAGCAGCTTACATAATGAGAAGGCAGTGACTATTCTTTACAGAAATTTGTTATAATATTAGAATTTTCTTAAATGATAGGGAATTGGTTAGTGGTTACATCAAATCGATTTTTGGAAACAGTTTAAGTTTTCCTTATGATTTCCAGAGACATAAGCAAGAAATGACCCAAGTCAAGTAGTCTTGCAAAATAAGCTGAATTATGCTTTGTTTGTATGACTAAACTGATTTTGTCTGCTCAGAACTTTCAAGGCGGGTCTTAGATTTTTTTAACACATGAAAATGGTTCCAGGTGGTTGTTAGCACAGACTTTGGGGCTCTCCTACCTCAGTCATCCCAACTTTCCTGCTCTCTTGATACAGACATACCTTGCTTTATTGTATTTCACTTTATTGTGCTTCACAGATATTGTGTGGGGGTTTTTCTTTACAAATTGAAGGAAGACCCTCCACCAGTGAAGATTACAATTTGTGTTATTGTGATGTTGGCTTTATTATGGTGGTCTGGAGCCGAACCCGCAGTATCATCCCAGGGCTACTGGCATGTGTGGTCTGCGGGCCTGCCTCAGATTTCCACAAGAAATAGGGGCAGAAGTTTAAATTTTTCCTCCTACCCACCCTGTCACTTGTATCTATGCAACTTACATCCCCTCCCAACTTCCCTATTTCTTTCCACGCCCCCACCCCAAACACAAGTAACAGCCTACAAACACAGTCGTTAGTCCTTGCCTGGGCTTTCTTATGTTTTGTTGTTTTGAGTTTGTTGATGACTTCTCGCCCCTCTCTTCTGTAGTCTGAACTGGACAGTCATCTTGGCATCCGTAGGTAGGGAACTAAATCTGTAAATAATTTAAAGAGCATTTACATCTTCATAATATTTTGCTCCTCATTAATAAATACGTGTTACTGCTCTATTTACTTGGGAATTCTTTTAGCTGAATCTATCAACAAACTTTTATATTTGCCTCCATTAATATCTTGTACAGTTTTGTTAAGATTCCTTTTAGCTAACTTTTGGACTTTGTTGCCATTGTGAACAGGATATTTTCTATTGCATGTAATAATTAGCTGTTGTTTTAGGTGGCAAGGTTCTTGATTTTGCTATAATGACCATCCATATAACATTTTTCTGAAATCTCTTACCCATTTGAATATTTCATACACCTATTCCTTTGAATATAGATACTATAATAGATAAAAATATTTTATAGATGATGTCACCAAATATTATCTTTTTTCAGTATTCATTTCTCTTGTTTATTTTGCCATCCATAGCTCTATGTGTTCCAGTGCAATTTTAAACAGTAGAAGAGAGACATATATTTTTGTCTTGTCTGTCCCAGGCTTTAACGGGAATTCTTCTAACTTTTCATATTTAAGTGTTTGCTATAGATTTCTGAATAAAATCATGAACTTGAGTTGCATTTCTTTCTAAGGCTCTTTATGTACCCATTGACATAATCAAGTATTTTTTTCCTCTAATTTGTACAGGGAATTATAATTAAATGTATTTTCTAATGTTAAATCATATTTGTATTCTTCATACACAGCCTGTTTGTTCATTTAATTCACTATTATATTGAATATGCTATTAAATTATTTAGAATATTTGCTGCTATGTGAGTGAGCTTGGCTAAAGTGTTTTTTTTATGAGATGTTCTCATCTGGTTTTTGAATCAGGGAACACTAGCTTGGCAAAATGAGTTGAACAATTGCCTATTTTTGTATGCTTCAGAAAAGCTTATGTAAGGTGGTTGGTAACTTGTTTTTCTCTGACTATTTTGTAGAACTGGACTCCAAAAATGCCTTATTCTGGAAACGTTGATGGTGGCTTGAGTTTTGAATGTAGTTTCAGTTTGTATCTTTTTTTTCCTGTGGGTAAGGATTTTATTTTATTAATTTATCCTTATTGATGAGAATATAACAGATGTCCCTGATTTTCCCTATTGTCCCCTTATACCTGGTTCCTACCCCAACCCAGGCCTTCACCACACTGTCTGTGTCCATGGGCTATGCACTATACTACACAAAATAATCCAGTCAGAGAAAGATAAGTACCACATAAGCTCACTTATATGTGAAATCTAATGAACAAAATAACTGATGAACAAAATAGATCCAGAGGCATGGAAGCATGGCACAGTCTGATGGATCTCAGAGGGAAGGGGTTAGCTGGGAGTGAGAAGAGATTAACAAAAGAATTTACATGCATAGCCCATGAACACAGTTTGTATCATTTGATTAAACTTTTAAGTGGTAAATTTCATTTAGAATTTCACATTTAATGGCATGACATTTATAATAAAAACGTTTTATTGCAGAAATTATTAAACAATAGAGAGAATATTATACAGGCATACTTCGTTTTGTTGCTCTTTGCTTTATTGTGCTCCACAGTTGTTACAGTTTTTACAAATGGAAGACAAGACCTTCCACCAGCAAAAAGATTGCAACTCACTTTATTTAGATACTTGCTTTATTACAGTGCTCTGAAACAGAACCTGCAATATCTCTGAGCTATGCCTGCAGTGAACCCAGTACACCTGACACTCAGCATCAATGATGTTCAATACAATCTGGCAAATACATACTGTCACGTTATGTACCATTACTGTATCATACAAAACAGCTTCACTGCCCTAATAAATTCCCTATGCTTAAACCATTTAAACCCCTTTCTATGTGTTTACCATCTCTATGATTTTTCCCTTTCCAAAATATCATATAAATGGAATCTTACACTTTCTAGCCTTTTCTAACTGACTAGTTTCATTTAGAAATATGCATTTAACATTAATTCAAGTCTTTGCAAATCTTGTAGGTCACATTTATATATATATATATATATATATATATATATATATATATATATATATATATATATATATATATAATCTTTATTGATTTCAAAGAGAGGAAGGGGGGGGAGAGAGATAGAAACATCAATGATGAGAGAGTAGTCATTGATCGGCTGCCTCCTGCATTCCCCTGACTGGGGACTAAGCCCACAACCTGGGCATATGCCCTGACCAGGAACTGAATTGTGATCTCCTGGATACTAGGTCGATGCTCAACTGCTGAACCATGCCCGGCTGAGCGTAAGTCACATTTTTATTGATGAATTGCCTTACATTATAAGGTTGTGCCACAGTAAGTTTATCTGTTCATCTACTGAAAAACATCTTGGTTGCTTCCAGTCTCAGGTGATTATCAAATAAGCTGTGATAAACATTCAAGTGCAGATTTTTGTGTGGATATAAGTTTTTAAATCAGGGAAATACCTAGGAGTGTTCTTGCTAGATTTTATGGTGAGAATATATCCATTTAAAGAAAAATGACAAACTGTCTTCCAAAGCAGATGTACCATTTTTCATTTCTGCCAGAAATTAATGCGAGTTCCTCTTGCCCTGCATTTTCATCATCCATTGGACTTGTAAGATTTATTTTCAATTTTAGACATTCCAATAGGTGTATAGAAGTATCTCTTCTTTAATTTGCTATTCCCTAGTAACAAATTATATTCAATATCTCCTATGCTTAGGTATCTGCTTAAATCTTGTGACTAGTTTTAAACTGAGTTGTTTGTTTTGAAAGATCATACATCATGATCAAGTGGGATTTATTCCAGGGACTCAAGGTTGGTACAATATTCACAAATCAATAAAAATGATACATCATATAAACAAAACGAAGGATAAAAGTCATATGAACTTATCAATAGATGCAGAAAAAGCATTCAGTAAAATTCAGCACCCACTTATGATAAAAACTCTCAGCAAAGTAGGAATAGGGGGATCATACCTCAACATCACAAAGGTCATATATGAAAATCCTATAGCTAACATCATACTCAATGGGCAAAAACTAAAAGCATTTCCCTTAAGATCAGGAACAAGAGAGGGATATCTGCTTTCACCAGTCTTATTCAACATAGTTCTGTAAGTCCTGGCCACAGCGATCAGACGAGAAGAAGAAATAAAAGGCATCCAAATTGGAAACGAGGAAGTAAACTGTCATTATTCACAGATGACATGATATTGTACATAGAAAACCCTAAAGAACCCACCAAAAAATCTACTAGCTATAATAAATGAATTGGGCAAAACAGCAGGATACAAAATTAACATTTAGAAATTGGTGGCACTTTTATATACCAATAATGAAATATCAGAAAGAGAAATTAAGTTTCAATCTCCTTTACTATTGCAAAAAAAATAAGGTACCTAGAAATAAACTTAATCTAGGAAGTAAAGGACCTATACTCAGAAAACTATAGGATATTGAAGAAACAAATTGAGGAAAATATAAATAAGTGGAAGCATATACCATGTTCATGGATTGGTAGAATTAACATCATTAAAATATCCATACTACCCAAAGCAATCTATACATTCAATATAATTCCTATTAAAATACTAATGGCATATTTTACCAAACTAGAACAAATATTCCAAAAATTTATATGGCACCAAAAATGACCCCAAATAGCTGCAGCAATCTGGAGAAATAAGAACAAAGTTGGAGGTATTACAATACCTAATATCAAACGATACTACAAGGCCATTGTAATCAGCCTGGCACTGGCATAAAAACAGGCATATAGATCAATGGAGCAGAACAGAGACCCCAGAAATAAACCCACACCTTTATGGTCTATTAATACTTGATAAAGGAGGCAAGAACATACAATGGAGTAAAGACAGACTCTTCAATGTTGGAAAAATTGAACAGGTACATGCAAAAAAAAAAAAAAAAAAAGAAAGAAAAGAAACTGGTTCATCAAATTACACCACAAAAGAATAAACTAAAAATGGACAAAAGACTTAAATGTAAGTCCCAAAATCATAAAAATCCTAGAAGAAAACATAGGCAGTAAAATCTCAGGCATTTTTCATAGCAAAATTTTAGCCAATATAATCTCCTCTGGGAAAGGAAACTAAGGAAAAAATAAACAAATGGGACTTCATCAAACTAAAAAGCTTTTGCACAGCAAAAGAAACCATCAACAAAATGAGAAGGGAACTCACTGAATGGGAGAACATATTTGCCAATGATACATCTGATAATGGGTTAATTTCCAAAATATATTAAGAACTACAATTCCACACCAGGAAGACAGTCTTATTAAAAAATGGGCAAAAGACCTGAATAGACACTTCTCCAAAGAGGACATACAAATGGCCAAGAAATAGATGAAAACACACTCAATGTCACTAATCATCAGAGACATGCAAATTAAAACCACAATGAGGTACCACCTCACACTTGACAGAGTGGCTACCATCAATAAATCAAAAAACAACAAGTGCTGGCAAGGATGTGGCGAAAAGGAAACCCTCGTGTACTGTTGGAGAGAATGCAAACTGGTGCAGCAACTGTGGAAAACAATGTGGACTTTGCATTAAAAAAATAAAAATGGAACTGCTTTTGACTCAGTGGTCCCACTTCTGAGAACATATCCTAAGAATCCCAAAACACTAATTCCAAATAATTTATGTACCCCATAGCAACATTATTTACAATAGATAAGATCTGCAAACAGCTCAAGTGCCCATCAGTAGATGAGTGAATTAAAAAAACCTGTGGTACATTTATACCACGGAATACTATGCAGCTGCTTAAAAGAAGAACCTCTTACCCTTTGAGACAGCATGAAGGGAAGTGGAAAGTATTATGCTAAGAGTAATGAGCCAGTCAGAGAAAGACAAGTATCACATGATCTGACTTATATGTGGAATCTAATGAACAAAATAAATTGATGAACAAAATAGAAATAGAGGCATGGACAGATGAAATAGATTGATAGCTATCAGAGGGGAGGCAAGTGAGGGGAATGGATGAAAGATGGTGAAGGGATTAATCAAAAAACATATATACATAACACATAGACACAGATAACAGTGTGGTGATAGCCAGCAGGAAAGGGGGGTCAGGACTAGGTGGAGGTGGGCAAGATGGGGGGGATGGGGACTGAAAGAGACTTTGCTTGGAGCAATTGTGCAGGCTGAAAAGTGCAGATCATGTTTTATTGAATTGTATACTTAAAACATGTACAGTTTTGCAAACCAATGGCACTCCAGTAAATTCAATTAACAAATAAGTAAATAAATTGAATTTTTTGTTTTCCATTGGTGAATTTTAAATTCTTTGTATTTTATATGCAAGTCTTTTATTGGGTAGATGTTTTGCAACTATTTTCTCTCTTTCTGTAGCTTCTCTTTTAATTCTCTTAATAGTGTCTTTCATAGAGCATACATTTAAACATTTTTTAACATAATGCAGCTTATCAATTTTTCTTCCATGGATTATGCCTTTGGTCTTGCATTTAAAAACTCGTAACCAATTCCAAGGTTATATAGTTTTTCCTCTATGTTTTCTTCCAGATATTTTATAGTTTCTTCACTTTACACTCAGATCTACAAGCTTTATTTGGGTTAATTTTTGTGAAAGGTACAATATTTTATCTTGGCTTATGCATAGCTTTTCTTAATTTTATACTTTGGAATTTTATTTGGGGGGAAGTATTGTAAATGGTATTTTAAATTTAAAATTGTATTTATTCATTGGCAGTCTATATAAAAGCAATTAACTTTTTAAAAATATTAATCCTATTTTCTGTGACCTTGCTATAATCACTTTTTAGTTCCAAGAGTATTTTGTTTTTGATATCAATTCTATGTGATTTTTCTACATAGGCAAAGATTTCTTTGGTGAACAAAGGGAATCCTGCATTTCCTTCCCCAGATGTACATATTTTATTTACTCTTCTGTTCTTTTTTTTGGTTTTTTTAATCACCATTTATCTCCTCTATGCACTCTTCCACCTCCACCCCTGCAATCACCCCTACACTGTTGTCCATGTCCATGAGTTCTCTCTCTCTCCCCCACCATAACTGTCTGCCTGTTTTCCATATATGAGTCTGTCTCTGTTTTGCTTGGTATTTCTGTTTGTTCATTAATTTCCACGTATGAGTGAAATCATATAATACTTGTCTTTCTCTAACAGGCTTATTTCACTTAGCATAGTCCTTCCATGATGTCCCAAAGGGTATATTTTTCTTCCTGTCAGAATGGTTATCATCAGTAAATCAACAAACATATGTTGGCTAGGATGTGGACAAAAGGGAACCCTTGTATACTGTTAGTGAGACTGCAGATTGGTGCAGCCACTGTGGAAAACAGCATGGAGTCACCTCAAAAAATAAAAAATGGAACTGCCTTATGACCCTGTGATTCCACTTCTGGGAATTTATTAGAAGAAACCTGAAATACTAATTTGAAAAAATATATTCACCCCTATGCTCATAGCAGCATAATTTACAATAGCTAAGATCTGGAAACAGCCCAAGTGCCCATCAGTAAATGAGTGGATAAAAATGCTGTGGTATGTGTACACAATGGAATGCTAATTCTGCAGTAAAAAGGGGAAAAAAAATTTACTTTTCTGTTCTTATTGTACTAGTTAGAACTTCCAGTACAGTGTTGAGTAGAAGCTGTCAGAGGAGACATTCTTGTCATTTTCCTGATCTTAGGAGAAAAGCATTGAGAAACTTTCCTTCTCTTCCTAGTTTACTGAGACTATTTTATCATGAATGTGTGTTGGATATATCAAATGCTTTTTCTCCACCAATTCATATGATAACATGATATTTTTCTTTAGCTTGCTGATTTCGTGAATTTCATTAATAGATATTTGGATGTTAAACGAGCCTTGGATACCTGGAAGGAATTTTACTTCGTCATGGTGTATAATTATTTTATACATGTTGGATTAAATTTGCTTATATATTTTTAAAGATCATTGATCTATAATCAGGAGAGATATTGGTATGTAAATTTTCTTTCTTGTAATATCTGTAATTGGTTTTGCCGTTTGGGTAATGGTCTCATTGAATGAATTAGGGCATTCCCTATACCTCTGTGCCTTATTTTTGGAAGGGTTGTGTGGAATTGCTATTAATTCTTTAAATATTTGTAGATTCTCCAGTGAAATCATCAGGACTTAGTGATTTCTCTTTTGAAGGGTATTAATTATTGATTTAATTAATTTATTTTATATATATTTACTCAGGTTACCTTTTTATCCTTGTGTGAGTTTTTGGACTTTGTGTCATTGAAGATAATTTTATCTAATTTATTACATTTGTGGACATAGAGTTGTCAGTATTCCTTTAGTTCCTTCATTATACTTTTAATGCCCATGGGATCAGCTATGATGATTCCTTTCTCATTTCTAGTATTGGTAATTTGTGTCATGTAACTTTTTTTTTATTAGCCTTGCTAGAAGATTATCAATTTTGTTGATCTTTTCAAATGCCTAGTTTAGATTTCACTGATTTTTTTATATTGTTTTCCTGTTTTTAATTATATAGATTCTGCAGAATTTTTTCTTACTGCTTTTCTTTTGCTTGCCTTAGGCTCAATTTGCTCTTCTTTTTCTAGAATATTAAATCATAATTTTAGGTTTTGATTTTAGATTTTTTTTCCCCTTATAAACTTTATCCCTAAGTACTGCTTTTGCTACACAAATTTTTGCATTTTTATTTTAACATAATTCAAAATATTTTAAAATTTATATTGGGGCTTCTTCCATGACCTAAAGATATTTGGAAGTGTGTTGTTTAATTTACAAATTTAATTATTTCTTTTCCGTCTGGTATTCCAGTTAATTAAATATTATACCTTCTGAAATTGTCTGACAGTTCTTGAATATTCTGTTTTGGATTTTTTTCCCCACTACTTTTTTTCTTATTTCAGTTTGGGTGATTTGTATTGACATGTTTTCAAGCTCATTAATTCTTCCTCAGGCATGTCCAGTCTGTTGCTGAGCTCATCAAAAGCACTCTTAGTTTGTTAGTTTTCTTTTTATTCTAACATTTCCTTTTGAATCTTTCTTAGAGTTTCCATATCTCCATTTGCATCTGCCTATCTATCTGTCTTGCATATTGTCAAATTTTCTATTACAATTCTTAAATAATCATAATTATTTTATTTTTTCTATTTTTATTTTTTAAGTTTATTTATATTGATTAAAGTATTACAGATGTCCCCCTTTTTTCCCCACTGACCCCCTTCTTCCCCATTCCCATTCCCTCTTCAGGCCTTCAACCCACTATTGTCTGTGTCCATGGGTTAGGGTTATGCATATATGCATAGAAGTTATTTGGTTGATCTCTTCCCTTCCCCTTTCCCTCTGACATATGTCAGTCTGTTGCATGCTTCTTGTCTCTGGATCTGTTTTGTTCGTCAGTTTATTTTGTTCATTAGATTCCACATTTGAGTGACATCATGTGATACTTGTCTTTCTGACTGGCTTATTTTGCTTAGCATAATACTCTCCAGGTCCTTCCATGCTGTCTCAAAGGGTAAAATATCTTTCTTTTTTACAGCTGCATAGTATTCCATGGTGTAAATGTACAATAGCTTTTTTTATCCACTCATCTAATAATGGGCACTTAGGATGTTTCCTGATCTTAGCTATTATAAATTGAGCTGCTATGAACATAGGGGTGTGTAAGTTCTTTCTGATTGGAGTTTTGGGTTTCTTAGGATATATTCCTAGAAGTGGGATCACTGGGTCAAATGGCAGTTCAATTTTTAATTTTTGAGCAAACTCTATACTGTTTCCCATAGTGATTGCACCAGTCTGCATTCCCAGCAGCAGTATACTAGGGTCCCTCTTTCTCCACATCCTTCCTAGCACTTGTTGTTTGTTGATTTATTGACGGCAGCCATTCAGACAGGTGTGAGGTGGTATCTCATTGTCATTTTAATTTCGATCTCTCTGATGATTACTGAGTTTGAGCATTTTTTTCATATGTCTCTTGGCCATTTATATGTTCTCTTTGGAGAAGTGTCTACTTAGGTCCTCTGCACATATTTTGTTTGTTTTCCTTTTATTGAGTTGTATGAGTACTTTATATATTTTGGAAATTAACCCCTTATCAGAAGTATCATTGGAAATATGTTCTCCCATACAGTGGGTTCCCTTTTCATTTTGATGCTGGTTTCTTTTGCTGTGAAGGTTTTTATTTTGATGTAGTCACATTTGTTTCTTTTTCCCTTTGTTTCTCTTGCCCTAGGCATTGTATCAGTGAAAATTTTGCTACATGGATGTCTGATATTTTGCTGCCTATGTATTCTTCAAGAATTTTTATGGTTTCATGACTTACATTTAAGTCTTTTATCCATTTTGAGTTTATTCTTGTGTATGATGTGAATTGCTTCATTATTTAAATATACCTGATCAATTATCCCAACACAGTTTATTGAAAAGGCTGTCTTTACTATTGTATGCTTCTTGCCTCTTTTGTCAAATAGTAATTGAGCGTAATGGCTTGGGTCAATTTCTGGGTTCTCCGTTCTGTCCCATTGAACTATATGCCTGCTCTTGTGCCAGAACCAGTCTGTTTTGATTACAATGGCTTTGTAGTATAGCTTGATATCTGGTATTGTGATCTCTCCAATTTTGTTCTTCTTTCTTAAGTTTCCTGCAACTATTCTGGGTCTTTTTTGATTCCATATAAATTTTTGGAGTGTTTGTTCTAGATCTGTGATATATGCCATTGGTATTTTAATGGGGATTACATTGAATGTATAGATTGCTTTGGGTAGTATAGACATTTTTGTGATGTTATTTCTACCAATCCATGAGCATGATATATTCTTCCACTTGTTTATATCTTTCTTTATCTCTTTTTTTCAGTGTGCTGTAGTTTTCCAAGTACAGAGCTTTTACTTTCTTGGTTAGGTTTATTTTTAAGTATCTTAATTTTTTTGTAAATGGGGTTTATTTTTTGGTTTCCTATTCTGTGACTTCACTATTGGGGTATAAATATGTCATCAATTTCTGGGTGTTAATTTTGTATCCTGCTACATTGCAAAATTCATTTATTAAATCTAGTAGTACTTTGGTGGAGTCTTTAGGGATTACTATGTACAATATCATGTCGTCTGGGAATAATGACAGTTTTACTACCTATTTTCCAATCTGGATGCCTTTTATTGTTTCTTCTTGTCTGATTACTGTGACAAGAACTTGCAGTACTATGTTGAATAAGAGTGGTGAAAATGGACATCCCTGCCTTGTTCCTGTTCTTAGGGGAAATGGTTTTAGTTTTTACCCATTGAGTATGATGTTGGCTATAGGTTTGTCATATGTGACCTTTATTATGCTGAGGTATGATCCCCCTATTCTCACTTTGCTGAGAGTTTTTATCAAAAATGTGTGTCAGAATATGGGGAAAATATGTATCTTCCATTCAATTTTTCTGTGAAGGTAAAATTGCTCTAAAACATGAAGTTTATTTAAACAAATATATCATACTATGTAAAAAATGTGTGTTGAATTTTGTTGAATGCTTTCTCTACATCTATTGATATGATCATTTGATTTTCCTCTTTAGTTTGTTTATGTGATGTATCACATTTATTGATTTGCAAATATTGTACCAGCCTTCCATCCTTGGAATAAATCCCAATTAGTCATGGTGTATGATGTTTTTAATATGTTGCTCGATCCAATTTGCTAATATCTTGTTGAGGATTTTAGCATTTATGTTCATCAGGAATATTGGCCTGTGATTCTCTTTGTAGTGTTTTTATCTGGTTTTGGAATTAGGCTAATGTTGGCATCGTAAAAAGAGCTTGGAAGTGTTCTTTCCTCTTGGATTTTTGGAATAGTTTGAGGAGGGTAGGTGTTACTTCTTCTTTGAATGTTTGGTAAAAGTCCCCTGTGAAGCCACCCAGACCAGAGCTTTTGTGTGCTGGGAGTTGTTTTTGTTTCCTTTATTGTTGAAAGTGTTATAGAGGTCCCCCTTATTTTTCCCCATTGAACCCCTCAACTGCTTCAACTTCATCAGTAGTTATGAGCCTATTCAGGTCTTCTGACTCTTCCTGACTTAGTTTTGGAAGGCTGTATTTTTCTAGGAATTTGTTCATTTCATCCAGGTTGCCCAGCTTGGTGGCATATAGTTGTTCATAGGATTTTCTTAACATCCTTTGTATTTCTGTGGTGTCAGTTGTCACTTCATTCCTTTCATTTCTCTTTTGTTATTTTGGGTCCTCTCTCTTTGTTTCTTGATGAGTCTGGATAAAGTTTCATCAATTTTGTTTCTTTTCAAAGAACCAGCTCTTGATTTCATTGATCTTTTGTACTTTTTTTTAAGTCTCTGTGTCATTTATTTCTTTTCTGATCTTTATTATTTCCTTTCTACTTACTCTGGGTTTTTCTTGTTGTTCTCTATTTCTTTAAGTTGTAGGGTTAGAGAGTCTATTGGCAGTTTTTCTTGGTTTTGGAGGTAGTCCTGTAGTGCTATGAACTTCCCTCTCAGGACTGCTTTCATTGTGTCCCATAGATTTGGGGCTGCTGTGTGTTCATTTTCATTTGTTTCCAGGAAGTTTTTATTTCTTCCTTAATCTCTTTGGTAACCCATTCATTGTTTAATTACATGCTATTTAGCCTGTGTTTGAATGTTTTTTGTGTTTTTATTGTAGTTGATTTCTAATTTAATGACATTGTGGTCCGAGAAGATGCTTGATATGGTTTCAATCTTCTTGAACTTGTAGAGACTTGTTTTGTGTCCTAACATGTGGTCTATCTTTGAGAATGTCCCATGTGCACTTGAGAAGAAGGTATAACCTGTAGCTTTGTGATGCAGTATTCTGTATGTGTCAATTAATTCCATCTGATCTAGGGTGTCATTTAGGACTCTTGTGTCCTTATTGATTTTTTGTCTAGAATACACATCCAGTGATGTCAGTGGGCGTCAAAGTCTCTTATGATTTTTATTGTTATCAATCTCTCCCTTAATCTTCCAGAAGATTTTAAAAATATATTTGGGTGCTCTATATTATGTGAATCTATGTTTACCAGGTTTATATCCTCTTGTTGTATCATGCAGTGACTTTCATTGTCTCTTGTTTTGGCTTTCATTTTGAAGTGTATTTTGTCAAATATGAGTATTGCTACCCAAGCTTTTTTTTCCATTTCCATTTGCATGGAAATTTTTTTTCCATCTTTAACATTCATCCTGTGTGGGTCCTTTGTTCTGAGGTGGGTCTCTTATAGACAGCATATATATGGGTCATGTTTTCTTATCCATTCAGCTACCCTATGTCTTTTGATTGGAGCTTTTAAGCTGTTTACATTGACTGCTATTATTTATAAGTACTTATTCATTGCCATTCTTTATTTATGTCTGTGTTCCTCTCTTTCTCTATATTTCTTCATCTTCTTACACCAGTCCCTTTGGCATTTCTCATAATGCTGATTTGGTAGCAATAAACTCCTTTAGCCTTTTTTTTTTTTTTTTTTTTTGTCTAAGAAGCTCTTTATTTCACTTTCAATTTTGAACAATAGCTTTGCTGAATAGAGTATTCTTGGATTGGATTCAGTCCTTTATTTTTCATTACTTTAAATACTTCATGCCACTTCCTTCCGGCTTGAAGTCTTTCTATTGAGAAATCAGCTGTAAGTTTAATAGGTGCTCCTTTGTAGGTAGCTTTCTGCCTCTCTTTTGCTGCTTTAAGATTATTTATCTTTAATATTTGCCATTTTCATTATGATGTGTCTAGGTGTGGGTCTTTTGGAGTTCATCTTGATTGAGACTGTTTTTCTATAACTTGAGTGACTTTTTCCTTCACCGGGGTAGGGAAGTTTTATGTCATTATTTATTCAAACACTTTCTCAAATCCTTGCTGGATTCTTCTTCTTCTGGTACCCTTATGGTGTCAATGTAGTTATGTTTCATGTTGTCCCTTAGCTCTCTTAATCCGTCTTCCTGCTTTAAACTTTTTTTTCTAATTGCTGCTCTGATTGGGTGTTTTTTTCTACCCTATCTTCTAATTCACTGATTCAGTCCTCAGCTTATTCTAATCTACTGTTGATTCCTTCCAGTGTATTCTTTATTTCAGCTATGTCATTAATTATTTCCAGTTGATTCTTATTCAGATTTATGAAGTTCTCATTAAGTTGCTTGAGCATCCTTATAACCATTATTTTGCATACTATATCTGATAAATTACTTGCCTCCATTTCATCTAGTTCTCTTTCTAGTGATTTCTCTT